>NC_134864.1:22605000-23290000 GCF_049852395.1 Peromyscus maniculatus bairdii | reverse complement strand
GGAGCGCAGACAGGTGAGCAGTTACCCTCCATGTTCTGTTCTAAATAGTGGACACTTTTAACAAGTAAAAATGTATTTAATAATGGTACTCAGAAAATCTCAATGAATTACATCCAACTTAGAATTCACTCTAGAAATGCAAAAGCCCCAACAACACAGCCTGACGTTACCCAAGAGCTCACACCTGCACTTAGTTTGATGAAGAATACCTACAAATTCTAACTTGTACACGGGGTACATACATGCTACAACTTAACAACTCTGATACAAGATTTGAGTGCCAAAGTGAGTATCTTAGCAAGAGTAAAGATTCAGTTGAGTAAATCAGAACTGATTTACTGCCAGGTGGCGGTGGCACACCTTTAACCCCAGCACTCGGGAGGCTGTCAGGCGGATCTCTGTGAGTTCGAGGCCAGCCTGGTCTACAGAGCGAGATCCAGGACAGGCACCAAAACTACACAAAGAATCCCTGTCTTGAAAAAACCAAAGAATTAATTTACTAAGTAGGCATGGGGAAGCTAACAGTGTATCAGTGTTTCTCACACATATTTTAATTTTTAATGAACCATCCTATCAAACCACATTTCAAAGGCCACCTTGCAGAAAGTTAAAGTACTAAACTTACAAACATAATTCTGGTTTGCAGTCATGGAGCCGTGTTAATAAACTCTGTTACTTTGTAATATCTTGTTTATTCTTTAATATCTGAGATACTTACCAACATTTCCTCTGTAGCTTGCTGGCCAACTACACTGCAAATATCTCCAAAATTGGCAGCACAGACCTATAACAAAACCATCACGAACATTTCAGTATCACAGGTAGAGTTCCTTAGAGACGATCTATTAAATCTCACCATCAGCACAGTACAGCAGCGTGTATTCTGACAGAGACCACTGGGTGCAAACACACCTTCCGGACGTGAAACATCCTACAGTCGCAGCACATCTCGCAAAACCTAGGGAGGATGAGACGCTCTGTGATGTCCTTCCCTACCATGGGAGCCATCTTGCACATTATCTAGAATAAGTGAAAAAGAAATCCACATTGAAAACAGCTCTCTAAGGCCTTCAGTAATTTAAAGAAATATATATTAACCAATACACAGCAAATGTACTAAATGTAGAAAAAAATCCCATTTTATTATTTATTTATTACTTAATGACATAATCACTTTGCTAGTAACTTGAAAGAAATAAAGAGAAAAAAGAAAATTCTACCTTTAATCCTAGCATTTGGGAAGTAGAGGTAAGCAGACTGTGAGTTCAAGGCCAGTCTGGTATATAGTGAGTTCCAGGACAGCCAGGGCTACACAGAGAAACCTTGTCTCAAAAAACAAAACAAAACAAAACAAAAAAAACAAAAAAAAAACAAAAAACCACCACCAAAAGGGCTGAGTACATCTATGTTACTGAGGAAAAGCTCCACATCAGACACTGTCAGCTTGGAACAGAGTTAACTGAAGCTGATGTGGGATCCAGGGTCTGTCTTTGCAGAATTCAGGTTCAGAACACAGTCCCATTATCTAGATTTTCCAGCTAATAGTGCATGAAGCAAAGAGTTATCTTTACCGAAAATTAGCTCTTATTTTAAGTCCATTGTAAGTTTGTACAGGAGGAAATGTGAGCCTGTCATCATTTTCCAAATACAACTATTCTCAGACTACAAAAATGACAAGAAGTAATAAAAGGTACACAGATCGGAAAGAAACTTCAGTCATGTATGGCAAGACTGTCTGCACAGAAAACTCCAATGACTCTACAAAGAAGCCACCAGAATAAATAAGCAGATTAAAGAAAGTTACAGGACATCAGAATGAAAAAGAATTCTATTTCTATAAATTAACAATGACCTGGAAAAAGCTTTAAAAATACATAATTTATAATGTTAAAATATGAAATCTAACAGAAATATAAGATCTTTCTGATAAAACCTACAAACCTAACTGTGTAATCACACTTAATTAAGTCCCAAAGTCCATCATGTTCACGGGCTGTTAGGCTGGCAATTCGTAACTGAGCTGCAGGTTCAATGTGTCCCCACCAACAAGCCCAGTTTCACCCGACTGCAGGCAGGGCCTGCACCCCCCAACTCCCACAGCCAGCTCTGTTTCACAGAGGCGCAGCTGAAAATCTGACGCTCTGTCAGCTCGCTGGTCTAGGCAACATAGTAGAGTCAGTTTTTCCATAACAAACATAAACCAGTGTGTGTGGGGGAACCACAGGCTTCCTACCAGCGCTGGACATAACTATGTTTTTAGGCGAGGCTCTCCTTACTATGAACAGCATTATGCCTAAACTGATTTTTTTTTTTTTTTTTTTTTTTGAGACAGGGTTTCTCTGTGTAGCCTTGGCTGTCCTGGAACTCACTTTGTAGACCAGGCTGGCCTCAAACTTACAGAGATCCGCCTGCCTCTACCTCCTGAGTACTGCGATTAAAGGTGTGCGCCACTACCACCTGGCTAAACAGCTTTTCTTGACTGAGGAATTTCTGAAATTAAAAGCAAGTGTTTTGGAGCTAGGTAGGGTGATGACTGTGTGTTGTGATTATACTAAATGCCACTGAACACTATACTTTAAATGGTTAATATCATATGAGCGTCACATCAATAAAAGTATTACTGAGAAAGAAAAAGCACCTGTATTTATCACTAACTGGTAGTTGAGTAAGAAATAATGAAAAGGGAATTTTTCAAGGGACAGAAACTAGAGATCATCTATGTCCTCATAGATGATCTGGAAGAACTGGCAACTTCTGTTCAATTTTTTTTTATATCAACAAAAGATCAATGCTTTAGGTGTAAGAACAAATGCTAAGTATCCAACTGAATGTGAATAAAACCTCAGGTTAATTCAGTGCTTTCCTATCTTGCTATCCAGATCCCAGATCTGAATGACAACACACAGTACTAAGTTTTCAGACTTTCCTTTAGGTTTGCCTAAATGTTAAAACAGACTTACAGCCACAGCCTCTGTCTTCACATCATCATTGCTGTCTGGGGCAGTGAGCTCTATGAGGACAGGGCACACCTTGGTCTCCACATCAAACCGCTCAATCAGCTCCTGCTCCAGCAGGGCCAGCAAAGCTGCCTGACTGGTTTTCCTCACCTGCCAAGAGAAACACCACAGTATAAACAGCACAGACATGACTTCATAAAAATGGACAACATGGGGGCCTGGAGAGATGGCTCAGAGGTTAAGAACACTGGCTGCTCTTCCAAAGGTCCTGAGTTCAATTCCCAGCAACCACATGGTGGCTCACAACCATCTGTAATGAGATCTGGTGCCCTCTTCTGGCCTGTGGGGATACGTACAGACAGAACAATGTATACATAATAAAAATAAATCTTAAAAAAAAAAAATGGACAACATGGGGCAGTAATGGCACACACCTCTAGTCCCAGCACTTGGGAGGCAGAGGCAGGCAGATCTCTGAGTTCGACGACAGCCAGGGCTACACAGAGAAACCCTGTCTCAAAAAAACAAACCAAACCAAACCAAATAAAGAACTCTACAACATGATTTTTGCAAGCGTACAACAAAATGTAGGAACCTGTAACTTGCAAACCCTAGCAGACATTTGTGGGTATTCCCTCAGTTGTTCTTAGAGACAGAGCCTGGCAAACAGGACTAGGGGACTGGCAAACGGGCACCCTTTAGGATGGCACTGAGGGGCTCGGACAAATGTTAGCCTCTCAGCATGCCTTAATCTAAGACAAGTAGTCACTTCTGGAAAATTAATAATGAAGTTAGACCAAAAAATATTCCAATTATATCACGTATATTATGCTACAGAAAGTTCCTTTAAGAACAAGTAAATGTGACCCTTACCTGGTTATTCTGATCTGCGAGATATCTAACCACGATGGGTAGCAAGTACTTGGAAAAGGCATAGGGTATGGAAGGCCGGTTCTCTTGACAGAACAGTGCAATATGTGGGACTTGTTCCATCAGCTCTGCTCTCACGGTTGGTTCTATTGAAACAAGAGCAACATGAACAAACATCCTCTCAGGGAGACAACGCCTCTCTCTGGGCCTGAGGCTACTTAGGAACCAGCATGGTAAGCACTGGTCATGTTCTCTAACCCTACACTGCTTTCCTTAAATCAAAGGAGGAAGTCACTCCCAACCCAACTTCTATGGGTCACAATATACACTGGGTAAAGAACCTCTTACAATGAATACATTTATCAAGCCTCTACAATGAGCCACATTGAACTGGGGATTAAACACCTTCCCTGGTATTTCTATCAATTCTATGGCATGATAGTATTTGTAAACTATGTAATACTATAATAGGACACCATCTGCAAACTCCAGAATTTAGGAACCTCCAAGGACAAGTTATAAGGACCAGTGGCTCCTCCTCTAAATACCATCTATGAAAGATTTATAACTAGACTTAAAACAACTAATTTCACTGCATAAAAACATCATACACAGGTATCACAGACCACAGGTATCACATTAGTAAAAAGGTAAAACAGCCTAGGAGAAAATAAACAACAGTTAAATGTATTCATGTTACTACTAAAGGGACGGAAGAAAAAAAGCTGCATGTTTGAAAACAAACATGTGCTGAATCAAAGAGACAGTCACTGTCATCAGGAGACAGGGGGATCACAGTCATCAATCACACCAGACCTCACTGAAGGAGGCACAGTCACCATCATCACAGGAGACAGGAGGATCACTGTCATCAATCACACCAGACCTCACTGAAGGAGGCACAGTCACCATCATCACAGGAGACAGGGGGATCACTGTCATCAATCACACCAGACCTCACTGAAGGAGGCACAGTCACCATCATCACAGGAGACAGGGGGATCACTGTCATCAATCACACCAGACCTCACTGAAGGAGGCACAGTCACCGTCACCAGGAGTCAAAAGGGAGCTTACTTTGAGGGAGAGGGATGACACTAATCTATGTGCTGGTTCCACTTCTTCTCATATGGCTGGACCTTCACTGTGTGAATGTGGTAAGGTTGTACACTTACTCAAGTCCTATAGCAGTGAGTTATACTCAGTATTAAAATAGCAACAGCAGCAAAACCAAAACCAAACCAAATCCAAACAAAACCTGCTCCATGTTTTCTGAAAAGCTGGATGAGTGTTGGACTGAACAGAGTCCGGAACTGAACAGAGAACTATCCGGCATAGTCAAAGGGCTACCATGACACTGGCACGAAACCACTACCACAGCTACACCCCCAAGTTACCGTGGGCATTCATGACCGAGACCAAGCAATACAAAATTCCTGAGGACCCACTAAATGACCTCACAATTCCTAAGGGACATGAAAATAAGCCCTTGGCAGCAAAAAGATTAAACCCCAACAGAAGGATTGGCATACCAAGACTTTGGCAATCAGACAGGGCTGAATCACTTCAAACACTCCACTTCAAAGACACATCAGGAGACACACTGAGAAAAGATCACAATAGCAAGAAAAGCAAGACCACAGAAACAGAGCCTGAAGCTCCCGAAACTTAAGTGTCATTAACAGTAAGAGAAAAACCTCAATGACCAGGTGGCAGGTCGGACATTCACAGCAGGCACTTTGCCGAGAGAAATTATCAAAATGCCCATGGAAAATAAAAGCAGTGAGAAGTCATGGAGATCTAGTAGTATTATTATACACTTGTTTAACAGCTCCACATTCTCACCATGTTAAAAAGATCTACTCAGCCTGGGCTGCAGCTCAGCTGGAATGCTTGCCTAGCAAGCACCAGGCCCCAGGTCCAGTGCTCAGCGCTGCAGAGAACTAAACCTGGCAGAGCATGCCTGTAATCCCAGGACCTGGGAGGCGAAGGCAGGAGGATCGGAAATTCAATAAGCCGGACTCTTTAAGCTGTATGATTTCTTCTTCAAGAAATCAAGATTATTCTGAGTTATATAGTAAGTTCAAGGCCAACTGGACTATGTGAAATCCTATCTCAAATACATACACAGACACACAACCAAAACTAAACTTAAAAAAAGATTTTAAGGTAGAGGAAAAACAATACTCCAAAAGTTAATGGTTGAAATTTCCTGACAGACACCTTCAAATTCAAGAAACATGACAAATTTGAGTAGGATCCATTTGCACCAAAACACAGCATAATAGAACTAGAGCTCACCATGGAAAGGGCTTTTAAAGGCAAGAAACAGAAAAGGAAGAAACAAGGACAAAATTAGACAAGCTAATTTCTCTGCAGGAACTACTGGATTTCTCCACAGCCTCTTTCTGGACACTGTAGTCAGGCCAACCAGGGAACCTCAGGGTCAACCCGAGCCTTCCCACTCTCCCTGCTCAAGGCTTCAGAATGGCCCTCAGCACCCTAACTGTCTGCCAACAACTCCTCTTTGTGACAGTTAGTTTTCCTGTCACCCACATCTCATCAAGCCAGTTCACACTGCTAAGCTGGTCTCAGGCAGCCTTCCTGGCTTCCTTTTCCTAAGTAGATCTCACCCCCACACACACACCTGTGACCAAAGCTGCCACCTGGAGCTTCCCAGATTCTGCTTCCCTTTTCCTCCAGCATGCCCTTCCCTCTGCGCTGTCAGTCTAACAAACCCAGCACAGCCCATCACATGACTAAGCTAACTTACCTCAAACCAAAACTACAAATTTACAGTCCATTAGACCTTCTTAAAGCCACCTCAGAGTAAGTAAACACAAGAACAGTTGTGGGACAAAGATTAATTAGTAGACTTAGGACTGTTCTTTCCACTCTGAAAAATAATTTAAAATTTTTACCTTAACACTTGAAGGCTAATAAATGAACTGCTCATCAAATGGTTAATCTCAGGTTTAAAAATGAGCCTTGTTAAGAATCCAACAAGTTTGTGAGAAACTAAAAACATTTGAATAAGGAGACTTAGGGAGAAGGAGATGTCAACATTTATTTTTGGATTACTTGTAAATTCAAGTATAAATATGAGCTTGAAACTTGCCCCTGGGGCTGGAGAGACGGCTCAATGGGTAAGCGCTCGCTGTGCGGACAGGAGACCAGACCTCCAGGCAGTCACTCCTGTGAATGTGGGTGGGCGGGACCCCGCAGCCCAGCACTGGGAGGTGGAGGAACAGGCAGGTCCTGGAACTTGCTGGGCAGCCATCTTGGCCAAACAGCCAGCTCCAGGTCCAAGGAGAAAGCCTGTCTCGGGGCATAAGGCAGAGTCACACAGTAGGAGAGCGACAGCCTCCTCTGGCCTGTGCGTGCACACACCACAGACACATTTGTCTTCAAATGTCATGTTTTACGTTACATTCATTTTACCACAATCAAACAAAATCTTAAAAAAAAAAAATCACATCATAATTTTCAAATCAAGTTCACCCCCTCCCTCTCGACAGGGTCTCATTCTAGAACCCAGACTAGCTGGAACTTATTATGCAGCCCAGGCTGGTTTCCAAGTAGAGTAACCCCACCTCTGTCTTCTGAGAGTTAGGGTCACCAACATGAACCACCATGCCACACTTCAGTTAAGAAAGCTCTCCTGTCTTTGTTTTAACAATAAGCCAATTTCCTTCTTACAAATAATGATTAGAGATGGTCATGATGGCACACCCCTTTAATCTCAGCACTCAACAGGTAGAGGCAGGTTGGTCTCTGTGAGTTCAAGGCCAGCCAGGGCTACATAAGAGAATTCCAGAACAGCCAGGGCTACACAGAGAGACCCTGACTCTAAACAACAAAAGCAAAACTGAACAATTAATTTGTTTCATATAAATCAGATAAAGTATTATTTTCCTAAAAAATATTTAAAGCCCTTTCTACCTCTTTTACTTAGAAGTTATTGATCCTAAAATATTAAAATAAATGATAGAAGTAATTTCTTAGATTTATTAAGTAAATGGGTGTACGATAAACTGTCAAAGATTTTTTTCCCTATGACTAATGGGTTTAATAATTTCTTTAAAAATCTTTTTTTTTTTTCTTTTCTTTAAGACAGGGTCTCCCTGTGTAGTACAGGAAAGCTCTGAACTCGAGGTCTTCCAGAGTGATAGGTCAGAGTGTGGGTCACTTGCCAAGCTCTCGGGAAATCTTAAAGACACTCTCACAGACATGTCTATATAATCAAAATAAGTATTTTTTAGTAGTTTTTAACAATGTGTTGTGTGGTGGGAATGTGTGCACATGCGTGCAGCATCCAAGGAGGGGCCAGAAGAGGGTGGTGGGGTCTGACCCCTCTGGAGCTGGCGTTAAAAGCAGGTGTGAGCTGCCCAAGGTGGATGCTGGAAAATGAACACGGAATCTCTCCAACAAAGTCAGAAGTGACGACACACTGTGTTCTCTGTGTGGACACACACCCGAGTCATCAGCTAATCTGCCAATTCTTTCCAACACAGCCACACAGTCTCCTTCATCATCGCAGACTTCCCTCAGGGTATCCAGCAGACTTCGGGCCACCATTTGTCTGCAAAGAAAGAAATTAATAGAGTTCAGTGCCACCAATACTGGTTAGATGTTTACAATACAGAATCTTTATGTTCCATAAAGACACGTTTTTTTATTGCAAGTCACACACACTAAACTTGTAATTTCCTAGGTAGAAAAGCCAGTACCGATAAGATTATTTATTACCATTTTTTTTTATCTTTATCCAAATAAGTGGGGGAATTTCTAGTCACTGAATTTTCATTTCACCTACCCTGTCACCACAATGGTGGTAAAATACATTCATTCTTCAGTACATTAAATGGTATATTTACTATTAGGAGGTTTTTAATATATACTCAAAAGAATTTCAATAGAGACTTAAGATTCTAGGAAAATCTGGTGCAGAGACCTCAGCTTCAGCACCAGTGTGGCAGGAAGGGCTCTAGCTCTTGGTCACTGCTGTGCCCCGTGCGCTGGCACACAAGAAGTGTGCCAAGTCATCTGGCAGAGGAGTGATACACTCCCCAATAAGCAATTAAATCAACGGCAAAATTCGCCAACCACTAACAAAAGCAGTGACTGGCGGCACTGGCTCACCTGCCAACCTCCTCTGGTGGGTGACCGTCCATCCTCCCGGGCTAAGACCCCCTTCTCCCCTTTCATGTTAATAAAGAACACACACCTGTTAAATATGTTCTCACTTGCAGCATACTTGTCCAGTCTCCCGAGCGGTGTCAACATTTCATCTTGTGAGACGAAGTCCAGGGCTGAAGGTATAATAATCACGTCAGACTCTGAGCTGCAGTCATCCACACCAACTAGCAGAGACATCACAAACACTCCTTGTAACACTGAAACTGGAACGGACCCCTGCCTGCCCAAGCAGCCCGTGCTTCTGGAGACTCTTAAAATCAGCCTCGGTGCTAGCCGTGGCTCAGGGACAACCTTCCTTCTCCACCCCAGTTTAACAGCCTCCAGCAGCGTGCAGTCAGTGGTTACAGAACTCAGCAGAAAGGCTCGGTGACTCTCAAGAATTTACATGGTTTTGTCAGGGGTGGTGGCTCACACCTTTAATCCCAGACTTGGGAGGCAGAGGCAGGCAGATCTCTGTGAGTTCCAGGCCAGCCTGGTCTACAGAGCAAGATCCAGGACAGCTATAGCTACATGGTGAGATTCTGACTCAAAAAAATAAAATTTTTTACATGCTCAGCGAGAACAGCTTGTGAAAAAAGGCAAACAATGACTTAGTCAATTCTATAATAAAGACACGAAAGCTGAAAAGTGCCTGACTTCACTTACTAGAAAAGAACTAAAAACTATAATTAGTATTTATACTCATTACACAAATATTAAATACTCCTGTGTCAACTACTTGGCTTCTGTTGGGGAAACAATCATGAACATACTTATGTCTTCTAAGGGTTGACATTCTGCTGAAAAAAGAGTCTATGTTAAACCCATCGTTATGGTTACGCGTACATACACAGCCCAAGGCAGAGCTGCGGCACCTGTGGCAGGCAGGGAAGGCCAAGCCGGGCCTGAAAGCTAAAAGAAAGGTGTGATTTCAAGGGAGCTGAGCAAAGGGTTGAGAGGCAGGACTAAACAGGACTGACCACCAAGAGAGGAAGAGAAGAGTGGAAGATGTCCGCTATGCTTGTGAGTTTGTCACACTTACGCCGCCACCTAACAAGGGAATGTCTCCATGTATACTGACTGAGGAGGCAGAGAGAGGAGGTGAGGCCATTAGTTCAAAACATGCTTTCCAGAACTGCAGCTGGGTAAGAATCAATCGGCTCAGACTATTAACGGGCAAGGTGAATGCTGCTGCTGCTGCTGCTGCTAGAAGTGTGCTAGTTAGTGTTTACCACATGACACAAGCTAGTGCTATTTGGGAAGAAGGAATGTCACCTGAGGAACAGCCTCCATCAGACTGGCCTACGGGCAGCTCTGAGGGGTACCACAGTGGGTGCCAACCCTGGCCAGGCGGTCTTGGGAGGAGTGAGAAAAGCAGCTGAACAGAAGCCCAAGAATAAGCTGTTGGCAAGCAGCTTTTCCATGGGCTCTGCCTCTGCTCCTGCCCCTCGCAAAGACAGACTGTGATCAGAACACGTAAGCCAAACAGACCTTCAGCTATAATACATACATAAAAAAAATAGATAAATGAATGAACATAATAAACAAAGAAATAGATAAGTAAATGCTTTTGGTCATGGTGTTTATCACAGGAATAGAAAGCAAATTAGCACACAGGGTCTCACTATGTAGTCCTGGCTGGCCTGGGATTCACAGAGATCCACCCACACCTCTGCTTCCTGAGTGCTGGGATTAAAGGCCTGAGCCACCATGTCCAGCAAGACTATTTTTAAATTTTATATTTTGTTTTAATTTTCTAATAGTTAAAGAAGCTGGGTGGGGTGGTGCACACGTGTAATCACAGCACTCAGAAAGCTGAAGGAGGAGGAGACTACAAAGAGTTTGTACAGCTACAGAACAAGCAGCAGGCCACCCAGGGATACACAGGAAGATCCTGTCATGAGGAAGGAAAAACGAAAGAAGTGGGGCTGGAGAGATGGCTCAGTGGTTAAGAGCACTGGCTGCTCTTCCAGAGGACCCAGGTTCAATTCCCAGTACCACTGGCAGCTCACACCTGCCTGTGACTGCAGTCCCAGGGGACCTGACACGCTCTCTGGCCACTGTCATCCCAGACAAGCGACGCACAGACACACATGCAGGCAAAACTCCTATTCACACAAAGGAAAGGCCAGGAAGGAAGAAGAACTGGTCACTGTTCCACGTGCAGTGACAGTCAACAGGAAGCATGGTGGTGAACAGAACCGAACTGACGGGGAAGCCTGGGCTAAGGGAGCTGAATACGTTCAGGGCATTTCCAAAACCCTAACAACTTTCAGTGTTTGCCTGTAGCCAGCCTGACCTGGGACTCACGACATAGCTCAGGCTAGCCTCAAACTCATGCAATCCTCCTGTCCCAACCTCCCCAAAGGCATTTCCCCCTCTTCTTCCTAACTTATGGCACTCCTGGCCGCCGCCCCCCCCCCCCTCCAGCTGGCTGCCTTTCCTCACCAGTGCCTGTCCTCCCATCCCATACAGACACAGGATTAAAAGCAGCAGCTTATGAAAACCTCCCAAACACTGCATGTATAATACAAAAGACTGCCTTCCCAATCAAATCCCCAGTGCTATCGCTTATTTAAAAGGGTTTTAAATGTCTTAAGTGAGTGAGTAGCATGGGCCTATCTTGTAAAACTGGCTAAACAAACAATATTCCCATGGAATAGTATCAAAGTAACTACATGAGATACATAACACAGCTACTTCCAAATATCTTCACTTGTTAAAGTAAAAATACTTTAAAAAGAAAAGTAAACCACTTAAACATGTTCTTCCATTTCTAACAAAGATGATATCAATGACCAAATTAATTCTCATTAACTAGGTAGTTAATGAAACAAATGAAATGGGCCACACTCTGCCACAGTTGACTGCCTGGAAAGACAGGCCTTACCACCAGGCAGATCCTCAAACATCCTGAGTTGAGAGTCCAGGGAGGCCAAAGCTGTGAAATTTGCAGGGCTGAAAATCCTGCGAGGAGAGGGCTTTAGAGAGCTGGTCCCCTTTCACTTTGGTTTCTAAAACAGGGCCTCCATGTGGTCCAAGTGGACTCTAAACTCACAATTCTTCGGCCTCAGCCCCTGAAGTGCTGAGATTTTAGGCTACACCACCACACATCCATCTTAGAAGGTCCACTGAGTCTTAGATAAATATTGGCACAACATACATTTACATGTATGTAATGTCTGAGGCAATACCTACTTGAGATCAGGGGACAGATCTCTATCATAAAGTCCTTGTCTCCACCACTCTAGTGACAAATAACCTCTGCAACACACAGGGTCACTAGCACAGTACTCAGGGTGGCCAAGTCTGACCCTGGGGGCTGCTCTAGTTCTCCTTAACAGCTTCACAGGTGAGCACATAAGGATCAGACTCCCCAGGTAACTAAACAAACAAGCAAACAAACAAAACAAACAAACAAAAACACCTGGCACTCATGAAGGGTAAAATCTTCAATGTCTGTATACAAGAAGAAAATCAATAAACAGTCATGGAAAAGCCAGTAAAAAAGCAAGCCACAAATAGGGGAGATCCAGAGCACACAGACTCACAACTAACCAAGCCAGCAGAACTAGCAGATACGGATGAGAAACGATCTACCTACACTGCAGTTACGATGAGCACCACGGCCTGGGCACCAAGTGCACACCTGGAAGACTCAGGAAGGCACACGGAGGAAAGGAGTATGGATATGCAAAAGTCTCTGACCTCCTAGTGAAGGAAAAATAAGAAGAAAAACACACTAGGTCAAACCAACAGTTAATACAAAAGAAACGAATAGGGAACTTGAAGAAACAGCATTAAAAAATGAAACAGAAAACAAGCACAGCAGAACAGAGTATCCCTCAGCCAGAGGAAAACGTCAGGCATTCTAATACGCATACATTCCAAGTCTCCAAAGGAGGAAGGGGAACGTAAGAGTATTTGAAGAAATGATGAACTCCAGAAAATTCAAATTTAATGAAAACTATTAATTCATAGGCTCAAAGGATTCAATGAATCCCATTAGCAAAAACCATAAGGAAATTAAAAAAACAAAAACTACACCTCTCATGTAGAACTGAATGGTATTGTAAAATAAAATAAAAGGAAAAAAAAAAACTACACCTCTCTACACTAAAACTGTTTAACACTAGTCAGGGATCCTTTTCAACTAGAGATCTCACATACAAACAGAGTGAGACTTCCAGAGGCCCGAAGACAGCGGAGCAACAACTGAGAAGTCCCGACAAAGACAGGGCTGGAAATGACTATGCTTAAGAGTACTCACTACTCTTACAGAGAACTCAGCTTCTGTCCCAGTTCAGGGACTCTGACCTCTCCTCTGCACTCTGCCAACAAGGCATCCATGTAGACATACACATCCATGCAGACAAATCACTCACACACATAAACAATTTTTAAAAAGAAAATAAGATCAGCCTACCACTCCATAAAGCCAGAAACTTTTCAAGTAAAGGCTTTTTCAGACATGCAAAAGCTGATGTCAGCAGGCACTCAGTAGAGGATGAGAATCTACATCTACACAAAGGAATAAAGACTATCAGGAATGGCGAATAAATAAACAAAAAGTCTATTAGCTTTGAAATGTAAAGCAAAACCAAGTACAGTAAACGAGTACTATTTACAGTGTATACAGATACACAAACAACCAAGGCAGAGTGTGCTGCTGCAGGACGAGACACTACGTGACGTCAGTCACAGCTGTAATTCAAACACACCTCAATTAGAAACCTGAACTAGAAACCATTATTTTTAAAATCAATGAATAAATAATAAAGCCCATAAATAACACAATGAAGGGAGGGGGGATAACGGGAGTAAAATAGCGATAGACCCAGAGGTAGAAAACAAGCCAGAGAAGAAATTTAAACCCAACCATATCATAATTGGGAACATTAATTGTAAATGGCCTAAATACACCTATTAAAAGGACAGAGACTTCAAACTGTGTTTAAAGAAACATTAAACCATGTACATAATTACTCAGTGCAGAAAATTTTTACATAATTTCTAATGTATAATTCATAAAATACCTCATTCATTATGAACTAAAGAGCTATAGAAGCCACTGGACCCTCATTTGCCATCAGTTTTCTCTTTCATAATGAAGGCTGCTGAACTAGCATGGTCTCCTCAGGCCCCTTTATGCAGGCTCTAGAATTCTATGACTATGACCAAACTGTTTCATCAGAGCCGCACATGTGCTCACCTTAAAGATAAACATGATTCTGGTTCATACAAGGTGAGGGAGAACAGGAAAGCTATTGTTAACCACACTGCTGTGTTTGAGACCAGTGTGGAGATATATCTAAAACGCAGATTCCTAGAGCACATACTCAGATACTGATTATGCAGGTCTAGAATGGGGCCTACGGATATCTCTGTTTGATAATGTCCTCACTAATTTAAATGTTTAACAAATACCTGAAAAAGATGCTCTTAAACGATAACAAAACCATAGTCTGTTCTATCTGTTTCCTATCAAGCATGGCTGACACTCTACACAAAAAGCACATCCCAGCCTGGCACAGACACTAGCACCAGGCTCCTTTCTCTAGTTCTAGACTTGCTGCCTCAGTCAGGATTCATGGGCTCACTCTGGCCTCAGTCATCTTCCCTAGTCTACTTAGAAGACCACACCTTTCAAACAGGATCTCACCATGTGCCCATGTTCACCTAAACTCACAGTCCTCCTGCCTCAGCATTCTCAACATGCCACCACACCTGTTTTTTCATCCATTCCTGACTGCACTTAATAGAATATAGATTTCACCTTGATGAAGGCCATGAAGTCTTGACCACAGATGATGACAGGCCAAGTCTTACCTAGCCTACACTGCGAACGCCTGCACAGGTTATAACAAGAAACTTAGAAATAATCCACAAGGCCAAGCATGGTGGTGTACACCTTTAATACCAGCACTTGGAAGACAGAGATAGGTGGATCTCTGAATTCAAGGCTAGCCTGGCCTACAACATGGTAGGGCCAGAGAGAAACCCTGCCTAAAAAACCAAAACAAACAAACAAACTAAAAACCCCCATCATAGTACAAGCGAAGAGCAATGAGATAGATGTACATATAGTATCAGATATAGGGGGCTGGAGAGATGGCTCAGTGGTTAAGAGCACTGACTGCTCTTCCAGAGGTCCTGAGTTCAATTCCCAGCAACCACATGGTGGCTCACAACCACCTGTATTGAGATCTGGTGCCCTCTTCTGGCCTTCAGGGACACATGCAGGCAGAGTACTGTATACATAATAAATAAATCTTTAAAAAAAAAAAAAAGGAGCTCATGTTGTAACCTTTAAAAAAAAATATCAGATATAATACACACATATGAAAATGTCACTAAAAATATTTAAAACCTACTACTACTGTGTAAGAGTCCTGTGTCCCATCCCCAGACCTGCAAAGAATAATTATAGTATATCCTGTAGCATATTATAAAGTTTGATTCCACTATTTTTTTTTTTTTTTTTTTTTTTTTTTTTGGTTTTTCCGAGACAGGGTTTCTCTGTGTAGCTTTGCGCCTTTCCTGGAGCTCACTTGGTAGCCCAGGCTGGCCTCGAACTCACAGAGATCCGCCTGGCTCTGCCTCCCGAGTGCTGGGATTAAAGGCGTGCGCCACCACGCCCGGCTTGATTCCACTATTTTGAGTGGTTCTTAGCATAGAGTAAAAGATCCTGATATATGCTTGCTGTTATTAACATGACAAAACCAAGTCTAGTTCCTCCATAACAACCTTGTACTTCCATGGTGGGAGGGGCCAAGAGAAACTGCTGGTACATGCTAACAATCATTTGAAAATTCTAACCAACTTCTTCACTCCAGCCTTATTTGTTTGTTGTTTTAATCTCTCTGCCCTCGGCTGCTGCAGGAGGAGAGGAGTTGATTGACAGCTTAGCTGTTTAAAATCAATATGAGAAGCACTTGAAGATTAAAGCAATTTGAGCAAGGTACTTGCTACAGTTGGGAGCTAAAACTGCTCTTGAAGGAAGCAACAAAGTAGATGAAGAAAGTGGATCAGAAACAGCGTAAAACTGTGTGAGTGGAGGTGAGATTACAACAATAGAGCAGTGAGACTTTTGCCTTCAAAGACTGTTTCTTTTTATAAAAAAAAAAAAAAATAGAATCCAAAGTCCTAATCTCAAAAAAAAAAAAAAGAGTCCCGTGTCATATACACCCTGAAGGATTGCACAGCGAGTGGGATCTTTACATAACACAGCATCAGGTCTTACGGGCAAATGCAAACCGACAGGTTTCCGACACGGTCTCCACAGTCTTCTGAAATAGTGCATTAACTTTAAACTTTTAAACACTGATTCACTTCTTATGTGCATGAGGGTGTATGTGTGCAGGTATATATGCATGTGTGTGAGGCCAGAGGACAACTTGTAAGAGCCAGTTCTCTCCCTCCACCATGCTTGGCAGCAAGTGCCTTTACCCACTTACACCCCTCTGTGTGCAGTGCTGGAAGGCGAACGTACGACAACACTAAGAACATTAACTAGAAATTAATTCTCCGCCTAGAACACTAACTGTAAATAGGTGGTAATACAAATTAAAGATGAAAATTATAATCTGGGAATAATCTTTAAAACATACAAAAAGGTGCCAGGTGGTGGTGGTGCACGCCTTTAATCCCAGCACTCGGGAGGCAGAGGCAGGCGGATCTCCGTGACTTCGAGGCCAGCCTGGTCTACAGAGCGAGATCCAGGACAGGCTCCAAAACTACACAGAGAAACGCTGTCTCGAGAAAAAAAACAAAAAGGAAAGACTACCAGGCAAAAGGAACACTGAGCTACTGTCCGTCAACAAAACCTCTTTCTTTTCTTCTTTTTTTTTTGAGACAGTATAAGTCAGGCTGGCCTCAAACTTACTATGTACAGCCCTGGTGATCCCTGCCTGCACTTGGGAGGCTGAGGCAGGAGGGTCATGATTTTGAGGCCTTTATTGGCTACAAGTGTCCTAATCAAATAGAATGGACTCCCAATAGGAGCCGAGACATTCCCATCTCCAAGCCCATTGAAAACCGCTGTCAGTGTTAGACTGAACACACATCCCTCCAATTCTGGAGCATGAGAAAAATAGTTTGTTATCATTTTAAAACCCAGGAAGGAAGATGACAAAGCAAAGAAATAACAAGAATGTTTATGTTAACAATGGAGTACTTCTCTGTATAAAAAAAAAATCATAAACTCACCCTTGCTGTTCATACAAAGAGCACCCCCTAAGCCACGCCCACCTCCTGGCACTTAACAGAAATCCAAGTAGTTGGAAACATCCCAATTTTTAGTCTTTTAAAAGAAAGTATGACCAAAAATGTAGAAGTGTAAAAGCTAGAAAGTAGTAGTATAAAAATCTAAACCGGGTCCAGGTTTAGCTCTCAGGTCCTGCCACTTATGAACTATCTGGTTGAACTTGACCAATTACTTACTTAGAGATTTTATCATTTACAAAGAACTTGTTTATGCTTTTTTTTTCAGACAAGGTCTAGTCAAATAAATAAGAACTTACTATGTACAACTGTGCCTTGAACTTGTAACAGTGCCCCTACCGCTGCCTCCTCCATCTCTACACTGGTGTGCTCACTACACTGAGGGGCCATCAAGACTTTGAAGGCCTACAACAATGTCGCCTATAAAGTATCTGATAGAGCCCATAAATATCAGACTTCTCCACTCCCACAACTCTGCATTTAAAACTGTTACTAGAGACACAAATTTCAATGTACCTTCTGTGTTTTCATTAATCCTACAAGACCAGTAAGTAGGATAGCACCTGAGCAGCAGTAGTGACAGGGATGGACCAAATGATTAAAAAAAAAAAAGGCTAAAGGTCAACCTCAGGAGGTAATATCTGAGACCGCACATGTGTATGTGGGTACATACAACCTTTTAGTTGGCCCGATAAGGAAATGAAACCATTTTTTTTTTGGGGGGGGGGGATTGGAGCTTGAAGAACAGAACAAAAAGAGGTTCTTTTAAGCAAAAATCCAAAAGGTGGTGCTCCCCTTTAAAGCCAGCACTTGTGAAGCAGAGGCAGGTGGATCTTTTAGGTTGGAGGCCAGCCTGGGCTAGTGAGTTCCAGGACAGCCAGGGCTATGCAGAGACCCTGTCCAAAACCAAAAACAAAACGATGGCTCAAATCTCTGTTTCAGTGCAGGGCTTTTGAAGGACAAAGCCTGAGATGCCAAACCTGAGGTCTATTTTCATGACAGACGTGAGAGATGCATTTTTCACTTGTCTGAAGAAACGAGTAAGGGCTGGAGAGATGGCCATGAGGTTAAGAGCATTGACTGCTATCCCAGAGGACCCAAGTTCAATTCCCAGGACCCACATGGCAGCTCACAACTATCTGTAACTCTAGTTCCAGGGGACCTGACAACCATGGCAAAACACCAATGAACATAAAATAGAAATAAGTAAATAAAAAAAAAAAAAAGAAACTAAGAAATCCACTAAACTGGGAATTTTACATTCTTTTTCCTTCCTGATCACTTTCCATTTTTACCACATAATTTTGTCCCAATATACGTTTATGCTTGAGATTGTTTCTCGGTACCAAAGAGAGGAGGAATGTGAATTTCCAGGCTGGGAGATGACGCAGTGAGTGAAGCCTTGCTGTACAACTGGGGGACCCAAGTTCGGATCCCAGCAACCCCATGAAGAGCCAAGTGCAGTCAGTCTCTGTACTCTCAATGCCAGTCTAGTCAAAGCCAGCTCCAGATTCTGTGGGAAACCTCATCTCAGAAATAAGGCAAGGAGTGACAGAGAAAGAAACGGCCCTCTGATCTCCACACATGCTGTACATGTGCAAACACGCACATAACACACACAGATTTTCTGCAACCGTACAACTTCAATGTTTGTTTTCATGATTGCTCTTCCTGTTGACCATCTAGAATATATCACAAATTATGACAAACAGTAAACAAGTTTTTACTGAAAAGGCGTCAGCTTTTGTCAACACAGCACAAACTAGAGTTAGCTGAGAGGAAGGACTCTACACAAGAGCGTCTCTCTGATAGGGTGTGGATGATTAGATGTGGAACACCTTTTAATGACTGCTTACATTGCAGTGTAAGAATACAGAACCCAAGAGCATTGGCGGCCCTCCCTGAGGTCCCGAGTTCAATTCCTAACACCCACATGGTGGCTCACAACCATCTACAATGAGATCTGGCGCCCTCTTCTGGCCCAAAGGCAGAACACTGTGTACATAATAAATAAATAAATCTTAAAAAAAAAAAAAAAAAAAAAAAAAAAAAAAAAAAGGCAGGGTGGCCCTGGTGCATTCCTTTAGTCCCAGCACTCGAGAGGCAGAGCCAGGCAGATCTCTGTGAGTTCTAGGCCAGCCTGGTATACAGAGCAAGATCCAGAACAGGCACCAAAACTACACAGAGAAACCCTGTCTCAAAAAAACAAACAAACAAAAAAGAATAAATACAGAACCGGGGCTGGAGAGGGGACCAGCAGCAAAGAGCAATTGGTTCCTCTTCCAGAGAACTCACAATCAGGTCCCGGCACCCTTATCAGATGAATGACAACCATCTTTATTCCAGTCCAGGCACGGCACCGGTTTTGGTCTTCATGAAGGGGAGCAGTGTTGCAGGATGCTTTCATCAGACATGACACAGCCATTTCACTCACGAACTCACAGTAGCTGTGCTCACACCAACACAAGACCGGGCCTGTCAACATTCTGTTAGGGAAGGTGGAGCTCACAGGTCACACCCTTCCCTGAGGAGTTTACAAGCAGTTAACAGTAGCTGGGTGGTGAGGGACTCCTGAGCCTCAATCCACCTGAAGCTACTGGCAGTTAATGGTTCCTGGGGGAGGAGGGCCACACCCCTCACCCTTGCTCACAGAAGCAGCCTTAAGGCAAGTCAATGGCTGCCGCCCCAAAGGCATAAAGCAGACTAGTATAACATGTATGAAATTATTACGAAAGTATTAAGACGTAGAGCTTTAATATGTTTTAACAAATAAACATAGCAAAAAACAATCAGGGAAGTCAGGCTCCCTTGCAGAGCATGCAGAGTTCCAGTTAGTCAGTATGACCGACTCAGGACAGCCAACAGTGCACTCCAACACCTCCAGGGGAAAGTCAGCCCTGGGGTGAAGAGTGCCAGACATCCATCACTCCTCCACTCATCACAAGAAGGAAGCCTGCATCTTTACAGTGCGGATATCTGGCTCTAGCTGGAGAGCTTCTCTCCAGGTCCCACCAACCCCCCCCCCACACACACACAGTCCCACGACCCACGTATAAAATAATCACTCAGACGCTTATATTACTTAAACTGCTCGGTCATTAGCTCAGGCCTACCACTGTCTAGCTCTTACTCTTATACTCAGCCCATTTCTGTTAATCTATATGTTGCCACGTGTTCCCTGGCTTTACCTGTTGTCTCTACATGATGTTCCCTGAAGGGCAGCTGGTGTCTCCTTCCTCTGTCTTCCTCTCCTTTTCCTCTCTCTTCTCTGCTAGTCCCGCCTATACTTCCTGCCTGGCTACTGGCCAATCAGTGTTTTATTTACACAGAGTGATATCCACAACATCTGGCAGCCATTACTTCACCACCAACAAAAACAGAGAGGCCACAGTGCTGAGAAAACAAATTACCACACCAGTCTTGCCAAAAAGCAAACAACTAGACCGAAGTCAGGGGAGGTATAGACAACTAGACGGAGTGAGGAGGCGTGGACAACTAGACGGAGTCAGGGGAGGCGTGGACAACCAGACGGAGTCAGGGGAGGAGTGGACAACTAGCATAGACTCCTAAATGCCGGTGTCTCTGGGCACAGTGTCACACACACCTTAATCAGATTCTCAGAACCAAAGGCTGGAAGATGGCAAGTCTGAGGTCAACGTGGGCTATAGCAGTTCTGGTCAGCTTACATACATAGGAAACACTTGACTAAAATAAAAATAAAATAGCTAAACTCAAATGAAAAATAAAGCGTATGTGCCATCACAGGAAGTGAGCGCTGAGAAAACAGAAACAAGACAAGTGCAGTGTGTGGACTTCAATTAGCCCGTTACCATGAAGGATGGATAAGACTGGACAATGGATGCATTTCAATACGGACTACACACACACCAGGATTCTATCAATGCCACATTTTTCAGAGCGAAGAGCCTGTGTCTAGTAGAGAACGCCTTTGCTCTTAGGAGATGAGGACTAAAGGTAACCATTTATTCCCGAAAGGCTCACCCCAGAAATTGGAGTAACACCTAGACTGTATGTTGTCTGTTTGTATAATTATGTGGGAGAAGGCAGAGCCGCCGAAGAGTGTTACTGATGGCTGGATACAGGTGGGGTTCAGTCCAGAAAGTTCCTGTATTTGTGCCACTTCTGTGTCAGAGTAAAGACCTAAAACTACTAAGTTTAATTTTAAAATAAATCATATGAAACAAATCAGGATTTTGTCCTAATTTAGCTTGCTCAGAAAAGTAAAGGTCTATCTCAGTGGATCTATCAAAGTTATATAAAGATAGCTGGGCGGTGGTGGCACACGCCTTTAATCTCAGCACTTGGGAGGCAGAGCCAGGCGGATCTCTGTGAGTTCAAGGCCAGCCCGGGCTACAGAGTGAGTTCCAGGAAAGGTGCAAAGTTACACAGAGAAACCCTGTCTCAAAAAACAAAACAAAACAAAAGTTATATAAAGATACCAAAAGCTGGGACTGGAGAGATGGCTGATTTATTAAAAGCACTGGTTGCTCTTCCAGAGGTTCTGAGTTCAATTCCCAGCAACCACATGGTGGCTCACAACCATCTGCATGAGATCTGATACCCTCTTCTGGCATGCAGGCAGAGCATTATATACATAATAGATAATCTTAAAAAAAAAAAAAAAAAAAGACACCAGGCTCACCCTTTGAACCCAGCACTCGGGAGACAGAAGGAGGCGGATCTCTGTGAGTTCAAGCCCAGCCTGGGCTACAGCGTAAGTTTCAGGAAAGGTGCAAAGCTACACAGAGAAACCCTGTCTCCAAAACAAAACAAAGGTACCAAAGGCCTACTATGTGCTGGGGACTTAGCTATGGATAAAAATGTGGGGCTGGAGAGATGGCTCAGAGGTTAAGAGCACTGACTGCTCTTCCAGAGGTCCTGAGTTCAACTCCCAGCAACCACATGGCTCACAACCATCTATAATGAGATCTGGTGCTCTCTTCTGGCCTGCAGGGATACATGCAGACAGAACACTGTATACATAATAAATAATCTTTAAAAATAAAAAAAAATACGGCCGGGCGGTGGTGGCGCACGCCTTTAATCCCAGCACTTGGGAGGCAGAGCCAGGTGGATCTCTGTGAGTTCGAGGCCAGACTGGGCTACCAAGTTAGCTCCAGGAAAGGCGCAAAGCTACACAGAGAAACCCTGTCTCGAAAAACCAAAAAAAAAAAAAAATAATAATAAAAATAAATAAATAAAAAAAAATAAAAAAAATAAAAAAATAAAGAATAAATGTGTCAGACCTTGGATTTTATAAAAAAGGAGTCAGTAAACCATGGCCAGTAAGCCGAAACAGTTCCATCTTCAACTTTTGTAAATAATGTTTTATTGGGAAACATCTATGTGTATGCATTTATACAGGCACTTTTACTATTTCATGGTAGATCTGAGCAGCTACAAAAGCAGCCATAAGTTAACAAAACCTACTGCTTAGACTATCTGACGAATTATAGACTAGCTTAGTGATGTAGCAAAAACATAAGTCACTTTTGGGGGGGAAATACTAATTTTTTGAGGCAGGGGATCTCTCTATTATGTAGCTTTGGCTGTGTTAGAACTCACTATATAGACTAGGCTGGCCTCAAACTCAGAGCTCCACCTGCCTCTGCCTGGGATTAAAGGGGTGTGCTATCATGCCTGTCTTTTGTTTGTTTGTTTGTTTTGTTTTTGGTGCTGGGGATGGAACCCAGAGCCTGACACATGCTAGGTGAGTACTCTACCACGGAGCTACAACCCTTGCCCAAACACTGATTTAAAGAGACAGATCTGAAAAGCACGTGATTCAGTCCTTACATACAGCCTCTGGCAACGAAGTCCAATTGTCAAATTTGAATTTGAACTTTGCAGTAACATGCAAGATGTTTATTAGAACATATTAAAGTTATTGAAGTACTGACTGCCATTATGTCTTTAGAAATGTTTTTTATGAGTAATTGAAACACTATCCAGCCAGGTGGTGGTGACACATGCCTTTAATCCCAACTCTTGGGATCTCTGTGAGCCAGCCTGGTCCACAGAATGAGTTCTAGGACAGCCAGTGCTACACAGAAAAAACCTGGTCTCAAACAAACAAAAACCACACAAACAAAACCACCACATCAAACCACTATCCTAGAGCACAGTTCACAGGTGAACTTGAGGCAAGAGGTTTTTGATTTTTTTTTACATTTACTGATGTATTTTGTATGTACACACCCACTTAAGTCCGGTGGTCAGGACAGCCTATGGGAGCTGGTTCTCCTCTTCTACCCAGTGGTCCTGGACCCTGCACCCAGGCAGTCAGGCCTCTTTACCACTGACGCATCTCACCAGACCACACTGTCTAGAATTTTCTGTTGTGTAGCCTAGACGGCCTCAAACTCAGTATCCTCCAGCCTCAGCCTCCCTTGCTCTGGGACCACAGTATGCATCTCCACACTCTGTAAGGCTAAGAATCATCTATGGCACAACGGACCTTCCACGTCCACAGACTTAGCTGGCATCCATGAATAATGAATGGGGTAGGGGAGTTTGCTTCTATATTGAACACATACAAATTTTTTTGTCATTATTCCTGAAATAACACAACCCAACAACTATCTGTATTAGATATCATAAGACACGCAGAGATGATTCAAAGTATGCACAAGTTATAAGCAAAGGTGTCATTTGGTAAAGAGACTTCCTCACATGCTAAGGGTAAACCAACCCTCTTGGGGTACTGACTGAGGACTGTAACTAGGTACACAGAAAGCGAGTCACCATGATCATGCCTTCTAACTGCTGCTTGATAGAGAAACATATGGCAACCAAACAACAGGACTCTCAGGTGTGTGTCACCATGGGTTCCGCTCAGTGAGAAGACATTCCCCTTATAGTGTTATTAGCCCAATTACTGTGGTTACTAATCCTTGGGTAGTTCATAAAAAATGTGAACAAACCCAGATCCAAATCACCGTAAACTCCCATCAAGTCAGTGTTAAACAAATGAGTTATTTCCACCAAAACACAGCTGACGTATTCGAATGTAAGCATGCTCTACATTAAACCTGGCTGTGACTATACAGATGCAGGTCAGCATTAACACTCGTATCTCCTGCTTCCTCCTCCCCCTCCCTCAGAACACACATTAAAAGGGAGGAGTGAAACCTAGATTGAGTGGAGGGAACATAATAGATAGTTCATCTGCTTCTGGGTATGTCTAAATTTTCACCCTAAAATAAGTTTTTAAATCAAAAAACCATATTGAAAACGAAAAATGTGCAATCTTCTTATTATTTGACAAAAATCTAACACTTATTTATTCCTAGTTTCCAAAAGACTCTCAGCAAACTTTAGGGACCTGCAGCCTGATTCAGGGAGGACATCAGTGAGAAGCTAGAGGAACAGGCTCTGAAAGGAATACAGCTCGCTCCAGACCAATCACTTCTGTCCTCTGCTTTAACACCCCCACAACCCCCGCCAAAACAGAAAAGGATTCTAAAACCTTACCAATGGAAAAACCTGTGAAATGTCACACTCCACACCCGGCTCCACAAGCTCAACCTCATGCTCTGTTACTGTTAAAACAAGAGTAGAATCTCAGCTAGACTCCCTGGCTCCACAGCATCCCTCTGGAAACTAATCCCAAGTAGCATCCTAGATTAACGCTATAACTAGGCAATTTAAATCACAGTATTTTATTTATTTAAAGTTTTTTAAAATTATGTGCCTGGGGCCTGGCGGTGGTGGCACACACCTTTAATCCCAGCACTCGGGAGGCAGAGGCAGGTGGATCTCTGTGAGTTTGAGGCCAGCATGGGCCAGCATGGGCCAGGACGGGCTCCAAAGCTACAGAGAAACCCTGTCTCAAAAAAACAAAACAAACAAACAAACAAAAAAATTATGTGCCTGGGTGTTTTGCCAGGATGTGTCTGTGTGCCACCATGCCTAGTGCCCATGGAGGCCTAAAGAGGGTGTTGGATTTCCTGGAACTGGAGTTACAGCTGGTTCTGAGTCACCATGTGGGTGCTAGTCATTGAACCTGGGTCCTCTGGTCGCTCCAGCCCCCAAATAAGGTGTTTTAAGAAAGAAGTCCTAGGTTAAAGTTCCACGTGAACTTAGGGAGTTCAGCCCCGGGACTGTCTATGGACTTCATCATCAGCAGAGGACCATGGCACAGTAGGAAGATCATCTCCTTGGACTACTGTAAACTACCGTGTTTACTTCAGTGTGTTATTTTTTTGTTTATTTTTTTTTTGAGACAGGGTTTGTCTGTGTAGTTTTGGTGCCTGTTCTGGATCTCGCACTGTAGACCAGGCTGGCCTCGAACTCACAGAGATCCACCTGGCTCTGCCTCCCGAGTATTGGGATTAAAGGCGTGCGCCACCACTGCCCGGCCAGTGTGCTACTTTTATAAGTCTAAATTTTAATCAAGCTCCTACAGTCAATTTCTAGCCACATTAACAACCTTTACTGCACCTGTAAGTCCTAGAGCTCATCCATTTCAGGAACTCAGCAACATCAAATTGTACCTTTGGAAAACTGACAATAAACTGCCTAAGCATTTCTCTAAAAATCTATAATTATGTATTGATTCCATTATTCAAGAAAGATAATCTTAAATTTTTTACTCTGAAATCTGCTGAGGCATCGTCTATTCAAATGGAGTCAATTGTTTGACTTCCCTTTGAAACTGAAAGTGTTTTACACAATATAGTACTGAAAAGTTTCCAACATAAAAATGCATTTTTATTATATTATTTCCCTAAAATTAATTGTAATACAGTCTAATAATGACTGTATTTACCTTTATGGCCTTTTCATAAATGATACAATACATACATTTTTCAGTTATTATGACTGAAGTAACTTTTTTTTGCCAAAGGTTGCAGCTAAATCCGTCTTTGATCAACTTTCTCCCACTCTAACAATTTTCTACAGACTTAGGGACATGAAACCAATGATAAGACCTGGTTCCCACCTGGGTCCTCTCTCGGTCTCCTCCAACATGCCTAGGCCATGCATCTAGAGAGACAACCAAGATTCTTGGGCCTGACCACAGAATAACTTTCTCCCATCACAAGGGCAGCCCAGCCGGCTGCTGGAGGACTGGATGTACTGGAGGCTGCCCTCCACAAAAGGGAAATCCACGCGCGCAAGCCTCTACTATCCCTTTCTCAACCCGTGGGTCGGGTTGCACGTGACCGTTTGTCAGGAGTTGAGAAAACAGAGGTATTTACATCATAATTCACAACAGTAGCAAAATTACAGTTATGAATGAAGTGGCAACAAAAATAATTTTAGGGCTGGAGGTCACCACAGCATGAGGAACTGTATTAAAGGGTCACAGCATTAGGAAGGCTGAGAACCACCACCGCTCTCTGGGAAAAGCCTTTTTAATTATCTCTTTACCAGTCATCTCCTCTCTATGTGGACACTATAGTCAGGTTCTCCTCACTCTTTCTCCCTTCACAAGAGATCACAGTGGTCAAAGACACTCTGTTCTGAACATCCTGGGTAAAGGTATTAACTTGTAAAAACTTTAGCAACCAAGAAAACCCAGCAATTTCTCTACAAACGTCTTCAACCAAATTATAAATAGCTAGTAAACCACTTGTACCTTCAAATAAGTAATATTTTATCTTAAATAGAGAACTAAACCTTAAAAAGGCAAACTGCAAGCATTTAGCACCATTTCTAAGTAAGGACTCATAATGTCAAGACCATGTCCTCCTGTGCTGTGGCTCACAGCAGTACTGTTCTGAGTGCCACACACACTAACTCATGTTATGAATGATGATGTAAGGTAGGGGGCTTTTTTTATACCCGTCCCAATGACAAGACCCAAAGTGCCCCTTGCCAAGACTGCAACAAGGAGGGCGGCTGGCACCTTCCTGGCAGCAAGCACTCTTGAGAGCCTCCCACAGACCACTAGAGGGCTCGAGGTGTGCCCATCCCTTCTGCAGCTCCCTTTCAGACCCAGCAGCCCCCCAGCCTACTGCTGAATACTTCCTCCAGACTGTGCTCCCAACAGCCACGGAGAAAGTGCACTGTGCCTCTTCAGGGTGGGTAGAGCCTAACTTAAAGGGAATGAACCCTCAGATGCTCCTGCTCCAGACAGCCACGAAGACCTACACTTCATAGGAACAAGAAGCCCCTGCCTCAAGATAACATAATCAAGGCCACATCTCCAATCCTAACCCTGCAAGAGATCTAAAATCAATAGGTGCTTTGATTAATAGCTGAAGCATACTACTAGGCCAATAAGTGACCTAAGTGGGAAAAAATTAAACATAGAAGCCGCTTTTTACTGTGTGTACTTCCTCTTAAGAGAGCTACTTTAGAAAACAGTACCCTGTATCCCCAAACAGATTTAGCAACAGGTAAGGCTGATGTGACTCACTGGCTTTACAGACACTCTTCCGAGAAGCCTTCTGTGCAGGTTAGTTTTACGTCAAGGTAGAGAAATCCCAGACAAGGGCACCCACCTCCGTATCTGGCAGCAGGCAAGCCTGTAGGGCACTTTCTTAGTGACAGATGTAGGCGGACCCAGTCTAAGGTAGTATCATCGCTGGGTCCTGGTGTTATAAGAAAGGAGGCTGAGCAAGCCAGGAGGAATAAGCCAGTAAGCAGCACTCCTTCAAGGCTTTTGCATCAGCTCCCCACTCCAGGTTCCTGCCCTGACTTCTTTCTGTGATGAACTGTGATGTGGAAGCATAAGCCAAAAAAAAACCCTTTCCTCCCCAAGTTGCTTTTGGTCATGGTGTCCCATCACAACGATAGACACCCCAACTGAGACCTTTCTAAACAGTACATCTCCCTTTGCTCAGAACAGGAATTTAAATTGGGCAAAGAAAACCATACCAGGCAACGATAAGGACTATCTACATAGTATCTGGAAGAACAATTTCAACTATGGCATCTCTGGATTACCTGCGCAGGTATTAAACCACACTTCCGGGTCTGGGCAGGATTTCCTCTAACTAGACAGAGCTTGTTCCACAGTAATCAGCTCAACTCTGCATAGTTTTCTGTCCCCTTAAGTCTCCCCAGGATCTACGCTTAATACATTTTCAGCAGTCTTCACCACAATGGAAACAATGTCCAAAAGTTGAGCACCTTTTTTTAAAAAAAAAAAAAAATGTACAAAAGAATCAACTCTTTAAAAACTTCAGTATCTCAACGAAACCTGCAATTTTAGCATTTAAGTATGCGGGTGAGCTTTGAAGATCCCGAATTAAAGAAATCTGCTCTCTGAACCTAAGTCACCGCAGCCTGCCAAGGCCACACCTTCTAACCACCCCGAAATTCCCAAATCCAATGTGTGAGTGGCGGTGAGGGGGGGGGGGGACCTAAGACGGCTCGGGGCTCAAGTAAAAGACCGGTCACTAATCTGCACACACTCGGGCGAGGGAACCCCAAGAGGGCGGGCCGGCAACACGGCCCCGCCAGGGCGCAGCAGCCCCGGAGCGCTGCGGAAACACCTCCCGGCGCCGGCCGCCTCCTTCCTCGGGGCGAGGGTGCGGAAGACACTCAGGAAAAACACACCCATGTCCCCTCTCCGGCCTCCGCCCCACGGCTTCTGCTTCCCCAACAGCCGCCCCGCGGCCCGAGCCTGCGGGCGGCGGCCGGAGTCGGGCCACGCGGGCGTCCCCGGGTCCCGAGTCCGCTCGCCCGCTCGCCCGCCGCCCTCCGGGGCTGCCGGCCCGGCTCGGGCCGCCCGTCCGCCCGCCCGCCAGCCACTCACGTCCGTCCGCGTCCTCCGGCAGGTCCTCCTGGAGCAGCGAGAGGTCTGCGCCGGGGGAGAGAAGAAAGGCCGGGTCAGCGTCCTGGGCCGGCGCCGCGCCCCAGCCGCCCGCCGCCCGCCCGGCGGCGTCTCCCCGCGCCGGCCTGTCCCGGGAGCCTCCGAGCGCGGGGAGCCGCCGCCGCCGTCGCCGCCGCCGCCCGGGGAACTGGGGCCACGTACCCGCCATCTTGTGCTCGCCCCCGCCTCCTCGTCTCCCGGGATCCCGCTCGGCGAGCCGCGCGAGCCGGGAGCCGGTGGGGGCGCGCGCGGGCCGGCGGGGGCGCGCGCGGGGCGGGCCGAGGCCCGGGCCTGCGGCGGCAGCAGCGGCGGCGGCGGCGGCGGCGGCTGTTCCCGTCCGCCCGCCCCGCGCGCCGCCCGTCGCCCGGCCGCCCACCCGCCTCCCGCGCCCGCCCGGCCGGCCCGGCCCGGCCCCGAGGCGCGCTCCCACCCGCGGCTAGAGGCGCCCTGGCGCCGTGCGTGCGGAGCGCGGCGCGAGCTGCCCGCCCGGGGACCTGCGGCGTGTGCCCGAGCCCCGGCGGGCGGGGTCCCCGCGGCCCGCAGCTCTGTTGGGTCACCGGCCTCGCCCACCGCCAGCCGGCCGCCGCCCGCTCCGCCGCGCGCCGCCTAGCCGCCCGCGCCCCTCCCAGACCTGCTCGTGCGTCGCCGGCGGTCCGCGGCCGAGGCTCCCGCCTCCGGGTGGAGGAAGCGCCGCCTCCGCCCGTCCGCCCGCCCGCCCGCCCGCGCGGCCAGGCCTCGCGAGTGACTGAACAAAGCCCAGGCCCCGGCCGGACGACAGTTGAGTGACAAAAGTCCCGCCGGCTCGCCCGGCCGCGGGCCTTTCCCGTGGCGGCTCGTTAAAGCCGCGGCACCCGCTTCGGAGCCCGCGCGCCGCTCGCCCGCTCGCCCGCGCTGACCCTGAGCGGCCGCGGGCGCGCGGGCCAGGCCGAGGCCAGCCACTCGGAGGTTCTTAGCCTTGTGACCGCGGGGAGGATCGGCGAGGATACCTGCCCCCTCCGCCTCCCCGGGGAATGGCAGACTATCAGCGATCGAGCCCAGTGCTTGCTACCTTTGGGAATCGGGTGGCGGGGTGCCTGGGATTGGCGTTTTTTTTATTTTATTTTTTATATTTTTTGGTAATTGAGCGGCGCTTTTCTCGAGTGAAGTCTGTACCACGGATCTTACTCTTCCCTTTGTTTGAAGAGAGTTAAGTGGTTCTCTAGGGGTCCCACGTACAAAGTAGGGCAAAATCCAGGTTTTCCGACTCCAGCTCATTGTCCCATTTTTGAGAGTCTCAAGACTAGATCTAGTACCAGCAAGGTCTCCAAATGGTATTCCCCTAAAGCGGGACAACAACAACACCCATTTTCGTACCTGATGCCAGTTTGCGAATCTGATATGAAAAGGGAGAGAATTTTCAAGTGTTCAGCATGTTCCTTTCTGTGCTGCCGTCCTAACTAAAGACAACATATTGGCATTTTAAAACATCGGAGGATCAGACCGCGTAATCAGATCCTCGGGAATGCATAAATCTGCTTAGGGAGAAAGTTATGCGTAGTTACGCCAACATCTCCCTTTTGGATATCACTTAACAGATAAAACACATTGTATAGCATGAATTGAAACTCCAAGAGACTAAAAAATAGACTCTGTAGCTCCAAAATGTGTCGAATTTCTCAAATATGGAGTAATTAAAGACCAAAATTCCACATGCATTTCTTTCCTAGCAGAATTTACTTTGGTGAATTCAAATGACAGGAATTACAGATTAGAATGAGAAACCTTAGGTTTCTTAGGTGCTTTTCAGGTTCTCTCTCTCTCTCTCTCTCTCTCTCTCTCTCTCTCTCTCTCTCTCTCTCTCTCTCTCTCTCCCTCCCTCCTCTCCCCCCTCCCCCTCCCTCTTCCTCTTTCTTTTCCTCTCCTTCCCCTCCCCTCCCTCCCTCCCTCTTCCTCTTTCCTCTCTCTCCATACAGGGCCTCTGAAGTCAAGTCGGCTAGGCTTCCTAGGGACTGAGACCACAAAGAGTTTTGGGGGTTGAATTTAGATCCTGGTGCTGGCAAAGCAAACGCTTCACCAACTGAACTATCCCCTCAGCCCTTGTTTTCTCTCTTTGAGAAGGGTAGGGGACAGGGGTTTATTTGAGACAGGGACTCAATACTTGCTGTGGCTGACCTAGAACTTACTAAGTAGATCATGCTGACCTTCAGATTTGCATGATCTGTCTTCAAATGCTTGGAAGGTGTGTACCACCATGCCTGGCCCTTATTTTAAAAAGTCTTATTACTGTATCACCATTATACAAAATGGTAGGTCTCATTATGGTGTTTCATTCATATTTATTATACATTTTGGTCATAAACACTCATTACTGTTTTTAATGATTTTTTTTTATCAGAAAATGAGAATAAATACATGATAAAAATGCTTTTTAAAACAATGTCTTAGGCCGGGCGGTGGTGGCGCACGCCTTTAATCCCAGCACTCGGGAGGCAGAGCCAGGTGGATCTTTGTGAGTTCGAGGCCAGCCTGGGCTACCAAGTGAGTTCCAGGAAAGGCGAAAAGCTACACAGAGAAACCCTGTCTCGAAAAAACAAAAAAAAAAAAAACCAATGTCTTAGGATTTGTTTCTGGCCCGGCGGTAGTGGCACACGCCTTTAATCCTAGCACTCAGGAGGCAGAGGCAAGTGGATCTCTGTGAGTTCGACGCCAGCCTGGTCTACAGAATGAGTTCCAGGACATTCAAAACTGTTACACAGAGAAACCCTGTCTCCAAAAAAACCAAAAATAAATAAGTAAAAAGATTTGTTTCTGTTTGAGTCTGTGTCTGAAATCAGGTTGCCATGCTGTCCTTCATCAAAGCCATTCCCAAGGAATGGAACTGTCTTGTGTGAAGGCAAATGTTTGAAATTGTTCTCATCCTTCAGACATTTTGCTTAATCCATTCAAGGCTGCCCTTAGAACCCTGTTAAATCTCCAAGTCAAGGGGGCATTTCCCAGTGTGAAATCTTAGCTTTTTCTTGTGTTTCCATAGTGTGGTTTTGTTTCCCAAAGACCCAGGATCTCTCTACCTCAACTGAAGATGTGTTTTCTCATCCCAAAAAGAAAGAAGGGAGTGTTGCTAGAAGTCCTGTCCAGGGAGAGCCTTAAGCAATTCTCCCCCTCCTCTTCAGGTCCAAGGTCAAATGGAGGCAGTATTCTGCCAAAGTTCACTTTGAGGAATCCATGAGTTTATTGGGCTTCTTTACAGAACATAGGTGGTGCCTTACTTACAGGGTGTGGCTGCTCCTCCTTGACAGGTCACACTTGGGAAGCCTTTACCCTGAGGGAGGAGGGCTTCTCCATAGGTGCATCTATGGGCCCCTCCTGCCCTAGCTGTCCCTGACCTAAAAATTCTAGGCCCTTCCCAAGACCATGAGCAATTAAGGCCAGCTGCAAGCTCAGGTGAGGCCCGGTGGGCTTCCTTTACCCCTTAACGTGCATGCGAGTGTAAACAGTCAACCAGCCCAGCTGGGATGATGTTGGCAAGGGTACACAGCTCAACTCCGGAAACTGCTTGCTTTGAGGAAAAGGAAAGAACCAAGAGTGTCAGAAATGGGTAAAGAAAATTAACATTGTTGCTTAATCCACTCAATGCTGTTTACACACCCTGGTTTCTCTAATGGAATTAAATGTTTACAAAGAATGTGTGAGATGCCACAGCTCCGTGGGAATAACTACAGACTTCTTCAGTAGAGTCAATAAGAAACAGTTGAGAGGGGTGTTCATTGGGAGTATAATAGTTCAGTCGTGGAATGCTTGCCTATCAGTGCCGGGGCCCTGGGTTCCACCCTAGATACTGCAGCTAAAAAAGACAGGCCGGAGGCGGCAGCAGAAAAGACGAAGGTCCTGGAACTGAGCCCTGTCCAGAATGAGTCCTGTTAACTTTCAGGCTGTTCTTTCTCTGATTACAGGAGCTGGGTTATCAGAGAATAAGACCTGCCCTAAATGTGGGTGGGCACCATTCCTTGGTCCTGAGCTAAACATTGGCGGTTCCATTTCTCTGCTTCCTGATATGCCCACATGTGAGCAAAATCCCATTATCACAGCTTTGCTAAAGTGTTTTTTATGCGCTGTATTTGTGCACAGATGAACTTTAATATTTTTAGGTTTATTGTGTGTGTGTGCGCGCGCGCGCGCGCGCGCGCACGCATGCGTACATACATGTGTGCGATGGTGTGCACATGGAAGTCAGAGGACAACTTCCAGGAGGAGTCTCTTCTGTCTTTCTACCAGGGGGTTCTAGCAATTGAATAAAGTTACCAAATTTGGCAGTAAGTGCCCTTACCTGCTTCGATGGTCCCAGTGGACAGGCTTTGTCTACTTTTGTCTTTGGTATGATCCAAACAAGATTTTTTTGTTTTTTTTGGTTTTTTTTTTTTTTTTTTTTTTTTGGTTTTTCGAGACAGGGTTTCTCTGTGGAGCTTTGCGCCTTTCCTGGGACTCACTTGGTAGTCCAGGCTGGCCTCGAACTCACAGAGATCCACCTGGCTCTGCCTCCCGAGTGCTGGGATTAAAGGCGTGCGCCACCACCGCCCGGCTTGTTTTGTTTTGTTTTGTTTTTTGTTTTTTTTGTTTTTTGTTTTTGGTTTTTTGAGACAGGGTTTCTCTGTGTAGCTTTGCGCCTTTCCTGGAACTCGCTTTGGAGACCAGGCTGGCCTTGAACTCACAGAGATCCGCCTGGCTCTGCCTCCCGAGTGCTGGGATTAAAGGCATGCGCCACCACCACCCGGCCTCAAGAATTTCTTGAACCAAGAAATGTGATCAGTTTTTGCAGCCTCTTGTCAACTTTTAAAGAATGAAAGGAATTTTTTTTTCCAGTAGATGTAAAGACTTGGTTACTCTTTTCTGTTGGAAGAAATTCCCATACAGAATCTTCTGAGATGAATTATCTTTCTTTACTTAGGAGGCTCAATCATCCTACTATGTGACTAACTCCTGATTCTGAGATGTAGCAGACTTTCTTTGGGACCACCAACCAGCTCCCAAACTGTGACAGAGAGACTTATTATTAGTTATGAATGCTCAACCTTAGTTTAAGCTTGTCCCACGAGCTCTTTTAACTTATTTTAACCTTTTTGTCTTCATCTACATTTTGCCTCAGGGCTTTTTATGTTTCTTTCATTCTGTAAGCCCTACTCTGTGTCTGGCTGACCCCAGGAATCTCCCTCTTGTTCTCCTCATTTTCTCTTCTTGAGCCTAGATTCCTCCTCCCATTTATTCTCTCTGTCCGCCAGCCCCGTCTATCCCTCTACTGTCTATCTATTGGCTGGTCAGCTTTTTATTAGACCAACCAGATGCCTTAGGCAGACAAAGCAACAAATCTTTACATCTCCTAGACCATTGAGAGCCATAGAACCTTAGTGTTGTTTGAATATCCATCATAAAGAAGATGAAAGTCCTGCTTGAAAAATGTCCCAGGCAAGCTATAGACTCAGGAGGAGTCACTTAAAAGTGTTTGAAATCATTTTAAAACCTCTGAAATCAGAGGTTTCTTAACTTCTCATATGGACAGATAAGTACATGTGTGTCTGTTTAGCCCCAGACTCATTTAAAAAGGACTCAGCGTTAGGACTTCATTCATACTGAGTTATGAGCAGGAGGCTTTTTGATAGAGATTGAATTTGAGTAGCTCCTTAAATGATAAGGTCCTATGTGGTGGGCTGAGAAAAGGCAAGTGTGAGGAGGGTGTCCTGCTATTGGTTGTTTTGCTCTTTTGGGGACCCACCACCCAGCTCCCAAATAAATCACACTTGGAGGCTTATTCCTAATTATACATAACTGGCCTTAGTGTGGCTTGTTTCTAGCCAGCTTTCCTTAACTTAAATTAGCCCGTCTATCTTTTGCCTCTAGGCTTTTCCTTTTCTATTCCTGTATACCTTTCTTTGTTTCTTACTCCGTGACTTGCTGTATAGCTGGATCCTCCACCTTCTCTGGCTACTTCCTCTTCTAGATCTCTTCTCTCCCAGATTTCTCCTTCTATATAGTCTCTCTGCCTAGTGGTCCTGTCGATTTCTCTCTCCTGCTTCATCATTGGCCGTTCAGCTCTTTGTTAGACCAATCAGGTGTTTTAGACAGGCACAGTAACACAGCTTCACACAGTTAAACAAATGCAACATAAACAAAAGTAACACATCTTAAAATAATATTCCCAAACAACGTCAGAAGGCCAGCTAGGGAGTTTCGATTTCATCCTGTAGGTGGTACTGTTATCAGTCAGCTCACGGCTCTTCTGCTCAGTTTGAATGAGAAATTATCAAGAAGCAAGCAGTGCCAACCAAGCCAAGAGTTCCTGGAGTGAAGATGGGCTGTAGTCTGGTCTGTGCTCCTATACACTGGTGCAGAGTACGGAACAAGGTTCTTTTCACAGCCTGCCTGGTCTCCGCTCTCAGCATTGAGTTCCATGCTGGGCTATCTGCTCATGTGCCCTTAGGTTCTCTGTGCATGGTGCACAGAAAGATGGCACATCCATGGTTCATTGCTGCCACCTGAGGACTGTCCTATGGCAGCCATCGGGCATTCTGCACACGGAGAGACTGAGGAAGAGGCCACAAGCTTGGCAGGAAGCCACTACCACCTGGACCTGGTTATCTGTGACTTATTTCCTGTGAAAACAGCTCCCATCTGGGAGGAAGGCCTTGGGGAGGGGTTCCCAGAGACCTTGAGACAGCACAAAAGTGGCAGCCATTTTTAGCACCCATTTTAAGCACATTTTACAAAGTACTTAAGAGAAAAGCTTGTACGTCCCGTCTGGCTGTTGGGTACCTTGTCGGTTATATACCACTGCTTTTTAAAAAGACGGACAGGGTTTCTCTCTGTAGCCCAGGCCTGTCTGTCCTGGAACTATCTCTGTAGTTCTGTAGACCAGGCTGGCCTAGAACTTAGAGATCCTCCCGCCTCTGCCTCCTGAGTGCTGGGATTAACGATGTATGCCACCACCGCCTGGCTAGACTTTCACCTTTTCAAACCGTGAACTAAACAAACTTCCTTTTTAAGGTTTGGGAGCCTCGGTGACAAGACACTGACTAATATAATGAACTTGTCACGAAGTAAGCAGAAAATAATAAAGAACATTTGCCCTTAAAAACCTGGAAGCTGCTTAGGATCCATCATTCCAGAACATCCTGTTTCACAGCAGCTGTCCATCTTCCTTCGGGCTACAGCTTTATGCGTGTCCACCGAGTGATCACGGAGATCTGGTTTTTTATGAGGTCATGTCAAAGTCTCCAGGTGGAGATGTGGATGAGGAAGAGAATAAACCCATGAACATTTCTGGTTGACAGACTAGTGTTGCCATAAGGCAGAGAGCGAGACTTCACTATAATGAAGCCAGGTGTGGTGGTACATGTCCATCATTCTAGCACCTGGGAGGCTGAGGCAAGAAGAGTTCAAGAGCAGCCTCAGTTACACAGCGAGTCTGAGGCCACCCTGGGCTGCTCAAGATCCTGTCTTCAAAACAACAACCACAACAAAAACCTGAGCCCCAAACCATACCCACCCCTCAAGAAACTCGACTACAGTGAGTTAGGAATGAGATAGTTTTGGGTGGGTCCTGGAGTTGAGAGGACAATGGGGTTGGAGGGATTCTCAGTGAGGAAAAGCCTGCGCAGGGGACCTTGTAGGGAAACCTAGAAAGCACCCATGCATCTCAGACACCAAAAGGAGTGGAGAAGAGCAGAAATGAGAGATGTGCTAAAAAGATGAAGGCAGCAGGAGGGTGTCCTGTCTGCACCTGTCCTCCTGGACACAGCCCTCTCAGCACGTACTGCAGTTTCCTGAGCCACGCTCACTCCACAGGAAGTAATAAACGGAGAACACACCTTGGCTTTAGAAGGTGTACACACTTCAGTACGGAAGGTCAAATCCTACTCGTTACAGAACACGTAGGTGCCAGCGAAAGCAGGATAGAGCCCTGGCCAAAGTGTCTGAAGTTGCGCCTAACAGATGCTCTCAGCTGAGCAAACCTGAGCATCAGGGAGGTATTGTGCTCCAGCTGGACACCGTAGCCTACCTTCAACCTGCCCACACAGAACTGGCTGTCCTTGGATGCTGAATCAAGGAGAGATATTGACACAAAAGAGACATTGAATAGGACCCGTGACGTGACCTGTCCACGTGGGCTACCTTTTGATCAATTCAGTCCAGACAAGTAGGCCTCTACTAGCCTGCACCTCCTCGAAGCAAAGTTCCTGCTACTCTGGGGAACTTGATTCATTGCAAGTTTGCTTGGGGCCTGTTTGGACTCCAGGGTTCTAGAACTGTTCTGTTTGTGGGTCTTGCTTTGGAATCCTCACCACGAGGGGCCACTTCAGGGCCAAAGTAGCTTCCATCTGGTTTCAGTAGAAGCAAAGCCAGATGATAACTAAGGTCTCCTGGAAAAATGGAAAGAGCCATTGGTCAGATGTGAAAAGTTATAGAAGAGGCCAGAGGATTGGGGATGCTGAATGACTTGTTAAAACTGGCTTTGGGGGCCTAGAGAGATGGCTCAGCAGTTAAGAGTACTGGCTGATTTTCCAGAGATACTGAGTTCAAATCCCAGTCCCACATTCCGGCTCCCACATGGCAGCTCACAACCATCTATAACTGTAGTCCATGGGATACAATGCCCTCTTCTGGTGTGCAGCTGTACATGCAGACAAAACATCCACATATATAAAATATATAAATACATCTTAAAACTGGCTTTTGGGCTGGGTGGTGGTATGCAACTTTAATCCCAGCACTGGGGAGGCAGAGGCAGGTGGATCTATGTGAGTTCCAGGCCAGCCTGGTCTACAGAGCGAGTTCCAGGACAGCCAGGGCTACAGAGAGAAATCCTGCCTTGAAAAACAAAACCATCATCAACAACAAAACTGTGGCTTTTGTTTTGTTTATTTGAAATAAAGTCTCATGTAACCCAGGCTGGCCTGGAAGTTTCTAGGTAGCTCAGGATAATCTTGAACTTCTGATCTCCTGCCTAGAATTAAGGGCATATGCCACTGAAGGGTTAATGACCTACCATAAGGAACTTCAAAGGAGCTGAGAAACTCCAGACTCAGCATACTGATAAGAACACCTGCCCAACAAGAAAGCCAATACAGTAATGAGAACATCTGCTGGCATTACTGGGCCTTGAAACTACAAAGTACACATCTACAGAAAAAAAACTTCCCTCTCCTAACGATCGCTCTTTTGCCTATAAAGCCCAAAGCCTCCTGTGCTTGGGTTCAGCCTCCACTTCCTCTGAGAGACTGCTTCCCTGCATTGTTCTGATTAAAGCATAATTCTGCTTCTGTAGAGGTGTGTATCTTTATTTCCATGTCGCCTGGATCAATTCGGATCTAACACCCACCATGTGCGGGGCGAGCGGGGTATGCGGGGTTGGGGGTGGGGGAGTATGCAGAGGGCGGCAAGGGGTGGGGTGGGGGGTGGGTGGGTGTCATCAAACCCAGGGCTTCAGGCATGCTGGGCAAGCACTCTACCAGTTGAAGCCACATCCCAGTCCAAACCGGGTTGTTGTTTAAAATAAACGTCTACAATTAGAAGTACCAGATTACTCCCCAAAAGCTGACATTTCTATGCGTCAACAAATGAAGCCATCCCAGAGGCTTGAGGTCCACCGAGTCACAACGAGAAGACGACATTCCCCCCCCCCCCCCCGTGTGAAGCCGCAGCCTCAGTTTCCTAGTAGAGGAGTCTGGAGAAGGGTCGCAGCCTCAGTTTCCTAGTAGAGGAGTCTGGAGAAGGGTCGCAACCTCAGTTTCCTAGTAGAGGAGTCTGGAGAAGGGCCGCCAGACCCCATTCTGGCTTCACTTTCGGCTGAGCTCCTGCCCACACAGCTGTAGGATTTTCTACGTGGAGGAAGGAGGAAGGGGGCTTCCTCTCCAGAATGCACCCTTCCTCTCCCAGGCTCTGGCATGCCAGTTTTGGAAGCAGAAACAAATGATGGTTTCTCGGATCATCTTTCGCTACCTACAGAAAAAAAGGCACTGTAGGGCAAAGTGAAGCCCGGGCAGTAGATGAGGCAAGTTAACCCTTTCCTCTACTCATCCCGGTCCTCGTGGCTGTGTCTCGCCCGCCTCAGTGTCACTTAACGCTGGGACTACCCAGCGACTTGGAAGAGCCCTCTTAGAACCACAGCCAACAGCATAAACTATATGAATGGCTCTTTATGACCCGACAGGTCCTGGGTTCAGGTCTCCCAAGGCAGAAGGTGGGCCGACCGGGCTCAGATCTGATTGCGGGAAGGGACGGGTCTGCCCGCAAGTCCGGTGTTGGGTGGCCACCGGAGGCCGACGCCAGCCGGACCCGGGCGGAGCCGAAGCCCGGCGGCTAGGCTAGGCTAGGCTCGACGCGTCGGGAGGAGCCGGCCGGCGGCACGTGACCGACCGCGGAGGCCGCGGCCCAGAAATAGCCGCGGCGACGGTTCCGCCCCGCGGCGGGCGAGAGCGCTGGGAGACGGCTGGACGCAGGCTGGGCGCGGTGCGGCCCGGACGATGCTGCTGAGCCCCGGCCCGGCCCGGCCCAGAGCACATGATGGCGATACGGGAGCTCAAAGTGTGTCTTCTCGGGGTGAGTCCTGGCCCCAGCCTACGGGGATCCCCACTCCTGCGCGCCTTTGTCCCGGCGCTACCCGGCTCCGGCGCGCTCCTTCCCGCGCCCGGCACCGGCCGCCGGGTCCCAGCTGCTCCTGAGCGTCTCCGATCGCTCCGTCTGCACCCGCGCGTCTGGGAACCTTGGGCCTCGCCAGGTTGCGGGGCTGGCAGGGGCGGGGGGGGGGCTGTCGAGGACCCGACGACAGAGGGGTCCTGCAGCTCCTCGGGCCCCTAGGGCTCTCGCTTCCACCACCGAAGGAACATTCCCTCCCTGAGGAATGTTTAAGTTACTCCGGGGAGGCACTGGTTTTCCTCTGCCTCCTGCGGGCGGGGGTGGGTGGGTGACTGGCTGGTGGCAATTGCTTTATTCACTCAGAAAACGAACCAACAAATCAATCCTTTCTACCGAGGGTGGGAGAACCGGGGGCTTGGACTGACTGCAAAGCAAGAGAGAACGAACTGTGTGTGAACTGTGTGTCCAGCAGCACACTTTCCGTGCAGTGGATGAAAAGAAGCTGGACGACCTCCCCACTCCCTCCTCCCCATCACTCTTCCCCTTCCAAAATGAGTCTTTCTTAGTCCCAAGAAACAGAAGCAGTCAGAAACAAAGAGAGAAACAGCATTCAACCCATGCAACCCACGGACCAGGACCGAAGTCTCACCTCCTAGGGCTGTCCCTTGAAAATCGCCCCAGGGGATTCAGTGTTTGGGGTCATTTCCTTGGGGCTACCCACATCAAATTCCGGAAATCTTCCAAAATTAGAGCTGGTGTTAAGCCATGTTTTCTGTAGCCTTTGGCATCAGCACCGAGTGTACCGCCCTTGAAGTTGGCGCATCTGGCCCTGCAAGGAAAGTATTTCCTAAATAAAGAAGCAGGGCAGGGTAGCCTCACATTCATTCTTCTCGAATAAATGCTAACAGGACTGTCAAGATGGATGGGGAAGTGTATACAGGCCATGATTGTAGACGCATTTGTGGCTTTGCCTGGGCTCTGATGGACCCTTTGATGAAAGAAGTCTTGGGGAATTACCTCCACACTGTCCTCACCACTCACAACCAGTTGCTGTGATTTGCGGGGGTCTACCCCAAGCCCTTTCTTCCAGGGTCTAGCGAGGCTTCTCCAGGGCTCCTCACCCACGGAGGCCGTTGGCCGGGTGGGATGCTGTTCTCACTTTTCTCTCTTGAACTTCTGGTGTTACAGCAGCAAACTTCATTTCTTCCAGGCTGGCCAGTATAGTCTAGACCTAAATTCCAAGAATCCATGGGAGAAAGGTCTTTGAAGATTTAAAAGGAATGTCAGGCCCCAAAGGAGGAAGAGGAAGCTTGGGTGCATGGGGTATGTCACAATGAACCTTGGGAAAAGATGAACTAGAAAACATTTTTAGCTCTTGGGGGTGGGTGACACCTTCTTCTTTGCAACCTACCTTGGGGCACACTCATGGTCCCAAGACATCACCCTTAATTTTTAGTTTCAATGATTGTATGTCCTACCAGGACAGTGACCAGGTGTCAAGGGCTCAGAACCAGATGTTAGGGGGCCTGGCCAGTCTTCTGCACCAGGGTGTGGAAGGCGGAATGAGTGGCTGGCTTAATTGTAGAGTGGACATATCATCCCCTTCTCTTCAAAGGCAGAGAACTAGACTGGATGGTCTCTTTAAGATATATGTGTGATAGTATTTCCTGATGGTCTGTGATGCTAGAGTAGACCATACCAAGCCTGGGTGAGCTGAGGACAAATAGAGAATCTCTCTTCTCTCTCTCTCTCTCTCTCTCTCTCTCTCTCTCTCTCTCTCTCTCTCTCTCTCTCTCTCTCTCTCCTTAATCTCCACAAACAGTTTCCTGGAGACAGTGCCTTATTTTGATTGCTGTTTCTTTGTGATGGCCCTACAGGTTAGGGATTTGAACTGGGGGTGGAGGATTCTGTAACAGAGAAAGAAGTAACTTCTGGAAGTTTTGAAACTTCATTCATATCATACCACATCAGTGTCATCCTGTTTTTGAAGGTAGCTACACATTTTAGTCTTATTGAGATCAGAAGATATTTTATTGCAAAGAGCAAAAGAGCTTGTCCATACTGAGTACGAGTCTTGAGGCTCCCTGGCTTGGCTAATTCTTTTCTGGGCCAGGCTGCATTTCTAGCTGCTTATCTAAATAGGCTGGTTCTCTCTCTGAGATGGCCTTTGAAGGAGGTCTATGCCCTGGTGTACTGTCTGGATTTGAGAGATCCTCTGGGCCTGAAGATGGAAGAGGGAGTCATTGATGAACCCTATGGTCCTTTTAGGATTTTAGCAGGAACCTTAGGGCCCCTCTGTTGTTATGGTGAGGGTCGTCTGTTCCGAGTGAAGTAGTGCATGTAGATGGTACTCAGCTTTCTGTTTGCAAAGCTATGTCACACCTCCCCGAAATCTTAGGATGATCAAGACCCTGCCAGCTTTACCCTCAGTTTCGTAGAAGGTGACAGAGTGTATTTACCATAGAGCAAAGCCTTGTCCTTGCTGGAGAGGCTTGGTAGCTAGTCTATGCTTGGTCACTTGTTGGAAGACATGCTCAAGGTACAGGCTGTTCTTAGGATGAGTCCCTGCTGATGACTCTTGGCCCTTGGTTTGGAGGATTTATCTTCTGACAGTAGGGTCATTTTGATGGGTAGAGGTATGAGTGGGCCAGGTGACATGGTCTCTTTACCTGTCCCTATGCCTTCTAGAACTTTGATGCTGCTACTGTTTACTTGGTGTGTGTGACTTTGTTTCCTTTGATGAGTGCTCCAGATTGAATTGGCTTTGGCCTGTGGGACATTCTCTGATAGCTTAGTGTATTGACTGGTTTTATGTCGGCTTGACACAAGCTAGAGTCATCAGAGAGGCAGGAGCCTCTATTGAGAAAATGTCTTTGTAAGATCCAGCTATAAGGCATTTTCTTAGTGATTGATGGGGGAGGACCCAGTCCATTGTGAGTGGTACCAACCCTGGGCTAGTGGTCCTGGGTTCTATAAGAAAGCAGGCTGAGCAAGCCATGTAGAGCAAGCCAGTAAGCAGCACCCCTTCATGGCCTCTGCATCAGCTCCTGCCTCCAGGTTCCTGTCCTGTTTGAGTTCTTGTCCCTACTTCCTTTGGTGATGAACAGTGATGTGGAAGTATAAGCCACATAAACCCTTTCCTCCCCAACTTACTTTTTGATTATGGTGCTTTGTTTCAGCAATAGAAACCCTAATCCTAAGTCAAGGGCTCAGGAACATCAAGTGTATTTATGCTACCTGTTGTACATTTGTGGGCTTTCTCATGTTTGTGCCACGTGGGACAGTGCAGCCAGCCTTAGTGAGTACTCTTCCCTGGGGTCAGTGGGCACACCGTGGAAGCCAGCCATGATTAGGGGCACGTTTGACCACGCTAGGGAGGGGTCAGTGGACATCCAGACCCAATAAGTCATCACAGTTTTGCCGCTCATGTGCCAGGCTATCACACTATGGAATCTGTGCTAGTATTACAAAACAGGATACTTAGAAACAACCTCCCCCCCACCCCGAAACGTACATTTTCAAATGTGAACAAAAACAGCAGCAGCTGTCTTAACCTCAAAGGTGGAAAGCTTCCCAGTACGAATTTTTTTCACACACATCGCCATGTGACAAGAGCAGGAGATGGAGACAGAGAGGAGGGGGAAGGGTAGCCTATTTCTTCTGGGCATGTGTACTTGTGTGCTTAAAAAACTGCTTCCGGATGGGATCCCGACGAGGTTTGTATTTGTGCTTTGGTTGTCTTGACAACAGTTTAGAGATCTCTGCTACTTCCCTAGCAGCTGAGTGAGCAGTTAAAATACAGTTGTGGGCTTCCCTGCTTCCGGTGAGGAGCTCTGGAAACCTCTCTCTGAGGCCTTTGTTAGTATCTATATGGTGTCTCACCAAAGAACACGCACACACCCAGGGTTTTGTGAGCCGTCTGGATGGCGGGAATGCAGATTTGTACAGGACTTGTACACAGGGTAGGGCTCTGTGAATCCAAGGGCATTAGGACCTAGCGTGGGCAGCCTTGTTTAACCACAAAGCTCAGCAATGGGAGCCTCTGATAGGGTTATATGAGTTTGGTGGGAGTTACTGGGAATTGATGCATGGAACTGTAGCTTAGACTGGGTAGTTACAGTCTCTGTCCCAGTCTGTTTTCTGTTTCTATGTAACAAAATACTCAAGACTGGAAACTGTGGGAAACAAAGATCGGGTTCATTGCTCAGGTAACTGCGGAGTCCCAAAACTACAGCTCTGTTCCTCCGACTGCATCAAATGTGCGGGGATGAGAAATTAAACATGGTAGAGACTCGGTGTGGTCAGTGGAAGAGAGGTTGTATTGGGAGTGGAGTCCCCATTTTTTTTTCTCTATCAAAGCCTTACAGTAAGGGACTGCTCAACTCCCTTCCAATCAGAGAGTGTCTAGATTCCTTTTCCCCAGCTTCTGTTATCTCATTTCACTCACACTATCTCTCGGTACATCGTGTGACAATTCTAGCATCGCACCATCAGTGTGGTCTACGGATGCCACTTTCTGTGCACACAGCTGTCCTTGCTGCCTAATGAGTGACCTCTCTACCTTGGATAGAGACAGAATTTACCTTACCTACTTCCTCACCTAGAGCTGGTGCAGCACTTTGCCTCAATAGGTCAAAACAGACCTCAGCAAACAGCCTCTTCTCATGTCCTCATGTCTAGGGAGATAATAGTCAGCATCCATCGTCACCCTGCCACTGGCCCCCTTCCTTATCTCCCTGTTCCAGTCCATTCTGTTGCCGTGATACACAGCACCCTGATCAAAAGCAGAAAGGTATTTTTTGGCTTACCCTTCTAGGTCAATTCATTATTGTCTCTTTAAAAAAATCCAAAATCTCTAACCTGTGTGCTAATGTAAAACGAAAAAATAAAAACAAAAACAACAAACAAACAAAAAAATCAAATAAACACAAAAATAAATACTTCTGATCCCAAAATGGAAGAACCAAGGGCATAATAACAATCACATCAAAGCTAAAGCCAGGTGTGGTGGCACATGCCTTTAATCCCAATACTCAGGAGGCAGGCAGAATCTTGGGGATCTCTGTGAATTTGACGTCAGCCTGATCTGCATAGTGAGTTCCAGGACAGCCAGGGCTATGTAGAGAGACCCTATCTCCAAAAACAAAACAAAACAAACATAAAAGCGATACCAAATCCATGTTCTGTAGTTCAGCGTTGAGCATCTGGAACTCACTTACAATCTTCTGGGCTCCAAAAGGCTCTGGCAATCCTGCATCTCCTGCTCTGTCATCTGCATAGTAAATGGCTTGTGTCATAGGCTTAGGTTGGCTCCACTCACAAAACCTGATTGTTGTCCTTGGTAGTCTTTCCCTGGCCACGACAGCTCCAATGTCCTGGGGTCTCTACTACAACCAAGGCTGTGTCTTAATTCGGGTTTCTACTGCTGTGATAAAACACCATGACCAAAAGGGACTTGCGGGGAGGAAAGGGTTTATTTCATCTTACACTTCCGTATCACAGTCCATCACTGAGGGAAGTCAGGGCAGGAACTCAAGGCAGGAAACTGAGGTAGAAGCTATGGAGGAGTGCTGTTTACTGGTTTGCCCTTCATGCCTTGCTCAGCTGCTTTCTTATACAGCCCAGAACCACCTGCCCAGAGGTGGCTAGGGAGAGCTAGGCTCTCCCACATCAATCACTGATGGAGGCAATGCCCCACAAACTTGCCTATAGGCCAGTCTTTTTTTTTTTTCTTAGCATACACATATGAGGTATTTAATTTTATTTTATATTCCCTATTAAGGATTTTAACATTAACATTGTTAAAATGTTTTGACAAAACAGAAAATGTTGGGTGTGCATCATCTGTACATAGAATTGTACTTAGGAGACCAAAACATGAGTATTATGAGTTCCAACATATCCTTGACTAATTACTGATGTCCAAGCCAGGCTGGATAACAAACAGCATTTCAAGGTAATTTATGAAAAAAATATGAAAAATAAAACAAGGAACAAATACCCACCACCCTTTCACAGACACCCTTACTTGAAAATTATGGTCACATACTGCCTGATATTTAAATACAAATAGACCACTTCGATGATGGTATAGGCCGGTATTACGGAGACGGTTTCTCAGTTGAGAGGGAGTGCCTCTTCCCAAATGACTCTAGCCTGTGCCAAGTTGACAGAAAACTAGCCAGCACAATTGACCCTTTGTCAATTGACACACACGCAAATCACTATTCATCTGGAACCTTTTCTTTCTTGTTTGTCCCCAAGATGGCATGTTAATATTGATATCACAATAAAACATTGAACTTTTCAAAGTCCTATAGTCTTTAAAAATTCAAACACTTTAAAAGTTCAGTCTTTCTAAAACATCCAAAGTCTCAAGTCTTCCTAAAATATTCAGTCTTTGTAAAATTCCAAAGTCTCTTTTAAAAAGTTTCATTTCTTTTCCTATCTTTCCTTTTTTTTCCCCCCTCAAGATAGAGTTTCTCTGTGTGTATCCCTGAGTGTCCTGGAAACTCACTCTGTAGACCAGGCTGGATCAAAGGCATGAGTTGCCACCACCACATTAGATTTAAAAAGTTTCTTTAACTGTGGGTGTCTATAAAATAAAAAAATAAGTCGTAAGCTTTCGTACAGTCTCCAAAGGGGGATGAATCATGGCACAGTTATAAGCAAGTCAAAACAAAACTGAGGCCCCACGGTGTAAAAGGCTCAGTGGAGGACATGGAGGATGCACTTGTGATCTCCTGGCCTCAGAGGGCTCCATTTCCCCTGCTCTGCCGTCAGTAACACACGCACAGCTCATCTCATAGGCTCAGGCTGGCTCCACACCACAGCTCCTGCATGGCAGTCATCCCAGGACCCTGGCATCTCCAACCTGATGGCAAAGGACATCCATGCACCAAATCACAATATCATTATCTGACCTCCCACACTGGTTACAGCTGCAATAGTACCATCAAACATGTAGTCCGTGCTCAGGTATTTCCAGTGGGCTCACTGTTTAAAAACATCCAAGATCAAGTCAGAGCAACTTGATTGCTGAGGCTCATTAGTCAGTTTTTTTTTGTGTAAAAAAAGATCCCCTCCCTTTTCCTCAGTGACACCAGCATGCGGTTTTGGTTTATTTATTTTGAGATGGGGGTTTCTCTGTGTAGTTCTGGCTGTCCTGGAACTGGCTCTGTAGACCAGGCTGGCCTTGAATTCACAGAGATCCACCTGCCTCTGGCTCCTGAGTGCTGGGATCAAAGGCGCGCGCCGATATGCCTAGTGACGTTAGGACTTTTGCAGAACCCAGGCTGTGTGTCTCTTACAAAGTCCCAACACCTGGATCTGTTGGATCACCTCCTTATTGCTGCCTGTTTGGGTGAGTTTAACTAAGTGATGTTGCCTGGTCTTATATTTTTGGTCATGAATAACATCATATCAGACTTTCCTCGTTACTTCTACGGTATTCATTGAAAAATATTTCTTAGTTTCATGTGCTAGGCAGTGGTGTGCCTGAACAAAATAGACACAAGAATTTGGTTATGTGTATTAGTGTCCTCAGCTTTCCTAATACTGCGACCCTTTAATATAGTTCCTTATGTTGTAGTGACCCCAACCATAAAATTATTTTCGTTGCTGCTTCATAGCTGTAATTTTGCTACTGTTATGAATCATAATGTAAATATCTGTGTTTTCTCATGGTCTTGTCAGATCATTCCATCCCAAAGGGTTGGCAACCCACAGGTTGAGAAACACTGCTGTAGGGCACAGACCCAATGGAATGACAATGTATCAAAAGATGGTTTCTTAGACTGGTTGCGTGGCCCAGATAGTCCGACTATGACTGTCTCACACTGGAGAGGGTCGGGGAACTTGGTCGTTGTTTGGTCCACGAGGTTGTGTGCCCCAGCAGTCCCGATCTGTGTCAGAGGCCCAAAGGATCCTGGAGAGATGTTGGTCTTCAGTCCATGCTGGAAACCTACAGAGCCTGATTCTAATATCAGTATAGGAGTCAGCAATGGAAACAACTGAGTAGCTGAACCTGAAGGGAAGGCCGAGGGAGCAGAGGAAGAGTCTTCCCTGGGCTGCTCACAGAAAGTGCCGCTAGATTTATGGGGGGGGGGGAGTCATCCTGCATCAATTAAGGCAACGAAGACACCCCCAACAGGCACACCTACTGAAGGCTTTCTTCTAACGTGATTCTAGGTTGTGGCAAGTCAACAAAGCCGACCATCACAGAGGCATACGTTTTATTCAGGAAGAGGGAAACATAAATTACAGGTTTGGTATCATTTGCCTAACATGCTTGGGGACAAAGTAGTTCCTATTCTGGTGTTTTTCAGATTTTGGACTGCTTACATAGCCCCTCCTTTCCTTCCGTCTGTTCCTTATCTTCTCTTGTGCCCTTGTGACTGTTTCTAAGTGCGGGAGTGCGTGTGTCACCGAGGGGGTGTGGAGGTCAGAAGACAGCTTCCTGGAGTTGGTTCTTTGCGTCCACCATGAGTTGGAGGGATTGAATTCAGGCTGGAATAGCAAGTACCCTCGCCTGTTGAGCCCCCTTGCTGGCCTGGCCCTCCGTAGACTTTTAAAAATTGATCACCTCTAACCCAAACATCCGGAATCCGAGGCACTTCAAGATCTGAAACTTTCAGAGTGTCATCATTAGTTCTCAAAAAGTTTGAGATTTTGGACCATTTCAGATAAACGCTTTTTGGATCAGGGATGCTCTGCTTATGGTCTGTTCAAAGGCGATAAGTATTGTGTATCAAAACAAGAAAGATGAGTGATTGAAGCAGGACCCCACGGAGTCCTGGGAAAGTGGGAGGAGGTGTCGGGGTCAGGGTCCAGTGTGGAAGGGTTGGTCCTTGCTTTTGCTGGAGTTGGCTTTGAGTCTGCTGCTCTTGCCGCATGACTGCTGAGCTGCCAAGAGGGATGTATATCTATGGCTACCACTGCCTTTCTCAGCGCTTAACTTGGTACTAGGAATAAAGAAAAGGAGTAACTGAACCGTAGAATTGTATAAAATGTATCAGATTTTACCTCAGAAATTTCTGTGCTCACCATGTAAACTATAGCTTCCTCTCCTGCCGGTTCCCCTGAAGGTGGGTGGGAGACTTGGGTTATCAGCAAATTGAGGGCCAGCAGGATGGGGGGACTGAAGATAAGGTGTGTCACTTAGACTTTAGACATGGTAACAAAATACTTGAGAGATACAACTTCCGGAGGCAGGAGTGGTCTTGGCACACTGCTTCCAAGCCGGAAGGGCCTAAGTGAGCCAAGCTGTTCACTTCAGAGCGGGCACCAAGCGGAGAGGGACAGATGCAGAGGGAGGTGGGCGGCCAAGCGGAGCCTCCAGAGACCGCCTGCGGAGGAACCGGAGGCCATGTAGCAACTGTTTGGTTCCTAGTGGAGCTGACAGGTAACGCAATGACACCAAGAGGTGAACTTGGGTCAGAGGGCCTCGGAGTGTGAGTTTCTGCCTTTGTGTGGTGTGAAAGGACAGCGTTGGCATCAACGGGACAAAGGCCCTCTGTGGTAACAGCAGGCAGGTCTCTGTGCAGGCCTTGCCAGGCCACTGTTCCATGGCTGGACCATCCTCAAAGTTGAAAGTGGGGTCTAGCAAAGACGTTAGTCCGTGGTCATGATCTCACAGTTAGGCAGGTTTGTGTACATGCTCTTTCTGTTTTCTGTGTGCCTTTTCGTTCCCTCCCTCCCTCCGTCCCTCCGTCCCTCCCTCCCTCCCTCTCTCCCTCCCTCCTCCTCCTTCAGTAGTAGAGTGGACCCAGGGCCTTGTGCATGATGAGCTCTCCCCCTGAGCTCCTCCGGCAACTCCAATGTGGTGACTTGTGAAAAAGATAATAAAATCCCATCCTGGATCTTCTAGGTTATCATCTTTTAACAGAACTCTGTGCTGCAGCTTTCAAGGCCTGTTTAAACTGGCATTTGAAGAGAAGAGGCAGAGTTAGTGTGGATCAAGAGTCTCTCTGGCGGGTGCCACAGGTATTGGCTGAGTGCCTGCTGTGTGCTTGTGAACCATTCCCCAGAGATGACAAAAGGTATCGTGACCTCTGCCTCACAGAGCTGACAGCCTAGGAGAAAAAGGAGGCAAGGGAAGCCCTTGAGGGTGGCCTGAGAGAGCAGGGAGGGTGTGGTCTTAGAAGCCAGTAACAGGTTTGCAGCCAGATTGCGCGCGCGCGCGCGCGCGCGCGCGCGTGTGTGTGTGTGTGTGTGTGTGTGTGTGTGTGTGTGTGTGTGTGTGTGTGTTTGTGTGAACTGTTGAATGTTTTTGCAGTGAGCAGTACTGTTGGGTGCAGGTATGCAAGAGTCTGGGAGGTGACAGCGACTTCCAAGTGGGATAGCCAGGCAGTATCCCGCTCCAGCTGAGTTTTGAAATCGATGGCAAGTGTCTTGGATGGACTGTCGAGGATGGGCACACGTGACACCAGAGACACGTCAACTTTGGAATGCAGCCTCGGCAGAGCAATGTCACTCATTGCGGGGGGAACTGATATTAATGGAATATCGTTGGCTTTGTAGCTTAATCTGCAGCATTTAATCACATTAGACTCCACACGAGGCCGTCTCAGAGTGATGGTCAATGTGCACTCTTATCATCGGTGCCCAGTTTCATTTTCACAACCAAGTAGTTAATGTTTACCCTGGGCTCCACGTTTCTCCCTTTAAGAAAGTCAAGAATTGAAAGGGCCGGATAAATCCTGTTGGGACTGCGAGGCTGGGCTGTGGGTCCAGGAGTGCATCTGCTTCCTCTCTCGGGCCTGTGGACAGGGCAGGCTGTGCTTCTGTGGTGCGCAGGTGGAAGGTGAGGTCTGTTCCGAAGATGCTCAACATCTAGCAGGTCAGGGAGCTGTTGGAGGTTTTCAGACTGAGCAGGGACAGAGTTGAACTCACCTTTTGGGAGTCATCTCAGCAGTCACATTTAGGGCCCACCAAAGGAGGCTTGGAACCATCCCGTGGAAGCGGACTCTGGCTGTGCCATGCCACTACCTTTTCCGGTGTTATCTCAAAAGACAGCCTGGAGGATCCCAGATGTACACGTTGGTCTCCATGGACTTTTGAGCGGGGTCTCACTACTGACTGCCATATAACCTCCCTGCCCAGGGAGCCTCATCAGCAGCCCTGTTATGCATGTTACATGGAGCCAGCTGCTTCCTTTGTCAAAGATGACGTGGAGAAATAAAGCGAAAAGCGCATTAGGCTTCACTTATAAAAAGCGTATCAATTTTTAAAAGTCCCCTTAAAAGACTAATTGGATTATTTTTATACCCCCAACTCGGGCTATTCTTAATAAGAGGACGTAAGGTATAATAATATACATTGAAACTAATGTTAATTTTAATGTTGTTAGATTTGTAACCAAAATGTAAATGTTTTAACAATAGAACTGTCATGCCCTATGATTGCTACCCATGTGAATCACACACATAACTTGCTTTGGGGCTTTGTTTCTGAGTTACTGTGTCACCCGAGATGTGCACATCCTTATTCATGGCTGTGGACAAAGTTGGTACACATAGGGTGTACTCTGTGTACTGATTTTGCCCATGATGTCTTCCTTAACAAAAACATCTATGGGTGATGCAGGCCTGAGCAGGAGATAACAAAGTCAAGGTCTGACCGTAAGTTTAGAGCCAGCCTGGACAACTTAGAGAGACCCTGTCTCAAAATAGAAAGGTAGCACAAAAGGCTTGGGGATGTAGCTCAGTGGTAGAGCACATGCCTACAGCGTGGGAGGCCCTGGGTTTGGTCCCCAGGACTGCCCCTTCCCCGTAAGAAGTCACTGGGTGAAAGAAACCCAGCAATTATAAACCGGTAAGCATGATCACAGCCTGCCGTGGTTCTCACACGGGTCTTGGCAGCGAAGGCACTGCACACAGCCTTGGGTGGAAGCCAGAAGTCGTTCTTTTCTTTCCCACTCACAGAAACTCTCAAGAATGTAATTAAGAAGGATATACCCTTAATGAGCTTGTAATTGCTGCAGACTATGAAAAAAAGTAAGGTGGACACATGCTGAGTGTAACTCGGGTTCTGTGTGAGTTTGGGTGGTCTGTAATTGCATAACACCTTGGGCTCCCGTGGGCTGAGTGCACTCAGATGGGCCATTCTGACTTACAGTTTCTGTGTGCCAATGGCTGTGGCCAGAGCCACACAAAAGCTTTGTCACACACATTCCTGATGTCCAGGCTGGACTAGTGAATCAGGCATCTTTCCTCTTATAACTTTTTTTTTTTTTTTCTATCTGGGTCATCAGTTGTGTGTTGCCTGGCTGCTTCCACAAAAACGTGTTCTGAGAGCTACCAGCCGGGTAGTAGCTAAAGAGCTGCTGTGTTCTGCCTCCCAGATCCCAGGCTGCCATTTCCTCTTCCTGATCAACGCTGTCATTAAGGCCAGTCTAGAAGCAAGGCAGGAAAAGTAGACTCACATCCATGAATGGAAAAACAGCAAGAATATGTGGTCTGTGGTTACCTTAAAAAAAAAAAAAAAAAGCCTGGCAGCAGTGGCACACGCCTTTAATCCCAGCACTCGGGGGGCAGAGCCAGGCGGATCTCTGTGAGTCCGAGGCTAGCCCGGTCTACAGAGTGAGATCCAGGACAGGTTCCAAAGCTACACAGAGAAACTCAGCCTTGAAAAAAACCCTTAAAAAATAAATAAATAAATAAAAAGACATAGTCAGTGTGTGCAGTCTTGGATGGTCTAGAACTAGAACTCATTATATTCCTGCCTCAGCCTTGCAAGTGGTTGGACTGTGGGCATGACCACACACCTCATGGCCGTGTTGAATTTCTCCTGAGGAGGTGCTGTATAAACCTAACAACAGGTGACTGTGGGAGCAATTTCTGTTATCATGCCCACTTTACATTTAAAAAATAAAGTTTTTAAAAATAATCTGATTGAATGAGTGGACCAGGTTTGAAGCATTCTGTGGGAGGAAGAGTGATGAATCCCCATGTCAGGGGTCTGGGCAATGCCTTTTGTTTTTTAAGATTTATTTTATTTGTCTGTTTGTGTGTTCGTACATGCGTGTATCTGTCTGTCTGTCCAGATACCTGAGGAGGCCAGAACAGATGTCAGGTCCCTAGGAGCTGGAGTTAGAGGTACTTGTGGGCAGCCCAATGTATGTGCTGAGGTCCTCTGAAAGAGCAATAAGAGTTCTTAGCCACCGGACAACCTCCCCAGCCCCCGGTCAGTTTTGTTCTGTGAGAGGTCAAGATAATAGTTCCTCAATTCTGAGCATGTGTGAGAAGTGAAGAGGCCAAGGCCATCATTGGGACGGTCTAACCTTGAGAATAGTTAAGAGGATCTAGTGTGTTTTGTAATAGGTCTGACCTCGGCAGCGGGGCTAGCCACAGTCCCCAGGTCACCTTGGGCTGCTCACACCACCTTGGGCTTTCTTCATCCCGCCCACCGTGGTAGGCCTTGTCTCTGGTCGGCAGGCGTGAGAGATGGAGAGATGGAGAGACGGAGAGATGGAGGCTATGCTGGGGAGTGAGTGACAGCGGTCTTTTGGGCAGTTCCCTGTTTCACAGCTCCCTTACTAAGAAGTAACCCTGTGACTCTAACGCCTCTCCCTTCAGCTCCTCATCGGCTACACAGAAGTACTGTTATTGGGTTCAGGAAACATCAGCTTGCAAAACTTAGATCAAGCAGGAGGACGGGACAGCTGCGGCGGGGCCTGTTAGATTTGGAAGTTACTTGATCTTCTGTGGCAGCCTTCTAAGCTTAGCTACCCCCGGGGTGGTCAGTGAGGGGGTGGATGAGCTGGGGCAGGGCATGGGGGTGTAGGGAGGGAAGGAAGGCTGACCATCTACTGACTGGCAAACATCACTTCTGGGGAACTCAGTTTCCTTATCTGTGAAATGCTGACACTTTGCACAGACAACCCTTCTGTGTTAGTTTCTTCTCTCTGTGACGGAATGAATAGTGGAAGCAGTGTGCAAGGGGGGCAGGGTTGATTTTCACTCACCTGAGAGAGGGTTCAGTCCATCGTGTTGGGGAAAGCATGGCGACTGGAGTGGCTGGATCTGCCACAGCTGGAGTTTGCAGTGGCTGGTCACATCCCAGGCGTCCACAGAAAGCGGAGATGATTGACTAGAAGCTGCTGTGAGTCTGTGGCCCAAGTCCAGTCCTCAGTGGTCCACTTCTCAGCCTGGCCTTACCTTTTAGGGATTCTACAGCCTCCCCAAACAGTGCCCCTAGCTGGGGAATCACATGTTAGCATATGAACCTCTAGGGGATGTATTCTACACTCATGCTAACGGGAACCTTGTCTGGCAAGCCACTTTCCAAAGCTTTTCCAGCCAGCTTCTTCCCCTAAGTCTATTTTACAGTCCGGTAGTCTGAGGTTTGAAGGATTTTTAAATGGTCTCTTTCCATAAAAGGACCCCCTGATGGAGAAGAGCAAGGAATAGCTTTTGGTTGTATATGGACACTGCAGGGTTTCATGACCAAGTTTATGACACGTTGTTTATGTTTTTAGAATGAAGCCTAGCAGCAAAGTGCACAGATTAAGTTGAACCACAAACTATCTTGCACAAAGGTAACTGGCCTATGTAGACACTTGGATTAAGAGGTTGACTATTATCAGTTCCCCACTCTGCCTTCCAGGCATTACCTTTCATAAAGAAGTAACTCCAACCTGGAAATTTTACTTTGGCTTGTTTTAAAGTTGAACTATGTGCATATTATAGGATCTTCCTTATTTTTATTTTTTCGAGACAGGGTTTCTCTATGTAGTCCTGGCTGTCCTGGAACTCGCTCTGTAGACCAGGCTGGCCTCCAACTCACAGAGATCTGCCTGCCTCTGCCTCCCGAGTGCTGGGATTAAAGGCATGCGCCACCACCCAGTGTTCTTCATTATTTTTAAGGATAGAACCTAGTGATGCTTCATAGACGTTCCTGGGACAGGGATTCCTAGGTGGGCCAGGGACCGCCGTGATCCCAGGTGTGCAGATGCAGAGGCTGCCCTCAGCAAATGGAGCTGGGCAGGCTGCAGCCTTTTTCCTCCGGCTGCCTCTGCTCCTGTCCTCCTGCCCTGGCGCTGTGCAAACCCTACCATTTCCAGTGTTTTCTGGGACGTGGCGAAGGTAGCAAAGCGTGTCTTAGAAGTCTTTTTAAACCAGCTCGTTAGGGGGCTGGAGAGATGGCTCAGCAGTTAAGAGCCCTCCCTGCTCTTGCAGAGAGGACCCCAGCTTGCTTCAGTTCCCAGCACTCACGCCAAACGGTTTGAAACATTAGCACCAGGCAGTCCGCCGCCGCTGGCCTCTGCTGATGCCTCCAGTCTCTGTTGGCACGTGTACTCCAGTGCGTATACCCACACACAGCCACACACACACACACACACACACACACACACACACACACACACACACGCATAATTAAAAATAAGACAAATCAGTTAATTAAAGCGAGGAACTCTGTCACTGTTTATAACAGCTTTTCAGTTGCTTTCAAGAGTGTTCAAAAACAGTTCTGTCAAGTATTGAAAGTATGTCTTGGATTGTTGAGACAGAGTATTGATTTGTAGCCCATGCTGACCTATAAAATTCACTCTCTGTTACCTCAGTCTCCCGAGTGCTGGGATTACAGGTGTGGGTGGCACCGGATATGGCTCCTGTTTCTTTCCTTCTTTTTTTAGGTTCTTTCAAGGGCAGGGTTTCTCTGTGTTACCTCACCGTCCTGAAACTTGGTCTGTAGACCACAATGACCTCAAACTCCAATCCGCCTGCCTCTGCCTCTCAAATGCTGGGATAAAAGGCGTGCGCCACCACCGCTGGGCTTGTTATGCCTGGATCCTAAGGGACATGTATGAACTGTATTTGCAGCACGATTTCTAGAAATACAACATCACATCAAAATTATCTTTAAAAGATACTGCAAAAGTAACCATTAAATATTATGCCAATTGACACTTCCCATAAGTGTCCAAGGGCATGCTTTTCTGTACTTTAACCAATATAGCGTATTACCAGACTTTAAAACTGTTTATAATAAACGTTAAAAAATATAATATGTATTTTTTCATGTATTTATTGAGCTATATTTTTTTCCTCTATATATATTCTGCAATATATATTTGGCCTTTTCTTCCTGGCTCCCAGAAGCCAGTTCCTTGGGATTTTCAGAGTGACAAACGCCTTGTACAGGAGGTGAGTGGTGGCTGGCAGCTTCTAGATGGCTTCAGGATAGGGGCTGATCATCCAGAAGGCCGGGCGAGCACCTTAAATTGTTCCCCTCGGCTCCACCTCAGCCTCCCCTGAGAGGAGAACTGAAGTATTAGGCTGACCACCAATGATTGAGTTAGTTATGCCCTCATGATGAAGCTACTTCCAAAATCAAAAGCAGCTCAGGGTTCCGTGTCTGGAGAGGCCTTCAGGGAAGGCTTGGAACTGCCATACGCTTTTCTCACTCCTCACCCTGGACATCTCATGTGAACCTTATGATAAGCCAATAAGCACATTTCCCCACGTCCTATGAACTATTCAAGTAAATTCATCAAAGCTGAGCAAGAGCCTGGGGGACCTTGCTCCATAGCCCTCCAATCAGAAATATAGGTTAAAAACAAACAACATCGACCCAACCTGGGACTCTTGGCTGGCACCTGAGGTGTGTGTGCTGGGGACAGTCTTGGAGCCTGACCTTCAACTTATGGGATCCCTGTGAGATCTGAGAATGAACAGCCAATGCCCACTGCAGTGCTCGGCTGCCTTGGGTGGGAGGAAACCCCACAACCTAATATCTTAAGTGTGTTGAGAGGCCACAGTAGGCGGAAATGAGTTAAAAATTATTTGATCTTGTAAAGTGTGAGGTAAAGAACCAGAAAATAGAAAGGGAATTAGCTTTTTGGTCTCCACCCCGCCCCCCCCCCCCAGTCCAAATATCTAGCTAGCTTTAGTAGCAGATATTGATTAATTGAACCTCATGTCCCGATCTGATGGGGGCCTTTCTCCTAAGTACGTTCTCTTGTGTATGTGGATCTATTTCTGGGTTTTACACTGAATTATGCAAAATTTACTTATTTCTGAATTTTAAAAAATGCAGAGTCATGGGCCTGGCAGTGGTGGTGCACACCTTTAATCCCAGCACTCGGGAGGCAGAGCCAGGAGGATCTCTGTGAGTTCGAGGCCTGGTCTACAGAGTGAGATCCAGGCATCAAAACCACACAGAGAAACCCTGTCTTGAAAAAAACTAAAAACAAAAAAAATGCAGAGTCATTAGTCTGGTTGTATTTTTCTTCACATAAGCCTCCTATTTCCTTATGTTGTACAAAAGGAAGTAACTGTGTAACAGTTGTGTAGTAGATCCTCCAGCTTTTCATGAACGGCAGGAGAAAAGACCCCAGCAGGTATCCCTCTGAGCAATGCAGACACATAGACCAGGTCTGTCCCTCCATGTCACCTGTGTGCACGCAGCCAGTGGATGGGTGTAGGTTGGAAAACAGAACTTGTGAATGCTTCATGAAAATAGTGTTTTGCTTAGTTCCTCAGCCAGCCCCAAACTGAATGGGCAAATCTGAGACTTTGTTTCTTCCTTCCTTCTTTCCTTCTGTTCTCTCTCTCTCTCTCTCTCTCTCTCTCTCTCTCTCTCTCTCTCTCTCTCTCTCTCTCTCTCTCTCTCTCTCTCTCTCTCTCTCCCCACTTTGGCTTTTTGAGACAGGGCTGCTCTTTGTAACCTCCCCAGCTGTCCTGGAACTCACTCTGTAGACCAGGCTGGCCTCACACTCACAGAGATCTGCCTGGCTCTGCTTCTCGAGTGCTGGGATTAAAGGTGTGGGCCACCACCACTACCACCGCCCGGCTAGTTTCTTAAAGTAGTATTTTTAGAGACACAGCATTGCACAGTGCTTTGAACTTCATTCTGTTGTAGACAACATGGTTACAGAATTTTGGAAACTGGAAATGTGACTCCCGTTTCCTGATAACCAACATTCTCCAGGGGAAGAGCGGATGAAGTGACACACAGGTGATGTCCAAAGGTTCAGGGTCAGCGCGTCTTGTGTCTAAGATGCCCAGGGAGAGGGTATTGTCGCTCAGTCACTGAGTCTTGTTGGAGAGAAGGAAGAAGTCTCCATCCTTCGTATCTGTGGGCTGAGTCTGTGAGCCCCGAGATAACAGCACCAGAATCTGAGAGCGCCACTTGACCTCACCGGAAATGAGATCAGAACCACAGGGAGGGTGGACGCCTGCCAGTCCGGAATCTGTTGCCTTTGTGTTGATATCTGCTGGTTCCCGCAGTGGTAGCTCCCAGCTGGCATGACTCTTTTTCTCTCTGGGCAGATTCACCACTCAGCATTGTCAGGTGATCCCAAACACTGTCTTTCTCTGATTTTTCTTCCATTTGAGAAATTCTTTTGACAAAGAATAATTTATCCCCTTTACTGAAACACCAGAAGAAGGAAAATTCCTTACTTTAACTACTGCAAGGTGATAGAGCAGTTCTTTGCTTTTTATTTGTCTGTGCCGGGCTTGCTAGTGGCTAGCGTGGCTGGTGACCGACTGTCTCAGCAATCTGCCCTTTCTAAAGTTTCTCATGAAGTGGCCTCTGTGGAGCCATGTAAAGATGAGGTCCTTTCTGGGAGGTTTTTTTCCCTTTTTATGTTTTAATTTTCAGCATTAGGGATTGAGCCCAGGGGTTTGCCCACACCAGGCAAGCATCCCATTTCCCATCTACCCCAGCCATGTTTATGTGTATGTATAAATGTGTGTCTTTAATCTGCAATATGGTTTCATCGTATGACTCAGGTTAGCCTCAGACTTGGTACTCTCCTACGTTGGTGGGACCTGAGTGGCTGGAATTACATGTGTGTGTCACCACCCCCAGCAGAGTTTGTATTTCAATATGTAATGACGAGCTCCTCCCCTAAGCATGATGTGATTTTAAATCAAACACGTTTTAAAATAGGCACCTTCATAAAGAATTCCCTCTTCTATAGATGCTCCTCGGCCTATGATGAGAATGCCTCCTTAATAAGCCCATCATCATAGGCTGAACATATCGTTGTCAAAAATGTAGGCACCACTCACCTAGAAGGCTACGTTCTAGGGTATAGCAATATGGTCCTTTTCTCCAGGCCTTCTCTTCCCTAAATGCCCATGTTCGTTTGTTTGTTTGTTTTGAGACAGGGTTTCATGTAGCTCCGGCTGGTCCCGAACTTGCCATGTAGCTGAGGATGACTTTGAACTTCTGATCCTGTTATCATTACCCCCTGAATGCTGGGTAAAAGGCAGTGAGTGCCATCATGCCTGGCTTATATGGTCCTGGGGACTGAACCCAGGGCTTTGTGTGTGTTAGCCAAGCATTCTACCACTGAGTTACATCTGTACCAATCCCTAAAATGGTTTCTTTTCTTTTCTTTTCTTTTCTTTTCTTTTCTTTTCTTTTCTTTTCTTTTCTTTTCTTTTCTTTTCTTTTCTTTCCTTTTCTTTTCTTTCCTGTTCTTTTCTCTTCTCTTCTTTTCTCTTCTCTTCTCGTCTCTTCTTTTCTTTTCTTTTCTGAGACGGGATTTCTCTGTGTGGTTTTGGTGCTTGTCCTGGATCTCGCTGGCCTCGAACTCACAGAGATCCCCCTGGTTTTACCTCCTGAGTGCTGGGATTAAAGGCGTGTGGCACCACCGCCTGGCTGAAATGGTTTCTTAATGAGCTCTAACATTGCTTCATTTAATAAAATAAAAGGGAATTCATTCACTCTGTCTAACCTACTGAACATCCTGGATGAGTGGGTAGCATCCTTGCATTTCCAGGGCTGCCTCTGCCCTGACTTGTGAGAGGGGATTAGATGGGGTATTGCCAGGTCAGAGAAAGATTCAAATTCAAAGCCCCAAGTTTCTGCTGCTGAATGGATGTGGTGTGTGTGTGTGTGTGTGTGTGTGTGTGTGTGTGTGTGTGTGTGTGTGCAGGTGTGTATGCTGTGGGAAGCCTGTGGTCACTGTTGGTGTCTTCCTCCACCTCTCTCTCTTATTTTCCTAGTCAGGCTCTCTCACTGAACCTGGAGTGCACAGATGTGGCTAGACTACTTGGCCATCGAACTCCAGGGATTCTCCTGTCTCTGCCTCCCAAGTGCTGGGGTCACTACTGTGCCCATCACTGTGCCTGGCAGCTATTTTTTTTTTGTGTGTGACTGCTAAGGATCCAAACTCAGGTCCTCTCACTTGTGCATCAGGCACTCTCCTGGCCGAGCCATTTCCCCATCCTCCACATACTGCTCTGAAATCATCATAATATGAAAAACCAGAAGCCAGGCCCACCTGTCTTTAGTGCCTAGAGTACAGGATGCTGAAGATCCGTAATCGCACCGATAGCCACAGTCCTTATCCCTTACCATCCACAACTGCACCGATAGCCACAGTCCTTATCCCTTACCATCCACAACTGCACCGATGCCTCAGTCCTTATCCCTTACCATCCACAATCGCACTGATAGCCTCAGTCCTTGTCTCTCGTTTCCTTTAGCTCCGGTCTCGTGGAGAACTAGCTTGCCTGGTTTCTTCCGAGCTCTCCCAGCTCACCTGACTCGGGTTCTGGCCTGTGCAGGTTGGTACTGTGTTTCAGGAGATGAGAAGCTGTGCTGGAGGCAGGCAGCCGGAAGGAGTAACCACCACCTGGAAGGTTTGGCCAGCTGGGGGCTGAAATGTCACTAACCCTAAGTCTGTCCTCTGTCCAGAGTGCTTCCTCTGGGGTAGAGACCCGATATCTGTGTGCCGGTAGGACAGGACTGTCGCTGTAAACAGATGGCCTAGTCCAGCCCTGGAATGACAGTAGTGACCAGCTGGCAGGCTCCCCCACTGAGCATGCTCAGTAATGATATCTGGTCCCGCATCAGTCTTGTGAGCAAGGTCAGGTGCTGGCAGTTGGTGCTTGGTGGATGGAGCCGGGCTTCGCATCCAAGCCTGTAACGGGCGCAGCGCTGGAGGGGTTAACACTGAGTGCTGGCTGGGGTGGTTCCTGGTTCTGAGATGTGCTGGTCATTGGTCAGTGATGGGAAAGCCTGCTGAGTGGCAAGCTGCAGTGCTTCCCATGCCAGACGTCTGTCAGTGTGATTTGGACGCCCCTCCCACGCAGCGAGTTCAGAACTTGTAAGTCAGAAGGGCTGAGTCTAAAGTTGGGAACCAACTGGCCTTCCTGACAGAACATTCCATTTCAGAGGACCCTAGGTCCTAAGTCAGTTGTTTTCCTAGAATGCTAGGCAGAGGGGAGTCACTGCTGACCCCAGGACAGAACCTTAAACGCGTGGTGGATGACTGTGGTGCCGGGTTGCCACTCAGACCCCCATGGGCTTCCAGGAGGACAGCCTGTGCCACTCGTCAGCATTAACAGGAATTCCAGAAGCCCAGGCCCTCTCGATTCATTGCTCAGCCTAGAATTCCGATTCTTTATTAAGACTTATATTCATTTTATGTGTATTGGTGTCTCCCCTGTCTGTGTGAGGGTGTTGGATCCCTTGGAACCAGAGTAACAGAGAGCTGCCATGTGGGTGCTGGGAATCGAACCCAGGTCCTCTGGAAAAGCAGCTGAGCCATCTCTCCAGCTAGAGTTCCGATTCTTACTCTCTTCACGGAGTGTCAACTGAAATCTCAAGTCCCGCTCCACTGTCCTGTGTCCCAAAAGTGGGTGTGGACAACACTCCTGGGATCACCAGCTGCTGTCCACTCTGTCTTGTTTCTCTGCTCTGTTGGCTGCTTCCTGCACCCTCGGGCACCGTCTCCCGTCCTTCTGCAGCTTGCCTCTCTGTCAGTTTGTCCTCAGGCTTAGGCCCATCCTTCTCTACGGACAGAGGGCCTTCAGGCGTATTTCCAGAGTTCCTCTAGGGAGATAAGGCCACTAAAGTTTGAAGCAATGATTATTTGAAAGAATAAGCTAGAAAAGAGGCAAAACCCAGTTTGGAGGAGTGGGGGTTAATAAAGTGAAGCTGTTATTAAAAATTAGATAAACATGTCAATAAAAGCAAATTTCTGCTCAGGTTCAGGATGTAACAATATGTTCAAGGCCCCATGTTTGAGCCTCATCGTTATAAAAACAACAACAACCACAAAAAATTCAATAAAATTTTAATACTCCTGTTGACAAAGTTAATTTTGCTGGCTTGGGCCTAATTCTTTTTTTTTTTTTTTGAGACAGGGTTTCTCTGTATTACAGCCCTGCCTGTCCTGGAACTCACTTTGTAGGCTGGCCTCAAACTCACAGAGATCCACCTGCCTCTGACTCCTGAGTGCTGGGACTAAAGGCGTGCGCCACCATCGCTGGACTGTCATTATAACTGAAAAGGGAATTATCTGAAAACGTGGAGCAGGAAGAGATGTGCTGTTAGGTGGGAGCAGATTGGTGTGTTGCCGGGTTACCGAGCAGCCCACTGGGACCCTCAGACAGTCGTAAGAAACCCGCTCTTTGCGTGCAGGCATCGCGTGGACGTCCCTGCACCGTTTTACCATGAGCCAATGAAGCGGGCATGAAGAGGGCTCATTGCTCTCTCAGTGGAGGAAACTTACTTTAGCTGGAAAGGAAGCACTGGTTGTCGTCTCTAATCCTGAACAATCGTGAAGGGAAGGCTTCCTGGCTGGTTTCCCGATCCACACAGAGAGCTGTTCACAGAGTGCCTCAGAAGTGTCCTGGGAGAGGGCACTTCTTCCAGCCGGCTAACCCCATCTTGTCCAGAGAGACCGAGCTGGTGCAGCACGGCATCTGCGATCCACAGACCATCAAATTGGTGTGACAAGTGTGAACGTGTTTGCCTTTGATTTCCTGTGATACTCACTTCAGAGGGAAGCGGGTCTTGCTTCCTTCAGGCCCCTGCTGACCAGAAGCCAAAAGACCAAACCTTTCTTTTGCATCTGCGATTTGGGCAGATGACCAGAGGCTCTGGATGTTCCTTGGGAACAGGTCCTGAGGAGCTGAGACGGAGGGGGTGCATTTGTACGGGATAGGCAGTGACCCCAGTGGGGCCAGATAGCCTGTGTTGGGCAGACCTCCCTTGACAGCCTGATAATGTCGTGTGGTTTTTTGGCTATAACCATGGTTCATGCAGGCATCCCAATGCTCCAGTTCCCTGGATATATTATGAGAATCTCTCTCTTTTGCTTCCGAGGCGCTGGGATGGAGCCCAGAGCCTTACATCTGCCAGACAGCTTCTCTACATTGAGCCACATTCCAGAGCCATCTCTTCTCACTCACTTAGCGAGTCTTAGTTTTGTCTTGGGTCGCTGTGATCACATACCCCAACAAAGGCAGCTTAAGGGAGAGAGGTTGAAATGTTTGGCTCCCGGTTCCAGTTTACAGTCCTTTCACTGCAGCGAGGTCAGTGCAGGAGAAACGTGAAGCAACTGGTCACATGACATCCACCATCAAGAGCAGAGAGCACTAGATGAATGTACGCTTCCTTGTGCCCAACTCACTTTTTGACTGAGTTTTATCTCAAAGAACTGGCCACACTCAGGGCCGGGTGGTGGTGGCACACACCTTTAATCCCAGCACTCAGGAGGCAGAGCCAGGTGGATCTCTGAGAGTTCGAGGCCAGCCTGGTCTACAGAGCGAGATCCAGGAAAGGCACCAAAATGACACAGGGAAACCCCGTTTTGGAAAAAAAAAAAAAGAAAAAGAAAAAAGAACTGGCCTCACTCACAGTGGGTGGGTCTTTCCATCTTGGTTATGCAGTCAAGGTGTCTCCCCCCCCCCCACAGGCCTGCCTACGAGGCTCCTCCCCCAGGTGATTCCAGATTGACAGTTAGTACCACACTCACCCTGCGGTTACCTTTCTTCTTTGCAGAAGGCTCTTCGGGAGGGGCCACCAACATTGTGAGTGAAAGAGCGCCCAGAGTCACCTCCCGATGGAAGCATTTCTAAAAGTCTAGCTGCATCGTGTCACGATGTGGCCTTGGCTCCCCATGTCTCCCCAGCTAGCCTGCTGGCAGCAGTGAAGTTACATGGTCCCAGGCCACCATGGTAGAGGCTTCTGTGCAGCCTGCTTCTAGAAGCTGTGCTGCTGTGCCTTCGAGCTGCCCTTTGAGCAGGTCTCTCATTGATCGGAGGCTTGTATCCGGATATACTGTGCATGTCTTTATTCTCTCTAAGCCTGTTTCTTTTAAAAAGGCAAACTTTCCGCACACTTTACCGTCTTGCTATAAGGACACAGCATGTTCTTTGCCAACTTGAAAATGTCTTCTTCTGATCGTAGCACCTGGTTCCTAAGGCTAGAACTGTATCTCCAGAAGCTCACTGCCCGAGGATGCCCATGCCTTTCTCCCTGTTTAGGCCATTCAGACCAGAGATGGCCCAGGCCTCCCTCTGAGTGACACTTCTGCCACCTGGTGCTGCAGCCCTGACCCCTCTCTGATGACCAGGAGGGAATCCTTACCTTACCGCGTCCCTTCTGTTCCCTTCCTGATGGGTGGAACTAAAACTGGTCAGTGAGTGAATTTGATTTTGTTGGGTTATAAATCCTAGGGTACTCAGCACATCGAAATCATGGCATTGTCCTGGTTAGGTTTCTACTGCTGTGATAAAGACCGTGACCCAAAGTGACTTGGAGATGAAACAGTTTATTTGGCTTACATGTCCCAGGGTAGGGTCCATCGAAGAAAGCCAAGTGGGGAAGCCAAGCAGGACCGTAAGGCAGGAACTGGTGCAGAGGCCATGGAGGAGCACTGCTTACTGGCTTGCTACCTGATGGTTTGCTCAGCCTACCTTTCTTATACAACCCAGGACTGCCTGCCCAGGGGTGGTACTAGCCCATAGTGGGCTGGGCCTTCCCAAATCAATCATGAACCAAGAAAATGTCCCACAGACTTGCCAGTATAATGGAGGCATTTTCCTCAACTGGAACTCCCTCCTTACCCATGGCCCTTGTGTATGTTAAGTTGCCAAAATCCTAACCAAGACAGACATCTTGGGGGTTGGGGTAAATATTTCTCAGTTGTGTTGCTACAGCCTGTGTCCAAAGCTAACTCAGTGAATGCTTGTTACTAATGCGATTGACCAAAGGCCAGTGGGGTTTTAACTGAGCTGCCAAGCCTTCAGACTACAGCAGTCATGATTTACTGAAGTATGGTACTCCTGTGGTAAATTTACAGCTTTTATCTACTAATGCTTGAAAATGTTTTAGTGCCAAATGGGTAAAAAAAAAGACACAGGACTCATTATTTTTGTTTCAAAATATGTACTATCTCTAGTTTCTTCTTTATAATAGCTATTTGAATTTATTACATAATTACCTGTAGATGGTTTAGGTCCTGATTTTAAGACCACATCCACAGATTTGCATGTCCAGCAGAGAATGGGTTAATCAGTTTTGGAATTGGGTACCAAGGTGACTTTCTCGGCTTTGTGACTCTGTGGAGATAAGGTGTCCTGCTACCATGACGAGGTCAAGCACATAAAAATTCAAATCAAATGCCATAAAAAGCCCAGTTCCATATGTCAATTCAATTCTGTAGCAATCCTTTCTGTCAGTGGGGCACTCTATCTGTTTTATCTTAAGACTAGCAGCACCAGTCACGTCTCTGAAGTGGGTGGTATACACATACATAGAACGCAATATGTGGCATATGATAATATGTAATATAAAGCCATAAATCCGTTTACTTAGGTTGAGTGAACGAAGTAAGGTGTCCGTAATTCAATGTACAATGTTTTTGTTTGTGAAATATATTTGTTTCCATTAGGCACTTGGTTTGGGGCAGGTAAATAATGCCAATACTTACCTGTTACTACTAATAAGCACATTACTGTCCTATCCATTATAGCTCCTCTGCAGAAATGTGGCTCCAAGGGGAAGCACATGTATTTGTTATTCTGGTCATGGTTTAGCACCAGGTGTTACAGACAATCGTTCATGGGTTGGTAATAGGTTGTCACAAAGGCAGAAAATTGCAGGCGAAAACAAATTGTCCTATGCTGATTATACAGTCTCTAGTAATTATGGCTGGTGATGTTCGGAGGGCCAGAAACACTCTGCAATGCAGGAACATGGTCTCTAAGTGGGTCAGAGGGTTCTAAGAGATGCCCTGCCCCTCCTGCTTCCTTTAATAAAAAGCTCTTGTTCCTGAATGGTCCTAAAAAGAGTTTTGTCTAACGGACAGGACAGGATTACCAAGAGCATGGTCCTGGCAGGCACCCAGCCTGCTAGTATTTAAATGATGAGTGCTGTTGTGACAACCTGTGTGTGTGTGTGTGTGTGTGTGTGTGTGTGTGTGTGTGTGTGGCTTTCATAAAAGGAGGCGCAGCTGCCTAGGGAGGTACAAGTGTAACCTGGAATGTGGTAGCCAGGAACACTTCCCTGGTCCAGTCATGTGAGGACAGTCTACTGGGCAGCCAACTGTGGGTAGATGATATGGAATCCGGAAATGGATATTTGGTCTTAATCTTTGTGTCCTGACGCAACCGGAGTTTAGGGCTCTTAAAACTCCTGTAGTCTCCAGAATGTTCTCCACCCGTGAGATGACCAGCTAGTTGCTAGTCACCTTTCGCAGCAAAGACCAAGGCATGATGAGGAGATTTCTCAGCCCCACCCACAGCCTCTGGGGAGAGGGCCTGAAGGTTGATTTGGTTACCAGTGGCTAATGGTTTAATCAGGTATGTCTGAGCACCGTGCAGTGAAGTCTCGGGGAAGGCTCAAAAGGGCAGGATTGAAGTGCTTGAAGACAGACAGACGAACTTGTGGAGATTCCTGGGGGTGGGGCACTCAGAGAGGGAACGGTGGTACTGAGCCCTGTTCCCATCCCCTCAGCTTCTCTGTCTTTTTCCCTTTATCTTTGTAATAATGGCTATTGTAGTGGACTGGAAAACATATTTAAATTTTGCTGGCAGCTGAATCAAATTTGAGGAGGGGGTCATGGGAACCCCATAGATTTGTAGCTAGTTGGTCAGAAGTACATCTTAAACAGAGGGGCACTCTCTGGACCGGGTCCTCAGCCTGAGGGTGTCGCATGGTCTCTAGGTAGATGGCATCAGAACAGACCTGAATTACTGGAAACCAACTAGTCGTTACCTGGTGTCTTGAGGAACTATTAGAAACAATCCTGTAGAGTGCTTGGTGTCTCGGGAGGAGGATCACACATGTGTGGCCACAAAAATGGTCTATGTCATGGCAATATTTATATAGTAGGAAAATTAAGAAAGAAAAAGAAACTTTTCTAATCTACTGAGGTGGCATTTTCTTTTCTTTTCTTTTTTTGTTTGTTTGTTTCTTGAGACAGGGTTTCTCTGTGTAGCTTTGCGCCTTTCCTAGAACTCACTCTATACCCCAGGCTGGCCTCGAACTCACAGAGATCCGCCTGGCTCTGCCTCCCGAGTGCTGGCATTAAAGGCGTGCGCCACCACCGCCCGGCGGTATTTTCCAAATAAGGACATGAGGAGGAATATTGGCTTTTAAAAAAAGGACTATAATGCCTGGTATTGACATGCTATATAAACAAATCTTATAAATATGCATTTCACTGCTGTAAGAATTTATGAGAGTCAGGCTTGGTAGCTTATAGCACTTGAGAGGCTAACGCAGGAGGATTGCTGTGAGTTTGAGGCCAGCTTGGGCTGCTGAGTTAGACATTCCTAAAACAACAACCACCCCCACAGAAACAAAACAAACAACAAAAACAAAACAAAGTCTGTGAGGATTCAAACACAGAGTCTGGGGTGAATTTGTCCTTCCTAACGGAATAGTGTACCGAGCAAAAATAGGCCAAACAGTCTCAGGCAGAGGAAAACCCAGCCCATAGGTTCCTTAGACTCCCTGCTAACCCTTTCTTCTTTTCTTTTTCCTCTTTGATATGAGGCCTTGCCATGTTGCCCAGGCTGGCCTCAAATTCCTGGGCTCAAAGGACCCTTGTGTCTTGGCCTGTCAGGCTGCAGGGACGCTAAGGCTCACCGGCCTAGGCACAGTCTGCTGATGAAACCACAGGAAGGCGGGTCTCACATACAGCACCCCTAAAGAACTGTCTTTCTCTCATCCCTAAAGAACTGTCTTTCTCCTCTGTCATTTGGGTAGCTGTTTCAGGCCTGGCTGTGGCTATGGGGTCAGCATATTGCCCACACTGCCCTCTTGTTTGTGAGACCTTCACAGGGGAGGGGTCCCTGGAAGGGAGAGAGGGGGGGAGGTAGCTATTATTTGGGTGACCAAGTATTTTTTTTAAAACTCAAGATTCTTTCCCTTATAGATGAAGCATTGTGGGATCGCAGACCTCAGGATCTTTAGGTTCCAAGAGGGATCTCGATCAGCTTTGTGATGCAGATTTAGAATGGATTGTTACTGCAGACTCCCGGGCTCTAAGAGTGAGAAGCAAGTGTTGTGAAAAGCCTTGCCTTTCTGGTTAGACTAGCCTTGAACCCACAGATCCTAACTCTACCTGTCCCTTCAAAGGGCTCTGACAAGGGACCTCAGAGTTGCTGTATCAGCTAAAGAACTCAGGGCCCGGAGGACATCTAGGGTAATGCCCCTCATGTGGTAACTTCTCAGCACACACTAGTCTGTTCCTGCCTCTCTAACCCGAGTGATAGATGTCATCTGTCTTCCCGACACTTCTAGAAAAGCAAGTTTTGCTCAGAAACTTGATTTACTTTGCATTATTGCCAGGAACACGCCACATTACAGTAAAGATAGCTTCTTGAAATGCAAAGTCAAAACTTGCATTTACGGATGATGGGTAATTAGCGGTGACTCACATCTCACACCTTTCACCAGGCTCACCCTACCCATACCACATTGAAGGGGTGGGTGAACTAAGTAGGTTTTCTTGGGAAGTGATATGGGCAGCTGCCCCACAGGGGTCTTCAACGGTAGCCGTGGTCTCCAGTGGGCACTGTGGTACAAAAGGTCTTCTGACTGGTAGCATGTGGCTCCTGAGTTCATAAGCCCAGTCTCTGCTGTCTAGGATGTCGATCCTGGTCAAGCCCCTGGCAGGTACCAGTTCCACTGGGAAATCATTCTCAGTGAGTGTGAGAGGGCGGACGCTGGGCACTCCTGGGATGCAATGAAGTTCAGAATAGGGTGCCGGAACTGGGCACCCAAGATAAAACCGTTGTGGATGAATCACAAGGACAGGAGGCATGGATCAGAGCTGATGAGGCTTTCCTCCCAGCTACAGTCCTCCTGTCCAGGGACAGCCTGCCCATGTGCAAAGGGCCCTGGTGGAGGAGGATGCACATTCTCCAGGGAAGTCACACTTCACCCTGAGCATCCGCGTGCATATGCGCACACAGAGACTGTGTGTATTGCTGGCTTTCGGAGTCACAGAAGGTTGCTGTCAATCCCAGCTGCCCTAGCATCTCCTGCAGCCCCAGCAGTCTCCTCATGGACCACATGACCAGCTTGCTGTGGATGATGAGGACTGACTTCATTTTTCCCATGGGGCTCTTTTGTATCTTTCATGGGTAGAACACATCCCACAGTCACTGTCCACAGGGGTCTTGTATGGCAGGGTGCCTGGAGACCTAGAGAGAAAGGAGCAAGGGATTAAGTTAGCACATTTCCCGAGGGAGTACCAGCCCCACGTTCAGGGGAACTCTGGGGCTGGGGCTGTTTCCCTTTGCATTGTTCAGCCCCACCCGTAACCTGCATTGCCTATTAGAAGACAGCGTTAACATCCCCACAGTCCAGGCTAGACTTCCCTGAACATGATGGGGTTCGATGTGAGATTATTTTTTTCAAACAAGGTCTTTGATAGGGCTGGGTAAGTGTCTTCTGGGAACAGCGGGGCCAGCTGGTGATGCTCTGCGTGGCAGAAGTTCTGGCTTCTATGGGTTTCCATCCGTTACCGGCCTTCCGTCCTGCCGGAGCAGACAGTCTTGGGCACTGACACACTACTGGGAGGATGAACAGTGACCCTGAGGCAGACTGGGAGGAAGTTCCTAGGGCCCTTAAGGACATGCTATGCATTTTTTCCATGGTTTTTTCTTTTTGCCTTCTAATACATGTTTATTTATAAATGCTGTAGATATGAATAATCCTCGTTTAAGAAGCAATCTGATACTGATGTGGTGGCGCACGCCTTTAATCCCAGCACTCAGGAGGCAGAAGTTGAGGGATCTCTGTGAGTTTCAGGCCAGCCTGGTTCTTCATGGTGAGCTCCCGGACAGCCATGACTATATAGGGAGACCCTGTCTTAAAAAAAAAAAAGAAGGAAGTCATCTGGTCAGGCTTGGTGCCACAGACTTGCAATTTCAGTTGCTGGAGAGGCTGCAGGTAGTAGGGTCCCAAATTCAAGGCTAGCCTGGGCTATGGTGAAATCAAAGCTTGCCTGGGCTATGATGAAATCAAGGCCAGCCTGGGCCACTTAATGAGATCTTGTCTCAAAAATGAGAAGGGCCAGGATACAGCTCAGCTGGTAGAGCACTTGTTTACCAATCATGAGACCCAGTGTTCAATTCCCGGGAGCACAAACAAAAAACAAACACAAAGTAAGGCGAACCATGCTCTGGAATGGAATTTTCCCCAGAGGGATAAGGTGTTCAGAATTCAGTCCCCAGGCCTACTTTTCCCTGAAGTGACTTTGCTTGAGATAGTTTATTTTCTGAGAATTTTGTGGTTTTTACTTCTTATGCTTACATCTGGTAACATTTCCTTTTTGAACGTTGCCAGCCTGGAGAAGAGGAATGATGTCTAGATACATACAGATACCTTTTAATTTACACAAGAACTATAAGCAACCTTTGCTGGAGAAAATGAACAGCAGATGTTAAGTCAAATAATTGAATGTTTAAGACCTAAGGAATATGCAGTCGGGTTGTTTTCCTTCTGGTACCATGGAACTACACTCCAAGCCTTCCTTGTGAGGGTTAGTCCTTGGATTTCTCAGCCAGGATGGCTAGTTCCCAAGGAAGGGGCCTCTGGTGTAACTCTTTATCACAGCTCTCTGCTGACACAGATGTGGACAGATTGTGAGCCTCCAGTGCCCGGATGTGCATCCTGCTTGCTCCAGCTGCTCCAGGGTGTCTGCTCAGCTCCTTGCAAAACCGGTTGTGTTGCTCATCCGGGACACACTGTGAGTCAAAGGGACCTTGGCTGCAGCCTGACAGCCCACTGGTGGCCTGATCAGCATCCTTCTTTCCTGTGGTCTTAGGCTCTGCCACCACTGCGGCGCATGACCCATTGCTTTTCAATCAGTCCGCTTCTCAGTTTTATTAGTGAAATAATTGTCTCTGCAAATTCCCTTCCTTGTGCACACCTTCGGCTTTCTCCTTTGCTTTCATGTCAAACTGACAGGAAATTTAATCCCGCCTTCCGTTTGTTTGTCTGTGCTTGTATGGGCTGTGTACATTCGTGCCGTGGTGTGTGTGTGGCGGTCAGAGGACATCTTGAGGGGGTTGGTTCTCGTCTTCCTCTATGTGGGTCCCAGGAATCCAACTCAGGTTTTCAGGCGTGGCCATAAGCACCTTTACCAGCTGAGCCGTCTTGGTAGCCTTTGATAGGAAATTTACAACAAGCAGAGGTTTTGTTTAATCTCTCCAGTGTGCCGATACACTGTTCACAGTGTCTGCTTCTACTCTAGCCTTAGATCAACTTAACATCCACGTAAGTTGTTAGCAACACAGTCATTATTATATCTATTTAATAATAATAATAAAAAAAGGAGGCTGGAGAGATGGCTCAGAGGTTAAGAGCACTGGTTGTTCTTCCAGAGGACCTGAGTTCAATTCCCAACAACCACATGGTGGATCACAAACATCTATAATGAGATCTGGTGCCCTCTTCTGGTGGCTGGCATACATGCAGGCAGAACAGTATAATTTGTAACAGTACAAAATAAATAACCAAAAAAAAAAAAAGAAAAGAAAAGAAAAAAAAAAAGAAAAAAAAAGTTGATGGGGATGGTGGCCCACACCTTTAATCCCAGCACTCAGGAGGCAGAGCCAGGTGGATATCTGTGAGTTTAAGGCCAGCCTGGGCTACAGAGTGAGTTCCAGGATAGGCTCCAAAGCTATACAGAGAAACTCTGTCTTGAAAAAAACCAAAAAAAAAAAAAAAAAGAAAGAAAGAAAGAAAGAAAAGTCAGTTCAAAAGAAAATGAACTTCTCAACGCTAGAGAAAACCAATTTTGTGTTTGCAATTTTATTTTATGTCCATTTCTTTATAAATATGCTTTGACCATTTTTTTATATATATAATTAAAATATTAAAGTTTTGTTTCGTATTTTCAAGACAAGGTTTCTCTGTGTAACATTCCTGGATGTCCTGGATCTCACTTTGTAGACCAGGTTGTCCTGAACTCACAGAGCTCCACCTGCTTCTGCCTCCCAAGAGTTGGGATTAATGGCATGAGACACCACACCCAGTATGAACACCTGTTTTAATGGATTGTAACATCCTAATTTTTCACTAATAATGAGATCAATAAAATTTTAAACACATTTTATATATGTGATCTATCTACAGTATAAAGGAGTTGATTTACCTTTGATAATTCTTTTTTTTTTTTTTTTTAGATTAAAAAAAAATGTTTCTAGCCAGGCTAGGTGGCATATACCTTTAATCCCAGCACTCAGAGGCAGAGGCTGATGGATCTCTGAGTTCAAGGCTAGCCTGTCTACACAGCGAGTTCCAGGACAGCCAGGGCTACACAGAGAAACCCTGTCTCTTGGAAAAACTGGGGGATGTGGGGGCGGGAGAAAAGAAAGAAATTGCATCATCAAACCTCTAACACTGAAGAGACTGAATCGGTGATGAGAAACCTCCCAGAGAACAGGTCAGGGCAGATGGTCTGCTTGTCAGTTCAAGCGTTTAGAGAAGAATATCAGCAGGCTTTCTTAGATTCTTCCAGAAGAACAGAGCAAGAAGAAACACATCCTAACTCACCTTATGAAGTCAGTGTTACCCTAATACTACAACCAGAGACAAGGATGCAAGAAGGCTGCAGACCAGCATCCTGTGTGTGTGTGTGTGCTTGTGCGTGTGCGTGTGCGTGCGTGTGTGTGTGTGTGTGTGTGTGTGTGTGTGTTTGTATTATGTATATAAAAATCCTTAGCAAACGAAACCCTACAGATATGACAAGAATTATACACTATGGCCAAGTGGCATTTAGCTAAAGAAGTTAAAGGTATACTGAAAATTAAAAATCAACAAAACAAACAAAACATCCCTGAAAGACCTAAGAGCATTTAAGTAAATGGGCTATATCCTTGTTCATGAATTAGAAGACTTAATGAGTTCAGACGATGATACCACCTAGAGTGGTCCACAGAGGCAGTACTGTTACTACCCAAAGTCAAAATGTCACCCCCTTTCTGCAGGAGCAGAATTTACACTTTTAAACAAGGGGCTCTGTACAGTCAAATAATATATAGAACATGAAGAAGAAGATTGGAGGTCTCACATTTCCCAATTTTAAAGCTTATTGCAAACCTGCACTAATCACAACAAAATGGGGTTGATGTAAAGATAAGTCATTGACCAGTGGAATAGAATTGAGATTTCAGAAATAAACCCTGACTTCTGTGGTTGACTGATTTTTTTTTGGCAAGGGTACTATAATCATTTAATGGGGAAAAATAGTCTCTGTAACAATGGTGCTGGGAAAATGATTATTCATGTATTTAATTGGACATTATATTAGTCAGGGGTCTCTAGAAGAACAGAAAATACAGAGTGAATCTATATATAGAGAGAAAGGGGATTTATTAGAATGGTTTATAGGCTGTGGTCCAGCTAGTCCAACAACGGCTGTTTACTAATGGGAAGTCTAATAACCAGTATTGTTCAGTGCACGAGGCTGGAATGTCTCAGCTGGTCTTCAGTATGTGCTGGAATCCCTAAGAAGTGGCCCCAGTGCCAGTGAATAAATGATCTTGCCCGAGCAAGCATCCTTCTTCCATGTCCTTTACATAGGCTGCCAGCAAAGATGTGGCCAAATCAAAAGTCACAAAGAGCTGGGTGGTGGTGGCTGGTGCACACCTTTAGTCCCAGCACTTGGGAGGCAGAAGCAGGCAAATCTCTGAGTTTGAGGCCAGCCTGGTCTACAGAATGAGTTCAAGGACAGCCAGAGTTACACACACACACACACACACACACACACACACACACACACACACACACACACACACCAAAAACCAAAACCAAAACCAAAACCAAAATAAAACAAACAAACAAAAAAAAAACCCAACCCTGTCTCGTGAGGGAAAAAAAAAGTCACAAAGGAATTTAGTAGCCATTTTTCTAGAGTTATAAAAGAGATGACCAAGTACATAAAAAGATGCCCATTACATCAGGCAATGCTTATGAAAAGCGCTGTGGCATTCTTCTTCATCCGTGAAGATGGCTGTGATTTGGGATGAAAAGAGAAAGCTAATAAACACCGTGAGGAGATCGAGACACTGGAATTCTCATTTATAGCTAGCGGGGACATGTAAAACAGTGTAGCCTCTGTGGAAAGCAATACTTGTGTGGTTACTCAAGCTAATCAGAATTTCAGGACTTGGAATTCCACTCCTGGTCATAAATTGCAAATACCTGAAGAAGGGATCAGCAAGAGAAATACTTGTACATGAATGTTCCTAGCAGCCTTGTTCATAGTAGCCGAATGGCAGAAGCAACCTGGAAGTCTGTTAACCATGAATGAGTAAACCAATTGTGGCAATACACATACAGTGAAATATTCAGCATCCAAAGGAATGAAGCAGGCTGGGGCTGGGGCTGGGGCTCAATGGTAGGATGTTTGCCCAGGTGCCCCAGCACCAAGGAATGAAATATCGATAATGTACTCCGAGGAGGGTGCACCTTGAAAACCCCATATTAAATGAAAGAAACCAGACAGAAAAGATGACCTTTTGTGTAGTTCTATTTCAAGGAAGTTTAAGTAGATGCATGGGGATAAACATATGTGATTGCTAGGGGCTGTGGGGCACAAAGAATGGAGAGTTTGATGCTTAAGGGGTACACTGGATAGGACTGTTTGGGAGCTTCATCAGTGGACAACCAAGTGAATGTACCAAATGCCATCCCACAGGAAGCACTGTCCCAGGAGGTCTCCAGTGGGTTTCTTGAATTACAGAGCCCCAGCTTTGGTAGGTAAATGGTTACATACCTCACAGAAGTGAGAAGCTGTAGTTTTTTGTTTTTTGGTTTTTTTTTTTTTGGTCTTTTCGAGACAGGGTTTCTCCGGGTAGCCCTGGCTGTCCTGGAACTCGCTTTGTAGACCAAACTGATATTGAACTCGGAGTTCTGCCTGCCTCTGCCTCCCCGTGCTGGGGCTAAAGGGGTGTGCCACCACTGCCTGGCTTGAGAAATTGTAATTTAAGTGATGGCTATTTTATTTTTTGAAATTTTAAGTGTTGGTTTTTGAGTTGGCTCACGGGTTGAAAGGGCTTGCCACACAAGCCTGACCGTCTTAGCTGGATCCAGAACCCATACAGAGGTGGACAGAGAGGACCATCTCAACAAAGTTGTCCTTCGATCGGAACAGGTGCACAGCAGCATGTCTATTCAGGTACACAGTGGCGTATGTACAGGTGGTATCTGCAACATCGTACATACAATGATAGCAGTGAAAAATAAAAACAGAAATGAGATTGTAACTGATACAAATTAGAAGTTACATGTGCATCAATGGGGGCAACATAATAGTGTTTGATACATTTGTACGTTGCGTAATGTTTAGATGGAGTTAAACGTAATCATCTCCAGGGACATTTGTCAATTCTTTGTGGTGAATGCTTTCAAAATACTTTCCTCTAGTTGTTGAAATGCACAGTACATGCTCTCTCCAGCTGTGTACTGGCACCCTGGAGCTTCCTGCACTTATCTATGACTCAGTACCTAGGGACATGTGTCGTCGTTGTCTAAGAAGTGATGGTCATGTTAAATTGCAGTAAGTTGAAGTCCGGGGACCAGAAACATGGTAGTGTCAAGATGTACACATACATACAGAAACTGAGAGAAGGCTACAGAATTTGCTCTCATTCTTCCATCTAGATGTGTCTGGTAACATTTCGAAACAAAAAAACCAGGAGGAATGCACTGAACAGGATCACAGAGTTCTAATAGTACTCGGATGCAGCAGAGGATAGACAGTGAAGGCAACTTTGGGAGGTGGTCTGTGGGGGTCTTTGGAGGAACTGTTTCTTGCTTGTGTGCTTGTCCTCATATGCAGCGTCATTTTTAAGACAAACCTGGCCTGCAGCGTTGCCCAGGGCAGATTTCCCTTCACACATGCTGGAGCTCTTGCCTTTACCTACCAGTGAGCACCTGGAGATTAGCTTTGTCCCTCTCAATGGCTGAGGTCACCCTCTCATGACAAGCAGTTACTGAGACTTGGCCAACATGTTCTGTTTACCCTCCACACACTCCATGGGACGAGGATTACTCTGGCCTGTTTATACAGACCAGAGCACCCAAGTACAGAGAAGAGATCTAAATCTTGGGTGTCTGCTCCCCGAGCCCAGGCTCTAACTACACAGAATTCTGCACCTTTGAACAGTGTGTGTGTGTGTGTGTGTGTGTGTGTGTGTGTGTGTATGTGTGTGTGTGTTTAAAATTTCTTTTTGTTTTCTATACCAATTTTATCAGTCTTTTCCTGAAAGGTGTGTCTCTGGATACCCCGAATCTCAGCCTGATGGCAGCTCTCTCTGTGTGGCTTCTATTAAACGGGTAACAAAATCCTTCCCAAGAGTAGCTCCAGATCTGGATCCTTCCAGCTGAAATAGAGTGGCTGTAATTCCGGTATTCATTACTGCACCGTTCACAGTTGACCATTCTGTGCTGTGCTGAGACAAGCCAGGTTTCTTTCTGTGGGATGCTGTGGGGGTTGGGGCAAAGGAGCCTGTCCCATCCCCTCTGACTAGTGCCTCTGTCTCACCCGCGCCGCGCGGCACCCCCCCCATGTGTGAGTGTGAGTGTGTGAGTGTGTGTGTGTGAGTGTGTGTGTGTGTGTGTGTGTGTGTGAGTGTGTGAGAGTGTGTGAGTGTGTGTATGTGTGTGTGAGTGTACATGTGTGAGTGTGTGTGTGAGTGAGTGTGTGTGCCTCTGTATTAGGGGATTGCAGGTGTGGTCCTGGCTCAGCCTCCATCTTCTCTTCACACTGTGTTATTGTCTCTCTGGAAACTGAGCTCTCTGGTGTAGAATTACTGTAGCTCCAGCTGACAAACAAGCCTCACCTGAGCAGGTCGGGAGGGGTAGATTCGGGGAGTTTGGGGAGATGTGAGTGTGTGTGTGTGTGTGTGTGTGTGTGTGTGTGTGTGAGAGAGAGAGAGAGAGAGAGAGAGAGAGAGAGAGAGAGAGAGAGAGAGAGAGAGAGAGGGAGAGAGAGAGATTTGCTGGCCAAGGGTGCTCTGGTTTTGTGAAGGACCAAAACAGAACGCAGCTGGATGCACACAGCCTCTGCATTCCAGCTGTGGGTGAGGAGGGAACATAATTTCCCTGCTTGGGATCTAGCATGAAGAAGAAATGCAATTTAAAACCTCAGGCTCCACACTTTCTTCCTGTGCTCAGCAGAATGGCAGGGTGCACCCTGGCTGACCCTGGCGTTCACAGCCACATGGTTTCCGATTTAGATCCACTTAGTGGGAAGGCGTGTTCATAGGGAAGGACCCAGAATGCTTGGCGTTCGCTGGGACTCTGAGAACTCCTCCTGGGGTACTGATCCATGTTCTGGATACACAGAGGGAGGACGCTGGGCACAGATTCCTCAGCATGTGTTTGTGGGTGACAGATTCATGGATAAGGAGGCCAACTTCCCAAATTTGCTGTTCAGGTGGGGCAATCAGAATGGGACAGAGCAGAGACATGTGCTGAGTTCGGGCAAGTCCCTAATAGCCTTCTTGGCCCCTGAAGTTGTCCAAACCACTGAGTGAAGAAACAGACTTCCTTTGGTACATCTGACCAAATCATTGTCTGTAAACTGGCTCGGTTGCCTCAATCTAACTGCAATCTTCCTGACTGGGAGAGAACTGGGAGGGGACAGGATGCATTGACAAAAGCCTTCACTCTAAAACTAAATGTAGATGTCACTCCTGGATCAGGTCACTGTCTTTCTGAGCCCATCCAATTATCTTTCGTTTTCTCTCATAATACCAGTCATATTTTTATAAAACTGAATGTAGACAGGAATATTTTCTGGCAGATGAATGGTGCACATAACTGTATAACTTAAATTCTGAAGATTAAATTAAATGCAGATGAAGGAGTGCCTCCAAAACCACGACCTTGGCTCCCAGTGCAAGATGAACACCCCAGCATGAAGCGTGGTCATGTGATCATGTCTGATGCTTTTGGCAGAAGCGGATGACTGAAGTTGGCAAAGCCTTGACACCAGACTGTAGCGACCTTTGCCAGGCTTCACATGTCAACTTTTCTCTAGGTAGGGGAAGTGACTTTTAGGGCATAGATTATGTTAACAGTCAGATGAGGGATCATCTTGCCAGGAAAAAAAAAATCACCCACCCATAGAGGTTTTCATGTGTGTGATGTGGTAGATATTAGACACCCTAAGGTCCATGTCTAACATCCCAGGGATGTCATGACCAAGCACTAAGGAGGCACATGTTTGCTTGAGGTAGAGACGGGAAAAGGGGGAGGATGCCAGCTCTCTCCATATGCAGCTGTGCTCTGGGTGTGAATGGGGTTTAATTTTGCCTCTTTATCGTAGTGGTGTAAATAGCGGCAACGCCGTCCATTTTTCCTAATGGGAAAAGCACCATGAAAGGATCTTGGGGTACTGAGACTCTGGTGTAATCATGAGTGAGTTGACAGGCTGTGTCTACTTCAGAAGGAAGAGAGGGGAAGTGTTAATCTTGGAATGTGAAGTGTCTTCCACCGGATCCTGTGTTTGGATGTTTAGTCTCTAGCCGGTACACTGGGAGAAATTGTGAGCCCTTAGGAGGTGGGACCTGCTGGGGGGGGTGGGCCTTGACGTTTTATAGCCCATGCTCACTTCCGTCTACTCTCTGCTTCCCTGTTCAGTAGAGCTAGAAGCGAGCAGGATTCATTGCCCTCCTAGACGCACCTGCTCCTGCTGCCTTGCCTTTCCGGCCATGACAGAGGACCTTTAAACTGTGAGCCAAATAAACTTTTCCTCCCTTGGGTGACAAATTTGGTCAACAAGACCTGTAACAAGGAAAGGAAGCAGTGCGGAAGGCATGGTGAGAAAGGGCAGTCGCAAGCCAGGGTAGTTGCTCTGGGCGCAGCCCCAGGAAGAACCAGGTAGGAACATGTGTAGGTTATTGTATTAGGTTTTGGACAGGGCAGGTGGTTCAAGAGGACACTGAGACATATTTCTATGGATGAAGGAGTTTACCAGAAAAATTGTTAATGCCATAGACAGGCAGGCAGACAGACGACAGACAGAGGGGCAGCATCATGGCAGGGGCTCCAAGGAGAGTTTAGATCGCAGCACCAGAGACAGGCAGCATGGTGGCATCTCTGAAGAGAAGCAGAGCCTGTGTGGCCGGGGAGGGAGTCTCTTGGGAGTGGGGGGTGGTGGTTCACAGCAAGAGTGTTCGGCCAGTCCCTCTGATTCTCAGGCAGCAGGCAGGGAAAGAAGTGGGGAGCAAGGTGTGGCACCCCCACATACTGTGTCGGGCCATCAGCCAGCCTGCTGGCTCCAACAGTAGCTTGCCTGTCAGTGTGTGTGAGAAGAGAGGCTGGATCCTAATATCACATCCTTACACACTGCTTGTCTACCTCTTTGTCCAAGACTCCACTGTTCAGTGCTTTCCCCAAAGCCCTTCCGGATCTAGGGGGAAAGCATCTTCTACGGGGTGTTACTAGAGTGACCCGAAGCCCCGGGATGAGGAAGGAGCACCATCTCCTCAGTCACACACCAGCAATCCTGCTCGTGGCTCGTCTACTGGGTGGAAGGACATGCCTGTTTCCTCCCAAATGTGTCATGGTCCTCAAGGTCCCGACCAAGGGCTTGTGGAGGGAGGAGAGGCCTGGAGGCTTGGAGTTGGATGCCCTTCTGAGTCACAATGTATGGGAATGATATCCAATGAAGAAGGGTTTTCTGCCGACGTAAAAAGGCACTTAATAAAACAGTGTAGCGGTTCTCAGGGAACTAACTGTGTTAATGCCTACTCAAAACAGCTCTGAATTGAAATCTTGAAAGCAGGTTCTGAGGTCAGTTTCTCTGCTTTCCATCTATGGCTCTGGGATCTCCTCTCAAGACTTACTCTTCCACTGAATTACTGTTTATGGGGTGGCTCGTCATGCACACTCACTTCATTTGTTGACTTTAGGTGTACCACTAGAGTGAAATCATCCTGAGGAGATTTTGTTAGATAAGCAATGCCATAGTTTTCCTTTCTCATGGTCCAAAGAGCAGACTCCTGTGGAGGATTCAAAATAAATGTTCTCAGAGCAGCATCTCCTAAGTCCTCTGTGGTGGTGCCCTCCTCCTCCGTTGTATGCCAGTCTCTCTCACACTGCCAACTCGCTAACCTTCAGTCCCCTAATTAGGAAAATGGGTCTGACCGTCCTTCCCCGAGGTGGTTGCATGAGTTAAACATGCAGCCTGGTGGACGGAGTTGGTACTTCATAGAGGTCCTCTCTTGTAGCTGCATTAATTACACATTGCTGTGTAACAAGCAATGGTGCAAGACATATTCTTGTTTCCTCACAGTTATTGTGGGTCAGGAACCTGCGCATGAATTATGGGCCTTCCTGTTCAGAATCTCTCACAAAGTTGCAATCCAATGTCCGCTGGGACCACTGTCAAGCCAGGATGGACGTGGGCAGGCTCTGCTTCTACGTTCCACCTGAGGTGGCTGACAGAATGGGGTCCCCTGTAGCTTACAGCAGGTCTGTGCTGGGGGCCTCTCTCAGTTCCCTATCTCTTGGTCCTTGGGTGGCAGCTTGCTCCATTAGGATGGGCAAGTGCCAGTGAGAGGGTAAAGGGGAGCATGGGGAAGAGGCCGTCACCATCCTCAGAAGTGACAGGCAACACGGTTGCTGTATTCTGAGGAGTGAGTCGTTAGTCAAGCTACGGGCTGGGAGTCCCAGCACTGGGGACCACTGGGAGTCATTTTGCAAGCTGCCCACCACAACTGTGCTCACCCTTTTGCTGTCTCTGCAACTCAGGAGAAATAAAAGCTATTTTGAAAAACAGTAAGGCCAACAAAACCCCACCACCAAACTATGTAACAGTAGAAGCCTGTAGTTTAGACCTTGGTGTCTGTATGATCAAGGATTCCCTCTGGGGATGGAGGCTTGAGGCTTTTTTTTCTTTTTTCTTTATTTTTTGGCCGTTTGCTGGGTAACTTGTCTTGCTCAACCAAGAGCTTGTGAAGAAAGGAAAATTCACAGAGGAATGTTTGGTTCCTTTGGCATACAGCCCCCAAAGGAAAATCTGTGTTATTTTATTTATTTATTTTTAACACGAAATACTTTGAGAGAGTCACTGGATTAGCTGAAGTTTCTGTTTAGCTACACAGAGTTTGCACATTGTGACAAACTGCTCTCTGAAAATGACCGGATGCTGTGGAGGCCATTCTAAGAAAAACAGGAAGTGAAGGAATTAAACTTCCTCTTCTCCCTCATTCAAGATTGCCTGCGTTCTTTCCTTCAGTTATCTGAGGAGTGAGAGAGAGAGAGTGGGATCCTGGGCAGGGAGGCACACAACTCATATCCCTGTACTTTGTGAGGCTGAGGCAGAAGAATCGTGACTAGAGCCATCCTGGGCTACCTAGTGAGACCCTGTCTCAAAGATAAAAGCAAACCAAGCCCCTGGAGTCCATAAAAATGGATCAAAGTAAAAATATACAATGAAAAAAATTGATATTTGGAAATTATATGTGGGCTCCTCATCAAGTCAGGTGTATCCATAGGACGAACGAGAAGGTGAGTCAAAGGGACTCAAAATGAAAATCAGAAAAGTGAATAAAGAGCTAGATATGTGCAATGAGTCTCTCTCTCTCTCTCTCTCTCTCTCTCTCTCTCTCTCTCTCTCTCTCTCTCTCTCTCTCTCTCCCCCTCTCCTTAATAGAAATACCTTGAGCCCCAGAATAGAAAGTCTTTTATAAGGTAGAAGTAATATTTAGGGTCCAAGGGTATATCTCAATGGGTAGTGCTTGGGGTCCTGGCTTCCATCTCAAGCACCACACATGTATACACGTGTACACATATGGTAGAATCATGCACACACTGGCTCACAAATACACACACCATGCTTAAGAGATGCTAGCTGATCCTTTTTCATATAAACTGTTTAGCTTGGTGCCTAGGATTTTATATGTGGTCAGCAAATACACTTTTTCCTTCCTTGTCAGTCTATTTATTCTACTGATCCCTGCTCCTATATGATATTGGCAGTATGATCCTAGAGTCCAAATTGACTAGGCCTTTGTTTCATGAAGATCTTCCAGTCCTGGGAAATTCAGCTCCTTCTAAAGACTTGGAAGGTCAGGTCTAGTTTGGTTGAAGCTGTCTTTGAAATTAGAGTCAGTTTGCCTATGGGGCTAATGTTGCAAGTGGATCCAGTTCCCCTGTAGGGTGCTGTGGTCCAATGGCAAAGTGGGAAATAATAATAATTTGCAGCCTAGTTTCAAGTGATTAGCTCACAAAGGCTCCATGGGAAGCCAGCCACGGTCCCTCCAGCCGATCAGTATCCCATCCCTGCCTTGGTTGCTCGGTCCCCTTTAAGTCTGATGTGTTGGATGTCCTCACCATGGGAACCAGGATGTAATTTCTCCACCCCCTGCCCTGGTACACTGCTGCCCGCATAGTGTATCCCTGCATAGATGGATGAATAAGTTTGTGGTGACAGAGCACTGGCTGAAATGACACCACGTCTGAGTCTGGACTTGCTTTGCTAGCGAGAGAATTGTTCAGAGTCCATGCTGAGTCTCAGAGCGGTTTCCTGATGTGGGGATCGCAGACAATACCATCTTCCTTCTCTTCACCAAGGACTGCCAGGGGCTGTAGTGAAATGCAGTCTGCGGGCCGGGTGCCTGTGTCCCCTGTGACTAAGACTTCCTACAAGTATGAAAGGCTGGAGTCCACATATTGTCTCAGGGAATAGAGTAATTAATGCAGAATTCCTCGCTGTGTGATTCTGAGACCAGAGGGCTACTTGAATTCCCAGGTACTCCCAAAGGGGACATGGTGACCTGAATCACTTCTCTAGTGTACAGACGGCTCCCAACTCGTGATGGTTTGACTTAGAGTTTTACCTCAACGTAAAAGTATAACCACACAGCCTTTCTGTTTTCCGCTCTACAGGAGACAGTATTTTATTATAAAATAGCTTGTGTTAGGAGATTTTGCCCACGGCCAGCTAATGTAAGTGCTCGGAGCATATTTAGGGTAATGTCACTAAGCTGCGCTCTTCACTAAGTTAGGTTTATGCAATTGATAATAATTAAAGATTACATATTGATTATTAATGTACTCAAGAATTTTTCACTGGAGAATTTTTTGAGCAATGATAGTTTCATCAAGACATGGCCCCAGTGTAAACAAGGCACATGGATGTTGTGGGTGAATTGCATTCTGTCGACCCCAGGGTAGATTTTACTCAGCTCTCCCCCTGGCTTGTGGAGTCAGATTCGGTTTCCTTCTGTTGTCTCTCCAGCAGTAGCAACCGTGTCTCCACTCATCCGGGTCAAACAGTAGCCCCGTCTTCATAACATGCCGAGTAACCTGAGCTGTGCAACGTGAGACCGCAAAGGAGGCGTCTGACGACTGAGCTTTCAGTTTTCCTTTTGAAGAAATTTGCGCTTGGCTGGGGGATTGCTTTAACCTGAGAGGAGCCGTCAGGAAGGTTTGACAGGGACTCGGAGCACGGGGCATGTGCTTCTGACTCTCCCAACGCCTTGCTGTGTGACCTTAAGGAGGTCACACGAGCTTCCGCTTTTGCAAAATCAGAGGATTAGACAAGACGGGCTGTGATAGTCTCAAAATATAGAATGGAAAAACTCTCCGTAGACAAGTTTCCATTACCATAAGCTCACTAAAAGAACAGTGGCCTTTAAACTGGGGGGCAGCCAGGCTTTTTCCTTTCTTTTCTTTTCTTTTCTTTTCTTTTCTTTTCTTTTCTTTTCTTTTCTTTTCTTTTCTTTTCTTTTTTTTTCTTCTCTTCTCTTCTCCTCTCCTCTCCTCTTCTCTTCTCTCTCTCTCTCTCTCTCTCTCTCTCTCTCTCTCTCTCTCTCCTTTACTTTTTTTTTTTTTTTTTTTTTGAGACAGAGTCTCTCTGTGTAGCTCCGGCTGTCCTGGAACTCGCTCTGTAGACCAGGCTAGTCTTGAACTCAGAGATCTGCCTGACTCTGTCTCGGGAGTGCTGAGATTTCTCTGTCTTTTTTAATGGATCTCTGCCCCCTCCTTTTTAAATCAGTAGGCTTTGTTTTTCTTGCTTTCTGCTTCTGTTTCCATGTGTAGCAGTCATGACTCACTCGTCTTTTCCTCCGTGAATGCGGGTCACAGTCCAGTTGTTCCTGTAGGTCCATCCCAGTCAGGTGCTGGCAGGAAAGGGAAGTCCTAGAGGGCATTCGGGGCTCTTCAGCCAGCAGGTGAACCTGTCGTCTCCTTGTGGTCATCGGTGGAACAACAGCTTCCTGAAGACAGTCCACAGGTCCCAGAGGCTCAGCTGCTTCTCCACCCGTCACCACTCAGAGACATTTCTTGGCCCTATTCTTTACAAAATGTCCTGTTTTCTAGCCAAATCAACGTATTTTGTTGTATCTTGCCTGTGAAATGTATAGGCGGTAGATATTGAATCAAACCGTGAAAGTAAGACAAGGCAACATGTACATTTGACAGGTATCCAGTTACATTTGAGTGGGCTTGCTACCCTAGCTCACCAGAGAAGCGGGCGTTTCACCTGGGCCATCTCTACAAGGCAAGGAGTGGACTTGACACTTGTAAGATGGTTAGCAGTTCCACCGGGAAGGGTATTTTGAGGGCTGGCCTTCAGGTAGGCTCTGCTGCGCTGATTTGTGGACTTGGGGCATGGAGTCAGAGCAGAGGCCCTGGGACTCTGAATGTGTGCTCCCCAGGTGAGCATCACAACCGAGAGGATGCCGTATCTGTCGCTGCCAGGTGGAGAGTCTGTCCCAGGGCCCTAGGTGCTGGGGTGGACATGGGTGGGCACCTCTGAGTGAGCAGACACTCTCTGCTGTGCACCCAGAATTTCTCTGGGACCCCTGCAGACAAGGAAGGTATCCTACCATCTCCCACCAATGGAGTCTGCAAACCAGGGAGGTACTGATATCTCTTATCCTCTCTGTTGGCACAGAGAAGGCAGGCAGGACTTGGGGAATGCATATTGGATGAGTGAAGAATGAGTACATTGATGGAAGATCCCTGAGAAAGAATTCTTAAAGCATAAACCATGATGAAAAAAAAAAAGGAAGGGGTATGGGGGTATGGGTACAGACAGGGTGAGGTCCCCACTCTGCCTGTGGGGCAGCTTCCGGGACGCAGTTGCTTCCTGGAGGAATGCTTGCAGCATGGATGTTTTCTGTGCCTTCCTGGGCAGGGCAGGGCAGGGCAGGGTATTGCAGCTGTTTAGTTTCCGTTTCTCTGGGGGAGGCATGGATGAAGGAGTTCATCTGTAGGAAGGGCTTAAAACAGCTGAAGAGACAAATGAGCTGTCACTGGGAGGCTGGTGAGGAACCTGGGCCAGAGTCCATGGGAGAGTGTAGGCCAAAGGCAACAGGCATTGGTTAAAGTCTTAACGTTCTTTTTTAAAATCAGTTCATAGTCTCTCTTTCTCTCTGGCTTGTGTATTTCCGTGCCCCCCCCCCATGTTTTCAGATCACACCCAAGCTCACCCCACTCTCTACCCTAAAACTACCTCCTGGAAATGCCCATAGTTCTCCTGGCCCGAGGTCTTCCTTTGTTGGTACTCTCTGGTCTGGCTCTCGGGATGTTGTGGTGTCTCCGCCGCTGCAATGCACCAGCCATGACAGATACGGCATCCTCACAGGTGTGATGCTCACCCGGGGAGCACACATTTAGAGTCCCAGGAGCTCTGCTCTGACTGCATGCCCCAAGTCCACAAATCAGCGCAGCAGAGCCTGCCTGAAGGCCAGCCCTCAAAATACCCTTCCCGGTGGAACTGCTAACCATCTTACAAGTGTCAAGTCCACTCCTTGCCTTGTAGAGATGGCCCAGGTGAAATGCCAGCTTTTCTGGTGAGCTAGGGTAGCAAGCCCACCTGTATGTCAGAGAACGACTTGAGGGAGTTCTCTTCTTCCATGTGTGTCCTGGGAATTAAACTGGGTTCCTCAGGCTTGATGCGTGCACCCTGTCTGAGCCATCTCATCGGCCCCTTGATCAGAATACTTAAAAAAAAAGTATGAGTGTTTTGCCCACATGTATTTTATGTGCACCATGAGTGTGCGCAATGCCTGTGGAGGCCAGAAGAGGGTGTTGAATCCCCTGGCACTGGAATTACAGGTGGTTGTGAGCTGTTGTGTTGGTGCTTGGAACTGAACCTTGCGTGGGTCCTCTGCAAGAGCAGCAAGTGCTATTAATGACCGAGCCATCTCACCAGCCTCCAGCTTTGGGCTTTTAAAATCACACCTTTAAGCCAGGAGGTGGTGGCACATGCCTTGTGAGGCCAGTTTGGTCTACAGAGTGAGTTCCAGGACAACAAAAGCTACACAGAGAAACCCTGTCTCAAAAAACCAAACCAAACCAAACCCAAAATGACTCCTTTAGGAGTAGGGGATGTGACTCCGTTGGTCAGAGCAGAGCGTGAGAAGTGCTCAGAGCCTTGGGTTTGATCTCTAGGGAGGTAAAAGCAAGGCTTGGGGGTACATCAGCCCTGCATTCCTAGCACTTGGAGAGGTGGAGATGGGAATTTCAGTTCAAGGTCATCTTTATCTGCACAGGGAGCATGAGACTAGCTCGGGCTAGAGACACTGTCTCATAACAAATAAATGAATGAATAAACAAGGAAATGAAGAAACAAGGTCACATCTCTACCACATGAGAACCAAATATATCCCTTATATATCTCTAAGGTATCTGGGTTAGTCAGCTTTTTATTTCTAGGGAAAAACACTTGTGACAGGCAACTCAAAGCAGGGAAGCTGTATTTTGTCTCCCAGCTTCAGAGGTTCAGTCCATAGTGCCTTAAAAGCCCTGGAGGTTGTTAGCTGGAGTACACAATGCCCTTTCATGGGGAGATCCTGGTGTCTGTGTATGTGGGGCTTCCCCCTCTACCCAAAGGGGGCTTCTGCCTCAGCTTATGTAGCCTCTTCCTTCCTACACATGCCTGATGTCTTAAGTCCTGGCTTCCTAAAAAGTAGCCCTCTCTTGCTTTCTAGAGTGCCTTCCCGTGACACCTTTTTCAGGCTTGCCCTCCACTGCCTGCTGTTTTCTGTGGCAGGCAGGAAGTGATTTACTGCCTCCTGCGTTTCTCAGGCGTGAGTCGTCTCTCCAGACACTGTTAGTATCAGCTGTCTGGGCTTCGCCCTTGTGAGTTTGTGTCTGTTGTTCCCTAAACCGATTCACAAGGGTTTGGACAGGAAGTAGAGACACATGTCTGTGCTGGATTTTCACTGTGTAAGGGATCCCTGTCTTGACCAGCTTTAAAGACTTGTTTAGTCAAGAAAAGGCTGAGATGAGACCTTTATAGGATTCAGCAAAACCGGAGGTTTATATCCAGTCATCAAACTCTAAGATGTTGGAAATATAGAAACTGGAATTTAGAAGTCTTCCATGGTGTTCCCTAGAGAGGCAGATTAACCTGACAATGTGACTTTGAAAAAAAAAAAAAACCTCAGCTCTCTTTCCAACAACATGGCAGGATGCCAAGCGTCTTCTCTAGACCCTTCCTCTGAACTCCAACCCTGGAATCATGTGAATTGTGAACATGCTAATTGCTGCATGTATGTGAGATGTGTTTCTAAATGTGCTTTCACCGGCTCGTTTTCTTTTTAGGAAAGAAATGCATTTACGTTATAGAATGTTCTAGTAGGAGATGGCAGACGTCCTCCTCTGCACCTGAAGTTCCGTCACTGTGCCCCCTTGTCACACGTTCATTTCAGGTCACAGGTGGCGGATTTTCATGGCTAATGCTTTCATTCTCTTCTAGGACACGGGGGTTGGGAAATCAAGCATCGTATGCCGGTTTGTCCAGGACCACTTTGACCACAACATCAGTCCCACCATCGGGTAAGTGACAGACGTGTGTGTCTCTTTTGACATTGTGTCTTTTTAGGGCAGACGTTTCTAACTCCACCAATGAGAACTGATCTCAACACCAGAAATTTAGGGCTATTCTTGTTAATTTTTTTTCTTGCCAACCTTCTTCCTCCTGAAGGACAAGACCATTTTCTTGACTATCGAGACCGTGGATCTGAAAAGCAGGTTGCCGTTATCTCCAGATGGGAAATGCTGTGCATTGTCGGCTCCTGATGGGTGGCTAGACTGCCTGGTTTTCATCCCCAGAAAACTTGACTTTTGGGAGCTGCTCTGCTTCCTGCCTCCTTTGCTACTCACTGTCTTCCGGTGTCAGGCAGACTCAGCTCTCCCGTGTACTTAAGGGTAGCTAAGGCTTTTCCTGACACAGTTCACTTGCACTCAAATTTTCTCTTTTGGAATTTTGAGAAAATGTTTCTAAGCTCCAGGTTCAGGAAAAAATAAGGCTATCAGGAATACTTCCTAAGTGAAACATAGACTTATTGGAGGATGACGGAAATGGAATTCTTAATTTCCAAAAGCTTGATAGATTACCTACCCCAAAGCGTGTTAACTCACTGAGCCAGAATTCTGGCCCGAGGACTCGTTTTGTTTAGCTTTTATGGCACTTTCAAAAATTTTTTAAAAATTTATTTAACTTTATTTTATGAAGGTATCAGATCCCCTGGAACTGGAGTTACAGACAGTTGGGAGCTGCTATGTGGGTGCTGGAAATTGAACTCAGGACCTCTGGAAGAGCAGTTAGTGCTCTTAACTGCTGAGCCATCTCTCCAGTCCTGGCACTTTCAAAATTTTCAGCCAGTGTATCAGTTACATTCCTTCTGCAGTGCCGAATAGCCGTGGGGGAGGGGAGGGGAGCATGGCTTACGCTCGCAGAGGGTTCAGTCCATGGCTGCCTGGCTTTGTACATTGCACAGAACACCATGGTAGCAGAAGCACAGAGTGGAGGTGAGCTGCTGTTCACTTTGTAGTGGCCAAGAAACAGGGGAAGAGAAAATCCAGGAAGAGGCTAGGACAAGATATAGCATCTGAGAACGTGCCCTTAGTGACCAGCTTCCTCTACCTAGACCTCTCTTCCTACTTTTCTTTTCCTTTTTTCTTTTCTTTTCTTTTTGGTCTTTTCTAGACAGGGTTTCTCTGTGTAGTTTTGCGCCTTTCCTGGAAATCACTTTGTAGCCCAGGCTGGCCTCAAACTCACAGAGATCCGCCTGCCTCTGCCTCTGCCTCCTGAGTGCTGGGATTAAAGGCGCGCGCCACCACTGCCCGGCTCTTCCTCCTTTTCATTAATGTTACCCTATGATTAGCCCTTCAAAGGATTAATCTGCTCATCAAGTCAGAGTCCTCGGGATCTAGTGGTTTCTGGAAATGCTCTCACAGACACACCCAGGTGCGTTCCACTGCTCCCTTAGGTATTTCTTCACCACAGCCAATTTTGAAGAACTGAGAGACTTTGTGCTTCTGGGTTTTCTTAAGAGACCCATGGATGCAGAGTGGTGGGCTTTGGCCACCTGCTTGGCCAGCCAGAGCCAGGCACATGCTACGGGGCGATAGATTCTCAAGCTTCAGGATTTCCTATGACTTACTATTACTGTTATTTTTGTCAGTATAATTTTCTCGCCTTATCGGCCTTGCTAGATTATGTTACCTGCCTGATCTTGTGGACGTTTCAGTTCATATCCCTGACCCAAGAGTTAGTTGTGATGGTTTCCACAGGTCGGAGCACATAGGTGGTCACAGAGCTGCAGACTCGACTCGGGCTGAGCCAGGCAGAACTGGGGCTGGGGCTTCCGTATGATAGCACTTGTGTAGCATGGCTTGATCCCAGCACCACCAAAACCAACCAGACAGATGGATGACAAACCAAGGGACTTTGTTCTCAAAGCCTACCCTGTTCTTCCTACTGAAATCACATTTGGAAAAGGACATCATCATCATCATCAGAAATGATGATTCAGAAGCATTAACCCACATCACCTCAGCGACTCATACTAGTAGTCACGCCCATTGTGAAACATAGGTGATTCAAGGGCCCTGTCCAGGCATGAAAGCTGCATCCCTGGAGCTTGCTGCACAGCCTGCACACATGATCATGCATGCGGCAGCTCTGTGAGTAGGAGTCTGTTTTCCACAGCAGCTGTTGCCTTGTGAACCTTGTTTTATTACATTATAAAAGAGTACTTACTGGCGGAGGGTGATGTTTGCATGCATGCCACAGTGTACACGTGGAGGTCAGAGGACAACCTGAGGGAGTGGATTTTTTCCTTCCACCCTGGGAGTCCTGGGGGTCAAACTCAGGTGTTCAGGCTCGGTGGCACACACCTGTACTCTGCCTGAGCTGTCTTCCCAGCCTGCTCTGTGAATCTTGTAAGTTTTAGGAGCATGCTGGGTCTTCTGAGTTTTCTTTACTTCTTGAGACTTCCGGTTTTCACTTCCTTTCTGAGTCTTATGAGCCCCCCCCCTCCCTCCAGGAGGGATGTTTGAAATTGGGTGAACTATCTGAACAGCAGAGTGTAGTGAGAATAAAGATGAGATGTCATTTTCTACCTATTGTAACGGAACATTTGGAAGGTGTAAAACGGTTGTGGAGAAGACCATCTCATAGTTATATGTGTATAGGTTGGTATAGCCTGAATTTGGCATGTGTATCAAACGTGGAGCTTGATTTTTAATAATTAAGTCTAAAGCTGCATATGGTGGCATCTACCCATGATCCTAGCATTCAAGAGGTTAAGGCAGGAGGATTATGAATTTAAGGCCAGCCTTGGCCGCATAGATAGTTCAAAGCTGTTCTGGGTTATATAGTAAGACTCTGTCTCAAACAAAAATAAATAAATAAAAATTAAAATTAAGCCGGGTGATGGTGACACCCACCTTTAATCCCAGCACTTGGGAGGCTGAGGCAGGCAGATCTCTGTAAGTTCAAGGCTAGCCTGGGCTACAGAGTGAGTTCCAGGACAGGCGCAAAGCTACACAGAGAAACCCTGTCTCAAAAAAAATTTTTTTTTTTTTTAAAAAAGACAAGGGGGTAAGAAGGTACAGCCTAGTGGTAGAGCAGGTAGTTAGTGATTATAGTTGAAACTCTGTGCTCAACCCCAGCAATCACCCCACAAGTAAATAAATAAGTGAAAGAGAAGACAGAAAAGTCTGTGGAAACAGTCATATAAGGCCACAGCATCTGCTACAGAACCCTGAATAGACTCATGACATGGTGTGCAACATCAAGTCCTTTTAGACAGTGAGATTGATCAGTGTTCATGGAAAAGGAAAGGCTCATGGAATAGAAAGGGGGAAACCTAACATTATATAGAGCACAATCCATTTTCCAGCTAAGAGTTGGTATAAAAACCGTTGAGGAAGGACTTTTTAGCAGTAGCCATGGCTAGGTGCTGAACTGGGGGTTGATTTTTATTTCCTTCCTTCTTCCTTCCTCCTTCCTTCCTTCCTTCCTTCCTTCCTTCCTTCCTTCCTTCCTTCCTTCCTTCCTTCCTTCCTTCCTTCCTTCCTTCCTTCCTTCCTTTCTTTCTTTCTTTCTTTCTTTCTTTCTTTCTTTCTTTCTTTCTTTCTTTCATGTATATGTATGCTCTATAGACTTTGTGCCAGGAGAGGGCATCAGATCCCATTACAGATGGTTGTGAGCTACCATGCTGGGAATAGAACTCAGGACCTCTGGCAGAACAGCCGGTGCTCCTAACCCCTGAGCCATCTCTCCAGCTCCTTCTTAATTTTTATTTCTTGAATTTTCTTTTTGTGTGTGTGTATGTGTGTGTGTGAGGTATACACATTGCTTAATGGAAAAGAATAAGGGTCCTTTTTAAATCTATTTGCTTTTATCAGTAGTTTGGAAGATCTTGTTTAAGTCTTTTAAGAAGGAAATGAGTTGATCACTAAGTGTCAGATGTTAACCTTTGGTGTGAGCGTATATGTTGGTGGTGGGTGTGGAATTATAGGGACTCACTTGAGGTTTCTGCAATTAGCTTCTTATTCTTAGGAGAACCAGAGGCGGAAAAAATAGTGCTGTGATGAGCCCCGAGGGCACTGTTGAGCTCTGTGCTGCACCATGCTGGGTCATAGAGAGTATGGGCAAGACTCCCTGAGCCTCGCCCTCCCAAACTGTAGACTGTGTCATTTAAGAAGAAGAACTTTGTTATGACATCTCAAAAGTTACCTTGATTCAATGATGGTACCTCACACGTAGTCTAGTTCCTGATGTGTCTAATTGTCGTTAATTTTGATTTTCATTTTTGCAGTACTGAGAATTGAGCACAGGACTTCTTCATTCATGCCAGTGAATATTCATGATGAATATTACATACCATACGCCACAATCCCAGCTACTCTAAATGTTCTTAAAACCATCTTTAAAACTCTTCCCCCAGCTCCAGAATAAAGCCAAGGCTCTGATTCAGCTGTTTTCTCTTTTCTTTTAATTTAGATTCTAGAAACATCTCTTGGCCCTTTATTTTGTTTTTCATGATATTTGAAGCACCCACATCAGTTGACTTATGGAATGACTCTCATCCTACACTTATCTGCTTGCTACCTTATGATAACATCCAGACTAAACTTCTGTCTTGAGGTTTCTATTGCTGTGAAGAGACACCATGACCACGGCTACTCTTATAAAGGGAAACATGTAATAAGGTGGCTTACAGTTTCAGAGGTTCAGTCCATTATCACCAGGGTGGGACATGGTGGTGTGCAGGCAGATATGGTGCTGGAGAAAGACCTGAGAATTCTATATCTTGATCCAAAGGCAACAGAAAGTGAACTGCACGCTGAACTTCAGCATAGGAGACCTCAAAGCCCACTTCCACAGTGACACGCCTCCTCTAACAAGGCCACACCTCCTCTAACAAGGCCACACCTCCCAATAGTGCCACTTCCTATGAACTTATGGGGGCCAATAATATTCAAATTACTATAGCATCTTTGGCAGAATCCACACAGGTGGATGTGGATGTTTCTTAGCCAGCTCAGGAGCTTCTCATAATGTTGACAGGGTGCTGGCAATGCTTACTTAATGAATGGGAAACTTTAGTGCACAGAAGAAAGGACATTAAATATTCTGTGTATTTGATTTTTACACCTCTCATGAGCCCAAAGAAAATGCTTGTCCAGAGAAAAGAGGTAAAAAAGAGTAGCAAGTGTTTTATGATTTATTGATACCTTAAAGTGCTTCCCTTTTAATAGAAGCATGAAAGCGTTTTGTTGTTTATCCCTGTGCTGGATAGTTTTATGTCAACGTGACCCAGGCTAAAGCCATTTGAGAGAAGGGAATCTCAATTGAGAAAATGCCTCCACAAGACTGGGCTGTAGATAAGACCATAGGGCATTTAAAAAAAAAATTAATAATTGATGTGGGGGGGGCGGCGCAGCCCATGGTGGGTGGTGCCATCCCTGGGCTGGTGGTCCTGGGTTCTGTAAGAAAGCAGATTGAACAAGCCATGAGAACAAGCCAGTAAGCAGCACCCCTCCATGGCCTCTGCATCAGCTCCTGCCTCCAGGTTCCTACCCTGTTTGAGTTCCTGTCCTGACTTCCTTCAATGATGAACAGTGATGTGGAAGTGTAAGCCAAATAAACCCTTTCCTTTCCAACTGGCTTTTTGGTCATGGTGTTTCCTTGCAGGAGTAGAAAACTTAACTAAGTCGATCCCTAAATCTATGCAGACTGGTTGAGATTTGTATATATTTTTCTGTACTTGCTACTAGTATTGAATTCATGTCAGTACAGGGAATATGTTAAGACAGCTTTCTATTTATGCTGTTGATGTCAAAGTCTTAAAGTCATAAAATAAGACATTTTTTCTCTCACTTGTTATAAGAATATGGCTTTAATATCTAAGATTAGATATTTAACATTTCTCTCATATCTAGAGACTATTATTCTAGGACAGTTGACTCTGTTTCTAAATGCATTTTCATTGAAAGGTTTTATGTTTATTTAATGGCTATCTGTATTTTTGTCTGCATGTGTGTGTACACACCACGTGCATGTGGTAATCTGAGGAAGCCAGAAGAAAGTATTGGAATTCCTAGAACTGGAGTTAGAGAGGGCTGTGAGCTGCCATGTAAGTTCTGGGAACCAAACTTAGGTCGTCTGCAAGAGCAGCCAATGCTCTTAACCACTAAGCCATCCCTCCAGCCCACACATTCTTTTTTGTTTTGTAACTCCAGCTGGATTACATAAAATGTAGACTATTTTATTTATAGCAGCACAGCCCTCATTTCTGCTTCCAAGGGGGCAAGAATTCTTGGGGTCTTCTTGAGGCTTAACATTTAACTTGAGTCCATGAGTTTCTGTGAAGGTTTGATAATGCAGGGTTTTGACTTTCTTCTCAGGGCATCTTTTATGACCAAAACTGTGCCTTGTGGAAATGAACTTCACAAATTCCTCATCTGGGACACCGCTGGCCAGGAGCGGGTAAGTACACGCTGCTTCTGGCTTTCTAGAGACAAAATGGAGCTAGCCTCTGTATTTTGATAAGTTGTGGTCTTCTGTATTGATCTCCATCTGTTATAAAGAGAAGTTTCCTTGGTGAGGGGTGAGGACTACACTTATCTGTGGGTGTAAACACAAATGTTAAGATTGTTGTTAGGAATTATGCTGGTTTATAACCGTGGTAGTTGTAAGTTGACCTGGGCCAGTAGGTTCTTCTTCAGTGACAGGGTCCTAAGTGGGAGGTGGCCAGGAGATGAGAAGATAAAGAAGAATGTAGGAAAGTTTGGCATCAGGAGGTCTTGCATAAGCTGTGTCTTATGCCAAGCAAGCTTGTTAAGGAGTCCAGCATCTTATATACTATTTTCAGGGGTAAGAAATGGGACAAAGTCCGCAGAAGCTGCCGTACAGTGGGATGAAGTCAACAGGAAGCTTATCAGGCGATGTCGCACAAGGGCACACAGGGTATCTCAAAAGCATTGCAGTCCGAGCACACAGAGGCCTTGGAGACTGATACCCACAGCCCCACACTGTGGGAAGAGCTGGGTTCTCAGGATCTGAAGCCGAAGCCCCCTCAAGGCCTTGGCCTCAGGCCATTATCGGCTCTGCCAAGCGTATTTCTGGTTTTAGAGGAGGAGCTGTGTTCTTTCTCGAACATCAGGGTCTCAGGGAAAGCCTTGATTCAACCCAGCCCTCAACAGTAGTTTCTCCTCCAAGATCCGTTACTTCTCTAGCCCTGGATAGGTGGCTGGGTTTCCGGGACAAGACTTGAGTGGGTCTTAAGTCCAATTAGACAGCTGTTGGGTATTGACAAAGGATGTGCCCCTAGGGAGACCAGCTCCCTCTTTATCCCCCAGGGTACTCTTGAGGAGAGAGAAGTGAGAAGTATGTAGATAGAAATATAGAGGAGAGAGACAAAACATGGGTGGTGATGGCACACACCTTTGATCCTCTGCGGGAGGCAGAGGCAGGCAGATCTCTGTGGGTTCGAGGCCAGCCTGGTCTACAGAGTGAGATCCAGGACAGGCACCAAAACTACACAGAGAAACCCTGTCTCGGAAAAAAAAAAAAAAAAAAAGAAACATATAGCTCAGGAGGGCCTCTCCTGTGTCTACTAAAGGGCTATTAAAGGAACACCAAGGAGTGGAACAAAAGATCTCTCCCCAGCACAGCCTAGTGCAGACCATTCCAGGTACCTGGTGACCATGCATGTGGTCAAGCCGTCCCCTAATGCAGCCCTGCTGGGAAAAGCAAGCTCAGATCTCACTAGGAAGCTTTTGTGGGCTCCACAGTGCATTACTACTGTACCCACAGAGTTAGCATGCCATGCTGGCTCTTGTTGTGGTTCCTAGGCATTTTAGTTAGGTGGGCCTGCTGGCTGCTTCCCTTCCTTGGAAACTTACATGGCACCTTTTGGTATCATGAAAGCTGGTCCTCCGGGAGGAGGCTTTTAGATCAGTTTCGACTCAGGGGCCTCTGGGTCCTGTTTCTGAAGTGCATGATGTCTTCAGCGATGGGACTTCGTTTTCACCTCTGGGGGCGCAACCAAAGGCAAGAGCGATAGCCTGTAATATGTTGGAAGTCTCATAAACAACCCTGACCACCAACTCCTCTGAGGGCTTCTCATGCCTGGTTTTGGTAGATGGTTCTTGTCAGCTCAGATGGAAACATTTCATTTAGACTATTCTATATATTTAGACACCAATTTAAATGTTTTATAGGTATTTTTAGGTAAGTAAAAATATGATTCTGTTATAACTTTTTCATACATATTTACTGGTATTTTATGCCTGCCTTCCTCACCCCTCTCTAGTTAGACCCCGCCCATCATTCCCATTTACGCTATCAGATCACTGTACCCTGCTGTTCCCCTCTCCATTGCTCCCCCACTCCAATCCCCACTCTGGCAACCGATTGTTTTCATTGTGTCCCGGAGGTTTTGTTGGGTGGTGTTTTCATTTAAATTTCATTCCAGAAATTTTTTTTTATTTCTTTCTTGATTCCTTCCTTGATCCAGTCATACATTGCTTGTAGACAACAGATTTTGTTTCTTGGTCCATTCTGTCTGTGTGGTGTTCTGAATGAGAATGGCCACTATCAGCCCATATATTTGAATGTTGGGTTCCCAGTTGGTGGAACTGTGTAGGAAGGATTAGGAGGTGTGGCCTCGTTGGAGGAGGTGTGTCACTGGGGGTGGGCTTTGAGGTTTCCAATGCCCATGCTGGGCCCAGTCTTGCTCTCTTTCTGTCTTCTGCCTGCAGATCAGGATGTAATCCCTCAGCTTTTTCTTAAGTGCCCTGCTTACCTTCCTGCGTCCATGCTTCCTGTTATGATGGTCATGGACTAACCCTCTGGAAATGTCAGCAAATGCTCCCATTATGAGTTGCCTTGGTCATCAAGTCTTTTCACACAATAGAAAAGTAACTAAGACAACCTATTTCTTTTGATTGGAGAATTGAGGCCATTCATATTTAAAGTTTCTATTGAAATGTGTGTGTTAATTGCAGTGATTGTGTTGTTGATTTTGGGTGGCGTTGTTTGTGTTCTCAGTGGTAGTGATTACTGCTTTGTATTTCTTTCCACAGTCTCTTGGATTTGCTCATTTCTTTCTTCAACCTGAAATACTGCTTCCTATATATGTTTTAGGTTTGGTTTGTTGGATATACCTTTTTTTCCCCTAGGCTATTTATATCATGGCAAGTTTTCTTTCTCCTTAAACTATGGTGCATAGTTTTTCTGAGTGTGTTAGACTAGGTTGGCTGGACTGGAATACACTGCTCCAGGCTCTTCTGCCTCTCAGAGTTTCCACTGAGAAACCAGCTATTATTCTGATAGAATTTCCTTATATGCAACTTGTGTTTTTTCTCTTGTGGTTTTCTGGACCCTTCCTTTATTCTGTCTACTTATACCATGAGAATTTTCTGTCTGGTCTTGTCTATTTGGTGTTCTATATCTGTATGAATATATCTTTCCTTTGGTTGGGGACGTTGTCTTCTATGATCTTGTTGATGACCTGGTCTATGCCATTGACTTGGGATTCTTCCTCCTCACTGATGCCTATGATTTGGAGGGTTGGCTTGTACATGATGCCCTATGGCTCCTGTATGCCCTTTTCCTGTGTTTTTAATTTTTCTCATATTCCTCGCTAATTTGGTTCAGATCTTCTACTTCTCTTCTGCTTGTAGGGCTTCCCTTTGGGTTTTCTAGTTGAGTGATTAGGTTTTTCAGTTCCATCTTCGTTCCAGCTTGAGTCTTCTTCAGTGTTTCTGTGTCCTTATTGGATTCTGTTCTCAAGTCCTGGGTTGTCTTCATTTCTATCAGCCTTGCTTGAGTTTCCCTGGGCATCACACAGGCATTTATTCTAAGTTCTAATTTCACTGAGCTGTCTCCATGCCATCTTTAAACTCCTTGAATTCTTTGATGGAGTTTAGGATTGTTCTTTCTAATCCTGTGTTCTGGGTCTCATCTAAGTAATTCCCGTTGGCGAATATCTCTACAGGACTGGTAGGTCATGGGGGAGATCCTGGCTCGATCTTTCGTGTTATTTGTAGCTTTTTTGATGGGATCTGGGCATGTGGACTTCTTTTGTGGGTTCTCTGTCTGATGTGGACAGAACAGGTTGGGACAGAGGATGTGTGAGCTGGTTGGTTGGGCTTGGAGGCTGGAAATGACTGAGGTGGAATTAAACCAGGTGGCCAGAGGGGCCCAGGCTGGTGTGGAGGATATGCCCCTTGGTCCAAACCTGGAGTGTCAGGGTAGATCTGTCCGGGCGGAGAAGTGGGATGTGGTATGGGAGGTGCCTGGTCTAGAGATTGGTTGTAGTACAAGCAAGTGTGGCCAGACTAAGCTAGGACACTGGATCTGGGCCCTGGGCTGGATCTGGAGGGTTCCGAGGGGTCAGGCAGACTCACTTCACTAGACCCTGGAGAAGGTGTACACGATATGGCTGGGTGGAAAGTTTGGATCTTCAGCCTGCTTCCTCCTACAGCCTAGAACCACCTGCGTAGGGGCAGCACCCCCCACAGTGGGCTGGGCCCTCCCACATCAATCATTAATCAAGAAAATGCCCCTCAGCCCAACTTGGTGGGGGCATTTCCCCACTTGGGGTTCCCTTTTCCCAAATGACTCTAGCATGTTGACCAGAAACTATTTTACATTGACCAGCTTCTACGTTAATTCGCTTAATGACTTTGTCTGTCTCTAAAAGCCGTCTGTTTCTTGTCTTTCTCTCAATGGAAGAATAATCCTTAATTTTCATTATCTGATTCTTATACAGTGCTCAGGTAATATTCATCTTATAGAAGTCCTCCCTTTAAAACTGAAGTTCTTTTTTTGTTTGTTTGTTTTTTTGTTCTTTTGTTTTTCCGATACAGGGTTTCTCTGTGTAGCTTTGCTGGGTCCTTTCCTGGATCTCGCTCTGTAGACCAGGCTGGCCTCGAACTCACAGAAATCCGCCTGCCTCTGCCTCCCGAGTGCTAGGATTAAAGGCGTGCGCCACCACTGCCTGGCTAAAACTGAAGTTCTAAGCCGTCAGTGGTGGCATACACCCCAGACCTTGAGAGGCCGAGAGGAAGGAAGATCTCTGGGAGTTTAAGGCTAGCCTGGTCTACATACAGAGTGAATTCCAGGACAGCCAGAGCTACACAGAGAAACCCTGTCTGGAAAAACAAACAAACAAATAAACTGAAGTTCCAGTAATTTTAGGGTAAAGCATTTTAAAGAGTATTTTAAGAATTGGATAATTTCCTGGCCTACAAATGCTAATCTCATTAAAATGTCTGTTCTTCTTCAGCTGCTAACTTGAGAGCAAAGACTTTTTTTTCTTTCTTCTGGTTTTTCAAGAGAGGGTTTTGTGGCTGCGTTCCTGCTGAGCTGCACCTGGCCTGGCTCTGGAGGTACCCCCCCCCCTCCGCCCCCAGCTCTAGTCCTTCCTCTGTTTAGCCACACCTTTTGTTTCTCTTACCTTTTGTTTCTCTTATCACCCTATGTGAATCTTGTCTGAGAGTCAAGGATCCAAGAGTCCCCCAAGGATCAAAGGCCTATGCAAAACTTGGTCCAGGAAACCTGGAAAACTGTGGTACCTGGTAAATCAAGTAATTTGCACTTTTGGGTTGCTTTGAAGGTACGGAAATTAACTGGCTAAACTGTAATAGAGAGTAAATAAAAAATGCCCTAGGCGAAGGGAAAGTGCTTCATTCCCTCGAGGCTAGACACCCCCTGCAGCCATGAAAGGCTAGATTCATTCTTAAGATGCCTCTGAGTCTTCATTCAATGAACCCTCATGAACCCACACACCTGTGATGTGACACACAGTTGCAGAGTTTCACTGTGTAGCCCTGGCTATCCTAGAACTCTCTGTAGACCAGGTTGGTCTTGAACTCACAGAGATCTGCCTGCCTCTGCCTCCCAAGTGCTGGGATTAAAGGCGTGAGCCACCACCACCTGGTGAGGGCACAGACTTTTATAAAGTGCAGGCCTGGGGACCTTCTCTAAGCTGCCAGTCAGCTGTGCCTGCTGATCCCCAAATCCAGGTAACATATTCACAGAGAAATGTGTGTCTAGAGGGTGGCTCATGTCTACTCACCTGGGTTTCTTTGCAGCTGATTGGCTGTTTTTTACTCACTTATTTGTTTGGCCTCTGGGTTGTCATAGAAACTCAAGAGTTTTGCCTGGTTGCCTTGGCCATGAAACAGGTGCTTTTAAGAAGGATGCTCGGTCAGTTTCACAGGAAACCCGCTTGGCAGGAGCAAGCAACAGTACTGCCTCTACTGTCCACTGATGTTCCTTGTGACTTGTGTGTTCAGACGTTGCCAGAATGCCCTGGATGTGATATCCTCTCTCCCCTGCACTGTGGTGTCCCTGGGCCTACCCTCATTGACAAGCGAGGTCATACATCACAGAGAGGTCGAGGATGCTGCTACTCACAGGCACATGGCGAATGAGGCATAAAGCTGAAATCTGACTGAGCAATCTGGGTCCAGGCTTTCCTTTTTATTTATTTTTAATAGAAACCATACAGTTGAAAACGAAATCACCCACCCAGTTATTTCTAGTGTTGGCACAGCCTGTCTGTCACTCTTCTCCTCTTTTCTGTGCATTGATAGCTTTCTCGGGGAGGTCATGGCTCTGAGATCAGCTATTTCCTTTGGATTGTACTGTGCCACCTAGGAGAGACGTCTGAGTGGTCTCCACAGAGCACTGCTGTTTACTGACCTGCTCTAGTGAGCTGATTGCGTTCAGTGAATTCGGTACTCCATCCCACTGACTGTGGAAACTCTGCCCAGTTTCTATGTCAAAGGGAAATAACACCAGGAAAATTTGTTGATATTTCTAATAATCTTAATTTCTTTTTTTTTTTTTTTCTTTTTTCTGTTGGTTTTTCTAGACCAGTCTGGCCTCAAACTCACAGAGATCCACCTGCCTCTGCCTCCCGAGTGCTGGGATTAAAGGCGCCCGCCACCACTGCCTGGCCATAACCTCAATTTCTAATTGTCTTAGTCTGTTTTCCTAACATTTGGCTGCTGTGGGTTGTGGGCACTGCTGATTATATTAACGTGTGTGTGTGTGTGTGTGTGTGTGTGTGTGTGTGTGTGTGTGTGTATGCATATGTATATTATTATGGTTCTGAATATGGAATGGAGCCACCTCCAGCCCTACATTCATAATTCCTAGGAGCACTGTGTGGCAGTGATATCCATCTTTGTGCTGCTGGGAAGGAGGTTTCCGGTTTGGCTAACGATTTCAGGTGTATGTTTTCAGAATAGAGGAGGGTGTGTGTGGGTGCCAGCTGCAGGGCCTACAGCCGTCGGTCGGTCTTGCTTCCCCTCAGTGGCCTGACCTGGTTATTCTCGGGCTGGCCTGGCGTGCTGTCCTTCGATGGAGTCTCCAGTCTGTCCAGCTTCTCAATTGTTTCTGCAGCTTGTTGCCAGCTTTAATTGTGGTTGTAATGACATTGCCTTATGGAGGAGCTAAAAATAAATTCTTGGCCACTGCCTGTGCCTATTGCTATTTGTTCTGTTTCATTAATCATTGGAGTCCGGTGGGTTTTATTACACACACACACACACACACACACACACACACACACACACACACACGTCTTTGTAGAAATCTGCCACCATCCTCCTCTCAGAATTTTAAACAAGCAATGTCTTTGGGGCAACATTGTAGCAATATAATGACACAGGTTTCAGTGTTGGCAGAGGGCGAGCACTCTGTTAGTGAGTCACTGTTTGTTCACCTGGGAGGGGAGTGTGCCAGCTTCTGCCTGGCACACACAGTGTGCTAGCGAATGCCCTGCTTGCCGTCCAACACCAGTTCTCTTGTATTTGTGGCACAAATTGTGGTAGTCTGCAAGTTATTTTCTCCGTGAGCACAGACGTCCATTCCTTCCCGGTTGAAAGGTGTGTTGGGCCTTGATAGGCAACCTGCATCTTGCTTTCTTCATGCAACCTGAAATCTGCAAGAGCAGCAAGTGTTCTTAGCCACTGAGCCACCCCTCTAGCCCCTTGTTTTATATATATATATATATATATATGTGTGTGTGTGTGTGTGTGTGTGTGTATGTATATGTATATGTATATGTATATGTATATATATAAACAAAACATTAAAAATGAAAGAAACTGTAAGAAAAAACAATAGTAACACTATAAGGAAGCCAGAGCTGGGTGTCACAGGTTTGTAACCCCAGTTTCTCAGGAGGCTGAGGCGAGAGGTTAAATTTCAGTCACGCCTAGTGGCCCACACCTTTAGTCCCAAAACTCGGGAGGCAGAGGCAGGCAGATCTCTGTGAGTTTGAGGCCAGCCTGGTCTACAGAGTGAGTTCTAGGCCAGCCAGGGCTACACAGAGAAACCCTGTCTTGAAAAACCAAACAGACAGATAAAAAACTTCAAGGCTTTATGGGGTTAGGGTGAGTTCAAGGACTACTGGGTGATTTAAGAAGGCCCGTTTTCAAAAATAAAAGGTGAGGCTAGGGGGGCATCTTGTGTCTGCAGACCTAGCGTTTGAGAGCAGCTGAGGCAGAGGGATCACCATGAGTTTGAAGCCAGACTGGGCTACAGAGTGAGACTGTGTCTCAAAACAAAGTAAAAAAGGTTGGGGAGGCTGGGGCTGGAGAGAGAGCTCAGCAGTTAAGAACACTTGCTGCTCTTACAGAGGACCTGGGTTCAGTTCCCAGCACCCACATTAGACAGCGCACAACCATCTATAACTACAGCTCCAAGGGATCTTACTCCCTCACTGTGGAACGATCCTTTTCTACATTATGAATATGTATTACTCTCATTGGTTAATAAAAAGCTGACAGGCTGGCAGCTGGGCAGGAAGTTAGGTGGGAAAGCCAAACTGAGAATGATGGGAAGAAGGAGGGTAGAGTCAGGGGAGCTGAGAAAGAAGACAGCCAGCTGCTGACCAAGCAGGACATGTAAAAGATGAGGTAACAAGCCATGAGCCATGTGGCAAAGCATATATAGAAATATGGGTTAATTTAATTATAAGAATTAGCTAGTAACAAGCCTGAGCTATTGGCCAAACATTTATAATTCATATTCAGCCTCTGAGTCGGTTATTTAGGACTGTGTGGTCAGGACAGGAAACATTTGTTTACGCTCCCTCCTTTGGCCTTTTGGGAACCTGTGTTGTGGGGAGCCTACTAGAGAAGACCACTCAGGTAGTTTATAGCCTATCAAAAGTCTTTATTCCAGCCAGCTGGGCTACACTCAGATATTTGGGATCCAAGTATAGCCCTGAGCGTTTAACAAGCAATAATTCTCAACTTGTGGGTCATGACCCCTTTAAGACCGTTGAAAATATCAGATATTTACATTATGATTCATAACAGTAGCAAAATTACAGTTATGAAGTAGCAATGAAAATAATTTTGCCGGGCGGTGGTGGCGCACGCCTTTAATCCCAGCACTTGGGAGGCAGAGGCAGGCGGATCTCTGTGAGTTCGAAGCCAGCCTGGACTACCAAGTGAGTTCCAGGAAAGGCGCAAAGCTACACAGAGAAACCCTGTCTCGAAGAAAAAAAAAAAAGAAAAAAAAAAAAGAAAGAAAATAATTTTATGGTTCCACAACATGAGGAACTGTATTAAAGGGTCAAGCATTAGGAAGGTTGAGGACCACTGCTCTAGAGCAAGGAAGGGGTTTTTAAAAGCAAAAGCCACATCCTGGTATCTTGCTCAGCAGCTGCTGGGGTTGGGGCAGGTTTTACACAGGAGCCAAGATAAATTCAAGCTGGGACATCTTCCCCAACCCACCCCCTGACAGGGTTCCTCTGTATAACAGCCCTGGCTGTCCTGGAACTCGCTGTGGCTGGTCTTGAACTCAGAGATCCACCTGCCTCTGCCTCCCGAGTGCTGAGATGCACCACCACCACCTGGCAGCTGGGGCATCTTGACCGTGGTTTCCTAGAATAGAGTTGGGCAATTTTCCACGGGGTTTATCATCAAGGAGATCAAATTCTAGTCGAACCTAAAATGACCACAGCAAGAATACAAGATGGAGGAGCCTCTGTCCTGTCTTCCTGTCACACCTGCACTCACATGCACAGCACCCACACACGGACATAAACCCAGACACATAAAATGCAATTTTAAAATCTTTAAAAATAAGCCCAAACTGTATACTTACAGAAAAACTGCAAAAGTAACCCAGCAATTCACTAGGTTGGGGTGGCCACAGCTAGCTAAGAAAGCCCAGGTTCTTAGGCGATTCAGAGGTGTAGTGGAGCTAGCAAAGGCCAAGCTAGGAGAAGGTTGTTTCAGCCCGTACTGCACTCACCAAGGTATGTGATGACCAGAGGCAATCTTGTGTGTGGTGAGGGAGTAGGTGTTTGGTAATCTTCAGTAAGAGGAGCTGTAAGTACAGCATGGAGTCCAGCAAAGGCAGCCATGAAGAGTCACGGCTGATAGTTTAATCTTCTATGGGCCTCTGTTGGGTTCTCTGTTGGAGTCTCAACCAGTTTGTTGGAGGGGCAACTTCACAGGCTTGATTCAGACATCGGAATAAGTGATGGTGGACGTTTTCTGCAGACTGCTAACATTCACACAGGGAACAGAAGGGAAAGCTTTGACTTTTCTCTCTGAGCCTTACCCTGGGGAGGAAGTTTTGGCATTCCTCCAATGGTCGAAGGCTGTGGAGTCCTTGACACGGCCATGTCAGCCCCCCACATTCACTCGGGACCTCACTCAGGCTTTTCCTGCTTCCTACCGGGAACAGTGTAGAGAAAGAGCCGGTGAAGGGAGCCGCGGCTGTGGAAGTCTCCTTGCTCTTCCTCTCTCGCAGCCCCCTCTTGACTCCTTCTCGACTCACTCAAACTGTGGCCTTGTCCTTCTTGTCTCAGGCTCCAGTTGCCTCGGGAGCCGTGGAACCCAGCTTTCGTACGATCTGGGCAAGCCACCCTGGTGGCTTCGGTGGTTAGAAGCCATAGTTACAGAGCATGCTTGTGTCTGCATTTGCTTCTTCGTCACTTGTTGGTACCTGGAGTATTACTCATCTTTCTTTTTCCAAAGCTCAGTTTCATCTAGATCCAGTTCCCATACACTTCATGTTTACAGTGTGGAGGTCGGTGGGGTCTGCAATATTCAGAATTGTGCAACTGTTACTGCAGTCATTTTTTTTTTTTTTTTGTTGTTGTTTTAGAACATTTTCATCTTTATGGAAAGAAGCTAGGGACACATTTGTCTTAGTTAGTGTTTCCATTGCTGCAGCAAAACACCATGACCAAAAAGCCAGTTAGAGAGGAAAGGGTTTATTTGGTTTTCACTTCCACATCACTGTTCATCACTGAAGGAAGTCAGGACAGGAACTCAAACAGGGCAGGATCCTGGAGGCAGGAGCTGATGCAGAGGCCATGGAGGAGTGCTGCTTACTGGCTTGCTTCCCACAGCTTCCTTAGCCAACCTTTTTTTTTTTTTTTCCTGAGACAGGTTTCTCTGTGTAGTTTTGGTGCCTGTCCTGGATCTCACTCTGTAGACCAGGCTGGCCTCGAACTCACAGAGATCCGCCTGGCTCTGCCTCCCGAGTGCTGGGATTAAAGTTATGTGCCACCGCTGCCCGGCCTTAGCCCGCCTTCTTATAGAACCCAGGACCGCCAGCACTCAGTAGGCAAAGGCAGGCAGATCCCTGTGATTCAAGGCCAGTCTAGTCTGCACAGCAAGTTCCAGGCTAGCCTAGGCTACTTAGGGAGCCAAACACCAGCATTCATCACTTTTTCCTTCTGTCTGTGTGGTGAGCTGTCTCCGTTCCTGTTACTATTCTTTCTTCCCCCATGGTGGAGTCTGCTCACAAACTGTGTGTGAATTGTCAGATGTCATATAACTGTGAGTAATGTAGTGCAGAACCCATGTTTAAGCATAAAATCTATGTGTGCTTCATATCTATCTTTTATATACAGCCTGAAAGTAAAGCTGCGTAGTGTTTTATTGTTACTGGCACCTTGTGGCATTCCGTCTTCAAATATTGGAACATTTTGAATTTTCAGAGACTATACTGTGGACTGTTTATTTGTTCATTGGCTGATAGGCATTTGGGATATTTCCACTTTGGGCTATTATGGGTAATGGTGCTGTGAACATTTATGTTTCTGTGTGGGTGTGTGCTACTTGAGCATCGTGGGTAAAATGTCTAAGAGTCGACTCAGTGGGTTATGTGGTAGCTATGGTTACCATTCAGAAGAGCCTGTGGTTACCAGAGTGGCTGTGCCATTTTAGATTCCCACCAGTAATGCTCAAGGTCGTAGCTGCTCCACATTGTCACCGGCCAGTGTCACCAAAATGCACACTTATGTTTTCTTCCAAGATCCTTATAATTTTGGTACTTATTTATGCTTCTGCGCTCCACTTGGAGTTGACTTTTGTGCATCTTGTGTGGAAGGGATCCAACCTTACTTGATACGTCAGGCTAGTCAGTTGTCCCACTGGGACTTATTGGAAATGCTACTCTTTGCCCAGCTGACTACCTGGCACCTTCATTGAAAAGCTGCTGAGCGTCAATGTGAGGCTTTCGTTCTGGCCTTGAGTTTACTTCCCTTGACCTAGACGCTCACCCTACACCAGTACCACGCCACTCTCAGGACCATCTTTGTTCTAGGATTTGAAAAGAAGTGTGAGCTCTCTGATTTTCTTCTTTTCTGAGCTTGTTTAGACTCACCTCATCTGTTTAGACACACATTTCCACTGAAAATCAGCCTTCAGAGAATCGGCTTTCACAGAGAAGCCAGTCAGATTTTTTAAACTTAATTTTTAAAACTGCATTTTATTTATCTTGTGTTCTTATATGTGTGTATGTGTGTACCTCAGGCAGGCAGTTTTACCCACTAAACTATCTTTTTGTTTGTTTGTTTGTTTTGTTTTGTTTGAGACAGGGTTTCTCGGTGTAGTTTTGGTGCCTGTCCTGGATCTCTCTCTGTAGACCTGGCTCTACCCACTGAACCATCTTGCTGGACCATTAATTTTTCTCTTTTAGTGTCTAAAATAATGGATTTCATGTATGTCTATCTTTGTGATTTGCTCATGTTCATCCAACCGTTACCTCTTTTGACCTGCCCTCCATTTGTGTCCTGCTGGCATCCTCCCCCAAACTTGTCCCCCTCTGTTTTCATTTCACACACATATAAAATTGTATATAGAGTCTGTATATGGAAGAAAACATTGACTATTTGTCTGTCTCCCCCATTATCCTCTCTTGATCCCCCTCTCCATTTCTCTCCTCTTTAGAGGATTTTTCCTCTCCTTCATGTCGTCCCTTCTACTTTCATCTCTATCTATATGTATGTATGTATGTATGTATGTATGTATGTATGTATGTATATATCTATCTATCTATCATCTATCTATCTATCTACCTACCTATCTATCATCTATCTATCTAGTTATCATCTGCCTATTATCTATTATCTGTCTCTACCTACCTGCCTACCTACACACACACACACACACACACACACACACACACACACACACACACACACGCAACATACACGCACACACATATAAATTAATTTAAAAAATTTTACATATGAGAGAAATATAATATTTGTCTGAGTGTGGATTATTTCACTTATTTTCTTGAAAATGATGTCATTTCATTCTTCTTTAGGGCTGAGTGAGACTCTGTTGTGTGTGTGTGAGTATGTGTGTGAGTGTGTGTGTAGGTCACAGTGTGTGTATATCACAGTTTCTATACATTCATCTGTTGGTAGACATCTCGGCTGGTTCGATGTCTTGGCTGTTGTGAATAGTGTTCCAGAAGCCAGGTATGTGTCAGGATTCCTGGTCATGCCAACTTACGTTTCTTTGGGTGTGTACCCAGGAATGCCATGTGACCAGATCACATGGCAGCTGTAGTCTCTGTTTTTTGAAGATCATCCATAGTGACCTCAGTCGTGGCTACAGCACCTTTCTTTCCCACCACCAGTGCGTAAGGATTCCCACATCTTCACCAGCCTTTGTTCTGTATCGTCTTTCTGATTGCAGGGAGATGGAATCCCCGTGTAGTTTTGGGCTTGTAGTTCTCAGATGGCTAAATATTTATTTCTTGACCGTTTATTTCTTTTTTTAGAAATGTCTGTTCAATTTATTGGCCCATTTAAATTTTATTATTTATTGTTATTAGTATCGTATGTGGGCATGATGTGTATGTGAATGTGTGCATGCCACACTTCATATGTAGAGGTCAGAAAATAACTCTGTGGTTGGTTCTCCTTCCGTGTGTGTGTGTGTGTGTGTGTGTGTGTGTGTGTGTGTGTGTGTGTGTGTGTGTGTTTCCAGGGATCGAACTCAGGCCATCAGGCTTGCCCGACAAGCACTGTTACAGGCTGGGTCATCTCATTGTCCCAGTTTGTCCATCTTATCATTTATATGATTTTTTTTATCATATCTGGCAATTATTTCTTTTGCTATGTCAAAGACTTTGTCAGTTTATTCGCGCCTCACCGGGTAGGCCTCACTGACCTTGGATTTACTGCATTTCTCCTGCCCAATATTCCCGAGTGCTGAGATTACGGGTGTGCCACCATGCCCAGCAGCCATTTGTCAGGTATTTCCTGGGACACTGGAATCTTTTGACAAAAGTCCTTCTTTTTTTTTTTTTTTTCGGTTTTTCGAGACAGGGTTTCTCTGCGTAGCTTTGCGCCTTTCCTGGAGCTCACTTGGTAGCCCAGGCTGGCCTCGAACTCACAGAGATCCGCCTGGCTCTGCCTCCCGAGTGCTGGGATTAAAGGCGTGCGCCACCACCGCCCGGCGACAAAAGTCCTTCTTTATGCCTATTTGTTGAAATGTTTTCCTCTGGCAGGTTTAATGTATTTGATATTTAATTTTTTCATTTTTATTGAGACAGGGTCTCACTATGTAGTTCTGGCTGAACTGGAACTTACTATGTACACAGGGACACCCTGGAACTCGGAGATCCACCTGCCTCTGTCTCCTGAGTGCTGGATTGAAGGTGTGCACCGCCGATCCTGGCCCTCAAAGTATTTGGTCTTTCAGTCAGGTCTTTGATCCATTTTGAATTGATTATTTTGAGAGGCAGAGACCTAGGTTAAGTCTTGTCCAGAGACAGATGCAATCTGAAACTGTATACCCCAACATTTACTTCATATACATTTACAATCCTTGTATTTTCTTGATGGATTGTTCCATTTTAATATAGAGTGACCTTATTTATCTTTTCTTAATAATTTTGGCCTGGAATTTATTTGGTCAGACATAAACATATGTACTCTTGCTTGTTATCAGCCCCCACCTGCTTGGTATATTGACTTCTATCCTTTTATTTTTACCCTGAATGCATCTTTGATAGTGAACTATGTTTCTTGTAGACAGCAAACAGTTGTGTTAAAAAATTCCAGTTAGTTAGCCTGTATCTTTTACTTGGTGAGTTCTTACATTTAGGATTGTTATAGAGGGGGTATATTAGTCAGGCTTCTCTAGAGGAATATAACTGATAAAATTATATATATTTATATATATACATTGAGTGTATATGTATATCACATATATATATATATATATAAATATAATGAACATATAATTGTGACAGCTGTTCTTGGTTGTCGACTTGACTATATCTGGAATGACCTATAATCCAGAAGTAGAGGGCACACTTGTGTTCTAGATCTTGAGGCAGGAAGACAACATGCCTTTGATCCAGATCTTGAAGCTGGGTGACATACACCTTTAATCCAGTTCTTGAGGTGGGAGGGTTCACCTTTACCTTTAATCTGGGCCATACCTTCTACCGGAAGCCTGTATAAGGACAATGGGAGAAGGAAGAGTTCGTTCTTCGCCTGTTTGCCCTTACCTTGTTAGACATCCATTCCTTCACTGGCATTGGAACCCACTTCTTTGGGATTCCAGCACATAGAGAAGACCAGCTGAGATACCCAGCCTTGTGGGACTGAGCAACTACTGGATTCTTGGACTTTCTATTCATAGCTAGCCAATGTTGGACTCAGCCTGTAAGTCATTCCAATAAATCCCATATATATTCATACATATATATATATATATATTCACACACATATAGATTCATTCTATAAGTTCTGTGACTCTAGAGAATACAATGCACACACACACACACACACACACACACACACACACACACACACACACACACAGGTTTTATTAGAATGGTTTACAGGTTGTCCTCCAGCTAATCCAACAATGGCTGTCTACCAATGGAAGGTCCCAGAATCTGGTAGTTAAATCTGCAAGGCTGGATGTCTCACCGGTCTTCCGTATATGCCAGAATCCTAAAGAAGTAGACTCTAATGCCATAAAAGAATGAGCTTGTCAGTGAGAACAAGGGCAAGATGGTAAAGAAAGAGCTTCCTTCCATGTCCTTCCATAGGCTGCCACCAGGAGGTGTGGCCCAGCTAAAAGTGGATCTTCCCATCTCAAAAGATCTGGATTAAAGGTGGGTCTTCCCACTTCAAATGATTTAATTAAGAAAGAAAGCCCCTCACAGGTGCACCCAGATACTTGGGCTTTTGTTAATTCCAGATGTCATCGAGTTGACAACCAGGAATAGCCACCGGTTTGCTGATGCTTTTAATATTTCTCCGTTGGTTTAAGTATCATTTGTTACTTTCTTTCTGCCTAATGTATTTGAGAAGTTTGCGGGTTTTCTGAGTCAGCCCGACTGAGTCTTTCTTGGCTCACCTTTGTTCATGTACTTCTCCATGGAACTCACTTCTGCAGCATTGCTGACTTGTGGGTCATCAGCTGCTTTAGTTTGTGTTCGCCTTGAAATGTCTCCTTTGTCAATGATTTTCAAAGGTAACTTTGGAGGGTAGAGTACTCACGGCTGGCTGTTGTTTACTATTCTGCCTTTTGGGCTTTTAGCATCGCTACTGAGAGGTCATAGTTCTGATGGACCAGCTTTTGTGTGTGACTTGGAAATTTTTTTTTTTGATCTTGCAGCTTTTAATATTGTTTCTTTTTCCTGCCTTTTAACTATAAAGAGCCATAGAAGGTTCTTCTCTGGTCCCATCTGTTTGAAGTTCTGAATACTTCTTGTTCTTGAATAAGATTCTTTAAATCCCCAGATTTTAGTAATTCTGCTATGACAACATGATTGTGTCATATACTTTTACTTTTTATTATATTACTAAACTGTACTCTCTTTTTGAAGCAAATGTAGGGAAGATTTTTATTATAGACTTTAAATATGGTGCTAAGAGGGGACAGAGAAACATGCAAGAGAAAGTCAGTATGTAATACATGTCTAGGATTGGATGCGGGTCTCCCCTGTCCCTGCTTTGACGTCTGAGTCTTTTCTCATACTTGTGTTCCATGATACTCCCTCTTGTGTCTGATCTGGTGTACTGATGTAGACGAAATTCTAAATGGTCCTATTAAATAAGAAACACAGAGCCAAACACAGAGGTACAGCCTCAGAGATCAGAGCAAGAGCCAAGACTCCCTTCAGCTTACCACTCGATGTCGTCCTTCCCCTGAGAGAGAGACCTTCTTCCTGTGTGTCTTGAGTTTTATTGCTTTCCTGTTCTGCCTTTTCTAAGCCCAGCCACATGACTTCCTCCTCACTGCCTGTCTATACAGACCTCCTGGTCTCTATGGTTGATACTGGGATTAAAGACTCAAGGGTCACCAGCTTGGCTGTGTCCTTGACCACACAAAGACTCTGCCTGCCATGTGATTGGATTAAGGGCATGGGCTACCACCACCTGACTTCTATTCCTGGCCCTCTGCTAATGACCTCTGATCTCCAGGCAAACTTCATTTATTAACATACAAATAAAATCGCATTTTAAATAAAATCAGCACAATTAAAATATCACCACAGATGTACGGGAAGTTTTCCACTGATTGATTTTCTCATTTCTAACATTTCTGGGTGTAAGGTTTGGTTTTTTTCCCTCCTAAGATCTCAAGTTTTGGTTTTTGAATTTCTCATCTGGGCTACCGAGCTTCTTACCTGTGCTCATGAATTTTTATCCAGATCTTGAACTGATTCTCTAATTCATTGGTCTCTTTGTACCCTTGTTGAAGTTGTTGATCATTTTTACACGTTGAGTTTTTAACTCTTTGATGTTTCATCCATTTCAGGATTTTTATATATGGTATGGAATTATTAGGATCTTTGGGGTCATTGTCTTAACTTGATTTTTTTGTTTGTTATGATTTTTGTGGTTTCATGTTGCAATTTGTATAGCTGTGGGCATGGATATTTCTTTCATTTTTATTTGGGGATCACCTTAGGGGGATCATCTTCCTGAGAACGAGATTCTAGTACTGTGAAGAGGGAGACAAGCCGCTGCCCCACAACAAAGATGGCCTAGAACTGGGAATGAGGTCTGTCAAAGCTGAGTACTAGTAACAACCACAGTGTGAGAGATGGCATACGCAGCGTAGATCATGTATTCATGCTTACGGGTCAGATGTCTGTCCGAGCTGCCTCCTTGTTAGGGACTTCTCTTGCTCTGTGTACTAGGAGCCTCTGCCGGCCATACCTAGCCTTGCAGCCTGTGGGTGAGGCAGGTCCTCTCACACTTCACACACTTCCAGTTGGTACTCCTCGGCTGGCTAATGGTTCAGCCCAAGGGGTGTTTCCCGTGTGTGCTGTGGGGTTGAGAAAGCAAACAGAGCCTCTGAGGTCTGTGCTTTAGGGTCAGTCTCAGCTGCAGCTCTCCTCACCCCGGGGAAAGGATGAGGCTGTGCCAGTCAAGCACTCTGTGGGAACTGAAGAGTTCTTAGGGCCACCGGATGCGAGCCTCAAGACAGGCGTCTCCAGAGGTTGGCCCACCGCTGCTGGCTGCAGGCTTAGGGCTGTCACTCTCTGCACTTAGCCTGAAGTCAAAGAGTCTGCCCAGCAACCCAGGCCAGGGTTGCTGACCACAGTGCCCTTCACTGCTCAAGATTTCTGCATCCGGCCTTCCTCTCCACAATGACCTTCCATGGCCATCTTCTAACCAGGCGCTGTGGAGGGTTGTCAGTCTCCCTACCCTGTGGTGGCTCTATTCTTTTCGGGCTTTGGGGTTACCTTAGTCTGAAACAATAGGTTTCGTCCACACAGCTCAGGCTACAACCCGCATGGGCACAAAGGGACAAAAACAGTCCACGTCCTGGTTTGCTTTCGCTGTGACTTAGGGGGAGGACAGGGTTAATGTGCCTTACAGTTCCGTGTCACAGTCACAGTTGGTAATTGTAGAGTCAGGGCAGAATCTCTAGCAGGAACTGAAGTGAAACCACGCTGGCTCGCTCTCTGTTTCCTGGGTGACTCTAGGTTGTGTCCAGTTGACAGTAAAAACTAAGTCCCACAGACCTCCTCTCAAATGCTGCCCTGTCGTCCAGGAGTTACTGTCTTCCCAGAGTCTCGACTGGACTCGAGACTCACAAGAAGCATAGCTTGTCTGGTTAAAGGGTTGAACAGGCTCCTTTCTTACATACTCCAGAAACGTAAGACAGTGCTAGTAGACATGTGTTTCAAAGGCTTTGGTAAAGCCATGTGTAGTAGCGCACGCCTTTCATCCCAGCACTTGGCAGAGGCAGGCAAATCTCTGAGTTCAAGGCCAGCCTGGTTTACAGAGTGAGTTCTGGGATGGCCAGGGGTACACAGGAGGGCCCTGTCTTGAAAAACAAACAAACAAACAAAAAAGAAAAAGAAGGCTTTGATAGGAGAGTGGAGGTGAGGAGTAGGTTGTGACACCTGTGTATGCCTCTGTGACACCGTGTGTGCCTCTGTGACACCGTGTGTGCATCTGTGACACCGTGTGTGCCTCTGTGACACCCGTGTGTGCCTCTGTGACACCGTGTGTGCATCTGTGACACCGTGTGTGCATCTGTGACATCTGTGTGTGCATCTGTGACACCCGTGTGTGCCTCTGTGACACCGTGTGTGCATCTGTGACACCCGTGTGTGCCTCTGTGACACCGTGTGTGCATCTGTGACATCTGTGTGTGCCTCTGTGACACCCGTGTATGCATCTGTGACACCCGTGTGTGCCTCTGTGACACCGTGTGTGCATCTGTGACACCCGTGTGTACATCTGTGACACCCGTGTGTGCATCTGTGACACCCGTGTGTGCCTCTGTGACACCCGTGTGTGCATCTGTGACACCCGTGTATGCATCTGTGACACCCGTGTGTGCCTCTGTGACACCCGTGTGTGCCTCTGTGACACCCGTGTGTGCATCTGTGACACCCGTGTGTGCATCTGTGACACCCGTGTGTGCCTCTGTGACACCCGTGTGTGTGCATCTGTGACACCCGTGTGTGCATCTGTGACACCCGTGTGTGCCTCTGTGACACCTGTGTGTACATCTGTGACACCCGTGTGTACATCTGTGACTCCCGTGTGTGCCTCTGTGACACCTATGTGTGCATCTGTGACACCTGTGTGTACATCTGTGATACCCGTGTGTGCATCTGTGACACCTGTGTGCATCTGTGACACCGTGTGTGCATCTGTGACACCCGTGTGTGCATCTGTGACACCTGTGTGCATCTGTGACACCCGTGTGTACATCTGTGACACCCGTGTGTGCATCTGTGACATCTGTGTGTGCCTTTGTGACACCTGTGTGTGCACCTGTGACACCCGTGTGTGCATCTGTGACATCTGTGTGTGCATCTGTGACATCTGTGTGTGCCTTTGTGACACCCGTGTGTGCATCTGACACCCGTGTGTGCCTCTGTGACACCCGTGTGTGCATCTGTGACACCCGTGTGTGCATCTGTGACACCCGTGTGTGCCTCTGTGACACCCGTGTGTGCCTCTGTGACACCCGTGTGTGCCTCTGTGACACCCGTGTGTGCATCTGTGACACCCGTGTGTGCATCTGTGACACCCGTGTGTGCATCTGTGACACCTGTGTGTGCCTCTGTGACACCTGTGTGTGCATCTGTGACACCCGTGTGTGCATCTGTGACACCCGTGTGTGCCTCTGTGACACCCGTGTGTGCATCTGTGACACCCGTGTGTGCCTTTGTGACACCTGTGTGTGCGTCTGTGACATCTGTGTGTGCGTCTGTGACACCCGTGTGTGCCTCTGTGACACCCGTGTGTGCCTCTGTGACACCCGTGTGTGCATCTGTGACACCCGTGTGTGCCTCTGTGACACCCGTGTGTGCATCTGTGACACCCGTGTGTGCATCTGTGACACCTGTGTGTGTCTCTGTGACACCCGTGTGTGCATCTGTGACACCCGTGTGTGCCTCTGTGACACCCGTGTGTGCCTCTGTGACACCCGTGTGTGCCTCTGTGACACCGTGTGTGCCTCTGTGACACCTGTGTGTGCATCTGTGACACCTGTGTGTGCCTCTGTGACACCTGTGTGTGCATCTGTGTGACTGGAAGCTCTTTGAAGACCTCTACCTCCTCTTTACCATGGCAATTCTGGATCATGTTGGATGGCTGTTCCTCTCTACAAGATTACTTCCTGAATTTGGATTCCATACTCAGGGCAGAAAGAGCAGAAAGAGAACAGAAGGGAAAGGCACAACCCACTTTCTGTGACACTAGTTGCCCACATTGAGCACTCTCTGAATGCACTGAGTGTCATCTTCATCTGATGACACAGGAGGGTAGTGCAGGGTGATGGGGACCATCTGATGACACAGGGGGGTAGTGCAGGGTGATGGGAACCATCTGATGACACAGGTTAGTGCAGGGTGATAGGAACCATCTGATGACACAGGGGGGTAGTGCAGGGTGATGGGAACCATCTGATGACACAGGTTAGTGCAGGGTGATGGGGAACCAGAATTCTAGGGCAACCCTCACCGGCTAGGCTCCCTATCTTGATATGGCCTCAAGAAAACCAGACAGTGAAAAGCAGAGAAACGGTGGGCACGGTGGTACACAGCTGTAATCCTAGCACTCAGGAGACTGAGGCAGGATTGCCACAGGTTTGAGGCTAGCCTGGGCTACACAGTGAGGACTTGTCCCAGTAAACCAACCACTGAAGAGAAGGGGAGAGGGAGCGAAGGAGCAGTGAGGGAAAGGCAGAGCGTGAAGACTGAGTCAGTGCAGCCACATTGTGAAGAACAGATAGAGGAGTGAAGAGCTTGGAGCTGGAGGAATTGGGGCAGGACGCAAAGGTACTGAAGCAGCCCTGGTCAAGGTGTGGCCCCGCTAATCCTTGACTCAGCTCCAGAGCTGCAAGATGCTCAGGAGTCTTCCACTCCTGTTTCTTCAAGGTGACTACTTGGGCTAGAATGAAGTGTAGGCCACGGGTAATTGCCCTGCCCTGGGGCTGATCTGGCCTCAAGGCTACTGCAAGGTTAAAATAGTGGGTCTGTGCCCTCAGCCTTGAAGATGGATGTAGTATGACAGGCAGGCAGTCAAGACACGCCTTTAGGATGCCTGATGCCTCCTGTGAACAAGAACTCCTGAGAAGGAGCTGTGTTTGCAGAGACAGACTGCTTAGAATTCCAGTTCTGTGAGAGGTTGGAATGTTTTGGGTCCAGAGGCTGCTTCCCTTATCTTGGGCTAGTTCTAGTCCTCTGGAACAGCCATTCCTTGCCCATCTCTATGTCTGAATTAACATCCTGTGACCAATAGATTAAAAAAAATCTTTAGGAATTTATTAACTTAGCAGACCGCTACCTTGCACCTACCCCAAAGCTCAGATAATATCTTGAGCTTTAGATAAAGCTCTAATCTCCTACCTCACTCTCTGACTCACCCACCAACGTGTTTTAAACTTACCTTCATTTATGACTTTCTTTGTTCTGTAAAACTATAAAAACTAAGCAAAACTGCTTCCACATTGGAACATGGAATTCGGAGTAACCTAAATCTGTGTTCTCCAGGCCATGGTCCCTGCCAAATGGTTCCAGAGTATAAATGCTTATTCCCTTTAAGATGAGAGCCATGGTTTTTGCATGGACCCTACTCAGAGTCAAACAGGAGTTTGAATCAAAGTAAAGGAGACAGACACAGGAGGAGACAGACACAGGATGGAGGAGACAGGCACAGGATGGAGGAGACAGACACAGGATGGAGGAGACAGACACAGGATGGAGGAGACAGACATAGGATGGAGGAGACAGACACAGGATGGAGGAGACAGACACAGGATGGAGGAGACAGACACAGGATGGAGGAGACAGACACAGGATGGAGGAGACAGACACAGGAGGAGACGAATACAGAATGACGGAGGCAGGTAGAGTGCCTGGCTTCCACCCTGCTTTTAGTTTCCTGGTGGGTCTAGTGTGGAGTCAGTTTTTTCCCTTTTAGCAAAAACAGGTTTTAGGTGACTGTTATCACTAGGTATTATTTTGGACTTTTAGGAAATTCCAGTGCTTACCAACACCCTGGAATCTGAATTGAGGCTCATGACCTTGAAGCAGTGGGGGAAAAGTGCATTTCTACATCAGAGCAAAATTTTAAACACGTATGATTATTCCAGTGCTTGTAAGATTCTAGTTTTTTGTACCATATTTTTATTTATTTGTTATTATTATTATTATTATTATTATTATTATTATTATTTAGTTCTGAGAATTGAACCTGGAGCCTGATGCAGCTAAGAGCAAGTACTCCACCACTGAGCTCTAGCACCTATTCTGTCTCATAGAAACACTAGTCTTGGAGCTGGAGAGATGGCTCAGGATATAAGAGCACTGGCTACGATTTAGTTCCCAGCACCCATATGATGGCTCACAATTATTTATAACTCTAGTTCCAGGGGATCTGATACCCTCTTCTGAGTTCTGCAAGGACCAGGCACACTGTTGGCACACGTGCATGCCGGCAAAACATTCATACATGTAAAATAAAGTAATCTAAAAACAGCAAGATTGACAACAAGAACACACATCTTGCCCATCCTGGCGCTGTACGCCTTTAATCCCAGGAGGCATAGTGAGTTCCAGGTCAGCCAGAGTTACGCATGAGACTCCAGAACATTAGTCTGTGCCCATTTAGTGGGAAGATACCTTGATCCATATTGAATCATTTTCTGCTGAAGGGGATTTTTATGTTGTACCTGTCAGAAAGGAGGCCTCATTGGTTCTAGCAAAGGAACCTTGGAGGCAGGGGAAGCTTTTGCTTTTTTTCTCTTTCTTTCTTGCTTTATGGTTTGTTTTGTTTTGTTTTTTTGAGACAGGCTATGCAGTCCAGGCTGGTCTTGGCCTCACAGAGCTCGTCCTGCTTCGGCCTCCAAAGTGCTGGACTTAAAGACGTGTGCTCTCACTCCCGGCATGAGGAAGCACTTTTGGCTTTAATGACATATTTATTAGAAAGGAAAAAAAAATAAGAAAGACATTTCTTGTTGTTGCATAAATCATGTATCATGTTAAAAAAAAAACCAAACAGCTTTTTATTAACTCAGAAATCTTAAAACAAGTCCTTGGCGTTGTGGTGCCATTATTTAGCACTAACCATTGTTAACAATGCTGTCCATTGCCTCCCGGCCTGCTTTCTGTTCACTCCTCCATTTTGTCAGGTTTCAGGCATGATAAGTAGGCTCTCCACTTTCCAGTGAAGAGATGTCTGTGTGAAAGTGGGACAGAGAGATCCTTCATGGCTGGTTTTCCATTCAACGTCCGCCAGCTGAGAATTCTGGGAGCCGCAGGAATTTTCTTCTCACTCGCCTTTGTTCCAATCCTCCTGGGCCTTGGGCGCCTTTTGGCTTCTGCCCTTGGACTCGCCCTGGCCTTGACTGTGGCTGCCTCGCATTCCTGGGGAGGGCTGGAGCTTCTAATTGGGAGCTGGCACCTGAGGCCGATCTGCAGCCTGGCCACAGACTGGCATTGTCCCCGGCTGCCCCTGACTCTCCAGGGACAGATCGTTTTCTGAAAATCGTGCCGCAGAATCCATCCTGCATGACCCAGGACCTGAAGCCAGGGTGTCTGGCGTGGGTAATTCTCATCTGGGGAGCATGTCTGTCTGGAGACTTTGTGTCTTTCAGTATAGTGCACCCTCCAGACATGCAGTTTTGCTACTGTGAAATTGATGATGTCGCCACATATGATTAAAGAATTTTCCTGAAGAATTTCCTGGGATAATACATGTACTGTATTGTAGAGGTTGGGAAGGGGGAGGGGAGGGAGAGAGGAGAGAGAGAGGAGTGTGTGTGTGTAGTCTATACAGAGACCCCAAAAATGTCCGTGTACTTTGAGTCAACAATTCTACTTCTTACAAGGATAATCAGAGATGATGTCCAGAGTCTGTTGTGAGTTTCAGAGTTAGAGAAACTTCCAGCTGCCATTTCCAAGACCTTTTTCCCATCCCCATTTTATAAAATATAAAAACCAAGATCCAAGCAGGCCAGGCCTCAGGCCTTTCTGAGTCTCGTTCTCTTCACATTGTTCTGAGGTCCTCTGTGATAAGGCTAGGTTCCTCTAAGTTAGCAAATATTATGTAGAAAGAGGTTAAAAAAGAATAGAAATTGTTGAGTTGAAACCAAAATATACCTATTTCCTACCTCTAGAAATATTTCCAACTGTTGGTGTACTGATAATCCTGTGTTATCCTCTGAGCAAACAGTATGTGTAGTGTTGCTCCAACTAATTTTATCAGGAAACCTTTTTTCTCCAAACGGCATCATGGGGCTATTTGTTCTTCACAAGACCTTCAGAACACACCCACGCACTTCTTGTACCACTTGCTGTTTTTCAAAACTTTGAGTTTAGTTATAGTCCAGAATCTCAGTTAGGACTAAACCAAAATCTAGGTTTCCGTCCCCTCGTGAGTAGACTTTGAGACTAAATTCTGGCAGTTTTGTGATGATCGTTATTGTTACCTTAATAGGTGAGATCATATCAAAGAGTCTGGACAGTTGTAAGACTTGAGGGACACAGTGTCTAGTTGCTTTCCAGAAAGATCATACCTCCCTGTAGCTCGACTCTCAAAGGTCCGTGTGTTAAATGTTCGATCCTCAGTGTGGTGCTATTGGAAGGTGGGGGACCTGTAGGAGGCAGGGCCTTGTGAGAGGTCTTTATGGCATTGGGGTCATGCCCTTGAAGGGAGTTTGTGGAATCCTGGTAACTTCCATGGTTCTGTGGCCCCTCATGAAGTGAGTGGTCTTGCTCCTTCTGTGATATACCTCCTTACTACAAGCTGAAGCAAAGGGCCAATTGATGATGAACTGGGACCCTCAGATTCTGAGGCAAAGTAACCCTCTTCTCTAAGTTATCTCAGACACTTTGTTAGAGTGATAGAAAGCTAATAAATGCCTCATTCATCCACAGAAGCTGAAAAGTCCACAAAGTTCAAAATGCTTGAAGATCATTCCCTTCTTTCTCTCTTATAAGGTAGACAACCACAAAACGTCAGGGCTGTTGAGATAGCTTGACAGTTAGAAATGGATACTGCTCTTTCAGAGGACCTGAATTTGGCTCCCAGCACCCGCATTGGGCAGCTCACCACCACCTCTGTAACTCCAGCTCCAGGGGGATCCAATTGGCATATACTTGTGTGCATACACACACAGATAAGTAATAAAAATAAAAATAAAAACAGGTCACATGCCCAAAGAACACAGATAACCATCTCTTTGAAGAGGCAAACTGGCTTTCCAGAATTTTCAGTGCTGCTCCTTAGTGATTAAATGGTACCTGGGAGTTACCTGAATACTGAAATGTGAAGTCTATATTTTGTTGGGGAGCTTGTGAAGGGTTGGAATTGGCATCTGTTGTGTTGATTTTCAAATAGCCTTTCACGGTGAGGTTTTAATAAGAAAGCTTTTACTAACCATCTGCAATTACCTTTATTTCTGGAAGAATCTTTTGTGTCATCTCATCGATATTAATTCTGACCTCTTGGAAAGTAAATTATACCACAGCAGCCAGTGGCTACCGTGTATGTGTATGTGTGTGTGTGTGTGTGTGTGTGTGTGTGTATGCGTGCACGTGCTTGTGTTCTGCTTGTATAGGATAAAAGAAATATATTGTAGGCCTGAAATGATTTATCCCTTTGCCCTTCACAAATAGTACCCTTTGGTCAGTGCATTATTGAGTTTCGGGAGGAGACACTAACTTTGAATTTATTAAAACCCCTAAGTCTCCAGCAATAAAGCCCTTTAAGTGGTTTCACCAACAGATTTATTTCAGAGTGATTCCTTTGTGGGAAAGGAATAATGCATTGCGTACTGAGGGCTTTCAATAATTCATGAGACCCGCATGCTATTGGCTGTTTGAGAGGCAGCTTTTGGCGTCAGAGCCCAAAGGGAAATCTGTGTCATGTGTCTGCCTTCTGGGAAGCCAGGCTTGTACTGACTCTTTAGCATAGGCTGTTTTGAAAACAAGAGGGGAGGGGTTGTGGGGGTTTCGGGGTTGCAAGGGGTGGGCATTATGCATGATTAGCTGAAAGGCCACATTTTATGCACCCTCTTCCTTAGCAAAGCCCGGTGTTTACAGACATTGCTTTTTCCTCCCATGAACAGAAATATCGACTGGTTTTGAGACACCAGGATTGCATTGCCAAGGGTGGGCTGAACGTGAATCCTTGGAGCTTAGCAGTTAGGACAGACAGACACAGGGGAGGTCTGTGAATGTGGAAAGGCATGTGTGGCATCTTGTACTGTGAGACCTGGAGTGGTGTTTGTGGGTAGAGGAGAGTGGCAGGTTCTCCGCCTCAGTTCAGCTGTAAACCTGGCTCTCCCTGAACCCCATCCCCCTTCATCCCCCTTCCTAAAAGCCACCCAACTCCAGGGTGGTCTCCCTTCAAAGGAGAGACGTGTTTGTAGTCACTGGGAGGCAGCATCCTGGCCCCTCTTCTGGATCTTCTGAGCATTCCAGTGAGAAGTACTAAGAGGGAAATAGACCGAACGAGTCCAGTTTTGTTGTTTGCCAGGAAAATTACAGGATTCATCTTCCCATTTCTTCCTCTCTCTCCTTCATGCCTCAATAAAAATAGCAGATTTTTAATTAATTTTTTAAAATATTTTATTATTTTGTGTGGGGTTGGGGTGAGGGGACATGTGGCCATGCCACACCACATAAATAGAAACCAGGGGACAACTTGTAGGATTCAGTTCTCACCTACTATGTAGGTTCCTGGGACTGAACTCAGGTCTTCAGGCTTGGTGGCAAGTGCCCTTAGCCACTGAACCATCCTGCTGGCCCTGATTTATTTTAACCTAAAACCAACTTATTTAAAATTATTGTGAGATTTATATTATACAGCCCTTTAAATGTACATGTTACCGGAAATTCTACTGCTAACATTTTGAGGATGGTCATGTGATTCTAGCATTTGTACATTCATTACTGTCCACATTCTCACATTAAATTATATCATCTTTGCTGCCTTCAGACATTTCTCGCTTAATACTATGTCAAAAGAACTTTTTCCTTTAAATACAAGGTCTCTTCATTTCAGCGGTTGTGAAACATTCCATATGGATGGCTTAGAACAGACCTGTCCTTATCATGGTTCTGGAGGTAAATCAAGGCCCTGGCTTGTGAAGGGAGGCTCCTTTCCTGGCACACAGACAACCTCCTTCTTTCTGTTTCCTCACATTCTGTGTGTGGAGGGCTCTAAACCCATCATGGGACTCCACCTTCATGACCTCATCTGACCCCAGTGACTTCCCACCTGGCCTTCGATGACCTTCCTTCCCAAAGGCCATCACATCGACAAGGCTGCCATCAATTGAGTTGTGTGGGTCACACAGACAATTTAGTCTAGGATGTTACACAGTGTAGTGATGAACCTTCACGTTCTCCTTTGATTTTTCCCTCCGTCACAACCTAGGGAAATGTCTTTTCTGTGCCCGGTGGTCACTCTAGACTGTATTTCCTGTAAGTAGACTGCTGGGTCGAAGGGCGAGCACATCTCAGCTTCTGGTATTTCGTTCCTAGTGGCTTCCTGGGGCTAAATACTATCCCCATATAGTAGATGAGGGTGTCTCCCTCCCCAGGTCCACTCCAACACTGAATCTAAGGCTTTTTAATGTTTATTGAATTAATAAGTACCTCATCATTTTTAGTTCATTCTTTTTGTAAATTGAACACATTTAAGTATTTATTGGTAACTTGTAGTTGTTACTTATGTAATCATTTCTCCTTTTCTATGTTGAGCTTTCTTTCACTTACTGGCCCTTTCCAAGACTGTTTTCAAATCAAAAGATACAAACGAAGACTAGGTCCTCCTTCAAACTATGCATATGAAGTATGCATTTGGAGTATAATTATCCATCTTATTTGAGGATGCAAGAGTCCAGCAGCAGTGATACTTAGGTTTCTGGTTTTGGGGATGAAGCCCATCTAATGTGACACCATTAGCTGACGTTGGTAGGCAATAAAGCTTTGCCTGACAGAGCTGGCAGTCTGAGGGCATGTGGCCTGCACCTCCTCAGTGGCTCTGCTAGGGTCTAGCCTTCTTTCCTTTCATTTTTCCCTCCCCTTGGAGTATTATCTTTTCCTTACCACTTTATAATTCTAATGAGGATTGTCCTAGGTCAGTAGAGAAAAGAAAATTCAGAGGATGTCAACATTGAAAATAATTTCTGTGTCTGGCTTCTGGCCAAGAGGAGATTTCATGGTCCATAAACCACAAGTGTGTGTATAGTCGGGGAGCAAAATTTATTATTTAATATACTTTCCAGAGAAGTCCTAGGGGGAATTTGGAGCTCCTACAGGGATGATGCAGCATAAAATTTTAATGTGTGGTTTGGGAATGTTTAAAAATCTGTTTGCTCGCTGTGACCTAAAACTGTTGACTGCTTTTGGACAGTTTCACTCCCTGGCTCCCATGTACTATCGAGGATCGGCCGCAGCGGTGATAGTCTATGACATCACTAAACAGGTAAGAGTGTCTTCCGACTTCAGATGCCATCTGTGGGGACTGTCCCAGAGACACGGAGGCAGACTGGCACTTTGTGAGTCTTGCCAGCACCTTGGGAGCCTTGACAGTGTGTGGGGGGGCGGGGGGGGGCAGGGACAGGGACAGTGAAAGCTATGTGTCCAGCCTGCTTCCCCGACCAAGCAGCTTTGATTTCTCTTCCCAATTACGAAAACAGTAAACGTTCATTTTAAAACTGACCTTTTTCTTTGTAAAGATCTATTTATTTTATGTGTGACTATTTTGCCTGCATATATATATATATATATATATATATATATATATATATATATATATATATGCCACTACGTGTATGCCTGGTTCCCACAGAGGTCAGAAGAGGCATTGGATCCTTTGGAACTGGAGTTACAGATGGTTGTGAGTCATCATGTGGATGCTGGGAACCAAACTCCGGTCCTCTGGAAGAGCAAAAAATGCTTTTAACTGCTGAACCATCTCTCCACTCCCTAAAACTGAGCTTTCATAGAGGCAAGGTCGTGTCTGTTAACGCTTCCCAGAGAACTTTAAGTTCTGCATATTTTATCATTTTAGGTTATTTTCTGTCACTGGTTCAGTTGCATCATTCAAAGATCAGAGATGGTATTTATATATATAAAAGCCAATATGTGTGTGCTTGTAGGCAGTGGTTCCCCATTTATCTGTGTTTTGATTTTCTGTAGTCTTAGTTATCCAAGGCCAAGGGCCATCTAAAACCATTAAGTGGAAAATTCCAGAAACAAGTCATACATTTTAAATAATGTGTTATATTACTGACTATTTTAGTTTGTTACTGTTAGTATCTTACTCTGCCTAATTGTTTACTTAAAATGTACCATAGGCGCTCATGGGACAGAGACACATTGTTTCCAGGGTTGGGTTCCAAGCCACAGTTTGAGGCATCCACTGAGGACCCTGGAATGTATCTCCTGCAGTGTATTTTGAGTTACATTCGTTAGCAAACAAATGCTTTGATTTGGTGGCGCTCCTCCTGACCCCAGTCCTTCTGGAATGCTGACGGTTAGCTGATTCATTGCTGTTGTATCCCATGAGTTCTGACCACTGCCACCTACATGTACCGTCTACTTTGGCCTCTGCCCGGGAGCCGGACCCAAACAAATGCATTCCTCCCTTGAAGCAAACATCAGTAGTCACTTGATATCCTGGTTCCCGCAGTGTCAAGGCTGTTGTTTCTAATCAATGGCGCTTACTGAAAAAACTTAATAATGAAAAATTTTAACTTCTTCAAGTTTTAACTTTGAAAGAGGTATCTGTTATAGGGTGAGTATAAGTTAGCTGATGGTAACTAAGTGTTCCTTACAAACATTTTTTCCCCCATGGAATTACACAGGGTTCATATGTCTACTTGTTTGAAATGTATTGACAGGTCTTTTCAGTGACTCATCTTGTTTTTGGTTAGGATTCATTTCATACCTTGAAAAAATGGGTTAAGGAGCTGAAAGAGCATGGCCCAGAAAACATTGTGATGGCAATTGCTGGGAACAAATGTGACCTCTCAGATATTAGGTAAGACACATTTCAAATATCTCTCTGTGCGTGTGTGTGTGTGTGTGTGTGTGTGTGTGTGTGTGTGTGTGTTTGTTTCACATCTCCCGCCCCCAATGTCTCTGACTAAAATGGAATTATGTCTTTGCTTATGTTTATGCTCTCTGTGTAATGATTTAGCTGATGGCCCCTCACTTGTGGTAGTTAATGTGATATTATTTAACCAGAGAGGAATTATAGGAGAATGACATAAATCTGACCCCACCTATAATAGTGAATGTTAAATCAAATGGCCTATGCATCGCACAGTTGTATTAATAACTCTGTATACTGCCAGACTAGGTTGTTTTATTGCCTTTTTCTTCTTATTAGCATTACAACTAATATAATTTTAGTAACATTTTCATATACAAATGGCCACAAGAAAGCTTGATATTTTCCACAACATGTTTGTTTTAGATTTTAACCTAAGGATGTAGTCCACTCTATATAATGCTACTATTTTGACTTAATATCTGAATGTGATACATTTTATGGTAGCACCCCAAGAGGCAATGGCTTATGGAACTTCTTGACCTTATGTCTTAGTCCTTTTTCTGATTGTTAGATCAAAATACTCAAGGCTGTGTTTTTATAGAGAAAACAAGTTAATTGTGCTTTGCCTAGAGTTTCAATAAAGGAACACTGGTGACTGTATTATGTACAACATGGTAGAAAAACAGGAAGGGAATGGAGGCCATATGCAGAATTGATCACTTGGTGGAGCAGGAGCCCAAAGAGATCCAAGGACTAATTTTTCTCTTTTACAACAATCCGTCCCAAGTAGAGTCTCGTGAGAACTACACTGATGGTTGTCCCCACCATGGCCTAATTCCCGTCCGTTCTTCCACCATGCTTCTAGCTCATGAGCCTTCAGGAACACACTCAAACTGCATAATCCGACTGTAGAGCATGTATTAGAGACGTGATGACTTTATCTAGCCTGTTAAGCTAGCTGTTTATGAAGTGAATGCTACTTCAGAAGGTTATGTGTTAGCTGTCCTTTCTCATGACAGGTCTATTCCAAGACTTAAGTGGATATCTGAAACCATGGATTACACCATGCCCCATGTATGTTATGATTTGTTTCTACATATACAAATCTGTGATTGAATTTATTTTATACGTCAGGCACGTAATTGAATGATTTAGAATAGCAATTAATAAAATAGAACAGTTTGTAATAATATAATATAGTAAAAGCTGCTTAAAATGTAATGAATTATTTATTTCTGGAACTTTCCATGTGATATATTTGGACTCGATTGGTTGTGGGTAACTGAAACCCTGGAGAGCAAAAACACTGATGGGGGATATACTTTATCAAATTTGTTTTGCTTCTGTTCCCTCGGCTCTGAGTTCTCAGGGATTCCCATTGTCCATTCTCATAAAGACAGCTACACGTCTTTATGAGAACCATGCTTTACACCATGCTTCTAGTTTTGATATCTAAATATGATTAAACCAAAATTGAATAAGCATTGAAAATGGATCTTGCAAGAGTCCTTACAGTGGCATGTGGCAAATTACTCCATTTCTTTGTGTTTGCAAGCATGCCGTATCATATTGCATCAGGTAGGTTTCTAATACCCGAGAACGCCACTCAGTCGCTTATTTTTCTGGGGGTTGGACAAGTCTTTGAACTCCCCAGACTTGGTTCAGATATACTTCTTCTTTATTGTAATCCTGAAGCGGCTCTTTGGCTTGTGTTTCCGGCATTGGGTGGTTGGTGGGCAGTCAGCCTTGGTGAAATAGGGGGCTTCATTTGACACCTCATTGTGGTCAAGGGCAACTTTGATAGAAAAAACTTCCCCTCTTTCTCTCTGGGGTGGGAGATACAAATGTGTGTGTATGAGCGTGCGTGCGCGCATATGTGCTACTGGACTAAAATTTAAGAAAAAATTGATTTCTAGTTGAATGGGATGGGATTGTGTGCTACACAGAGCTGACATTAAAATTAACATGTAAATTTTAGGAAACAGAGAGTTGAGAAAGTGTTGATACCCATATGATCAAAACAGGCCTTCCTTCATCTCTGGGATTTGGTATGTTCCACTTGAGCTATGGAGAGACACTGGCCTGGCATTCTCTGTATTTCAATTCCTCACAGCTGACAGGGACCTTATGGTCCACTGAAGAGACCTGTCCAGTACATGATGGGGAGGGTCGGGCTCTCGATGAGGGACAGCCTCAGATCAGCATGGTCTCCAGATAAAACAGGCTCACGGCCTCTCATTCCTAGGTATTCTCCGTAGACCTCCTGCTGTGTGCACCACATGGTACACACCCAGCTAAGATGACCTGTTTAACAACCCACCCATTTCACTCCCGACTATAAATTCACTTGCAACCCTTCTATCCCCAAAGGATGATGATCCAGCATCATCCAGCTACTGCCTCCAGTGATAACATCAGGGCTGCCATCCCTGGCACCCTGCCAACCTTTCTGTTCAACTTCTTTTGTGTTGTTTGGCCTCAGTGAGGCCTGAATCAAGCTCATTAAGATCCCACAGGTGTTCAAAGCGTGGAATATGTCTTTTGTTGTACACAGTCATTCGATAGGGCGCTTGTTTTGATTATGCATCAAAGGAAATGGCCTGGTTTTGTAGTTCTTATTCAAACTTCTGAATAGGTCAGTGAGAAAGACTACTTTATTTTTATTTTCAAAAATTGATAAATTAATATCATCTATCTATCTGTCTGTCTGTCCGTCCGTCCATCTGTCATCCATCAGTCTGTCTGTCTGTTTATCCATCCATCCACTCACCCACCCACCCATCTATCTATCTGTCCATCCGTCCATCCATGCATCCGTCCATCCATCCATTCATCCATCCATCCATCCATCCATCCATCCGTCTATCTATCTATCATCTATCATCTCTCTACTTATTTATGTGTGTGCATGCCATGGCATGCTTGTAGAGGTCAGAGACAACTTATGAGGGTTGGTTCTTCTATCACATGAGTCCTGGGGATTGAACTCGGGACATCGGGCTTGGCAGAGAGCATCTTTACTCACTGAGCTGCCCCCACCAGCTCTGGATGAGTTTCTTGAGGTTTGTTTTATGGCTTAGCCATGCTGTAGCCTAGAGAATGTTCCATGAAAGCCTCAGGCCGCCTCATTTGTGTCTGTGGTGTGCATATACATGTGTATGCGTGCTTACATGTGTGCAACTGCATATGGAGGTCAGAAGTTGATGTCAGGTGTCTTCTTTGACCCTTTACCTTGAAGCAGGGTGTCTGCCGAATCCAGCGCACCAGCTCAGCCACTATAGCTGGACAGCTTGCCCTGGAGATTCATCTCCATGGGTGGGCTCCATGCCATGACGTTTCTATGTAGGCTAGGCATCCATATTTAATTCTCCACATGTGCATGGCGAGCGCTTCCCCACCCAGCCATCTCCAGTCCTCCCATCAAGTTTTTGAAAACACCTGTTATTTTTATTTTGTTTTCAGTGGAAGTAGAAATTGAATTTAGAGCGTGCGTGCGCATGCCAGGCTAGTGCCCTACCACCGAATAGCTAAACAAACCACGGGCCCCACGAAGGTGAGCATGCCAGCTTTGCCTCCACTCTAGTTCAGGCCGGCCTCTCACTGTTACTCCCCTGCCTCACCCTCCTGCGTAGCTGAGCCTGTAGGCCCGTACCGTCAGAACTGGCCTGTGTGCCTGTTTGTGTATTTGACTTTTCCCTTTGAAGAAGGAGAGCGGGAGGAGAAGGGAGGGGACAGAGAGAGAGAGAGAACACCAGCCTTCTGAAAATAACACTGCTTTAGCCAGAATTAAAATTATTAAAATTGTTTTAACTTTTAGAATTGTATCCTTTTGTGATAGCTGATACTGGTGTTCCATTTATGATCATGCTATAAAATTTCTAGAAAAATTTTTAATGTTGGCTTATGTTTATGACATCCTTATCTACAGGGAAAATTTTACGGAGTGCTCTGGAAAGTTCTTAAGTCTAGTAAATAGATTCAGCGAGGTTGTCAAGTACAAGGCACAGAAAACTCAATTACATTCCTGTTTATTAATAGTGAGTATGCAGAAACTGGAATTAAAAATACAGTATCTTTTACAATTGCTCCGAAAAAAAAAATGAAATATTAGCAATGTACACGATCTGTGTGCTGAAAAATACAAAATGCTCATGAAAAATCAAATAAGGCTTGGGAAAAAAAATGGAGACGTAACTATGTTCATCCATTGGTAGTTTCGGCGTATTAAAGGTATCTGTATTCTCCCAAGTGATCTCTGAGTTTAAATGAACTTCCTGTTAATATCTTAGCAAGGTTTTTGGTAAGCAAGCAAATTCTGGGGCTAGCAAGATAGCTCCAAGGGTAAGAGTGCTTCTTGTACAAGCGTGAGGGCCTGAATGTGGGTCCCCAGCCCCCTAGAAAAAGCTGCGGGGGGCCACTTGCCCCTGAGACTGCAGTGCTGGAGTAATGGGAAGTCTTGATCGTCAGCATTGTTGGGCTGAGGAGTGCCTAGGCAGCTGTAAATGCACACTTCTGAAGGTGTTGGGCTGAGGAGCGCCTAGGCAGATGTGAGGCACACTTATGAAGGTGTTGGGTGAGGAGTGCCTAGGCAGATGTGAATGCACACTTCTGAAGGTGTTGGGCTGAGGAGCGCCTAGGCAGATGTGAATGCACACTTCTGAATGTGTTGGGCTGAGGAGCGCCTAGGCAGATGTGAATGCACACTTCTGAAGGTGTTGGGCTGAGGAGCGCCTAGGCAGATGTGAATGCACACTTATGAAGGTGCTGGGCTGAGGAGCGCCTAGGCAGATGTGAGGCACACTTATGAAGGTGTTGGGCTGAGGAGCGCCTAGGCAGATGTGAATGCACACTTCTGAAGGTGCTGGGCTGAGGAGTGCCTAGGCAGATGTAAATGCACACTTCTGAATGTGTTGGGCTGAGGAGCGCCTAGGCAGATGTGAATGCACACTTCTGAATGTGTTGGACTGAGGAGCGCCTAGGCGGATGTAAATGCACACTTCTGAATGTGTTGGGCTGAGGAGCGCCTAGGCAGATGTGAATGCACACTTCTGAAGGTGCTGGGCTGAGGGGCGCCTAGGTGGCTGTAAATGCACACTTCTGACTGTGTCTGTGAGTGTTTTCAGGGAACCGACTAAACAGGGAAGACATGCTCTGTCTGTGGGCGGAACCGTCCAGCAGGCCTAGAACACAAGGGGAAGGAGGCATACTCTCAACGTTTTCCTCTCCCTCTGTCTCTCTCCCTCCTTCTTTCCCTCCCCCCTCTTCCTTTGTCTTGCTCTCTGCCTCCCTCCTTCCTTCCTCCCCTCCCACTTGCCGTGATGCCTGTTCTCTGTGATACACTGAGACCGAAACTGTGAGCAAAGGCGAGTCTTCCCTGACTTAAGTTGTTCCTCAGGTAAGAGTCACAGCAACCTGAAACTAACATAAAGGATCAGTACGTGGACTGTAGAGAACGCTCAGAACTTAACATGTGTAGACAGAGCTCCAAACTGAAAAAATGGGTGAAAGAATATGAAGCTGGGAGACGAAGCTATGAAGAGATGTGCAACATCATCATTGATCTGTCAAAAGGGCCAAGTGGAAAACAGCGCCAATACCTGGTGTGGGTGAGGGGGCCGGCGAGACGGCTCAGCAAGTAAAAACACCGGCTGTGCAGGCCTAACTACCTACGTTCCGTCCCAGGAACCCATGGTGGAAGGAGGTAACCAACTCTCAAGAAAGATGTCCTCCCACTTCCACAAGCACTCCATATGCCATTGTATACCTGTACTCAGGTGCCATCCTACACACACAAATAATAACAGTAATGAATAAAATGTTAGAACATAGCAAGTCCGGTCGTTGATGCAGACCTGGTGTGTGTGGGAAGCACCGCTAATGAGCAGAGCCTGTCGGTGAAGCAGTTCAACAGTCTCTTGCAAAACCAGACCTGCAATTTCCATCTAACCAGGGAACCTCACTCTTGGGTATCTGTCATGGAGAGCGGAAACTTAGGTTCACATGAAACATACTCATGAACATTCATAGACTTTTATGGTAACATCTCCAAACCATAATGAGCCTAGATGTCCTTGAGCAAGTGACTGGCTAAACAGATTGTGATGCACCCACTCCATGGACTACTGCTCAGTTACCAAAGACAACAGACTGGAAGTTGGATGAGTCTTTGGGGGCACTGCGCTGCGTGAATAAAGCTCTGCGAGAGAGCTTTTCTTTACTGTAACAGATACCTGACATAAGTCAGTTTACAGGGAGAAAAGGTTTATTTTAACTCCCGACTGTGGGGATTTCAGTCTGTGATTGGTTGGCCCCTTTGCTTAGAGCCTATGCTGGTACTTTATAGTGGGAGTGTGTGGCAAAACAACACATTCACCTCATGGTTGGGAATGAAACAGACCCAAGTTTCATAATGTTTTTCAAAGGTGTGTGAGTAATGACCTACAGTCTCTCATGAGGCCTCACTGTGAGAGCTGCCACCACCTCCAATATCAGTAATGAGGGGTTTCTTACAGGAGCAGGGATGACTCAAAGGCAGTTTCATCACTGAAAGCCCACACGAGCGTGGATGATGACTCATGAAAGCTGGAACCCAGGAGCATACTGTGTCACCTTCAGGAGACATAGGTCAAATTGTACAGTCCAGGCAGCTTGGCTGCTCTGTGTCTCCTCAGAAGTCCTCACTGATTATATAACCTCCTGGAAGGCCAGGCCTTGTGCATTTGGTTAGTTTCAGGGACTTTCTGAGACTTGCGAGTTGTTTACTTTGTAAGCCTTAAAGGAGCCTCCTTTCAAGGTGAAATGTTTCAATTTGGAGGAAATGTAGGTACTATACAAACAGGAGACTATAAATAGACCTAGGAAATCCAACTGAGAACATGTCAGTGTTAAATCTTGTTTGCAATATTATGAGATAGTTTGCAAAATGTGACCAATTATCTTGGGGTGTTGCTTTTTTGAGACAGGGTCTTGTGTAGCCTAGGATGGCCTTAAAGTCACTATGTAGATGAGGGTGACTTGGAACGCAACTTTCTGCCTCTGTCTTCTGAATACTGACATTATAGATGTGCACCACCACATTTGACTCTAAGTTATTATTTCCTTTGCTTGTTTTTTCCCCCTTCACTTTCTTTACTTTGTAGGGTGGGAGGTAACAATGCATGAGCGGAGGTCAGAGGGCAATTTGAGGGAGATGGTTTTTCCTTTCACCCTGCAAGCTCTGGAGACAATGGTCAGATCATCAGGTTCGGCAGCCAGCACCTTACCCACTGAGCCATCTTGCTGCCCACCCTCTCCCCTCGACAGATTTCACTATGGAACTCAGGATGGCCTTGAACTTGTGATCCTTCTGCCTCAGTCTACTGACTGCTAGGAATACAGATGATTTCCACCATGATGCCTTCTTCAGGTGTTGATGGTGCTGGTGTATGTGGAGGCCAGACATCAGGAGTAAGTGTCTTCTTCAGTTGCTCCCTAACTTAATTTTTGACACAAGACCTCTCACCAGTTTGGCTGGATTCGGACCTTCCTCTCTCTGCCTTCCCAGGGCTGGACTTAGAGGCACACACTGCTGCACCCATGTTTTTTTGAAACGTAGGTGTGGGGATCCAAACTCAGGCCCTCATGCCTGTGCAGCGAATTCTTTACTGACTGGGCCGTCTCTAACTCCCTCAGGGTGTAATTTCTTCTAACTGCATGTGAATCTATAATGATGTCAATAAAAAATTCAGTAAATGGAATTTTGATTTAGATGGGAAAAAAAGCGCAGAGTACTGGTAAATGTATGCATGTGCGTATTATGCACACATCATTTATATATACAGCAAAACTTCTGCGGAGAGTTTTCTGACTGACATTTTGCCCGCAGAGTGAGTGAAATGACTAATTTGACCATCCCAACACACACAGAAATACAGGCTAATGCTATTAAAAGCTGGCACTTAGAGGCTGGCCTTGCTGATTGGTAGAGCATTTTCCTAGATTATTTGGGGCCCAGAGTTTGATTCTCGGATACACACACACACACACACACACACACACACACACACACACACGCAGGCACACAAGCATGTATGCACCACCACTACCAAGAAAAACAAAAAGGGGAAGCCTGCTGTATTGGTCTTTGTCCAGAGTACATGTGTCTCCCTGAGACAGAAATAGTCTGGCAAGTGATAGAGCCTCCGAACCTAGTGGGCATCTGCCTGTGGGGAGCTCTCTGTGGCAGGAGAATGAAGCAGTTGGTCAGCCAATCTGGCTGCTCCAGATTCTGCCTGCTGGCATGACTCTTGTAGGGAGTGAGCCAAATCTCCAGGTCTCAGACCTTATTCCAAGCCTGACCTCATTTTACTCTAATCCCAAAGTGCTTTGCTCTTCCATAATTCCCAGAAAACTGGTTATTTCATTGGGGGTTACAGAAGGACAGTGCATAGAGTTTCTCTCTCGGCGTCTGTCTCTCTCTGCATGTGTGTATAAATGATCTAATGAGCTCACCTAACAGACATTGGTGGCATGAGCTTGCTAGCCCTTAAGAAGAGCTGTGCACAGCATGTTTGGAGAGTGTGCTGGGATGGATGGCAGGGGATTGGCCTTCTGAATCGGGCAGAGCCTAAGCGAGGTGGTGAGAACAGAGGGCAGGAGAGACACCCATTCCTCAGTCAGCGTGTTTCATGCGCATGCGGGGCTCAGAATGCTGTGGAGGTTAGCTAGCCCTCATCCAGAATGCCTAGGACCGGGCACTTTGGAGTTCAGATTTCACAGTTATGTTCATAGACATAAACAGCTGTTTTGGGGATGGAACCCAAACAAACACAGCCAGAGAGTAATTTTATACAGTATTATACATGTTCTTTCTGTTTTTTGTTTTTTGTTGTGTGTGTGTGTGTGTGTGTGTGTGTGTGTGTGTGTGTTTAAGATCTATTTATTTATTACGTAGTGTTCTCTGCCTGCATATATACCTGCATGCCAGAAGAGGACACCAGATCTCACTATAGATGGTTGGGAGCCACCATATGGTTGGTGGGAATTGAACTCAGAACCTTTGGAAGAGCAGCCAGTGCACTTAACCTCTGAGCCATCTCTCCAGCCCCTAAAGTTTTGTAGTATTGAATTTTCTACTTATCATGTTGGTGTTCCAAAAAAGCCTCTGACTTGTTGGGTTTTGGAATGTTTGGTTAAGGTTGCTCAGCTTGTCCTGAAGGTCTGCCCTACTCCTCGAGGTGAAAGACCCTGAGTAATTCAGGATTTCTAGCCTCACTCCTGATCTTACTGATAGATTTTCCCAATTTGCCTGGAAAAACCCTAAACAAAAACTTCCCTCTGTGGAGGTGTGGAAAGATCGTAAGAGGACCAGAACCACAGTGAAACATCCGTGTTACGGCTCTGGCATAGTGGTGGCACTCACGAACTCATGGCGGCTGCAGTTGCTGGCAGAAAACTGAGCCGGTAAACATTCACTCAGAGCTGGAGGAGGGACACATGGGTCCCTGCCTGTCCCCCAGTGGGGCAGGGGAGGTAATGGCAGTGGAGGGCTGCTAGGGGAGAGGAAGTATTATCTTCTGTGAAGCAGCCTCTGGTGAGCTTGTTCACGATCCATTGGCTAGCCTTGCACCCATTGCCATACAAGTGAGCCTATGCAAACCCAGTGAATCACAAAGAAAAACAACAAGATGATGTTGAAGTAGGAGAGGAACTGGGTAGGAGGAGGGGGGTGCTTGTCAGGGGTGTGGGAAGACAAGACGGGGTGGAGCGATGCATGTGATCAGAATTTATTCTATATGTGTGTGAAATTGCCAAAGAACAATTTTAAAAACTCTCTGCTGAGATGATGGTGATGCCGATGACGAAGCTAGAAGAACGGGCAGCGTCTCTCAGCCTGAGGCACGCAGACGGAGTGGCTGTGGGAAGATGCGCCCGGGGTCTCACATTGGGCATCACTTCCCTTCCTTCCCGCTCCTGCCCTGACTGCCAGCACTGACCTTGGATAAGAGCTCTGGCCCAGCTCCCAGAAGCCTGACTGCTTCCTCCCCCCCCCACCCAAGCATCTGCTGATGCAAAAGATTGCAAAATTGGGGACATTTAAAGGACATGCCAATATGGAAAGAAAATAAGAACCTTAAGTGCCCCGGACATGTGATGATGGGGTGGGGTGGCAGATGGGGAGCCATAACAACATAAAACATGGAAGAAAACTGGTCAAGATGGCAGGAGAGGCTGACACGTGTGCAGAGCGAGCAGCATTTGGCCTGGCCTCATTGTAGGCATCCCTGGCCCCAGGCAGGGTGGTGGGGCTCGGGTTCTAGAGAGAAAAGGAATCTTTCTTTCACTGAGTGTAGGGAGGCCAGAAGGATACTACGTGGCCCCCTAGGTTTGGTGAAGAAGAGAGACAATTGAATGTCGGAAAGATACAAAGAGAGCTAGATAACCTTTCCTCAGTGGCTTAGAAATTTCATGAACAAAAGCATCCGTAAGGGATCTTTTAGAAACTGTGAGTCTGAGAGCTGGTCCCAGAGATTCTGTGTCTGTAGGAAGAGGAAGATAGGGGGTTGGGAGGGATGGCCGAGGCAGTAAAGCACCTGCCTCGAAAACATGAAGACCTGGATTCCATTCCCAGGACCCATGCAGAAATGCCAGGTGTGGTGGCATGCACTTGCAGTCTCAGGGCTGGAGAGGTAGATACAGACAGATCTCTGGAGATCACGGGCGTTCTAGCCTAATTGGGGGCCTTCTGGACTGGAAGAGATCCTATCTCAAATGAGATGGTTGGCCTTCCTGAGGATGACAGCTGAGGTTGTCTTGTGACCTACACACACACACACACACACACACACACACACACACACACAATGATATATTGTGAATCCCAGTAAAGCTTACCTGGGGATCAGAGGACACAGCCAGCCACTAAATTAGACATAGAGGTCAGGCAGTGGTGGCACACACCTTGAATCCTATCACTTGGGAGGCAGAGACACGTCTGGATCTCTGTGAGTTCGAGGCCACACTGGGCTACATGAGAGAAACAGAACCAGGCAGTGGTGACACGCACCTTTAATCCCAGGAAGTAATATGGCAGGACACAGAAAGGTATATAATGTGTGAGGAAACAGGAACTCGATCTCTTGAGGCTGAGGATTCTGTAGAGGTAAGCTAGTGGCTGGCTGTCCTGCTTCTCTGATCTTTCAGCTTTCACCTCAGTATCTGGCTCTGTATTATTATTATTATTATTATTATTATTATTATTATTATTAGACCTTTAAGAATCGTGTTTTACACACACACACACACACACTAACGAGGGGCTAGGGAGACAGATCAGTGAATAGAGTTCTTGCTACACGAACATGGGGACCCTCGTTCCGATCCCCAGCGCCCTCCTAAAAGCCAGGCATGGCTGCCTGCGCCTGTTACTCTGGTGGTGGCGGTGGCGGTGGTGGTGCTGGTAGCAGTGGTGGTAATGGTAAAGGCGTAGCCGCATACATCTCTTACTCTAGTGGTGGCGGCAGCAGCGGCAGCAGTAGGTGGTGGCGGCGGTGGTGGTGGTGGTGTTGGTGGTTGTGGTGCTTGTGTGTGAAGATGCCCTGCCTCAAACGATCCGGTGTCAAGTCATAGAAGGAAGACACCCATTTCCATCTGTGGCCTCCGCACACTCTTGCATGCATATATACACATAAAGAGTCCCCCCAACACACACATACACACACATACACACACACACACACACACACACACACACACACACACACACACACACAAAGAGATAGAGATATGGAGACTTCTCCAAGTGTTCCCAAGGGTCCCTGGGAAAACACTGCCCTGAGTGCCCAGAGCTTACCATTAGAAGAGAATGGGGGAGGCCTGGAGCCAGTCTCGGTCTATCCTGGTCTCGGACTGCGGGCCATCCAGGTCATGTGGAGAACAGAAGCACACACTTTTTGAGAGCCCATTTATCATTCCCACCATGAGGGCCTCCCACACAGCCGCCCTCTGCCCCTCCTCTTAGGAATCTCATATTGATGACTGTTAGGAGAAAATGTGAGATTGGATGGGTTTGTCCACATCTGGCTAAGATGGAGCCTCCTCCTGGAATGAGAGCTCCCTTACACCCACCCTGTATTTGGTTGCCTTGGACTGCACAGGAATGAGGTGCCCTGGCAGCCGTACGTGCTTGAGACAGGCTGCAGGTATTTCAGGAACCATCTGCTTCAGAGGGCAATGGGACCAGTATCCTCAGTGTCTCGGGTAGAGACCTGTGTGGCCTGCTCCTGCCTTGGTCTGTAAGCCAGGTTTGCTCCCTCATGTTTCCTTCACTAGCCAGCCTTGACCTGCAGCTTGGGAGAATTTACTCCGCTTTCCCCTCCCCCTCTCAGCGGATTCCTTGTTTGACCTTGTTTTCCTGGTTTTGAACTTTTGCCTGTACAAATCCCTTTGGTTGCTTCCAGGTGGGAAAAGTCTTCCTTTCTCGGTCTCTGGGATGCTAGCTCTGTCTCATGGGTTCTGTGTAGTGTGAGCTGCTTCCCAAGCTCCAAGGTCGCCTGTTGGTGTCCCACCTCCTTGGGTTTCCCCTTTCTGGCATCGTTCGGGCTGGTGGGGGTGCGGAGGAGAGCCAGCAGAAGAACTGGTACAAGGCCATCAGACAAGGTTTATTTCATCTTCTGAGGGCTATCAGTGGAGTTACCCAAGAGCAGTGACATGAAGAATGGCGACTCCGGAAAGAAACAGGCCCTTCTCCTCAGACCGTGAGTTTGAGGGACCTTGTTGTCACTGACCTCCTGTGGCCAGGATTCCTTTCATCTGCCCACCGTGGAACCAGCAGAGCTCTAGGGACGAAGACGACAGGCACCCTGCGTCTCCGTGGCGTGACTGTCTCTAAGCTTTGCAGTGGTGCGCTGGTCTCTGAGGGGAGCACTGAGACGGGAGCACAGAGAGAGGCTGCAGGAGCGGCTGCAGTGAGTCAGGAGTCTGTTCCTGGAGAGGAGGTTGTTCACCAAGAAGAGGCATCTGGGAGTAGAGTAAAAATAGGAGCTATAGGTAGGGAGAAAGACTTGGTGTGCTCAGTTCTCAGAAATCCAGTTACCAAATAGGTTTTGTGTGCAGCAAAGTACTGTGGGAACTACAAGAAAGGACAGATGTGCCTCGGAGAGCTGTTTGGGGAGCATTTACCCCCGCCTTACCCTTTCCCTCACAGCAGTACAAGGGCATAGTCCAGAGCAGACAGGAATTTCAGAAAGGGGACATCCACATCCTCTAGCCTGACTAGGAAAGGCCGGGATGATGTGCCACAGACAGGGCTGTGGGATGGTGTACCTCAGTAGGGCTCCGATGGGTGACTCCTGTCAGAGGCAGGTGAGAAAGGATGATCTGGGTAAGAGGAAATTCTGGGAGCAGAAAGTTCCCTACCAGAGCCAGAGGTCGGGGCGAGCGGGATGAGCAGAGCTTGAGTGATAGGAGAGGGGACATGAAGACCATCCACGTGAGCATGGCACCATGTGGGGAGGCTGGGAAAGACAGAAGGTGTCTGGACAGTGTGCTGAGTGGCCAAGCCGGGTATCTTAGTTAGGGTTGCTGTTGCTGTGAAGAGACACCATGACCACGGCTGCTCTTACAAAGGAAACACTAGTTTGAGTGGCTCATAGTTCAGAGGTTGAGTCCATTATTGTCATGGTGGGACATGGCGGTGTGCAGGCAGACATGGTGCTGGAGAAGGAGCTGCTACGTTTGATCTGCAGGCAACAGGCAGTAGACTAAACACTCGGGATAGCCTGAGCAAAGGAGACCTCAAGGCCCACCCCCACAGTGACACTCTTCCTCCAACAAGGCCATTCCTACCCCAACAGTGTCACACCTCCCCTTGAGGGCCATTTTCTTTCAACCACCACACTAAGTAAACATTTTTCTAAAATAAAATTTTATATACACATATTTACATTTGAAATTCAATATTTTCCTAAAACTTAAAGTGTTTGATTTCTTACCTACAACCCTAAAACCTACCCTAGTCTTGAATAGGTCAAAAAATATGTACAGAAGTTTTTTTTTTTTTTTTTTAAATAAGCAAACCAGATAACAGAAATTGAAATCCTAGATAACAAAAATCCCATATATTCTAAATGCCAAAAGCACAAAGCCCAAAACAGCGCAACAACAAACACCAAAAGGTCCAGGGAGGTGGAAAGCCTTCCTGCCGGCAGCTCTCTGTTTATGTGAGGTGACAAGGCATGGGAGCTTCTTCTGTTGCAGAGTGTGTTCTGTACACCAGATGCCGTGGACCAGCCCCTCCTGATGCTGTTACCCAGCCAGGGGGGAAGTAGCTTTGGAGCTCCCAGGAGCCCAAAGGACACATCTGGAATACCTTTCTTCAATTAGAGGCACCCACAGTCCTAACTTTGGAATCATGCTTTGTTTTCCTTATGCTCTCAACATCCGCGCTTGTATTTCTCAGCAAATTGATTGTTTAGACTTGCCCGATTTTGAGTTTTATTTGAATGGAATAATTAATGTTTTATCGTGTGATGATTTGCTTCCTGCTTGAAACCAGCTTGGAGAGTCGCCCAGCGAATGCCCAGTGTCGTCCGGTGTCTGAATGTGGGTCTGGTTTACGTGTCTACCCGTCTAACTGCTGATGGGCGTTTGGGTCATTCCTGACGTGTGTTTTGAACATTGGTTGGGCAGCCTCATCCATATCTCACAGTGCCATGCTTAAGCATGTCTCTAGACTGTAGGATGTAGTAGTCTTTGCTGGCTCGTTAGGTGTGTGTGTGTGTGTGTGTGTGTGTGTGTGTGTGTGTGTGTGTGCTCAGTTTTACAAGGTGTGCTAGTGTTTTCCAGGGTGGGCACCAGCAGTGTGTGAAACTGCTTGTCCTCTCACCCTGGTCTAGTCTTGTGAGGCTTTGAGGTGTGTAAAGGAATCTGATAGTAACTTCAGCAACCATTTCCTCTGTCACCAGGAGAGTGGGCAACTTTGCACATATCTGCTGGCCACTTTCACATGCACACGGGCACATGTCTGTGTGCGCACGCGCACACACACACACACACACACACACACACACAGAGTCTCCTTCAGGTCTAGGTCCTCTCTTTGTACCTCATCTCCCTTACAATGTATGGAAGGTGATTTGTCAATGTTTTCCCATTATAGTCTGTTCTTTGGAGGTTTCTTATGGGAAATCTCCCCGTGACCCTGAGCTTGGTGATCGGCCGTCTATGTCAACTACCCTTCACAGACTTACAAGCTTGTAATGATCTGTCTTTAGATCACACACTGCTGCTCTGTTGTTTATACCGTGTGCTTTCTCCCCTCTTGTAGCTGGCCTGGTGTCTCACCGTGATTGGTTTGACAGCCCATTCTTTCCCCACTGACGGGCAACCAGCCCCGTTTCGGGCTGATACCACGGGTGGTGTATATTTAGATCTGTTTCTAGGTCGCTCTTCCGTTCTGCAGCACACTTGTCCATCCTTACGCCAGCACCACCTGTCCTAATTCATGCAGTTTTCGTCTTGGGAACTCATATGGACTTGTGATGTGCTCGGTGATATTTAACCTGTAATTTTTGGCCCCAGAGACGCTCGCTGTAACAGTATGGATAAGGATGCGTAATGGCCTGGTGGACTAGGTTTCTTTTTACACTCTTGTTAGAAAGCAGTAATTTGTGTTTTTTGTTTGTGTGTTTGTTTGTTTTGCTCAAACTATACCGGTTTCTGGCATCAGGAGTCCTTCCCTGTTGGCTCTTGTGTCCCTCATGCCTTACTGGTTGCACAGTAAGGCAAGTAGGCTTGTCTTGTATGTATTTTTCTCTGAGAAGCCTTGGTTTCTTTCATAGAAAATGATATTAAAACCCTCAGTCTGGGTGTCAGGTGTGCTCAGTGCTGTGGGGTACCCTTGGTTTTCAACGCTTTCAATGAATGGAGCTAGGAGATACATCATTATGTGCTAACTGAAGTGTCTCACCTCCAAGATAAAGTGGTGATGTTGATGCCCCTGACCCTGATTTAGAACAGCAGGCTTCATTCTAGCCTTGGAGATCCGTGGAAAGAATGTTTCAAAGCTGTTGTATCTTTTGTTCTTAGAGATTTTCTAAGAATACAAAGTTACTTCGTTTGTTATCCTTTCTCTGCCCTTGAGTTTCAGAGTTTATCATGCAACTTTTTTAGGAGCTAAAATTTCCTCAGTGGTAAGTTCCTTTAAACAAAAAAAGATTTATTTGTTTTATGTGTGTGGGGTTTTCCCTGCATGTATGTATGTGCACGGCATGTGTGCCTTATGCCCATGGAGGTCAGAAGAGGGCATAGGATCCCCTGGAACTGAAGTTAATGATGATTGTGAGCCAATCACTGGGAACTGAACCCAGGTACTTTTCCAAGAACAGTAAGTGCTCTTAGCCACTGAGCCATCTCTTCAGCCCCTCTGTGATAAATCCTTGGTGGCATATATTTTTTTTTTTACTTGTATTTTTTTTTTTTTTGCTCTGTCTACTGTTCATCTGGTCAGTTGGCTAAAAACAAATTATTACTCTGTGTGTGTGTGTGTGTGTGTGTGTGTGTGCGCGCGCAGATATTTCCTTCTTCCTGCCCATATAGGTCTCTCACTGAACCCAGAACTCATCATTTCAGCCATATTGGCTGGCTAACAAGCTCTAGTAACCTGCCTGTGTCTTCGTGTCCTCACTCTAGAGTTGGATTTTCAGGTTCAACCCCACTGTGCTTTTATATAAGCAATGGGGAGATGAACCCAAGTGCTCCCACTTACACACCAAGCACAAGCACTATATCCACAGAGCTGTCTTCCCAGTCCTCCTCTCCAACTCACTTTGGATGCTTGCTGTGCGATGGACAGGATTATCAGTGGACGTGCTAATCTTCATAACCCTGCATCCGCAAGGGGCTCCATGTGATGAGATGAAACACAGCCCAGAGAAGGAGCTCGTCCCAGGCCCTCAGCTGGCATACGGAATAGATGATGTGGCTTTGAACCTGTCACCTGTCCCAGAGCCTGTGCCCCTGACCTTCGTGACACCACACATCCTAAAAAGTGAAATGACAAACCAGATCCAGGGTGAGGAATGCCATCCAAGGCACCGAGAGGGAGCATTGGTTTGACAAATTCAGGATTCTCAACTCACAGTTCTTCCTGGTGGTTCTCCAGCCCCTTCAGGACCAGCCAGAATTTGTTTGAGGAGGGGTCTTTAGAGGAAAAGGAAATGACCAAGTCCCTTAAGAGGACCCATGTTTTCTGCGCAGTCTTACTTCTACTCCAAATTCTAATATTCTTCACGAGAAACAAACCCTCTAAGTCTGTGGCTAAGAACCCGACACGGCCTGCTTGAATTTGACACCAGGGATTTGGCCCCAGGTGAATAGCTGTTCCTGTCAACATGATTAAGCAGGCCAGACCTCTTGGGAACAGACGTTCTTCCCAGGGTACCCATGTCAAGTGCCATAATGGGAAGGGCTTACGTGGATCACTGTCGCAGGCCATTGTCCCATTAGATGTTTACTCCAAAGGTGGCAATTATTCTTCCTTTCTCAGAAGAAGTTGATTTGGTTTTAGTTCTCTCTCAAGTAAATTGATCTGAGTGTCCATATGAGCTGAGGACTTCACTGCTTCCAGCACTGTCAAAAAAACTGGCTTTGACTGTGTGTCACACAGACGTTTTGGTATTTGGAAAACATACATACCAATGAGAGTATAATGGACTCTGATTATTTGTCTCAGTGGTGCTTGAGGGAATGGGGAGGTGTGAGAATCCGTTTCATGGCAAACGTAGCCTCTGCAAATCCCCCCCTCACAGCCTTCCTCCGCTTGATTTGATGGAATGTTGTGAATGGTTCCTGTTGCTTTTGGCTGGAGTCCCTTAAACGTGGGACGGTTTGGATGAAAATAGCCCCACTAGGCATTTAACAGCCGTCTTCTGTTCACTGTGTTATCGGGGGCAACCTGGCTTTTCTTTTTCTTTTACATTTATTTATCGTGTGTGTATGTGAATATACATGCACCCACACGTGTGTCAACACCACAGAAATTAGGGGAACACCCAAGGGGACTTGTTTTCTCCTTCCATCATGTAGGTCTCAGGTATTGAACTCAAGGTGGCCAGCTTGGTGGCAGGCAGCATAGTCTGCTGAGCCATCTGTGGGTCCTTGGTTGGTCCTTTAAGCTTGATATGGGAACAGTTGGTTGAGAAAATAAAAATACGGCGCATGGTGTTTAAATGAGATGCTAAAGACTATATTTCAGGAGTGTAGCAGAGTGTAAAACACCTATAGTTCTTGCTAATGTGTAGTTTAAGAAGCCTAATGTGTGCGCTAGCAATCTCTAGATGGGTGTGAGGAAACGTTCCTATCTGCTGTTTCCTGTCTTCTTTGCTCCCACAGAATGGTGTCTGAGTAGTAGCTATTTCATCACAGGTAGTGAGTGCCTCCTTCATCATGGCTTTCCCATGGTCATCTCCATACCAATTTCCAAACTCTTGGTTTCATAGTGTCATGTTGTAAACAGAGTCTAAAACATATCCAACTGGTGCTTTAGAGCTCAGCCCCTCCCAGGATTACTCTCCAGCTTTCAAATACATAAGACATTGCTGGGAAGCATGCTTTTGTGCTGAATTCTGGGGCTCTTGGTGTCTAATGAATTCAAAATGCCTAATGCTGTGGGTGGGTAATGTACCCGAAGGGCTCATGGCTATCTGGAGAGGGTCCTGGCTTCTCTTTCCATGTCCTTGTTTCTAGCATGAAGATGCTTTGCTTTGTAACTTAGGTGTTTACTTCTCTGAGCAAATGGAGGCTTTTCTATGTCTGCTCCAAAGTGCCCGGACATGCTTCAGAGGACACACATCTCTGTGGACTCTTTCATGCCATGGCTAGCTCCACCCTCTGATCTTCAGGCAAGCTTTATTTGTTAGAGTACAAACAAAATGTCACCACAGTAAGGTGACTCAGTATTGTAAAGATGTCAGTTTGCAGCCAGGCGGTGGTGGCGCACGCCTTTAATGCCAGCACTCGGGAGGCAGATCTCTGTGAGTTCGAGGCCAGCCTGGGCTACCAAGTGAGTTCCAGGAAAGGCGCAAAGCTACACAGAGAAACCCTGTCTCGAAAAACCCAAAAAAAAAAGAAAGAAAGAAAAAGAAAAAAAAAAATGTCAGTTTGCTGGAAGTTAACCCATGAATCCACTAAAGTATCAGACCAGTTACCTACATAAGAGCCACTTTGGATGATGGTCCCCAAACTCATCTAGAAACAACAGACAGACAAAAAAAAAAAAAAAAACCAACAAAAAAAAAAAAAAAACCCAACAACAAACAAAACAACAACAACAACAACAAAAAAAAAAAAAAAGACAGAAAAGACTAGCAACCACCAGAGAGTCAGGGAATGAGGGAAATATGCAAAGAAATCTAATTTAATTGTAAAGCTGATATTGAAAAATGATGTAAAAAAGGGGGTCATTCAATAAATACTGTACATAACTAACCAATCATGGGAGATGAAAGAAAAATAGAACAAATATCTCAATATAAAATAACAAACCATAAAAGTTGAAAGAAAATGGGGCTGGAGAAATGGCTCATCAGTTAAGAACACTGGCTGCTCTTCCACAAGACCCAGGTTCAATTCCCAGCACCCACCTGGTGGCTCACAGTGACTGCAACTTCAGTCCAGGGATTCAGTGCCCCTTTCTGGCTTTCACAGTCACTGCATGCATGTGATGCACAGGCTCTCTCTCTTCTCTCTCTCTCTCTCTCTCTCTCTCTCTCTCTCTCTCTCTCTCTCTTAAAAAAAGAGAGAAAACAGAATTTAAAAAATCTTGGGCCAGGCAGTAGTGGCAGATACCTTTAATCCCAGCACTCAGGAGGCAGAGAGAAGCAGGCTGTCTGAGTGTGGGGCCAGCCTGGTCCACAGAGCGAGTTCCAGGCCAGTCAGGGCTACACAGAGAAACCCTGTCTCAAAAACCAACCAACCAACCAACCAACCAAACAAACAAACAAACAAACAAACAAACAAAACCTTGGACCTGAAGTGAGCTATTTAAGCGTGCAGATGTCAGCAAGGAAAATGATTAGTAGGACTGACTGGGCAGGTGGTGGGCGAGCTTAGCAGTTTTGAGCACTGGCTGCTCTTGCAGAGGACCTGGGTTCAGTTCTCAGCATCCACATGGCAGCTCACGGCCTCCTGTTCCAAGGGAACCTGATTCCTCTTCCTCTTGCCTCCACAGGCACTGTACTCATGTAGTGCACACAATATACTCAGGCACACACATATACATAAATGATTATTTTTAAAAGACTGACCGTGCAAAAAAACTTGTCAGAAAAAAAATGCCACAAACAAGATCTTAATACAAGTAACATATTGAAAAAACATGGAAAGTATTTGACTGAAGGCCAAGTTCCCTAATATGTAAAGAACACTTACCGATCAATAAAAGGAAAAAGACAATACCAATAACAAACTAGGATGGGAAGAATGCAGAAGAATATTACAGAAAAATACCCGTGGCTTATGGAAAGTTACTTGCCATCCGTGAATAAGAAATTACTCAGAATTAATGTAAGGTTTCCTAAATTCAAGAAAACTATACAGAATATGACCGTTTTATTCTTGGGGCCATTTACTGAAATGAATGTTCTTCATGGATGGCTAACACACTGGTGTGCCCCCTCCTTGCCTGTGGGATACTGGTCAGGACTAGGAGCCCTCCCTGGAGTTTGAATTCTGTCCTCTGATAATTCTGTAAGAATGTGGCACCGTGTTGTCCTTGTTGCTGAGACAGCATTGTGCACAAAAGAGACACTGATCTAACTGTGCGAGCATTTTGTAGCACCGGGGTGCTACATTTGACACTGGAAAGTATGGTTGAATGAATACTAAGATAGCAGGGAAGTAAATACTGCAGGGCAGTTAGTTACCCTAGCTCCTTGAGCAAGGCTTGGTTTGGTGCCTGAGCCTGTTCACCTGTTTACCTGTTCATCTGAGTACTTTAGCTAGGCTGCCAGCAAGCGCTTCTGGCCTAAGACCTGTGGTTGGAGTGCTGCCCTTCTTGGAGGTAGAGTGGACCAGTGAGTGGAGGAAGGGTCCTGGGAACTAAACCTCCACAGACCCCTCAGGAGGACAATGCATTGTTCTGCCTGAGACCCCCTGAAGGGACCCCTCCTCACAGGTGGGGCTTCTGGGCTCCCTGGTGTTGGGGGAGGAGGCCCACAGGTACTTGACTAGCCCTGAAATTACAGTGAGTCAGCTGCCAGGTTGCCTGGTAACGGCCTCGCACAACAAAACAAAGACCCCCTATTGGGCAGCACAGGCTCTAGAGTGTCGAGAACACTGTGTTCCTGATCTCTGTCCCCTGCTGAGAAGTCTCCAAGTGCAAGTGACCAGCTCAGGGCTTTCTGCCTGAGTCCAAGGGACACAGAACTGGCTGCCGTCCAGAGCTTGATAAGACCCGCCCCGGGGCCTGATAAGTCCAGAGCTGAGCCCACGAGGAGCCTCCCCTTGGTGTTACCTTCACCCCAGAAACCTCTTCCGGGCCCACTTGGGAGGGTGGTCCAACTTGTACCTCCTGAGTTTCCAGTTGGCCTCAGCACTTCCTGTTAGGTCCACAGGGCCCCTCCTGACTTCCTCCTCTTACTGTGAATGGTAACTGAGGGGATTTGCCATCTAGCATTACAAGGTGTTCACTGACCACCTCTGAGGTATCAGGTACAGTTGAAGGACACCTGCACAAGAACAAAGCCATGGTTCTACCTGGTCTTGGCGCCACTACAGCCAGAGTCACCTGAGAATTTGTTAAAACACAAAGCAATTTCATTTTCCTAGATCTCTGATTTCTTCCTTCCCTAGGCATGTTTATGTGTTTTGTGTCTTTTGTTGTTGTTTGAGACTGGCACTGGCTTACTTAGTTGAGGCTGGACCCTTCCACTCAAATTCAAACTTTCTGGCTTTGTTTGGATTTGAAATCTTTTCTCCAGGCATGATGGTACACGCTGATAATGTCAGATTGGGGTGTCAAGCAGAAAGATTGACACTAATTAAAAGCCAGCCTAGTCTGGCCTACATAGTCAGTTCCAGGCCAGCCTGGGCAACATGTCTAGAGCTTTATCTCAAAAACTGAAAGGGGGAAAATGACAGCGTCACTAGCCTTTCGAGTTGAAGCATTTCAGGCTCCCGTTTAAAGAAGTCCAGGGAGAATGATTGCAGCTCCTGTGAGTAAGTACCCTCTTCTCCAGGTCTAGTCACTCGGGAACAAGAAAGAGTTAAGTCAGAGCCTTTGCTGTCGGAAGTGGGCTGGATCCTGCTGCCCCCTTCCCCACTGTTGGGGAAGAAGTTAGAGCTGAGTGCAGGTGGGCCCCATGTTCTCTCCAGCTCAGGAGTCCACTGTGCTCCACCGTGGATGGGTCAAGCTCCTGGTATATTCTGAGGACAAGTGATGAGAGAGTTGGTCCCGGAATTCAGGTCCGATAGCTAGGCAGTTAATAAACAAATACAGAGGAGAGGAGTAAGGAATGGCAGAAGTCAGCCATTCCAGATGTGGCGTACTGGATCCACAGCCTCCACAGCCTCCACAGCCTCCACAGCCTCCACAGCCTCCACTGCCTCTATAGCCTCTGCCTTTTCTACTTCTCCAGCCCTGTCTGTCTCCCACCGGTCCATGAAGCCTGGAACCTGGTCCTAGCTCTGAATTCCAACCTCTGTCCTGACCGCTCAGCCTCTGGCTGGCTCGCCCCAGCTGATTTGAAAGGTGTGGCTTAACTAGTCTCACCAGAACCCCCGAGGAAGGCTGACATCGAGGGCACACGCAGAGTATGGTCACGTGGACAGAGGACGAGGGAGGGGATCCTGTGGATCCTTTCCAGCTTGTCACTTCTTGGTGATTCTGTATGTAGCATGGACTAGACACTCCAAAGGTAGTTTCGTCATCAAAGTTGATGGCCTCATTCATGTTTGTATCTTGACCACCCGCGTCTAGGTAGTTTCAATGTAACTGTTTCAATGCCTGTCACAATGCCCAATCTATAGCAGATACTCAGGATGCGTTGAAGATCGATCAAAACACTGGACGTCAGGGCTGGATGGTCAGTGGTTAGGAGCACTTGCGGCTCGGCTCTTCTAGAGGACGCAGGTTCATTCCAGTACTCTAGGGAATCCATAGCCCTCTTCTGGCCCTTTGGGCACCAGACGTGTGTAAGGAGCACAGACACACATGCAGGCAGAACACCCACCCCCACATACACACAAATTAAATAAATGAACACACACTGGATATGATAGCCCTTCATAGTCATAATTACAGACTGGCAGCAGCCTTTTAACCTGTGCCGTGGTTCCTCCTGCATCAGGGCTGGGGAGTCCCCGGATGTTTGCCACTGCAAACGACTAAAAGCATTCTCACTCTGCCAAGGGTCTTCTCCCAGGCTGTCTTCACACCATTCCAAGAGCAATTCTATTCGTTCTGACAGAGACCAGAGTTGGTGAAAAGTCCACCTGCTGAGAGGCTCACTCAGTACCATGTTATGCCTTCTTAGTTCAGACTCCAGCTGTGAATCTCTCGTATCCCCCAATTACCCACAGTTTTACCCAGCAGACTGCCAATTACAGGGCTCCCACGACCTCCCTCATGTTGCTTGCTGGAATGAACACGGGAAAGCACTTCCTTAGAATTATAGTTCAGCTGTAAAGGCTGCAAGCTCAGAGCAGCCAAATGGAAGAGATTGTAGGTTGTGGTCTGAGGGTCAAGGAGGAATTTGCAGCCTTCTTTGGGTGTACCGCTCTGGTAGTAGCTGTGTGGTCACCAACATGAGGCTCTCCAGGCCTCCTGTTGAAGAGGTTGGTTTTGTCAATGTCATTATTGAGTCGTGATTGCTTAAATCTGCAGCCCAGGTTGGGGTGGGGTGAGAAGTCTGTCTCTAACCTCATAGAGGGCTTCTTGGATAACTAGCCCAATTGTGTGGCTGTCTGTAGGTCCCACACCATCAACTCCTGTGTGGTCAACTGGAGAGCTTCATAAATAAGAGACAATCTTACCACTCCGACACTTGCCAATTTGTGGATCGTTGTGTCAGGAACTCCAGGCAAAGAACACAAACGTACTTTTATTTTTTTTTATATTAAAAGTTACTTATTTGTGTGTCTGTGCTCATACACATATCATAATGTGTGTGTAGAGAGGTTTGATTCTCCCCTTCTACTATGTAGGTTCGGGGGACTGAATTTGGGCTTCGTGGCAAGCATCTTTCTCTCAGTTATCCATCCTGTCAGCCCATGCACTTTTTTTTTTTTTTTTTTTTTTTTTTTTTTTTTTTTTTGGTTTTTTGAGACAGGGTTTCTCCCTGTAGTTTTGGTGCCTGTCCTGGATCTCACTCTGTAGTCCAGGCTGGCCTCGAACTCACAGAGATCTGCCTGGCTCTGCCTCCCGAGTGCTGGGATTAAAGGCAAGTGCCACCACCTCCCCCTTCTTTGTTTATACTGGCAGGACTTTCTCTAGCTTTTGAGAGTCTACAAATAATCACTTGCATTGTGGAAGGAAAAAGCAACTCCCAAAAGTTGTTCTCACTTCCACATGGGGCCACACACTCACACATCATCCATACATAAATAAAATAAAATACATGCTGGGAGTGTAGCTCAGTGGTAAAGCCTAACATTTATGAGACCCTGGCTTTTGTCCCCAGCAATGTGGACCCACACATGCCTACACACACCAGCAAATCTAGTTTTACAGATCATAATTTGATTTTTTTTTCTTAGTTCTAGGACCAGGCAGCAATCCCATTCTCAAAAGGTCCAGCCAATCAGATTATACTTAGAGCCAGAGAAAAGGAACTGAGATATAAAAGAAAAAAAAAGAAAAGAAAAGAAAAAGAAAATGGGGTAGAGTGACCGCTGATTGGTTACTGCGCCTGTCTGTCTTAGTTCAACATGGCTCAAGCAGTTGTGATTGGCTGAGACTCCGACACTTTTTATAAAGCTAGGCTCCAGGTTGTTTACAAGGCAAACTAGGCTGCAATTCGGTGTTTATGGACAAACTGAAGATGTATGAACATATGAAGACAGCTGTGAGGTATACATAAGCATGGCTTGTACCCCTCCCCCATACCATCCTGACTCCTGCAGTTGGTAGTTTGAGATAGCTGGAGCGCACCACTTATTTTTTTACCTGTGATGATGGCAAGAACAACATGCAGGTTGGATGGTGTGTGGTTGCATTGTTAGGGGTCTTGCAGGAACAAAGTGGCTAATGTGAGGGACAAGGGTGACGTTCTCCTTGCATTTCTCATTAGTAGTGACATTCTGGGCCAGTTGTTTATTTAATGAGACCCATTCTAACCATGGAAGGAGTCTGAAATATGCCTTTCCTTTCTCTCCATTTCAAGGCCCAGAAGAAGTAGCTACACTCAGCTTACCATCGTTCTATTTCAGATAATGTCAACACACAGTGACTAACCTGTTCTTACCTTAATCCTGGCAGAGCCTGTACTGCCTTGTGCCACAGTTGGGCAATTCCAAAGCAAAGTTGAAGAGGCCTTGCTATTGTATGTGATCTCTCTAGTGGGTTCTCTGAGGCTTGTGTGATTACCAAGTTCCCCAACTCCACACACATATAGGAGCAGGTAGCAGAGTTGACTGCCTCTCGTTCAGAGAGAGGGGAGTCCTGCTCTAAATATGGTTTAATAAAGACTTCAAGATGATATTTAGAAATAGGCTAACATCCTAAACCAAACAGGGTAAAGCCTTCAGGAATCTTCCACATGTGAAGAAATTGCCACAAAAAAACTCAATAGTAATCACTGCCGAAGGCCAGAGACTGGTCGGGTAGGGACAGCAGAGTCTCCCAACAGCTGCTCTAGTAAGGAAGACTCAGGAAGTGAGACCTCCCAAGGATAGGCTCAGGAGGCGTCTTCCATCTGACTTAGTCTTGGGACAACTGCTTTTAGTGTGGCAGGTTCTAGTTGGACCCTTCTTCAGTTGGGACCTGGGAAGTTTCCTGTCTTCATTTGGGCTCAGTCCTGGTGTTGTTATTGGTGGGTTTTTTTTTGTTTGTTTTTGTCAACTTGACAAAAGCTCGGGCCACTTGGGAAGAGGAAGTTCAACCGGAGAAAATGCCTGTATCTGACTGGCCTGTAGGCAAGTCTTTAGGGGATTTTCTTGATCAATGATTGATGTGGGAGGGCCCAGCACACTGAGTGGTATAAGACAGCCATGGCGAGCAGGCTAGGAAACAGCACTCCTCCGTGGCCTCTGCTCCAGCTCTTGGCCTGACTTCCCTCAACGGTAGACTGTGACTGGAACGTGGAAGCCAAACAAGCCTTCTCCTCCCTCCACCAAGTTCCATGGTGTTTCATCACACCAATAGAAGTAAGCTTAGACGGGCGTCATAAGGAGCATGAGTCCCAATGCACACTTTCCCTGACAACTTCTCACACCAGTTGAGTGAAGGGAGGGGAGAAAAGGGAAGGAAATGAATTCTGTCTCCTCAGCTTCGTTCCAGGAGTCAGCTTTGTACGTCCTCTCTTCTTTTCCATTGTCATTTTACTCAAATATGTCATCTCTCACCTCCAGCATCAGAAGAGCTTCTAGATTCTTCTTTCCCTCTAGTCCCTACCCCATTTTCTGAGTTATGTTTCCCATGATTCTAGAGGTATCTTCACAATGAAAACAGATATGTTGATTCCTTTTTAGATTGTTACGCCCTAAAGCCCTGGTAAGAAACACCTTTGAAAGGTTAAGGTTCAGGCATGCCGTATTGCATCACGGTCACAAGATTTTCATTGCCAACCATCAAATCATGTCACAGATTTTATGTTTGTGAAAAGTGACAGTGATGTCTCTTGACGTCCATCGGGGCTGCCGGAGTCCACGGGTGCTTAGTATCTGTCAGAAGCCACCCCCCATGCACTCTATATCATCTCCAGATTATTTATATTAGTATGATGTAAATGCTGTAGGCATTCATTACTTTCCTGTTACTGTGATAAAGCACCATGACCAAAGGCAGCTTATAAAAGGCAGCGTTTAGTTGGGCTTGCCGTTCCAGAGGGTTAGAGTCCACGATAGTGCAGGAGCAGCTGAGAGATCACATCTTGGTCTGCAAGCAGAAAGCAAGAGTATACACAGAGAATGGCGTCTTTGGAAACCTCAAAGCCTGCCCCAGTCACACACCTCCTCCAACAAGGCCACGCCCCCTAATCCTTCCCAAATAGTCCCACTAACTGGGGACCAAGCATTCAAACCCTTGAGCTTCTAGGAGCCATCCTCATTCATTCTCATGATGTAAAGAGCATGTTGTACAGCATCATTTAGGAAGTGGTCCGGTGTATTTTTTTTTTTAATCTGCAATCAGTTGAGTACATGGATGTTGAACCTCCAGATGTGGCAAAACTGTCATATGTGAAATATGTCAAAAGCTGTTCACTAGTGCACACACAGTGTATTATTGTTATAATGTTGAGTCATGTGACAGAAGAAAGGTTGAAACTAACCTGCCGTAGTCTGTTTTAGTTTGTGACAGAATACCACTGACTGGATCATTTAAGCAAAATATACAGACTCACAAATCTGGAGCCTGGATATTCAGTCTCAAGGCACCAGCAAGTTTGGTGATTTTGATTCCAAGATGGTGTTTGGACCATGTTGGTCTGTGGAAAGGAGAACCCTGATCTTCACAGGCGGAAGGGCAAAGATGCAGAGTGGGGTTGAACTCTCTCTCATAAATGCATTAATTCCAACCCTCTAGCTTAGTCCTCTTATAGGTCTCACCCCTCAATACTTTCATAATGGCAATTAAATGTCAATGTCAGTTTCAAGGGAACAGACATTCAAACTTCTGGAATATCCATAGCCAGTACTTGCAACCATTTTCTCTCCAGTCTAGGAATTCACTCCTGTGGAGAGAGCACTGTTTTATAAATGTGTGTCTTGTCCATGGTTGCCAGAGACCAACTACTACTACTTACTATAACTACAACTTCTTCTTCTCCTTCTGCTCCTCCTTCTCTTCCTTCTCCTTCTCCTCTGTCTTCTCTTCCTTCTCTTCCTCCTTCTTTCTTCCAGGGTCTCTCTCTGTATTCCTGGCTGTCCTGGAACTCACTATGTAGACCAGGCTGGCATGCATGAACTGGGATTAAAGGCATGGACCACCATACCTGGTAGAGACCCGTTTCTAAGGTGCATTCCTTGCAGGTCTTCAATCCTCTATGAATATTCAGTTGTTATTCTATAGGAAAGCAAAGGTGTCATTTCCACGAGCGCTGTTTGTTTGGTCTCTGGAGTACTCAGGTTTTACAAGCAAGCATTCATTTCTTGATGGGTCTGACCTCTTTTTCAGGGAGGTGCCCTTGAAGGATGCTAAGGAATACGCTGAATCCATAGGTGCCATTGTGGTTGAGACAAGTGCGAAGAACGCCATTAACATCGAGGAGCTCTTCCAAGGAATCAGTGAGTGTCACGTTTGTATTCCCAGCCTGACTTAGCTTGCCCGGCTATGCTTAGGGGAGTCAAAAATGAGCCTTTGAATTTATCTGGTGCTGTCAACAAACCCTGCAAAGGTTGATTTGAACTCGCCCTGCGCGCCCCTACAGCTATGAGTGTATTTACACTCGCCTCTTTCGTGTCTTTTCTTCTTCAAGGTACTCTCCTTCCACCCCCCGCCATGTTCCCCACCATTCTCAAGTGGACAGCCTCTTTTTCTTTGATTATTTTTGCTCCACACATACATATATGTATGGATGGATGCTCAAGTATATAAATACAACCGGCTGAGTCCGTTTTTGTTGCTTGTGTGTGTATGGTCTGAAGGCTGAAGGCTGACCACTCTTCATTGGACTCATCCCTGGGGGAGGCTAATTCTCCCTCTGCCAGTGGCCATTAGTCGTAGTTCCTTGTTTAGGGGTATTTCCCCTTTCTGTTGATACAGCTCTTGTTCCGGTCTTGTTCATAGAGCCATTTTTTAGGAGAAACTGCTTCACCTGAGACTTCCTAAACATCTCTGGTTCTGTAACTTGCTCTGTTCCTTTTGTTTTGTGAATGAAAACGACACACTCATTGCAAGATGAGAATATATACTTAGATTACATCTGTAATTACACTTAACTAAAAATTATGTCTTCTGACGGGGTGGGTTGAGGGGTGGGGTTAGGGAGTGCTCCTAGTTAGAAGTCAATGTGTAAACTTCAGAAATAACTCAATAAAACCAAAACAAGAATGATACCACATCTGAAAAAAAAAAAAAGATGTCTTCTGTAGCATTTTATTTAGTATCTTGATGGCAGAGATGAAGTAGACGGTGGTATGGTAGAAATCCATCCATCAAATCAAATGACTTTACGCAAACGAAGGAAGGGAACCTTTTAGGGATTTAGTTTGACAAATAATTATTCACAAAAAATGTTTGCCTCTCATGTGACCTGAAGTCGAGAACTGGGCAGAGGGTTCCTTTGTGAAGATCATGTTACTTTCTGTTACTCTTGCTCATGACAAGGGACAGCTCCAGGTCAGTTCCCAGCTCTGGGTCATGTTGTACCTCCCTTTCATTATGGTGTTTTCCCATGAGTGACTATAACCTCAGCTGTTTGCTGTGGCTAACTCCACCGACACATTTGTCTGCAGCTGTGAAGTTTCAGGCACAACAGATTTCACCTTCATAACCTCTGGCCATGATACGGGTGCAGGCTTCCACCAGAGCAAGGCCTGCTGACCACAGGCCCAGGAACTGCTCGGAGCTCCAGAAGTTCATCAGTGTGTTATAAGAGGCTGGGAGAAGTCTCCCTATCAGTGAGGTGTTGCCATTGCAAGTGCTCTGTGGGAGGATCAGAACCCTTATCAGTTATCAGCTGTCCTCAGATGTCCCAGCTCTGGGCAGTTCCCAAAGGGAGGTAGGGCCACTCACTAGCTTTCTTCTTCACCTGAGATCACTTTTGTTGAATTCAAGGCCAATAGCTCTCAGGATAGAGCTGATCTCCATTCTACTGGTTCCGGTCCATTATTTTGGATTCTGAGAACAGCAAGCAGAGAACCTTTGGTTGGTTCGTGTTGGCTTAAAGGACTCATAGGCAATGGAGAGCTCTGAGCAGGATTGCTTCCACTGTGTCAAAGTGTGCAAAAGAAGTGTGCAAAAGGGTGATCTAGGCCTCCCCCAGCAGCCCTGGGCCCGGTCACTATGGTGTGCCTGCTGTCTTTCCTCCCGTCTGCCTCCATGAGGATTTTTCCTGCTGCTGTTTACACACACAGCCGAGAAACATGCAGCTCATTGGGCTGAATGGTTAATCTCTAGCCTGCTGGAGCTGTGATTTGGTGTCGGGCACTTCATGTTCTCACAGCTCAGCTTCTTTTTGTGACAGGCTGTAGGAGCACATGCGCTCTGTACCTGGGTCCATTTGAGAGGCCGTGAGGTTTGATTTGAACTTCCTACATTGGGCCCTTTATTGCCCTCAAGTGAACTGATTCTTTTCCAGTGGTGTTAGGCTTTTCTGGTATGCTCACCCCCTAGACATTGTTTTGTATTTATTTTTGTTGTTGTTTTTGAGATAGGGTTTCACTCTGTAGCCCAGGTTGGTCTTGAACTTGTAGCCGTGCTTTTCTCTCAGCCCCCTAAGCGCTGGGGTTACAATCAAGAGCCAGCACAACCCGCTGCAGGCAGTTGCAATGAGCTTCCTCACCTGTTACCCCAATGCCTCTGATTTACAGCTCTTGTGTTTTGTTTAGTGGGCTCCGTTAATCCAGGCTAGGCAGGGATCAGACAGGAAGCTCTGTTTTTCACGTGCATCAAATTCACCTCACGATTTCTCCATGGAGGTGCTCTCTGAGCTTGATGAAAGTCATTATTACAAAAGTCAGATAAAGACCTCAAAGAGAATAATCCTGAACCCCAAAGCCTAGATATTGAGTATTAACACCTCAGAAAGATCCCTTTGTGTAACTCAACCAATCTAAATCCCTTTCCATGTCAGGGGTCTCCGTGGTTCACAGCGATGTAGGCTTTGAATAATTAGTTCATCATATTCTAATGGTCTGCGTTGTTTAGAAACAGTCTTTTGCTTAAGCAGGGAGTAATTTCAGCTTCAAAGCAATTCCTACATAAGCCCATGTCTCCCCTTCTTCCACGTCAAGTAAACAAATGTTTAATTCTGTGTATTATACTTTAGTAATAAATACTTAGTGAGTAAAGCATGTAGATACATGGGAGACCTTCTAGTCATGTCTCTACATACATTATCTATCTGTCCCTCATCTCTCCGCTCTGTGCCTGTTCCACTTACCTCTACTGTCTGTAGCTCTATGTGTGTCTATCAGTGTCTCTATCAGTGTCCATCCATCTATACTTCTAGCTATCCCTATCCACCTATCTATCATTTTCTATCTCTTTCCACTATTTCTAGCTATCCATCTCTGTCCACCCCATTCTAGTATATCTATCTCTATCGATCCATTTGTCTGTCTGTCTGTCTATTATCTCTACCCACCTGCTTCTACCCTTCCCAACCCATATCTGTGAGCTCTGATGCTACTGTGAGCTCTTTTGCTACTCTTTCAGGTGAATTGCTTCAAAACGGGGTTTTGTAGCCAAAGTGTGGGTTAATTTAGAACAGGATTCCAAGGACACCCAAGCATACGGCCGCAGACATTCCTTGAATTTCCTTTTCACGGTTCCTACTTGGGTTACGTGTGCTCCTACCCAAGCTTAAAATAGCGCTAGAGACTGCTGACACCTCTGCTCTCAAAGCAATGTTGTGGAGACAAGCATGCCCGGGAGGAAACATACAATTAAAACCCAAGGAACAGCAGTGAGAATAACAGCCCCTTGAAAAGGTGTGCTAGCACAAAACAGCTTCACACCGACTTCGATGCAGATATAAATGCACTTCTTCTGTATTCCCAGGGTGTTCATAAACCAGAAATGAGACAACTGTGTTTTCCAAGCATAAGCCAATACATTTTCTAACTGCAAACTGTTCATCCAAAACGGTCTGTCTTTTGAAGACTACAGCTGCCTGGGAAAGTTCGGACCTTCCTGCTGCTGCTCTGTCCTGGTTGGTCCAGGCCGTCTGTTTTCTGATGCCACATCCCCTGGTGTCTGTTCTTCCAGGTGCCCCCCTTCTAGGGCCCATCTTCAGACCTACTGAACCCTGCTGTGTGGGGCTCATTCTCTTCTGTACATTTTTACCCAGAGGTTGTTCATATTTCTTTCTTGGTTAAGAAAATAATTGTAAACTTTATTTATTTATTTATTTATTTATTTATTTATTTATTTATTTATTTATTTGTTTGTTTGTTTGTTTTTTGAAGCAGGGTTTCTCTGTGTAGTTTTAGTGCCTGTCCTGGCTCTCGCTCTGTAGACCAGGCTGGCCTCAAACTCACAGAGATCCTCCGGGCTCTGCCTCCCAAGTGCTAGAATTAAAGGTGTGAGCCACCACCACCTGGCTAATTTCTTTTTTTTTAATTGGTATAAGAAAGCACAAAGACTATTCTGTTGTTGCTCAGCTGTTGCAGTGTTAAAAACCCAGAATAAACTATATGGCTGCTTTCTGGGGGTGCTGAACAATGCTCCGTTCTAGATGAGGGAGGAAACCCAGGGTTAGGGCACTGGAAATTCAGCTCTGCTTCTCATTTCTTCCTTGTTTCAGTTGTGACCCTGAACCACAGTGGATGCTCTTCCTTCTCCTCTTGCGGTTTGGATTTAGGTCTCATCCTGATCTCAGAATGTTCTAGGAAGTAACATTTTTGATGAGCTCACTAGAGCAAAAGAAATGTAATTACTTCTCTGTGGTGACTGAAGTTTGAATAATGCCAACAAATTGGACAAGCCTAGACTCTCGTTTCATTTATTCGGAAAATACATAGCGTTTGCTTTTACGAGCTTGAAGTCATGCTAGACCTCATGGTGAACAAAAGGCAGTGGCAGGAGTGCCAGGAAACCACAGGGCGGGGACTAAAAGCGAGAGTGACAGGTGGGGACCTCGGGTTGCCTCCCCAAGGAAATGGTTAATCTGAAGCTGAAACTTGACTCGATCGATCGATCGATGGATGCTCCTAACAAGATTAACCTGGGAAAACTGTAGTGAAGTCCCAGAACTGGAAACTGATGTGTAGCATCAGCTGGGGGGTAGCAGCGGGAGGTGGAAGCCGGAGACGGAGCCTGGCGACGAAGAAAGGATGTCATATTCCGAACGCAATGGAAAGTCCCACTTAGGTGTTAAGCAAGTTAACATTTACAAAAGCATTCCTCCTTAGGAGAAGGAACACCTAGGCAGTGTTCAGTCGGTTGGCATGATCAGTGAATTTGGAATAGAGGAGGCGGGAGCTCAGTGGAGGTCCTTCCTCAGAGACCTCCACTTAGGTGAAGCCGTGAGCTTCATTTAGACTTCGGAAGGTAATTTTAGAAGGGGTCAGTGTGGTGGTTTGAATGGACACTTGGCCCTCAGTTAGCGGTACTGTTTGGAGGTTACGTCACCTTTGGGGGGTAGAGCCTTGCTGAAGGAGGGCTTTAAGAATTTATAACTTCACCCCACTTCATTTTTCCCTCTCTGTGCTTTGTGTTTGTGGCTGGGGATGTGATCTCTTGGCTTCTTGCTCCAGCCACCTGCTGCCTCCCCCTCCCCCACCACTGTGGACCACGAACCCAAATCCACCCCTTCTTCCATTGGATGCTTTTTGTCAAGGGGCTATAATGTTTCTCCTGAAAAATACCCTGGAGACTTTGTGAGCAGTGCGCTGTGGCTTCTTTGTTTTGGGGGCATTTCTTGCTAGTGTAAGAACAAGTGAGAAATGCTTTGGTTTTGTTTGTGTCCAGCAGACTCTCTCTCTCTGACCTCCCTTTGGCTCTCTGGTCCTTGTGAGCTCAGTTGAAAGAATTCAGGTAAGATACACGAAGCATAGTGTACGAGATAGGCAGCATCTATTAAATGGTGACATGCGGCATTTTTAACCAACAAGAATGGCCAAAGAGACTATTGTGTCGGTCTATATTTTAGACAGGCTTTTACCATTTCTAATCCTCTAGATTATCCTGAGGGGCATTTTCCCGTCAATCTAAGTGACTGACAGACCCATTTGAATGAACTCTTAGGAGAGAGGACCTGGTGCGTCCTTGTTCATTACCAGAAACCTCCAGCTATCTGTTGATCTTAGAGGCATTCAGAAGGGCATGTCCCCACCCAGGGCCACATGCTTATGACTCAGATCCTATCCCGTTGACCAGCAAACAGAGTCTTGTAGTTTCAGTTCCTGGCTTTCTGATCTGCGGACTTCAAGGTTGGGGTCCATCCTCAGTGCCCTTTCAAGCCTGCGAGTATCTAACCAGCTCCCCGTGTGCTGGTTAGATTGTTTTGAAAGCACAAACAGCTAGAGATGGAAGCGGCACTGGCTCGGAAGGGTTAGAAGATAGGAAAGATGGTAACATGTCTTGTTCTGCAATCATCGTTACACAGCGTGCTGGCTGTTGTACGGCCGCTGCATTTTGTAATTCTGTGGTAGTTACTTGGTTTCGAGTGTGTTAAAGACATTTGGAAGCAAAACAAAAACCTTTGAAAATTTTGTAACAGTACAGCAAGCTGTCATTGAAGATAAAGGCAAGGACAGTCCCTTCTTTATCACCCAAACAGTTAATTCAGCAAATGCCAGCAGAGAAGACGCTGATATGGGAGTTCTCACCCCAAGCAGTTCTCAGGGATCCTCAGTTGTACAAAGCACAGGGTCGTTGCCCCTGTGTCTATGGGATTTAGATGTAGGACCCTCCAAGATACCACATCTACAGATGCCCAAGCCCCTATCTAAAATACTGTAGCATTTGTATGTAAGCACACATTCCCCTGATACGGCCCCTCATCTCTGGATTACTTATACCCGAGCATAGTCAATGCTCTATGAAGAGTTGTCCTACTGTATTATTTAGGGCATAATGACAAGAATGAGTCTGTGTATGTTCAATACAGACACAGCCATCATAGGCCTAACTGTGTGGTTTTGATGGACAATGCAAACAACCATGAATCAAAGCCTGAGAAACAGGCAGATCCAGGGACCAAGTGTAGTGGTGCTTCGAGTGTGTGGAGTTCTTATTCCTTGCTGTTGTTGGATCGGCTAAAATGTGTGTTAGCTCATTGGTGTCCCATTCACTATGAAGTAGGCACTCTGTTGCAGTGGGACGTCCTTCTGTAGGCTGTGAATGTCCACTTACCCTCTGTCATCCTTATTGTACTATGAGGACACCATCTTGTGACTTGCTGTGTCTCATAGCTAGTAAGTAAGAGGCCAGTACATGAAGTCACATGCTCTCAGCTTTAAGTCTGGGCTGCCCCTGGCTCCTGACTTTGTACAGCAGTTTTCTGGTAATATTATCTACACCAGTAGAAAACAGGAAATGACTAAACTGCATTGAAGTTGAGAAATTTTTTTTTTCCAAATCATAGTACACTAATATAAACCAGTGTTTTAAAATGATGATGTGACTCTTGTTACTGACCTAAAAAGACAAATTGTTTGTGGGAAAAAAAGCTAGAGAATAGTTTATGTAAAATCCTGATTTCATATAGTCAAACCATATATCATATAACACTAAATAATGCATTCTCCCAAGACTTTCTTTCTTACAAGGTTGCCCGTTAAATTTCCATCCATGGCTCCTTTGTAAGGGTGCATTCCGGGCAACTTTGGAAAATGACTTTATTATAGAAAATGTCAAACTTACAGTATATAAGTGAACTGAATCATCATGAGCACAGAAGCATATGCCATCTCTATTCTCCCCACCCTATACAGCTTTAAAGGGAGTTCCAAACATTACTCTCATCAGTAACTATTTTGAATTTAATTTTTATTGTTAGGTAAATAGGTCAATTCAGTAGTTGTCAGGTTGAGGGGGGGGGGTGTCCTAGTTAGGTATCTATCACTGTGATAAACACCATGACCAAAAGCAAGTTGAGGAGGAAAGGGTTTATTTCATCTTACAGCCTATACAATTCATTGTGAAGGAAGTCAGGACAGGAGCTCAAGGGAGAAGCCTGGAGGCAGGAACTGACTCAGAGTCATGGAGGAATGCTGCCTCCTGGCTTGCTCCTCCTGGCTTGCGCAGCTTTCTTTCTTGTACACCCCAGGACCACCTGCTTAGGGATAGCAATATCCACAGTAGGAATATTCCACCTCAGTCAAGAAAATGCCCACAGGCTTGTCTACAGGCCAGTCTCATGGAGGCATCTTCTCAATCGAGAACCCTCTTCCTAGATGGCTTTAGCTTGTGTCAAGTTGACAAAAACCAGGACAGGGAGGGAATAAGGCGTGGGGGAATTTTTAGGGCAGTGAAATGATTCTATTTGATGCTGTAATGATGGAGACATGTCATTGAACATTTACCAAAATCCACAGGATGTATAACAAAGAGAGCCCTGTGCAAACACTGGGGCTGCAGTTAGCCGTAGTGGTTAATATTAGCTCGTCAGTTGGAACTGGCGTCTTATACTAATGCCAGGCATTAACAGCAGGAGCTGCGAGATAAAGACAGGGACATGTGAGAGCTTAATTGCACAATTTTCTCTGTAAACCAAAAGATGATTTTTTAGAAAAAGTATCAGTTTCAAGAATGAAAGGGGAAGGGGGATTTTCATTTTTTTCATAGCAAAAGTCTTCCCATTGAAGTCACTCCATCAAAACCCGACAACAATGGCTGTTGAAGTCCTTAGGTAGGTAGCCAATGGGAACAGCCCCTTCTCCCCCCCTCCACTTTGTAGCATAGCCATGACTTTGACTCCCTAGACATTTTTTAAATTTTTTTTAAAACCAGAATATGTGTTAGAATTGTTATGACATATTTGAACCAAATGTGTTTTTGTGGTTAATGTTTATGTCTTTATTTTGTAGTTCTGGGGATGAAGCCAAACTAGGCAAGCACTCTAACCTTGGGCTACATCTTTATCTGGCTCCCTAGACTTTTTAACTTCCGAATTTGGGGGTCTCTACTTTCTGCTGGGGGATGTCTTTCTCTACACTGTGAATATATGTTGTTCCCATTGGTTAGTAAAGAAGCTGCTTTGACCTATGGCAAGGTAGCTTAGAGGCAGGCGGGAGATCCAAGGAGGGAGACAGGAAAGAGAAAGGCAGAGTCAGGGAGACGTCAGACTTCCATCCTAGGAACAACATGTAATGGGATGCAGGTAAATACGTGGCGATACATAGATTAATAGTTATGGGTTGAGTTAAACTATAAGAGCTAGCTAGCAAGACGCCTGTCAGAGGCCATACAGTTTGTAAATAATATTAAGCCTCTGAATGATTATTTTATAAGCGGCTGTGGGACCATGGGCCTGGGCAGGACCTCAGGCCTGGGCGGGACCTGAGAAAACTTATGACTACAACTTTCATATTCTCATTTCTATTCATCTGTCAGGTCTTGCCTGGGATTTCCTCATGGCTCTTTGCCTCTTTCCTTCCTGCTTCTCTCATTGCACTTACTATGGCTCTCATCATCTTGGACCTGAGCTTTCTGTGAGTTTCCTCACCAAGTGTAGCATCTGCCTCTCGGTCCATTCTGGTCCTCTGTAGAATCCGAGCTCACTCCTCACATCAGACTCTTTATCCTAATAGTGAAAGTTTTCCTTTTATTATGTATTTATTTTAACATCCCAACTACATTTCCCCCTCCCTCCTCTCTTCCCAGTCCCTCCCCTCTCATCTCTCCTCTGCCCCCTGCCCCATCCACTCCTCCTTTCTATTCAGGAAAGGGCAGGTCTCCCATGGATATGCACAAAACATGGCATATCAAGTTGGGTAGGATGTGAGTGGTGTATGCCTTTGATCTCAGCACTCCTGAAGAGGCAGGTGGATCTCTGTGAGTTTGTGGCTAGACTGTTCTACATAGTGAGTTCCACGACAGTCAGGGCTACAAAGAGAGACCCTGTCTCAAAAAAACAAAACAAAAGTTTTATAGTGCCATCTTTGTGATCCCTGGTCATGTATGAGCCACGGCAGTGTTCCACAAAGACTGCCTCTTCTAAAGCAGAAGCTTCCAGGTGGTTATCAAGAGATAAGTCCTGCCAATCCCTAGCAAACTTGATCAAGCCCCCAACCTGGACGATTCCGAGAATTAAGATCTTCAGCAGTCACACAGCAACTTCAAGACGCACTGGACACTGAAGGAAAGACAGTCAAGCCATCAGAGAATGGAGTTAAAGACGAGACAGACAACAGAGCTGTTGCAGAGAAGTCGGAGCATGCAGAGGTGGAGCATATCCCAGAGAGCAGCTGCAGGGAACACACTGCTTTATTCTTGGTGTGTGTTCGGGCGGCTGCCCCAGCTAAGCTGGCCTAAACTCATAGGTTTGGAATTTATTTCCACGTTTTGCATTCCTGAGGAAGTGTTCGTAAAGTAAAGCATGCTTTTCTCCTGGACTGTCAACTTTCAGGAAACCTGAAAGGAAAAAAAAAAGTCTTTTTAACTTCTCCCCAAGAGCATCTTACACAATCCAAACTGTGTTAAAATAAACACACTGGCCTAGGATTCGTGTTCAACAACAGCTTGTTGTGGAGGCTGCACGCTTGGAGGACACTCTGGAGGAGTAGAAACATCCAGAGACCAATCTGGGCCTGTGCGGATGTCGTCTGTGTGTGTTAGCTCAACTCTGCGTCCAGGTAAATGAAATCCTGTGAGCTGTGTTCAGGGAGTCTCCTTGGTGCAGAATGCTGTGGCCACTTTCCAGAACCGTTCTTTGTTTGAGAACGTTTACCCAGCCAGCTCTGAAGGCCTCGGAGTACAGCACGGGAGCCGGCGCTTATTTCCACAGTGGTGTTTGCTTAGCTCTTGAAGGGTGCTTGGCTCACCGTTGGGACTCAGTTCTCTGTCTCGCTGTAAAGTGGGTGCACTATATTTCCTCACACTGTTTGAAGTTGGAACTATGTGATGTTCCCAGGCAGAGTGGTCTCCAAACAAACAGGATTCCCTTCTAACTGAACCTTGGTACTCAACCACGTCTCCTGGTCACGAGCACTGGGCATTTCTTCCCACGCACAGGCCACTGAGTCCTGGCCGGAGCCTGCTGCTGCAGGGGATCCCCATCATTGTCCTGAGTCCCTAGCATTTTAGTAACGGCCCGATACAGTGTGTAGGAGCTGTCGAGTTTACTGTCTCTCCTGCGTTTTATAGTGGAGGGAAGGATTGCTCAGGGTAAGTCCCTGACCCAGGCTCATTTCACTGGGTAACTGATTCTCAAATCTCAACATGCTTTCTACCCAAAGATAAAGAGGAAGTCTGAAGAAACTACATTGATTTTTGCCTCTGAGAAATACAGCACCTTTCCCTTATCCATGGTACCAACCATAGCCTGAAAGTACTAAATGAAAATCCCGGAAATTAAAAAAAAAAAATCATGTTTTAACTTTTAATACAACCTGCTGTTATAATTGTTCTAATGTGTGACTCGTGACTTTATAAATCTCCTAATCTATCTAATTCACAGGTGAAACCTTATTATAGGTATATTTGTATAGGAAAGGAAGGTGGCCAATGTGTTTGGTACTCTTCATGGTTTCAGTTGTCCACTGGGGATTGGTCTTGAAGCATAACTTCTGAGGATTAAGGGGGTGTGGTAAAAGTGACATGAGGAGAGAATCTAGTCAACAAAAAAAACTTTACAAAGGCTGAGAACCCTTCCCCACCCAGACCACAAGGGGCATGTGTGAAAAGCCCATGCCTGTGGAAATGACCTCTAAAGGGTTCAGAGCCTACTGGCCCAGTGCCTTTCAGCCCACACTTTCTCCCAGCCTGCTAGCCCACTTCCATTCCTATAACTTTTTCTTTCTTTCTTTTTTTCTTTCTTTCTTTCTTTCTTTCTTTCTTTCTTTCTTTCTTTCTTTCTTTCTTTCTTTCTTTCTTTCTTTCTTTCTTTCTCTCTCTCTCTCTCTCTCTCTCTCTCTCTCTCTCTCTCTCTCTCTCCCTCCCTCCCTCCCTTTCTTTCCTTCTTTCCTTCTTTCCTTCTCTCTTTCCCTCCCTCCCTCCCTCCCTCCCTCCCTCCCTCCCTCCCTCCCTCCCTCCCTCCCTCCCTCCCTCCCTCCCGCCCTCCTTCCTTCCTTTTTTGTTTTTGTTTTTTTGAGGCAAAGTTTCTCTGTGAAACAGTCCTGGCTGTCCTGGAACTCACTTGGTAGCCCAGGCTGGCCTCAAACTCACAGAGATCCGCCTGCCTCTGCCTCCCCAGTGCTGGGATTAAAGGCGTGAGCCGCCGCCGCCGCCGCCGCCGCCGCCGCCGCCGCCGCCGCCACCACCACCCGGCTCTCTTTCTTAATAAACTCTCTGCCTCCCTTACTGACTGTATGCCCCAGTGCAATCCTTTGTCCTTGGACATAAGAACCCAGGAACTCCGGTGGGTGCCTTGAGGACTCAGTTCTATGCTGTAACAGGAGGACCATTGTATCTAATTCTCGCGAGGCTCTAGATAACTATGAATGGCAAATGAATCTGACAGCCCTAAGAAGCCACGTTTGGCAACTGGTTTGAACTGGTTTGAAGACCTTGCCAGGGGTTTAAAGCACAGACAGGGAGGCTGTTTGCACATAGGATGTCAAAGCCTGTTGCCTACTTGGGAAAAGGTGAGAGAGAGCAGGACAGGTGGAGGAAGGATGGGAGTGTGGACGGACGGACGGACGGACGGACGGACGGACACCCGGTGCTTCCGGTGCACGTTGTTTCTAGGTTGCCACTCTTCTGTATCACTTTAATAAACATCACATTTGTGTGCTTTATCTGCATTTCTTTACATAGAGAGAATTATGAAAGGCACGTGAAGGAGGCCTGGAGGGTGAGTGCAGTTTAGCTAGTGTTGGCGTTCACATGAGACAGCATGAAAGTGTCTATGGGACGTGGGTTGTGTCATTGTTACAAGTGCTAATTTGATGTTGTTGTTGTTGGTTTTTCAAGGCAGAGTTTCTCTGTGTAGCCTTGGCTATTCTGGAACTCACTCTCTCTGTAGACCAGGGCCTCGAACTCAACAGAGATCCGCCTGGCTCTGCCTCCCGAGTGCTGGGATTAAAGGTGTGCACCTCTACCGCCTGGCTAGCTCCTATCTTTTAAGTCAACCATATTGTATTAGTTAGAATTATAGTCTTATCCAAAAAACTCAGACGCAAAAGCTAACTGTCTATTTAAATAACTATGTAGTGTGACACTGTTGGGCTTCTGAACACATGACTGGCCTGAGGAACAGGCCGTACTTTATTGGCAGGATGTGACTGGGAAGGATACCAGGACTTTCTTTTTTATTTACTACTTCAGGTTGACACAGTAGTAAATAAAAAGGGCATTTTTTATTTTTAACTTCCTTTCAGTTGTGATGACAAGTGGGGACATGTCTCAAAGAGGGAAGTACAATCCTATTGTTTCTGCTGAACTTTTTTTTTTTTAAAGAACGGCCTGCAGAAGTTTTGTATAACTTGTTGGCTGTGCAAGATGTCAGACGATGTGGTTGTAGAGAGTGTTGGGAATTCGTCCTCGCTCTGTGTCAGACGCTCATTTCCACTGTTAACCTTGAGTCCAAGGCCAGAGAGCGTATGTCTCTGCTTGCACTTTGCCCAGTATCTACATCACTCCATCTGCACAGCACACTAAACCCCCAGAAATCGCATCTTATGCCAAAGGCCTTCAGCCTCTGAGTCTTTCGATTCTGTACTTGGTCCAAACAGGGAGCATATGTTTGCCATAAAAACAAAAGCAAAAGCAAAAATCTTTAGTCTTTGGAAACAATTTTCCCTTTATTCACGTGTGTGTGTGTGTGTGTGTGTGTGTGTGTGTGTGTGTGTGTGTTTTAAGCTTCCATTTTAGAGCTAGTGTTCCATGTGTTTTTTTTCAGGATGAATAGAAAAATAGAAGAGAGAGAGAAAGAAAAACCAAAAGAGACTGTGGATAGAACAAGGGTTGAGGATCCAGTGGGATTATAATTATAATCCATGTGCATTATAGTAAGAACCACTATTTGGTTTTGGCATGTCCTTCAGCAAAGTCACAGAAAATGGTGGTGACAGCGGACATTTTAAGACTGGCCATGAAGGACCAAAGATGAATCTTTGGTGTTGGCTGCCTAAGCATGCTGTTTCTAGATTTCCCTGTGCTTTAAAGGAGCGTCTCTCTTGAGATGAAGTTCGCATGCCTCGGAGACCTCCGGTGTCTCGTACACAACCCGGTGGTTTTTAGTACAACCACAGAGACCCGGGGCGGTCCGCACAGTCCATGGAAAAGAACCCAGACCTTTAGGTGTCGTTATCCCTTCTTTTTCCTTTGTCTTCTCAATTGTTACTTTGCGTTTCCTCACAAAAGTTAAAATTCGGTGAAGTCAAAATAAGGTTGCTTGTACATGACATTAGAGTACTGCCTCCTGGGAAATATGTCTCGAGGTCCTTGTGGCTAATGAGCCCAGTAAGGCTGGTGCGTTGCATGCCAGCCCATGGCAGGTCTCCGAAGATCCCAGCAGTTCCCAGCCCAGCTCTCATTGTGGGAGGCAGAAAAGACAGATAAATGCTCGCTGTTCCTGTTGGAGTCCTACAAAGCAGGGTGACTCCCTGGCAAGGCTAGGGCGCTGAGTGATGATGGAGCAAGCAGGTCCATCATCCGCGGGGTGAATGGGTGCCTTCCCCTGTCCCTGGGAGGTTTGCATGGCCGGGAAACTGCTGGTAATTTCCCTCAGCCTTTTAAGCATGAATTTGACTTCATGTGGAAGCATGGGAAGAAAAGAAGGGGAGAAGAAAGGGGGCGGGAAGGGGGAAGGAAGGCTGGAGGGAGGGAGCAAAAAAGAGAGGAGACTGAAAGAAAGGAGGGAGGAGCTAGCCCCTCCCCCAGGTACTGCTATTTTCTGCACCCAAACAGGCCAACGTTTTAAAATAAGAGAACTTCAATTTTGGCCTCTTTTTTTTTTCCCTCTCCCTTCTCCCCTCCCCCTCCACCACGCAGGCCGCCAGATCCCACCCTTGGACCCCCATGAAAATGGAAACAGTGGCGGGATCAAGCTTGGGAACCAGAGCTTGCAAACCAGCCGGCGATGCTGCTGACCCAAGGGCCGCATGGAGCACGAAGCAGGAAGCCAGAGCCCTCTCCAGTGCCTGGGGCCCACAGAAGGACCCTACCCTCGGGACTGCCTGCCTGCCGGAGAGTGAGCAGCATTGCATGCTGGGAGACCTGCAGGATGCTGAGCAGGGAGGGTCCCTGCGAAGAGATTATCGAAAACTCCGGAAAACTCACTGTACCTCCACAACATGGCCTTCGGTTTATAAAATGCACACGGCAGGGGTTGCACTTATTAGGTAGTAGGTATAGTTGCCCTTTTTTGTTAAAGAAATATTAGAAAATTTTTTAGATTTGTTCACAAACCTTGCCGTGCTGTTCTTCCCTGACCTCGGATGTTATCTAGTCAGATTCCAGTAACTTCTCCAGGGCCAGGGTCTTTTTCTCTGGCCAGTTCACCAAAAGGCAGCAGCAATATAGAAGGTTAGCTTTTAGCTGGCTTGGGGAGCAAACCTCTATTATATTAGTTTTTCTGAGGGAAATCAGAGAAGTATAACTGGACCATCATTCAAACTGAGAGCTGACTTTCTGCAAAAGAGACAAAAGTTGTGTTAGAAACTGCCATCTGTGTCCCCTTTTCATGTAACTGGTGAACATTTTTCTAAGATACAGTCATACATCAACCAACCAAACCAGACTAGAACGTTACACATAATTCTGGGGATGGGAGGCCCGGTTTAAAAGAGTTAAGTGGTTGGTATGTAAGCCATGGTAGGTGGAGGATTATAAATAGCATTCAGGGCACCACCCAGCATACATCCTCTCCGTTGCAGTAACTTTCTACTCTTGGAGATGATTAGTTCACAGAGCATTGTTTTACTAGGAGACTATGCCATAGTGTCTAAGGGAAAAAAACTAACCAGAGGATGTTGAGTCTAAATTGTAGGGCAAACTTCTATTAATAGCAGCTAATCATGGATTGTAGCAAACCAGCCAGAAAAATGTTACCACCTTAAAATTCTGGACCCCCAAAGTATAAAATTCAGAAGACCATACTTTAAGCTTTTCCAAAAAGCTTTTCTTTTGGAGAGAACAGCCACCAAGCAAACAGAGCGAGGTTCCGGTCATAGACGGTGGTTGTCAAGTCCAGGATGTGTTCGCCCACGTACGTTCTTCCTCAACTTGGGAGTTCACTGACTCTTAGAATACGAAGGATGGAAAATCCTTGTCTTGATTCAAGAGTGTCCCCCAGTGTCCCATAACAGACATCTGCAACACTGTTAGCAGATGGTGTCTGTATGTTGTAACAGGGCCTTCTCAAGGACAGTCAGCGCCTGTCCCATGCTGCCAGTGTCACTGGCTGACAGGATTCTGTGTGCCGACAAAAGACATGAATCCACTCACCGCAGGTAAAACAGAAAAAAAAAACAAAAAAAAAACCTAGAGTTGAAACTGAAAAGGCCTCTCTCCAGGTAGCATCAAGCTTATGTTTGAACCTTCCCCTGTGTTAGGGAAACTTGTCCTGGGAACTTGCATTGGTATAGCTAGGCTGTCTAGATTTCCAAGCCGAGATGGTACTGTTCCCAGAAGAGAATGTCATGGCTTTGGATTGGGTTTGCAGAGGTTGAATTTTACATGAACTGGCTGGGCTTCCCCCTGACAGTGAGCCCCCCTGGGTGTTTTAGAAAAGCACACGGGGGAGTGAAACCTTGCTTTTTCTAGGCTGCATTGCCATTGATGTCAAAGCTAGGCAGAGGGTAAGTACGCATGTGTGTCAAACAGAGAGTGTGTGGCACTTGGGCACACAAATATTCATACCCTCTTGGGCCTTCTCTGCAGGTAGATGCTGTGGCCTTTGGTGCCTGGGATTCCTTTTGGGTTGTTTTAACAATTGACTTTTAATCATAGAAACGTCTGTAAAGACCTAGAAATTACAATTGTTCTGACACAGGATATGGTATCCTTATCATCGTTCCCAGAATTCCCTTCCCAACCCCTATTTTCTCTCCCTCACATGAGGCAGGTTTGTGTATATGTGTAAATATGATTGATGTTGGCTACACCTCCATGTAATCCATTTTAGAGTGGCTGGTTTGGCTCACGACCTTGTTTGTGTCTGTAAGTGAGGCACAATATCAGAGGGATTCTTTCTCATCAGGAATCCCCAAGGACAGTGGTAGAGCTGTGCAAATGTTTTACAATAGGTACAGAATTGACTTGCCATTTTTTTTTTTTAGTAAAAAATGGTACATTAGGGTACTGAATATGATGTTACCTTGCAGACTAACCTGCATTCTAGCCAGTAGTAAGGGCTGTGCCCCAGTGGGGATCCCACTCGTTCCCGAGGGAGGTTTGGAGGCTTGAAACATTTCCTCTGCCATTAAGGACTATGGCCTGTATAGACTTCCCTCCTTGCCACTGGGCAGTGTTCCGGACAGGGAGTAAGAAGCCAGCCATCAGCCAAGAGCTCTGGCTGTGTTCAGACCTGATCATGCGTTTCATCGTTGTTGTGACACCCAGTGACCCAGCAGTCATGCCGTCACACAGACTGTCACCCTTTCTGGTGGTTTTGTAAAGGGTTTCCACTTGGGCTGGACCCAGGTTTTGTACCTAGACGATACCTCCCCAGACACCCGGGACCTTCGCATCTTGTACTCTGTTCTATGGTAAAGCATTTCCCTTGTGCTCATTTGTATCAGTTGCTTTTGATTTTAACCCATTGGTATGATTCATACTAATAAATATTTTAAGTTTTACTGAGTGTCTTTTTCTTATTACAATCAGTAAAGGGACTAAAAGTCAACACAGAATTAAAAAAAAAAAAACATGTAAATTTGTACACGTGAAGACCTGGAGGAGAATATTCACTGAAGCACTGTTGACAATAGCAGATTGTCATCCACTAGGGAAACAGATAAATAAAGCATGGTCACGTGATGAAAGCTATGGGCTAGGATGAATGCATTGTCTATAATGTACCACCGTGCATCTCTAAGCAGAGTGTAGAGTGCAAGGCTTCACTGCCCTGAGGGAGCCACTCACGGGAGTCTGTGGAGTAGTCTTCAGTAGCTGTCCACTGCATAGCATGGGGAATGGAACCGTGACCCTGGATGCATGAATCAAGACAACTGGGGTTGTCTTAGGGTTTCTATCGCTGCAAAGTGACACCATGACCACAACAACTCTTATAAAGGAAAACATTTAATTGGTGCTGGCTTACAGTTCAGAGGTTTAGTCCATTATCATCATAACAGAAAGCAAGGCAGCAGACAGACAGACATGGTGCTGGAGAGGTAGCTGAGATTTCTACATCCCGATCCACAGGCAGCAGGAAGAGACTGTGTGTTACACTGGGCATAGATTGAGCAGAGGAGACCTCAAAATGTTCCCCCACAGTGACACTTCCTCCAACAAGGCCACATCTATTCCAACGAGGTCACACCCCGTACTAGTGCCACTCTATAGGCCAAGCATTCAAACACATGAGTCTATGGGCCGTACCTATTCAAACCGCCACAGGGGAATAATAGTGATCATTTATTGATGTGTGGAGGGAAGTAGAAGCATAAGAAGGAAAAGCATCAACCTGTGACGCAGAGGACACCAAATCAGGTCAGAGATGAACAAAAGGCTTTTAACTGCCAGCCATTTTTCATTTATTTCATGGTCTGAAAATCTGAAGCCAATACCCAGCATGGTATCACACACACTCCTTTAATCCCAGCACCAGGGAAAACAAAGGCAAGTAGATCTCTGGGAGTTCATTTCCAGCCTCATCTACATAGCGAGTTCCAGGCCAGCCAGGGCTACATAATGAAATCCTGTCTCCATCACTCAATAAATAGGCAAATACGTAAATAAGCCTGAAGCAAATATGATGAAATGATAGTATTTGATAAATTCAAGGCATGTGCTTTACTAGTCTCTATATTTCTCTGGGGTCAGTCTTTTTCAGAAATGGAGAGAGATGGAGGTAAGAAGCAAGGATTAAGCTAACTTTAGTGTGCTAGAAAGATCTCTATCATTGCCAGCCTGATGGAGCACACTGGCAGAGCTTCTGTTTTCCACAGAGAGCTTGTGCTGAGTAGATGGAAGGCCTGTGTGAAGTGGTACCTTATGCTCTTTACATGTGAGAGGTGCTGAGGGCATGCTGGGAAGCTGCCCAGGCTGTACATAATTAAACAAGACTAGAAAACAGTCTACCATGGCCGGGGAAATGGCACATAGGTTCAGAACGCTTGTTGGGTAAGCATGAAGACCTGAGTTTGGAGCCCCAACACCCACAGAAATCCAGGCATTGGCCCCATGTTCCTGCAATGGGGTACGGAGATAGGCAGCGGCCAGCCAGCCCAGCAGAAACTTGAGTTTCAGGCTCAGTGAGAGACTGAAAAGAAGGTGGGGCATGATAGAGCAGGATGCCTGATATCTTCCTGTGTTCTCTATATATGTGTGCAGGGATGGGCACACACATGTATGTACACACACACACACACACACACACACACACACACACACACACGCCACAAACAAAATTAAAAGAGTTCAGGGTGGAGCCTGCATGATTGAATTCTGATGATTTTATGGGATGCAACAGAGACCAGATCACATGTCTGTATATAACCTTCGTTTTTCAGCATGTGATATCTTGTTCTACCTCAGGACCCTGCCAGCAAGTAGGCCAACCCCAGATGTGGGTTGATGTCCCTAGACCAAACTGTGACCCCAAACCTTTCTTAAGTTACCCCAGTCTGTGGTATTGTGTTAGTAGCAACAAACTGAGATGTTTGATCACTTTGGTCTAGTAGGAGAAGATGTTACGTTGGAGAAGGAATCCAAACACTCAAGAGTTAGTGGATAAGGACCTTCTTTATAAAAGTCACATGACTATCCACCCATCTATCTCTAACCATCCACAAATCTACATACTCATCCATCCGCCCTGGCTCTAACCACCCACTCAACACTCAACCATCCACCCACCCACAACCCTAACTATCTACCCAATACTTACTCATCCACCCACCTCCCCACTCACCTGTCTACCTACCCAGCCATTCACACATACAACCATCTACCTTGACACCCATGCATCTCTTTACCTACCGCAACCTATCTGTCTGTCTGTCCATCCACTCACTTTTCCAGTAAGGATTTATTGAGGGCTCTTTTGAATCAAATGCTGAACCAGCCCTCCATGCCCCCTCCCATCCATCCAGTCACCAAACTTATAGAGAAGAAACAGGACGCTAAAGACAAGCAAACCAAGAACGTCAGGACGGAACAGACATCCCAGCTGCAGACAAGACAACTTGACTTAGAGACACTCTCACTGCTGAGCAGGAACTTCTTTGTTCCTAGGGATCTACTCCGTTCCTAATCCTCAGATGAGCAAGGCACTTAGCTTCCCCGGGCCTCAGTTTCGCCTGTAAAATGGGGACAATACAGCAAGCCAGAGCTAATGCCAAGTGAAGTGGAGTAAATATGAGCTAGGACAGCAAACGAAAGCTTTGGTCTTTGGCTGGTGCCGAGCATGGCTCTCCTCCTGACTTCTCAGTTCCCACGTTCTTTTTGTTATCATCCCCTGTCTCGGAAGACAATGTCATGTAGAGATTGAGAAACTTCAAGTCAACCCTCTGAATGCAGCTTCCAGCTCTGTGACTTGTGGGTGGTGGAAGCCTTAGCAGATTGAGCTCCCCAAGTTCCCTGTCGGGTGAAGGGCATGTATCGTTCACAGGCACCCACACCTTACTTCTGGGACCCAGATCATGTTACAATGGAAAGACTTTCCCCAAGCTTTCGATAGGCCCACTTAGCCCCAAAACTAGACCTAGACTGATGTGACAGTTTGTAATCATTGTTTCTCCACAATGTTTCACCATTTATCTGCAAAAATACTGTTGTGTTTGATTACGGGACTCACCCTCATATTACTTTTATGAAATTCAAACAAAACTCTAGATCCTAGAAGCATCAACCCTCGAGACATAATGTGCTCTCAGCTGCGGACCGCACCTCACGACTGTACCTCGGAGACTAAGGGGACAAACGTCTGAGTTGAGGCCACACATAGGGTCTCCAGGAAAACCCAAAGGCTGCTTTCTCCCATGGAAAGCAACACTCCAGCTGTCTGGAACCACAGGGTTTTGCAGCACTGAAAGAAGTTCTGGTGGCCATGGAAGCAGGCAAGAATTCAAAAACAATAATCTTCATATGGATAGAGAGGCTGCTGTTCCCCAGCGTTCATGAGATTGGTGCTGTTACTATCTCCATTCTACAGAAGAGGGAACCGAGACGCAAAGAAAAATTGCCCAAGATCATAGAGCAGAAAAATGGACTGGAGGTCAAATGTTAGCTGCCATTATTTCTTCCTTTCTTTACTCTCATTATTCTAGAGGGAAAGGGAGGCTGCATAAAATGAAATCCATTCTGATTGACAAGTTCCCAGGAGCTTTCACATTATATCTTAGTTTGTCCACAAAAAAAATCCAAGAAAAATGCACAGTTCTAATGTGTAAGGCATTTTCCCCCTCTCTGGCAATGCTGGGGATTGAACCTAGGACCTTGCACATACTGAGAAGTTCCCCACTCAGCAACATCCTTAGTTGATCTCATTTGTAAGAAAGGATCCTGGAGAACTTGAACGACATTCTCAATTCTACGCAGCGAGAAAGTAGGGCGAGCTGTATCCACGCTGAGACCTATCCTATTTTGAAATGTGTTCTCACATCTCAGGAGAACACGTTTTGCCCGGGGAGCTAAGGGTTAATCAGCTCTGGCCGGAAGAGCAGAATTGCCCTATTAAAAGGTGCTTGCTGGTTTGACTCACCCATAGCTAATCGCAAACTGCTGGTCTGACTCTTCCAGAAGGTTGCTGTGTTTCCCTTGTCCTTGATTTTGCTGTGGCAACCATTGCTCAGCCCTCTGTCAAATTTTGAAATGCCCTGGAAATAACTCACGCACCTGGGGTCAGCAATCTAGGCTTTGTAGGGTCCGAGGTCCTGAGCTGCTGAAAACCCAGGGCCCAGATTGGTCTCTGCCCATGAACCTGGTTGACCTTTCTCTGCTTCAACTCACATTCTCCCTGGATTTAGAAATACCCAGTCTTTCTATTTGTTTGAAAAAGAACCGCTAACTTGTTTCTAAGGCCCAGAGGGTTGGTCCTTCCATTTTACACTTGTTCACAGTACTCCTGGCTCCTGTTACCTATGTGCACTCTTACATCTTTACTAATTTTGATCAGCTGCCCAACATCTCCTCCGCTCCCTCTTTCTCTTGCATTCACATAATTAAAGAAAGTAAATCTTGGTCCTCTGTTAACATGGTCTCCTCATTTTGTACTGTCAAAGACTATTAGACACGTACCGAATGCTGGCTTTTCCAGCCTCCCTCTCTCCACTTCTCTCCTGGATGCTCCCTTTTCTGCTCTCTGTGTCTTGGGCTCCATGGTTCCTCTATTCCACTGCCCACCTTCCCTTGTCTTTTGCTGGGGTAGGCAATCTTCCTGCTTAAATACAGATATCTTCTGCAAACTTCTCGTGATGGTTACTCTTGAGTCAACTTGATTGAATTGAGAGATATCTTGGAGACTAGCAAGGCACACCTCTGGCTGTCTTTGTGGGCATTTAGTCTCTCATCTAATCAGACATTTGACCCACCGATGGATTCAAAATTTGAATATGCTTTGGTGGAAACTGGAAGGTCCAGTCTGCTTAGAGAAACCAGGTCACAGTTTCACAAATCTAATAGGGCTCAAACCAGGGACAAATGGCTATCTGAGGATGCCTATTTAATGTATCAAAGTGGACCTGGCCCCAGGTTCTCCCAGCATCCCTCAGTCCCTACTTGTTACAGGGTGTGCTGGCTAGTCTTATATCAACTTGACACAAACTAGAGTTATCTGAAAGGAGGGAACCTTCAATGAAGAAATGCCTCCACAAGATCAGGATGGAGGGCATTTTCTTAATTAGTGACTGATGAGGGAGGGCTCAGCTGGGTTCTACAAGAAAGCAGACTGAGCAAGTCATGGGAAGCAAGCCATGGAAGCAAGGCGCTCCATGGCCTCTGCATCAGCTCCTGCCTCCAGGATCCTGCCCTGCTTGACTTCCTGCCTTGACTCCCTTTGATGATGAACTGTGATATGGAAGCATAAGCTGAATAAATCCTTTCCTCCCTAAATTGCTTTTTGGTCATGGTGTTTCATTGCAGCAACAGAAACCCTAACTAAGATACAGGTATGGCCCCACCCCCTACCCTAACCCTCTCCAGCCCAGGGACTGGGCTGGGCTGCCCCTCCCCCAGCAGCTCTTCCCTATAATAACCCAGCCATTTTGGCTATGTGGTCTTTCCCCCCCCCCCCCTTTCTCTTTTGGCCTCTTGGTCTCCTGGCTCTTTCTCCCTTTCCCCTCTCCTCACAAGGCCCAGCTCAGGGTAATGTTCATTCTGGACTCACCCAGATGTCTCTGCCTCTGGCTATGTTCTCTCTCATATCTGCAATGAATTCTCTCCTCCACCATACCTAGGAGCAGTCATGTCCTTTCTTATTTCATTTTTCATTCATCTGGTGCTGAAATCCGGGACTGTACCAGGGATCTGTAGTCCTTCTCGGCTTTTGTCCCCACTGCCTTAGGCTGAGCAGCTCTGCTGGTCACTCTTCTGCCTCTGAGAGGTCGAAACATTGAAATTGTGGGTCTAGAGATGTCTTTCCCCCTTAACTTGGTCTGCAGGTATTTCATCAGAGCAAGGGAAGGTCTCTCTCCTCTCTCTCTTTCTCTCACACACACTCTCACAATCTTGCTTATGAACACACACTCTCATGAACACACATTTTCACATGCTCTCACACACTCACAAGAATGCTTCCACATGTGCATGCTCTCACCTGCAAACTCTCTCACACACACACTTTCACCTGCACACACTCTCATCCCCATACTCATATACACACTCACACATACACACTCTTTCACACACTTCTCTCTCACACTTTTCACACTCTTCTCACACACCTCTCTCACACTCACGGGAACACTCCCACAAATGCTCTCACCTGCAAACTCTCTTGCACACACTCTCTTACACTCATACACTCTCATCTGCACACATTCTCATTCTCACACTCACATACACACTCTTTCACACACACTCCTTCCCACACACTCTCACACACACTTCTCTCACTCTCACACACTTCTCTCATACTCTTCTCACACTCTCACACACAATCTCTCTCTCATACTCTCTCATACATACATAATCTCTCTCATATACACTCTATCACATACACTCTCACACACAGGCACTCTCTCACACACACACTCACACACACTCATACACTCTCACACACACTCTTATTCTCTCACTCACACTCTCTCACACATTTCACACACACATTCACACATATACACTCTCACTCCCACTTACACATTCTCTCACACTCTCTCTCACACACACATAGACACATGTTCCTGATATTGCCCAATAGACCACTTTCCTGATGCTATTATTCAACTTTAGAGTTTCAAGGATTATTTTTAGGTGTTTGGCTTCCAAATTGTGGTCTGACCTAACTTCATTCCAGAGCTGAGACCTTGCTTCCCACCCTCTTGATAGGGGTGCCCCATGGGTGTCCTGCTCCAGGGGCCCTTCTCAGGTGCACAAACCCCAGGCTATTCTGTTAGTGAGTTCATGTACAACATTCTCTCAGCAGCTCCAGCTTCATAGGTTCTTAATATTTCAGCTATTGTGAACAGATTTCTCTGACATTTACTTTTGACCCTCAGGCCTTTCTGTGGTTCCACAAACCCCCAGAGTGTCACCAACTAAACCAGTGTTCAAAAATCTGGGCCTGTGGAGAGACATTGCCCATTCAGATAACACCCCCCACCCCCCACCCCCCACTCCCCACCCCCCCCCCACCCCCGCACACACACTGCAAGTCAAATGAAGCTCTAACTCTACAAGCCATGTCTAGCCCAGCCTTTATCTCTGGCTGTGACCCCTGGTCCTGCTCCCTCCACACTGGCTTGCTTTCCTCTCTGTTGTAAAGTGCATCTCTTGATTGTAAAGCTCATCTTGAACAACTTTCAGCAGCTCAGAAACTGGAAAGGAGGTGTGGCATTGGCAGAGCTGCACAGGGATACACACACACACACACACACACACACACACACACACACACACAGGAGACTTTTTTTCCGAGGGCCAAAGCTTAATTCTTCATTTTATTTTTCTCTGTGCTGGATATTCTTTTTCTGTCTTACATTTCTCCCTTAACCCTTTATACCACCTAACACAAAGATTTCTATGCAAGAAAAGACTAGTCATAATCTCATTACATATTTTCCAAAAACAAATTATTTATACAAGAAGAAATCCTATGAAGGTCACAAGTTATGGCCAGGCAGCAGTGGTGCACACCTTTAATCCCAGCACTCAGGAGGCAAAGGCAGGCGGATCTCTGAGTTCGAGACCAGCCTGGTCTACAAAGCGAGTTTCAGGATGGCCAGAGCCATTACAAAAAGAAGCCCTGTCTTGGAAAAAAAATCACAAGTGTTAACATTTTTTTAAATTATTTTTCCCACCATAGCATCTTCACCCCCAAAGCAATGATTCTTTTATTACTGATTAACAAAATTTTAAGCAAGCTTAGTGTATTTCAGTCAGTTTCTTTGTACGGGCAGACAGCTGTTTGAGGTTTCAGTGTGATAGATTTCTGGTTTTAATACTACTCTAGAGGAACTTTAAACGAGTGGTCAGCTAACCATCTGTTAGAGATGGTTATCTTTACACACAATAGGGTCATATGATTCTCTTTCACAACTTTGCTTTCTCAAGGTGCGCACTGGGGCCTGGGATCAATTCTGTAAGCTACATGACCAAGGAACTCAGGCCTAACCTGGGGTACAGGGACATAATTGTTTTCTTAGATCATCCGCCTGTTTTTCCACAGGCAGAATTCATGGTTCTACAACACATGAAGCTTCCTTATTCTTCTTTTCCATCCTTTGCAAATCTCACATCTAACAAAGGGGAAGGTGATTTTTAGCCTATATTTACCTTTTTTGTGTCTCCTTTTGAAGCAATTGACAGAATAACCTAAACCATTTCCCTAATCATCTTACTGTCTTAGCTACATGTATCTTTTAGGCTGACTCAGAAAGTTCGATTAAATCATAGATCTAACGAATCATCATTGCTCTTATAAAAATCATCTTCATTATGATCTGCAAGTCAATTGCCCGGTGAGGAGTGGGATTTTCCCAAGCAACAATCACACTATATTAGATACAGTGGGATCCCTTCATATAGTAATCACACCGTGCCAGCTACAGCAGGAACATGGCAGCGGCAAGCAGGAGGACTCACTGCAGAAGCCGAGGGTGTTCTGGAGACGCAATCCCCCCAGGGCTTTGCCTCTCCAGGATGCACCCAGAGGAGCTTTGTTATCCTCTGGGCTGTGTTCTGTGAGCTCCACTGCTGTCTGCAGCTCCTCTCCCATGGACCCCGGCGATCCCTATATCTGCTTCTCTTTTCTCAGCTTCTCCTCACCCTTCTAATCCTTATAGATCTGGGGACAGTAGGTTAGCATTAAGTTCCAATGGCACACTATCAAAGATAGTGATATCGTATACTTAACACGATGAGTCTAGCCCTGAAATGATGGTTTGATTCTCTCCCCTCTTCTGAAGTTAATCAAGTAGCACCTTGGAAAGTCAAAAGAAAAAAGAGCCAGGCGGTGGTGGTGCACACCTTTAATCCCAGCACTTGGGAGGCGGAGCCAGGCGGATCTCTGTGAGTTCGAGGTCAGCCTGGTCTACAGAGCAAGATCCAGGATGGGCACCAAAACTACACAAACAAGGCCTGTCTCAAAAAACAAACAAAAAAGAAAGGAAGAAAGAGAGAGAGAGAGAGAGAGAGAGAGAGAGAGAGAGAGAGAGAGAGAGAAGAGAGAGAGAGAGAGAGAGAGAGAGAGAGAGAGAGAGAGAGAAAGAAAGAAAGAAAGAAAGAAAGAAAGAAAGAAAGAAAGAAAGAAAGAAAGAAAGAAAGAAAGAAGAAGAGGAGCTGGCCGGACACAGGCATTTCGGTCCTATTGTACAGTTATCACTGAGCATCTGTGACGAGGCACACGGTGCTAGAGGCTAAGAGCCACCAAGGCTTGTCTCTATCCCCAAGCAGCTTATGTTCTGGCAGGAGAGGAATGACTTAGGGTCACATGACTCCCATTTCATCAAGTGTGGTGAGATGGGAGGGCTGAGGGACTGGGACCGTGTCCTGGTTGGTGGCATTTTAAACTTTTTTGACTCAAACATTTGCTTTCCAGTGTTCTTTTTCTGCATCTTCTGTGAACGGTTTGTAAAAGTCTTATGGGAACAGTTCCCTTCATCTCTCTCCTTTCCTTCATTCAGAGTTTGTATTAGCCAGGATTTTCTAGGAATAGAATTATAGAATGAATAGAATTATAGAATGAATATGTATTAAATTGTGATTTAATGATTAAATGATTAAATCTATATATTTATTAAAAGGGAGTTTGTTAGGATGGCTTCCAGGCTATGGTCTGGCCAGTCCAACAGTGGCTGTCTCCTGAGGGAAAAGCTAAGGATTCTGTAGTTGTTTAATCCATGAAGCTAGATGTCTCAGCTGGTCTTCAGTCTAAGTTGGAGTCCCAAAGGAGCAGGTTCTAATACCAGTGAAGGAATGTCTCTGCACAGGTCAGGTGAAGTTGCCATCAAGAGTAAGGGCAAACAGACAGAAGGCAAAAAGCTTTCCTCAGTGTCCTTTTATGTGGGCTGCCACCAGAAAGTGTGGCCCAGATTTAGGGCTGGTCTTCCCACCTCAAACGATCAAGTCAGAAAATCCCTCATAGCTGTGCCCAGCCGCTTGGGTTTTAGTCTACTCCAGAGGTAGTCAAGTTGACAATCGTGATTAGCTATCACAGAGGTCAAGGTGAAGCCGGTGGCTGGTGGATATTAAACTTTTCCTACAGCTAGGTTTAGAAGATGGAACCAGAGTCTTCTTTGTTTCTCATTAAACTTGTGAAATCCACCTGTGTTTCTATTTGTTGTCACTAATGTCCACTGGGTGCCATGCTTGAGATGGGGTTCCTCCCCAGGAAGCCCAGCATGGTGACTCTCAACATCAAATTACTGCTCTAAGAGATGGTTAATGGGGCTTGTTCACTTGCTCTACTCTTTGGCAGGTCCATTGTTTCTGAAAGTGGACAGTCTATAGGAAAAAGTCTGCTATTTCCCATGGCTGGATCCCTTTAAGGGTGAGCACTGGTAGGTAGATGCAGAAGGTGGTGGAACTATGACCAGAAGGCACGTGCTTTTATTATCTTCTAAACAACATGTTTGTATGAAAACATCAACAAACTTAGAAATAATTTGGATCTTCCCAAAACCGCTTCAGACAGATTTCCCAGTAAATATTCATACAAGAGAGCTTTGAACATCATACGAGAAGTCAAAACAGGACCTCGGCTCCTAACTTTGTCCTGATGGAGTGCCCAGCAGAATGAGTCAAGTTTTCAGACTCTTCCAAGAGGAGGCCCTAGGAGCTAAAGCTTGCCTGTGCCTAGCACGTACCATCTGCCGTAACAGACATGCCTTAGCTGTTTATACCCACTTCTCATCTCAGACTGTCACTACATGCACCCGTAACTCTCTCAGGGTGGCTGTAGGCTGTGAATGTGGCAGACTAAATGCTCCTGGGAAAATTGGTCAAGTGGAGACCAAGGAGTTGAGACTGGTCTGTGTCAGTTTGGCTTGATGTAGGCCACAGGTGCTCGCAAAGGCAGGTGTCTGGATTACTGCCAGACACGTGTTTCGGGGGAATCTCCCGAATAAACTATTTGCTCTCAAATTCTTAACATTTGCTTTTCATAGCTAATTAAAATGTATTATATAGCTTGGTGTGGTGGCACACATCTTTAATCTGTTGCTAAGTGTCATTCTCTGATCAAAGGAACCTAGAAAAGCAGGATTCTAGAGCCAGGACAGTGAATAGACTAGACCTGTGGTTCTCAACCTTCCTAATGCTGTGACACTTTAATACAGTTCCTCATGTTGTGGTGACTCCAACCATAAAATTATTTTCATTGCTACTTCATAAATATAATTTTGCTACTGAGCAGTGTCTGTTCCTAAGACCATCAGAAATGTGTTCTCTGATGGTCGTGACCCACAGGTTGAGAACTGTTGTACTAGATGAACCTTGCAAAAATGTCTTGATTTCTTGATCCTGTAATTAAATGCCTGACAAAAGAAACTGAAGGATAGAAGGAGGGAAGGGTTTGTTTTGGCTCAAGTTCAAGGGTATAGTCATGGTGGCAGGATCTTGAAGACACTGGTCATGTTACATCTGTATTTGGGAAGTAGAGATTGTTGAATGCTGGTGTTAGCTTGTTTTCTCCTTTTTATTCAGTCCAGGAGCCCAGCCTATAGGAAGGTAATCCTTCCTGGAACAGACCTTAGCACAACTAACTCCATGATGAAGTACTATTTGGGCTATAAAACTCAAATGTAGACAGCATTATCTGTCCAAATGAGAACAAAGACCTAATCCTTCGAAGCCCATAGTTCTGGGACAGTCTCTAAATGTACTAACCTTGCCTTTTAGCTTCTATGGATCCGCTTCCATCTAACTGTTCTTGTTTATGGAGGCATGTCAACCCAGGATATGGTTTTTGTGCTTAAAAGTTCACCCTGTAAAAAGACATGGGCCTCCACTGGGATCCTGAATAGCCAGTGTAGTCACCAGCCAGGCCAGCTCACTAAGACTTTCTATTTACTTAAACCCATGTCTGAGTAGTCTTCACTGGTTGATCCCCCCCAAACACTTCTGACCTGAATGAAGCTGATCTAGATAAGCCCTCACACACGTGCCCACAATCTTGTCTCCTAGACGATTCTGCACACTGCTGTGCTGGCTGTCAGTACTGATGATCGTGAACATCTTGTATAGACAATTCTGCACACTGCTGTGCTGACCGTCAGTACTGATGATCGTAAACATCTTGTAAGCAGGAAGCACAGATGTTTGCAAAGGTAAGCTCATGTCAAAGGGAAGCAGGAGCCATTTGAAAACAGGAGCTCTCCAATGCCAAAGCTGGGACAAGCTGCACAATGAAATAAATAACCCAGTACCAGATTACAAAACAAAGTATACATTGAACATCCATGAATCAACTTCTGATATGAACAAATGACTCATGAAAAAATGGAAAACAAACCCCCAAACAGAAGAATTCTAAGTGATTTATATAGGATATTCCTCTTGAGCATGGCTATGAATAGTGACCTCCCTCCCTCCCTCCCTCCCTCCCTCCCTCCCTCCCTCCCTCCCTCAGTCCTTTCTCTCCTTCCCTTCTTTCCTGTGCAATAAGGGAAGGAAGGGGAAGGAAGCAGCCATTCAACAGAGAAACGGAACAATAACCCCTCAGCCAGGTGCTCAAGTTCAAAGGCATTGGCGATCTCTACACATATTTAATTTATAAGGATGAAGATAGCACTTTACCTCTGGTCTTCCTCCCTAAGACTCTAGTCTGAACATTGGGAACATATCAGACAAACTCTAACCGAAAGGAAACTTGCTAATACTTTTCAAGCCAATTAGTTAAGTCTTAAGGAGATTGGAAGTAAAAAAAGCCATAATATAACAAATACTCAGTTCTCTGTTCAAGCACCCACCAGGAAGACTCGAAGGGCAGGAAATGGTCAATTGAGAGAAAGAGGCCAAGAGGCAGAGGTTGGTTCCTGGGCCTCCTGCTGTGAAAGAACACTGAGACACTTCTTAAGCAAAAAGGACTATAAAACACTCTTTTGGAAAATTTTAGAGGAGCTCGGTGTTTAAAAGCTCACTGAGGCCCTGAGTTATGTTCCTGGCTGCCCACATCATGAAGCTCATAAGCACCTATCACCCCAACTCCAGGGGATCAGGTGTCCCCTTCTGGACTTGGTGGGCACCCCCACTGACACATGCACACCCACTAACACATAACTAAAAATAATATCACCCTTAAAACAGAAAGGAAGTTCTCACTGGATTCTATCTATAATCAGGCCAGCAAAATGGCTCAGGGAGTGAAGGCACTTGCTACCAAGCCTGACAACATAGGTACCGAGGGCCGTGGGAGTATACAGCAGGTGACAACTAGTGTTTGACAAGTCGACCCTCAAGATGTATGATTCCCTGATGAGGAGCCCCACCTGGCAAAGCCGTGGGGGTCACTGGCTGTAGAAACTGGTTGTTTTCTGTCTGTAACTTTCTACTGTGCCACCATTATACCTCCACAGCCCATTGGGAGTGTGTTTTATATCTCTGGGCACACTTAGAGTTGTGGATGGTCAGGAAGATGATTTCTGTTTAAGTCGTATAAATCTGATGTATAGAAATAATACCAGAATATTCTTCTTTACTAACACAGAAAAGTAAAATTATTCTCAGTCACTAAGACAGCTAATTTTAAACCTCAGAACAAATTCAAAATAGACTAAGCTGCCCCTGCAGAAAATGCACAAAGACTAATTCCCAGACTAATAGTATTGTTTGCTAAATCAAGCCCAGACTGTTTACATTGAGATATAGCTCCCTGCAGTAGCTCCCTTTCTGCACGTAGCCTGAATGCTCAAGGTTCAGCCAATTATTTACTGTCTGGGATCCCTCACCAACTTAGAGCTACGTGGACGGGTCACTGTGACATTACTAGCCTAAGAGAAACTATGTGATTTATCTTGTGTTATGAGAATGGGTAAGGCCCTGAAAATGTAACTTATAATTGTCCAGAGTTTGGCTGTGAGAGGAGCAGCCACGGTGTAGAGAGAGAATGTGAAGCAACTGTGGAAAGAGCTGGGCAGAAGTGTGTGTGTGTGTGTGTGTGTGTGTGTGTGTGTGTGTGTGTGTGTGAGAGAGAGAGAGAGAGAGAGAGAGAGAGAGAGAGAGAGAGAGAGAGAGTATGTATGTGCTGAGGAAGGGATGTGAAGGGACTGGGTAAGTAGTAGTGGGTGAGTGAGGAAGGTGTGTGTGTGTGTGTGTGTGTGTGTGTGTATGCTGAGGAAGGCATGTGAAGGGACTGGGTAAGGAGTAGTGGGTGAGTGAGGGAGGTGTGTGTGTGTGTGTGTGTGTGTGTGTGTGTGTGTGTGTGCTGAGGAAGGCATGTGAAGGGACTGGGTAAGGAGAAGTGGGTGAGTGAGGGAGGTGTGTGTGTGTGTGTGTGTGTGTGCTGAGTGAGGGATGTAGCTGTATGGACAGAGAGAAAAAAGTCTGAGAGATAAGAAGAAGCACGAGAGGAGGGTGAGAGAGTGAATGAATGAGGAACTGAGTAAAGAGTGAATAAAACATGTAATATGTGAAGGAATGTAACAGTAGAGAGAAGAAATGTGTAGATGTAACTGTGCAAAAGAGGTACGTGGCTATGTGAAGAAGTTATGGAGAATGTAACAATGTGGAATGTGAAACAAGAGATTTTTTTAAAAAAAAGATGTAGTAAGAGAGAAAGTTGCCATCAGAGATCATGAGTGTTTCCTTATTTTGCCCCTCAGATAGATAGAAACTTATTTCTAAGTATCCTCAGATTAAAAAAAAAAAAGTCTATAGCCGGGTGGTGGTGGCGCACGCCTCCCAGCACTCGGGAGGCAGAGCCAGGCGGATCTCTGGGAGTTCGAGGCCAGCCTGGGCTACCAAGTGAGTCCCAGGAAAGGCGCAAAGCTACACAGAGAAACCCTGTCTCGAAAAACCAAAAAAAAAAAAAAAAAAAAAAAAAAAAAAAAAAAAAAGTCTAGCCCTCAGATCGATAAGAATTTTTCTTAAGCCCTTGCCACCTTCCTGGATTTTTTTGTTACCCTGGTGGAAGCTGGAGGCTGGCCCCCTGGCTACCGATACCTGGGTTTGATCCTTGAGAACCACATAATGGAAGGAGAGAACTGGTTCCTGAAAGTTGTTCTCTGACTTCCACATATAGGCTTTGGCACAGATGTATCCACAACACATATGTAATAATAAATTATTTTTAAAAGAAAGAAAATATCGCCGGGCGGCGGTGGCACACGCCTTTAATCCCAGCACTCGGGAGGCAGAGACAGGCGGATCTTTGTGAGTTTGAGTCCAGCCTGGCCTCCAAAGTGAGATCCACGAAAGGTGCAAAGCTACACAGAGAAACCCTGTCTCAAAAAAACAAAAAACAAAAAACAAAAAAAAAAACAAAAAACAAAAAAAAGAAAGAAAGAAAGAAAGGAAAAAAAGAAAATATCTATAAGCATAAGCAAATAGAAAAAGACTGTATGAGTCACAATACTAATAGCAATAAGTTCTGAAGATGGGTATTGAGTAGGTTTTGTCTGAAATGGTTTCCTGATGTGAGATGTCTTTCTGTGTGCTGTGAATATGTGTTGCTCCCATTGGTTAATAAATAAAGCTGCTTTGGCCTATGGTAAGGCAGGATAAGAGCCAGGTGGGAAATCCAAGCAGAGATACAGGGAGAAGAAAGGAGAAGTCAGGTAGATGCCATCCAGCTGCCCAAGGAGCAAAATGCCAGCAGATCAGTAATGGTATGGCCACATGGCAATACACAGGAATAGAAATGGGTTAATTTAAGTTGTAAGAGCTAGTTAATAATAAGCCTGAGCCATAAGCCAAATGGTTTGTAATTAATATCAAGCCTCGGAATGATTATTTTATAAGTGGCTACAAAGCCAGGTGGAACACAGAAAAGCCTCTGGCTAACAGTCCCTACAGGCTCATGTTTAAAAATCTGGTCCCCAGCTGATGGCAGAATTTGGCAAATTATGAAACTCTGGGAGGTGTGGTCAGGCTGCCACGGCGGGGTTTGATGGTTACGGCCCGTACCTGTTTCCAGTCCTGTTCTCTGCTCATGTGAACAAGCCTCTTCTGTGGAGTCCCACTGCCACTAAACTGCTGGGCCATGTCTTCCCTGCCATAGTGACTGAACACTCTCTGAAACTGTGGGTCAACATACACCTTGACCCGCTTCTAACGGATATTTTGTCTACGTGGCAGGAAACGTAACAGACGCAGACAAAATGGGTCGGTTTTATTTTCGTTCCACGTATCAGCTTTCTCGTTCTTCTGTCAAGAATCTGTACTGTAATGTAAATCAAACACAGTTTATGCCAGCTTAGCGGATGGGGGGGGCAGTCCACAGTACTCTTCATGGAGAGGCAGGAGTGAATTCTCAGTGCGAATCCCAGCTTCCTTTTGGCAGGCTGCTCAGTGCTGTAGTTGTGGCCCTTTGCAGCTGGGTTCTAGGTGCATCTGAGATTCTCTTACATGATGAACCTGCTTGAGAAGGAGGCCACAGTTCACACCGGGCTCTGCCCCTATTCACACCTGGCTTTGCCCCTATTCACACCCAGCTCTGCTCCTGTTCACACCCGGCTCTGCTCCTGTTCACACCTGGCTCTGCTCCTATTCACACCTGGCTCTGCTCCTATTCACACCTGGCTCTGCTTGTTCCCATGGGAGCCCCGTAGAAAGGAATGTAGGCGCGAAAGCCCATGTTTACCTCTAGCTTTGAGCTGAGAGAAAATCCAGAGGCCGTCTCTGGGATTGCATCTCTAGTAGAAAGTTCTTGAAGCCAGCCTGGGTGGTGGGAGTGGTGGCCTCCTACCTCCCTTGCTTTCCTGGAGTCTGGGAGGCTGCAGCCCCATGGGCAGGTCTGTCCTGTAGTACTGTGCACTGTTTGGAGACCAAATGAGATCCTGGCAGGGCATTTCATAACTGCCTAAACCATCTCATGCTGAAAAGAGCTGGTTGTTTGCTTTCTAAGACACACCCTGACTCACATAAGGGTTCCTGACAACTGGGAGACGTGCCTGTGTTGAAGGAAAGCATCCGTTATGACAAGTGGAATGGAAATTCTTCAGCACTATCAATATTTCAAGTGTCTTGAAATCCACGAACTGCATAAGCCAGAGAGAAACAAACAACACAGCTTTGCCAAGCCTCACACACGACCAAGATCTCCAAGACAGCAGCAGGCGGGTGCAGACTTCCTCTCTTTCGCTAAGATAGGAAGGTGTAATGCAGCTTCAAGTGTTTTCTAAAATGGATCTAAATTTTCCCTCTGGGCCTTTCCTCAATGGGATTAAGTGGGAGCTTGGGAAGAGCAGGCTTGTCAAATTAAACGTGCTCATGCATAGAATTTCAGCAGCACCCAGGGCTCTCTTCACTGTAGCATCAGCCCTGTGATTCAGGTTTCTCTCCTTTCCATGCAGGTGGGTGCACAGAGCTATGTGGGGCCACTGTGCCCGGCACCCTGACTTCTTGCTGGTGTCTCATGTGAAGTGGCCTGGCTTTGCTTCGCCCTGGGCTGGGAAGCACAATCAATCCCTCACCGTAGCAGGAGACATTGCACTCTTTCTGGTACGGAGTGATTCTTGCCTCTGATCACAACCCCTTTCCCAGCAGTATGGCCTCTTTGCTCTCTCTAGGCTTCCATGGTCCACTGGTCTAAGTGTTTCCGTCCCCACTCAGGTATGTGCAGGACTGCTAGATCCTTGGCATCACCCCTGTGTGCTGGAAGGGCCAGGGCTTGCCCCACTGTCTTAGGCATGAACTCACCCTCGGTTGGTGGCCCATGTTGCGATGGGACAAGTACTGGGGAGGCTGTGGAATCCATCTGGATGTGGCTCTTCCTGCCCTGGACCTGTCCCCCTCCCCCTCAAGAACATGAGACCATTGTTTTCAGCTTTCCTGTGAGCTCAACATCTATGCTGATGCTTCAAGCTGGAAGGGAGAGGCGGAGATATGTGTCTATCTTCTGGCTTCCCCACTTAGGGCATGGAAGAGGAGATGCTCTCATTCTTCCTCTCAGCTAGGAAGTCTCATCTACATCATAATGTCATAGCCCATTCACTTCCTGTGGCCTTGTAAAGCCCACATCCAGGAACGAGTTTACACCACAATGAACAAGGCTCAAGTGTGGCACGAATCTTAAAAGTTCTTATTAATAAAATCAAACCTGAAGCCAGGTATTGGGGCGGGGAACGCTGGAAGATCAGAGAAGCAGAACAAGCCACAGCCACCTCACTTTGGCAATTCCTCAGCTGATCCTGTTTCCTCAGACTGGAAGCCTCTGAGTCCTCATCCAGAATGGATCTCAGCTGAACTGCTGCTCAAAAGCCTAAAAGCTTAATCAGGCTCTAGTTCCTGGTCCTCATGCCTTAAATACCTTTCTGCCATCACTTCCTGGGATTAAAGGCGTGAGTCACCATGCCTGGCTGTTTCCAGTGTGTCTTTGAACTCACAGAGATCCGGATGGATCTCTGCTTCCAGAATGCTAGGATTAAAGGTGTGTATGTTACCACTTTCTGGCCTCTATGTCTATCTAGTGGCTGTTCTGTCCTCTGACCCCAGATAAGTTTATTAGGATGCACAATATATTGGGGGGACACAATATCACCACACTCAAGGATATCCCTTTTGTGACAGCAACAACCCTCTGAGCACCAAGAATAAGTGACCTATTGGGCCTCAGCCCTCCGCTCCACACAGAGCTCATGGATCATCACAGAAGAGAGAGCAGAGAGAATGAAAGAGGCAGGGAATGGGGAGGGGCGCTGTGAAATGCCGTCTTCTGGAAGTGACAGGGCTGTTGGGAACTCACAGCAGCAGTCAGTGGCTACCTACACAAGACCGAGTCAACAAGGTCAGTCAAGCTTCCAACAGGCAGTGCTAATCGGACTCGGCAGGCTGCCAGAGAGGAGACATGAAGCGAGGGAAGAAATGTGTGGAGAATGCCTGGGGAGGTGGGGAAGGGAGCTGGCGGGGGTAGAGGTGATCAAGGCACGTTGTTTGAAATGGTCAAAGAACAGATAAAATCTATTCGATTAAAAAATGAATTTACCGCGCCGGGCGTTGGTGGCGCACGCCTTTAATCCCAGCACTCGGGAGGCGGAGGCAGGCGGATCTCTGTGAGTTCGAGGCCAGCCTGGGCTACCAAGTGAGCTCCAGGAAAGGCGCAAAGCTACACAGAGAAACCCTGTCTCGAAAAACCAAAAAAAAAAAAAAAAATGAATTTACCGATGCCAGCATTATTTTCCTCCTTAATAGACAGAATGTTTGATGTCAAAGCCCAATGATAATGAAGTCACTACTAGTAGATGCTTCAAAGCTTCTACAGACAACATGGGCATGGCACTGTTTAGACAACCTTCGTAATTTTGACTTCTTATAGTGTAGTGAAAGAAACATGAAAATTTGTAATAAAAAAAAAAAAGGTGTATGTCAAGAATGCAAAACCTGAGCTGGAGAGTTGGCTCAGTGGTGAAGAGCACTGGATGCTCTTCCAGAGGACCCAGGTTCAATTCCCAGCACCCAGATGGCAGCTCACAACTGTCTGTGACTTCAGTTCCAGGGAACCCGATGCCCTCTTCTGGCCTCTGTGGGCACCAGGCATGCAAGTGGTGCCCGGACATACAAGCAGGCAAAACAGCCATATACATAAAATTAAATTGAAAATGTTTTCTTAAATGCTAAACTTTCTTTTTCACACACATTTCTGGGACTAGATGTGCTATGCTGAGTAAATGTGGAAAACAAGCAAGTGACCTCAAAATAACAGAATTCTATCTGCAAAGGTGTGTGTGTGTGTGTGTGTGTGTGTGTGTGTGTGTGTGTGTGTGTGTGTTGCTAAAGATGGAACTCAGTCCATGCATTCTAGGAAAACTTTACTGCTGCGCTCCATCCTGAGCCTTATGGAAAGGTAATTTGAGTACAGTTATGCATAGTGAGGTACCCTTGGCTGATTCAACTGGGACTAGCCACCAAGGAGCTGCTCTTCAGGTGAAAGGTAGGAGGATGGTAGAATTAAGTAGGGCTCATGGGGACCGGAAGAGGGTGTCTGGCAAGTCATGCATATTGGCTGTCCTGTGGTGTTCCTCAGAGGAGATGCATAGGAGATAGTTTTTTTTTTTTTTTTTCCGAGACAGGGTTTCTCTGTGTAGCTTTGCGCCTTTTCCTGGAACTCACTTGGTAGCCCAGGCTGGCCTCGAACTCACAGAGATCCGCCTGCCTCTGCCTCCCGAGTGCTGGGATTAAAGGTGTGCGCCACCACCGCCCGGCGCATAGGAGATAGTTGCAGTGAGTACTGTAGTTTGTTCCTGAGTTGGAAGCTTGGTTCTAGTATAGGAATGTTGAGAGGTGGTCTATAGGTCTTTGTAGATTCTTCCTTCCGGAGGGATCAAGGTAGTTCTCATGATCCTGAGTTAGTTCTTGTGAGGAGAGCATGCTAGCTAGTTTTATGTCAACTAGACACAAGCTGGAGTCATCTCAGAGTGGGGATCCCTGCTAGGTGAAGTTTCTCTTCTGCCTACCTGTTCCCAAATACCCAGCAGCTGCTTCCCAAATAATTGACTCAGAGGCTTAATATTACTTATAAATGCTCAGCTGGTAGCTCAGGCTTATTACTAGCTAGCTCTTACATTTAAATTAACCCATAATTCTTATCTATGTTTAGCCATGTGGTTCAGTACCTTTTCTCAGTGCAGCATTCTCATCTAGCTTCCCCTGCATCTGGCTGGTGACTCCTACTCTGCCCTTCCTCTTCCCAGAATTCTCCTAGTCTGGTTGCCCCACCTATACATCCTGCCTGGCTACTGACCAATCAACGTTTTATTAAACCAATTAGAGGGACAAATCTTTACAGTATACAAGAACATTATCCCACAGCAATCCCCAATTGAGAAATCGCCTCTGTGAGATTGGGCTGTGGACAAGTACGTAGGGCATTTTCTTAACTAGTGATTGATGTGGGAGGCCCAGCCCGTGGTAGGGCTAGTGGTTCTGGGTTCTATAAGAAAGCAGGTGGAGCAAGCCAAGATAAGCAAGGCCAGGAAGCAGCACCCCTCTATGGCCTCCGCATCAGCTCCGGACTCCTGCCCGGTTTGAGTCCCTGCCTCGGTTTCCCTTAGTGGACTTTGATTCAGGATATGTAAGCCAAATAAGCCCTTTTCTCCCCAAGTTGCTTTTGGCTCTGTTGTTTTTGATTACAGCAATGGGGACCCTGACTAAGAGAGTAAGCATAGCTCTTCTCCACGCTCTGGCTTCCGGTGCCGACATGGGACTTTCTTGTTTGCGCGTTCTTTGTTGTGGGGCTCTCGGATCCATCAGCCAGTCCTTCATAAAAGCCAAATGCTGGTGCTATTCCCTTAAACCTCCAGAACGATGAGCTAAATAAACCTCATGTTTTTGCAAAGTACATAGCTTCAGTTGTTTGGTTACGGTATTAGAAAAAGAAACTAACACAATTAATGAGTCATAAAGAGAAATCTGGTGCTAGAAAATCCTGGAGGAAAATGATAAAAAAGTTGGTTTATTCTCCTGGTATAGACAGACTATTTGGCAAAGAGTAGTGTCCAGAATAATATTTGAGCATAGGTTTTGTACCCTGACCTATCTTAGCCATATAACTTCTCTGAGGCTCAGTTTTCCCATCTGTAAGGTGTTGATCACAATGGATCTTACCTCAGTGGTTGGTTGTACTTGAGGAAATAATGCCTGTTTATGTATCCACAGCCTCCCACAGCATGACAACCAGGCCCGAGGCTGCCATGAAGCTTTCACATGCTACTGTCGGAGTCCTGGCTGGGAACATCAGCTGTGAAGTGCCGCCTGAGCATTAAGTTGTTAGCACCCTTTGTTCTTAGTTTGGCTCTAGAAGAAAAATCTAAGAAGGACCCCCCCTCCAAAAAAAAATGAGCCAAGACAAGGGTTTGGACATGAACAGTGTTCAAGCAGGAGCCCCTGAAGAGCCAGCCATGAAAGTAAACCATCAAGGGCTAGCAAAGGAAGTTGACACCAATGGTAAGAAGGAAGAGGGTTACCTTAGGGGTCCACAAATATGGGGAGCAGGTGGCTGGGTTAAATCGAGAAAGGAAAGTTGTTGTTAAAGCAAGAAATACATTTGAGACCCATGTAAGCATCACTGGTGCCTGGCTCTCTGATGAATGAAGTTACTCACATTTGTACATTATTCATAAGATTCATTCATGATCTCTTTAAGGGTTAAGTCTTCCTTCGTTTAGATATTCAGTCTTTTATTTCTTCTTTTGCATTTCTATTTTATTTATTTATTTTTTGTTGTTCAGAAAATCCATTACAGGGTCTATCCAAAAATGAGGCTCTTCTGGTCCCAGGGTTCTTGGACACAGAGTGGGCCAAAGAGAAGGCCATTGTTCCCATGGTCAGCAACACACTCCATATGTCCACAGAGGAGTCTGAGATCTCACAACAGGTTAGTGATACCCCCGAGTTCTCAGAAAATACTGTCCATCCTAAACATGGAAATAGTTCCAAGTCTTCAGCAAAAACCACACAGCTGAAACAGGGCAATACCTCGAAGCCCTCAGTCAAAGCTGATAATCCAAAACAGAAAAACATTTCTAAGACGTCGGGCCACTCCATGCAGACAAAGCATAGCAACGTGCCCAAATCCTTGTCAAAAACCACCCATCCCAAACAAGAGACCACCCACAATCCTGTAGCAAATAGCATCTACCCCAAGTCATCAGAGGACACTATCCAATCCAAGGAAGATGATACCCGCAAGTCCTTTGAAGACACCATCCTGTCCAAGGAGAGTGACATCCCCAAATCCTCACAGGACACCATCCTATCCAAAGATGCTAAAATCCACCAGCCCTTAAAAGACAGTATCTGGTCCAAGGAGAGTCACATCCCCAAGTTCTCACAGGATACCATCCAATCCAGGGATAGTAAAATCCACAGGCCCTTAAAAGACACCATCCAGTCCAAGGAGAATGACATCCCCAAGTCCTCACAGGACACCATCCCGTCCAAAGATGCTAAAATCCACCAGCCCTTGAAAGACAGCATCTGGTCCAAGGAGAATGACATCCCCAAGTCCTCACAGGACACCATCCTGTCCAAAGATATTAAAATCCATAAGCCCTTAAAAGACACCATCCAATCCAATGAGAGTGACATCCCCAAGTCCTCACAGGACACCATCTTGTCCAAAGATGTTAAAATCCACAAACCCTTAAAATATACCATTCATACCAAGGAGAGTGACACCCCCAAGTCCTCACAGGACACCATCTTGTCCAAAGATATTAAAATTCACAAACCCTTAAAATACACCATCCATTCCAAGGAGAGTGACATCCCCAAGTCCTCACAGGACACCATCCTGTCCAAAGATATTAAAATCCACAAACCCTTAAAATACACCATCCATACCAAGGAGAGTGACATCCCCAAGTCCTCACAGGACACCATCCTGTCCAAAGATATTAAAATCCACAAACCCTTAAAATACACCATCCATTCCAAGGAGAGTGACATCCCCAAGTCCTCACAAGACACCATCGTGTCTGAAGATGTTAAAATCCACAAACCCTTAAAAGTCCAGTCCAAGGAGGGAGAAATCACTAAGTCCCCAGAAGACACCGTCCAGTCCCAGGAAGGTGATATTATCAAGTCCTCAGAAGATGAAAAGCTACCCAAGGAAAGCAAAATCTCACATTTGGAAGAAGAAACAGCGTCTCTAGAGGAAGACTTTGTGAGAATGGTCATAGACAAGGAGGAATTTGAAGAGGCGCTTAAAGAGGCTGGGGAGAAACTGGTGGCTGTGGACTTCTCCGCCTCGTGGTGTGGGCCTTGCAGAACCATGCGGCCATATTTCCATTCTCTGTCTGTGAAACATGAGGACGTGGTGTTCCTGGAAGTGGACGCTGATGACTGTGAACAGCTGGTGCAGGACCGTGATGTCTTTTGCCTCCCAACTTTCCAGTTTTATAAAAAAGAAGAGAAGGTGGGTGAATTTTCTGGTGCCCTTGTGGAAAAACTGGAAGCAAGCATCGAAGAATTAAAGTAATCATATATTCTGAACATCATAAATGAGTTAATAGCTGATTTCTCTTTAATTTGCAAAAAAAAAAAAGATTAAACAAATGTGTTCTCCCAAATGGCTCTGTTTGTTTATCAGAAACATGGAAGCCCACCTTTTATCTGAAAGAATCAAAGCAAAGAATGGCCGTGTTTTTTCTTGGCAAAAAAAAAAAAAAGAAAAAAAAATTCCTTGGGTAGAATCAGATAGAAAGTCCTGCTATCTTATTTTTCAATCTTTTTTTTTTTTAAATTCACATTTGAAAGTTTTGATCTTTGATTATTTACAGCAACACTGGAAATCAGGTGATCATTCTGTAGAAGTACACACCTGAAGGGCAGTAGAAAGTCCTTGTCCCATGTATTTTCTGCTGCTCACATGTCTTTTTAGGGGTTTTGATAAGAAACTTCTGGAAACAAAGTGTTGAACTGAGTCACATGTCTTTGCTATTCTTTTGTACTAGAAATGCTACAGAGATTCACACACCAAGGCTATTTCCGGTTTGTAGGGATCGTTTTACTAATCTGTGCTCACAAAATCTAAGACAGAATTCTAAACCAGGCTTCTCAGAGGCTTAAGTCTGGGTAATCATTGTTGCCATTATGACATCACTGCTTTGGCGGAAAAGGACTTAAATGGTCTCTTGCTAACTGGGTTCTCGATTTCTATTCTCAGGTGTCTCAGAGACCAAAGACCAAAGACCCAGGTCTGGACTGGGTGGTAACTGGGTTCAGAGGTCTTGCTATCTTTTAAGCAGCCTGTGGAGGTTTAGTTGATATCCAGATCTGGCCCTACCTTACAAGACAACTAGATGGTTGTGGTGCCTGTAACCTTCCAGAAGTTACTTTGTGTCCCTTTGCTCTAATGATTCTTGTTGTTGCTGATGTTATTGTTGCAACAAGAACATTTGACAGGAGGCCTACCCTCAATAAATTTGAAGTGGCCAATGCCATAACATTAGCTTGAGGCACTAGATTGTATAGCAGAATTCTCGAATTTACCCCAAATAAACGAGTCTTTGCACCATTGACCAATTCTCATTTCCTGTTGTACCACTCTGGCAACCCCCATCCTCTTTTCTATTGATTCAAAGTATTTTTGTTTGTTTGTTTGTTTTTTGAGACAGGGTTTCTCAGTGTAGCCTTGGCTGTCCTGGAACTCGCTCTGTAGACCAGGCTGTCCTTGAACTCACAGAGATCTACCTGCCTCTGCCTCTCAAGAGCTGGGATTAAAGGCATGCGTCACCACCACCCGGTGATTCAAAGTATTTTTAAAATATGAAGTATTAGTAAACATTTTTAAAAAAATCAGCTTTCCTTTTTTAAAATGTGGCAATCCAAAGTTTACATGGATTCAAGAAGCGAAGCTAGTTTCAGGGGCTGATTGTAGGTTTCCTCATTGGGGAAGGATGCGCACCCTCTAGCCCTTGCTCCAGATCCTTGTGTGACAATCTCCTTGGTAAGTCAGAGTAGGACAGGCCCTTACCACCTTCCACTGGGCACCACTGACCCTCCTTAGAGACACCTGCCACATGCTCCTTTGCAACAGTGACATCAATCACGTGACAGCAGCAAAGAAAATACCCTATACGCTTGGCCTTCTTTCCAAAAGTGACTCAGAATGAATGACCTACAAAAGCATTAATGATGAGACAGAAAGCAGGGAAGAGGAATTAGAACCACGCAAGGAATACTGTGTCAGCTCTGAGGGCATAAATCATCGCTCTGCGAGAGCAGCAACTTTTGTTCTGAGTTTCTTCAGCAATGGGAGAGAAAAGGGAAACTCAATCCCCAGATGCCATCGCCTGAAATAAACAGGCTTTGGAATGTGGTAATGGCAATAAAAAAGTCTAACAAAGTTACTGTGCTGTCATAGGCAATACCCTGAAAAGACCCTTAACAGGTGTGACTGTAGATTCAAGACCATAGATATAGACCATGGTTTAAGAATGTCTTAATGGAAGCCAAGGCAAGAAGGCAAATTCTTTAGGGCCAAGACAATGCAAAGCAGTGGCATGGCTCTCTCACAGTGATGGCCTGGCTTGAACCACAGATGAAAGCTCTGCTATTGACTTAGGCCTGTCAGATTTCCCACTTTTAATGCCATTCATGGCAATGGGAGAGCAGCCTATCAAGTTACGTTCTCTTACAGAAAGCTGGACATCTGTGTTGCTGGGAAACAGCATGAACTTAAACAAAGTAAGTGAAGAAATAGTTCTTAATCTCTCATGGAAGCACTTACAATAAGGATTCTACATAATCATATTGACTATACACGATGATAATCTAACTATAGCCTTACAAAATAATGGAAGGCTAGTCATGGTAGCACATGCTTTAATCTCAGCACTCAGAGGAAGAGGCAGGTGGATCTGTGAATTTGAGGCCATCCTGGTCTACATAGTGAGTCCCAGGCCACCCAGGGCTATGTAGTGAGACTGTGACTCAAAAATGCAATAAAATGCAAGGAAAGAAGGAAGGGCTAGGAGATCCTGTTAGGATCAATAAGAAAATCCACCAAGTGACAATACTTAGAATAATATTCCAGAATCAATAGCTTTCATGTGATTCAATAATTAAAAATCGGGGGGGGGGCAGTGGTGGTGCTCGCCTTTAATCCCAGCACTTGGGAGGCAGAGGCAGGTGGATCTCTGTGAGTTTGAGGCCAGCCTGGGCTACAGAGTGATGTTCCAGGAAAGGTACCAAAGCTACACAGAGAAACCCTGTCTTGGAAAAAAAAATCAGTATGGAAAATGGGCATCACTGTCAAAAGTAACGCTTTAAAATGCCTAGCAATAGTCCTTGAGAGGTATATAATAAAGAGGTTTGAATAAAGTGACTGTTTTTCTCATTAGAAAGATATGATAGACAACATAATTTTAACTGATATCTCAATGGTATATTTGGGAGAATATAACAAATTACTAAGATTCACTGAGTGGAATAGACATAGGGAGAGTCTTAAATGCAAAGGATGGAAAGGAAATCTGCCCTGTTAAGTAGCGTAATATATAATTGTTATAGCAATTACGAGACAATGACGAAGAAAAATAAACAATGAAATGAAACAACCAATAGTCAGATCCTGGCATGCAATAACCTAGAAAATGGAGTGTTTTCACTGAATGGACTGTTGAGTGGATTTCCTCTCAGAATAGTGTGTAATGAAAGTTCGCTATTTGAAAAACCAGGCTACATCCCACTAGCATACCATCAAAATAAACACAGGTCAGATTAAGAATACAACTAAATTATGGAATTATAAAAACAGGGGAAAACCCCTGTGAACCATCTGACTGGTGGTGGGACAAGTGACTTTTTAATCACAAATGCCATAAAAGAAATGGAGTTCGAACATATACAAACGTAAATGCTCCATGATTAAATAAAACAAAATTACCTGAACATTTGCCAAATGAGCAAAACAGTAGCACTACTCCTACAAACTAACACACAAGATCGAACAGTCTCATCCAAAAGTAGGCAAAAGCTACTCAGTCAGTGTCCACTGACGCAAGGACAAGTTTGTAACCCATGTGAGGATTTTCCATTAGCAGGGAATGCATAGGGATCTATGAGCAAGATTTTGAAAGAAGCTTGTAGGGAAGCAGCCAACTCATGGGCTGCTGGAGATGAGATTGCAACAAGCCTTCCGATCATGGGTGTGGTGAAGTACAAATAAATGTGCAAATTTGAGTTCATTTGTCTGCCTAGACAAGTGGGTGACCTTGACTATCAGATATTTATTCCTCACAATTCCACAAAGTGTCCAAAGACTCCATTTCTGAAGTAACCTCCTCCCTTTGCCTTCTTGTCACGTGGTTGGTTCCTTTGCACCCATGCATTGCTGGTCTCTTTAGGCGTCTGCACTTCCTGTAACAACACCACTCAGATGAGGATCCACCCTAACAGCTTCATTTTATCTTAATCACTGTTTAAAGATTTGGTGCCAAGAAAGCCATATTTTGACTTATAGGAAGTTGAGATTTCAACAGATGAATTTGGGGAAAACCCGATTCAACCCATAACTGCATTAGATGAGGCTCAGGTTGGGGCTAAAGCTTCTTCTGGGATACACCACTTAGAAAGGTAAAGGTATGGAGTGCCCATCTCTCTGCTCCTCTCTGCCCCTCCATTTCAACTCCACAGCTCATAATGATGGTGTTTTGATGCAGAGTGGGAAGAACCTCACATCAGGCCACCATGGAATCAACTCCACAAGTAAACATGGAGCTGGTTCAAAAGCCAGGGAGAAGGTTGTAGTAGAGAGGTCTCTAGCTTCCCAAGGTTTTGAAACATAGGCTGGATGCTCAAAACCTTAGATGGTGCCAGATTGATAGGAACATTTCACCGTTGATTTCTTCCATTCAAAAGAAGTATGGGAGTTCCTGGATTAACCACTAGGCTTAGTATCCTAGAGCACACAGCATCTTTTCCAGTTTGCTTGGTAGACATGCAGATCTGTTGAACTCTTTCCTGCCCTTCCCATGAAGGGGAAGATGGACATGCAAAAGGTGGCTTAGGAATTACATTCAAGCCGGGCGGTGGTGGCACACGCCTTTAATCCCAGCACTCGGGAGGCAGAGCCAGGCGGATCTCTGTGAGTTCGAGGCCAGCCTGGGCTACCAAGTGAGCTCCAGGAAAGGTGCAAAGCTACACAGAGAAACCCTGTCTCGAAAAACCAAAAAAAAAAAAAAAGGAATTACATTCAATCAGGACTCACAAATGTGTGGTTCTAAAAATTTGTGGTTGGTCTCTGGACTGAAAAAAGTCCGATTCAGCAGTTGTGGACTGGGCAAAGAATCTCTTTCTAGCCAGGTGTTGGTAGCACACACTTTTAGTCCCAGCACTTGGGAGGCAGGCAGATCTCCGAGTTTGAGACCAGCCTGGTCTACAGAGTGAGTTCCAGGACAGCCAGGGCTACACAGAGAGACCCTGTCTCAAAGAAACAAAAAAATCTTTTCCCATTGTCTAGAGGAAAATCACCTTACAAAGGAGCCCTCTGCAAGGCCCCTTTCCTGTGTACCCTGAGATTCCTACCCACGCTTCTGGCCCTTAGGGGAACTGGTCTCTGGGACAGCATCACTTTTATCCACCCTCCCTCACTTTCCAGAAACTCATAATCCTACCGAGTGCTGCATTTTGGATTTGGAGTGCCCCCCAAAAGCCCATCTGGTGAAGAGTCGGCCCCCAGCTTCCTGCCGTCAGGAGGAGGTGGAACCTTTAGGGTGTGGGGACTTGTGGGAGGAATTCAGGGCCCTGAAGGGAGTGGAGGGACCTTGCTTTGTCATCTTCCTCTTTTTGCTTCCTGGTGGCCATGAATGGAGCAGAAGACTCTGCCATAACTTCCTGTGTCACCACAATCCCAAGAGCAGTGGGACAAGGGACCTATGGACCAAATCTTCTGAATTTGTGAGCCAAAATAAACCTTCCTTTTATTTTTTAAGATTTATTTTATGAGTGTTTTGGCTGCAGGCCCATGGATGGAGACGGAAGGTTTCTCTGGTCCCGCCCAGCCCTGAGGCCCTGCAGATGCTTATAAAATAACCACTCAGAGGCTTAGTATTATTTACAAACTGTATGGCCTATGGCAGGCCTCTTACTTGCTGTGGGATGGTCTGTATGTACTCTGATTGGTCAATAAATAAAACACTGATTGGCCAGTGGCCAGGCAGGAAGTATAGGCGGGACTAACAGAGAGGGGAATTGAGAGATCAGGAAGGAGGAGCCGCCATGACAAGCAGCATGTGAAGATGCCGGTAAGCCATGAGCCACGTGGCAAGGTACAGATTTATAGAAACGGGTTAATTTAAGATGTAAAAACTAGATAGCTAGAAGCTTGAGCCATTAGACCTAACAGTTTAAATAATATAAGTGTCTGTGTGTTTGTTTTATAAGTGGGCTGTCAGACTGCCAGGGCTTGGCAGACCCAGAGAGAAAACTCTCCAGCTACACTTACTACCTAGCTCTTATGTCTTAAATTAACCCATTTTTATTAATCTATGTTTTACCACGTGCTCCATGGCCTAACCAGTCTGCTGCCGCCTTGCTCCTTGAGCAGCAGGCTGGCGTCTCTCTAGTCCCCGCCTTTCTCTTTCCTGTCTCTCTCCTTGGATTTCCTGCCTGCCTCTAAGCTGCCTTGCCATAGGCCAAAGCAGCTTATTTATTAACCAATGGGAACAACGCATATTCACAGCATACGGAAAGACATCCCCCAGCACATGGAGTTCAGAAGTGGGTGTCATATCTCCCAGAACTTGAGTTAGGAATAATTTCAAGCTCACATGGGTGCTGAAACCAAGCCTGGGGCCTCTGCAAGAGCAGCAGGGTTCTTGGCCTCAAGCCATCTCTCCAGCTCCCAACCTTCCCTCTGTAAGTCGATTGTTTCAGGTGTTTTTCCTCACAACTGAAGTTGTGAGAAAACACACCTGGAACTGGTCGCTCTCTCAGGGGCATTTTCTTCTTCAGCTCCTTGGTTTAGAATTTCCCCACCAGGGAGTTCAGATGCATAGTACAGAGAGGCTCTGTAGCCCAGGTTCCATAAGAAAGGCCAGGGCTTGGCTGGGTCCCGTGTCTATCACAGTTCTTCACTAGTATGAGCTAGACCTTGGTGGCTGGAGCAACAGAGTCACTTCCCAGTGGCAGGGCTGCCCAACCCATGCCGAGCTCTCTCCCTCAGGAGCTTCTTCAGTCTGTGATGACAGCTGATGTTCCCATAAAGTCAGGATGCCAAGCAAGGAGTGCAACTCCTCATGCACAGAAGCCACAGTTAGGGCCCTGACTTCTGCAAGAGGAGAGATTTACTAAAGGTCCATTGGGCTAGCAAGATGGCTCGGTGGGTAAGGGTGTGTGTGGTACAGACCTGACTACCTGAGTTTGATCCCTGGAATCCACAGTGGAAGCTGAGAACCTTTGAATTCTAAAAGTTGACCAACATGTGAACTATGGCACACACACACACACACACACACACACACTCATGCCCATATTTATTTATTTATTTATTTAAAATCTGCCATTAAGAAGAAAAGAAGCATCCTCACATCTCCTTGGTAGGCTAGGGTGTTTCTATTTTCGTTTGACTTTCAGAAATTGATGGGTCTCATGTCTTGGGGTTTGATTCGATACAGTTTCATGTCTTCTGGTTTTTAATTTTTAGGCACGGTCTCACTACATACGAGCATCAAGCTTGCTATGGAGCCCAGACTGTTCTTGTCTCAGGCTTGAGGCCACCTGGTGCGGAAGCCAGCGGAAGCCTGTGCCGCTCCAGCAGCGCAAACTGCTCCTGACGGCCAGCCTTGTCGCTGTAGCTTCCTGACCTGAACTCTGACCTGAGTTCTGCTGATCCTGAGCCCACTCTACCTTTGCTTGGGTAGTTATGATTTTACGATGCCTCATGGGAGTCCCTGTCCTGTAAAACATGTTGTGCAGTGGTTCAAAATCAAGACGTGGCTTCAAAATGCTTTGCAGCAGGTGAAAGAGCTCATTTTGATTAGGTATTTTAGAAGGAGACGGAGGAGGGGCTCAGGAGAAAGAGGGAAACAGATAAGAGCTCAGTGTCAGTGGGACCTTGCCGACTGCTGTGGGCTGGCGATGATCAGAGTGCAGACATTGTCCCCATGGACTCTTCTAGACTGCAGTTGCGTGCTTTTGATGGTAATTCTTTTCTTGTTCCCTTTGATGGTGATGCTCTGGGGAAAGGCTCTGGGTCTGGGAGAGAGGGCTTTGACTTCAGGAGACAGAAGCTTACGCATGTCAGCAGGAGGTTGTGGCCTGTCAGGCAGGGGCTCCTTGATTTCCAATAAGTAGCATTCTCTCTTCATCCCAGCGGGTCATCGGGATAAAATTGTCGGGGTAATGTTGGGCTCCTTGCTCAGTCACGTTTTACCCAGGATCCTAGCAGGCAGTACTTTGCAGAGCAGGCCTGGTTATCGACCACTTGGATCTGGCCAGAGTTCTGAAGCTCATTTAAACAGGATCCTTCCTCTGTGGGTGGCGTGACTTGTGGAAGAGAGGCAGTTTGCACCCCTCACATTCACTGAGATAAGGCTGCGGATACGTCGGCACAGACTGTAGTTCCAGCACCGGGGTGGCTGAGGCAAGATCTTTAGCTCTAAGCCTGGATTAGAAGGATACATACTGAGTTCCAGATCAACCTGGAATGTGTAATGAAATCCTGTCCCCCCAAAAAAGAATAAAAACAGGTCAAAATGATCCAAATGAAATGAGTCCCTATTTTATTAGTGATAAACAGAAGGCATACTGTGATACAAGCTGTCTCTTGGGATAGGTATTTTTCTTCTGCTTACTCAAATAATAAGGGAATTATATATAATAAGCAAAAAGGAGTACTTTGGAGGCCTCTACCAGTTGCTGTTTAGATTCATTTAAGGGCTACAAACAACTTTAGAAATTAAACTGGTGGGGATTGAAACAAAGAAGAGTGAATGAAGTGATATTTTGTTTGTGCTCTAACAATCAAAGCTTGCCTGGAGATCAGAGTGCAGAGCTAGCCACTAGAGGCCAGGCAGTGGTGGCACACACCTTTAATCCCAGCACTTGGGAGGAGGAAACAGGAAGTGATATGGCTTGGCAGGGAGAGGAAGTGATAAGGCAGGAGGAGACAGGAGCTCAGCCCCTTTCAGTCTGAGGATTCCTAGAGGTAAGAAGTCTTTCTAGTGGCTGCTGCTCTGCTTCTCTGATCTTTCAGCTTTCACCTTCAATATCTGACTCCAGGTTTTCATTATTGAAACCAATTAGAATTTGCGCTACAAGTGAGTCCCCTCGGCCCAAGGTCAAGGGTGTTCCAGCTGACTTTAGCCAGAGGGTCTGTGACTATGATGTAAGAACAGAGATGGAGTCAGTAGATGTTCTGTTTGGAGATGAACTATGTGAGTGCTCGTGGGTTGGGTGAGCTAGGGGGTGTACTCAGTGCTTTGGTTGCTGGTGACAGAAACTGTATTCACTAACTTTTCTGGCTGCTCTGAAAAAAAAAATGCCTGACAGAAACACATCAGTGAAAGAAAGATGTATTTTTGTCTCACGGTGTCAGGGGACACAGCCCATAATGGTGGGAAAGGCATGGTGGCAGGAGGTCAGCCCGTACCAGCAGGGGTGAGAACCAGCTGGTCACACGGAGGTAGCTGACCAGAAGCAGACAGCCACAGGGTGGAACCAGAGTGGGTATGAAATCCCAAGATCCTCTCCTAGTGCCCCACTTCCTCTAGCTAGGCGCTACCTCCTTCCCATCCACAATCTCCAACAGCACTGACAGCTGAGCATGTGTGTGTGTGTGTGTGTGTGTGTGTGTGTGTGTGTGTGTGTGTGTGTGACAGAGAGAGAGACAGACAGAGAGACAGACAGACAGATAGACAGTGTGCGTGTGAGAGAGACAGTGTGTATGTGTGTAAGAGAGACAGTGTATGTGTGTGTGAGAGAGAGACAGAGACAGACAGACAGAGTGTGTGTATGTGTGTGTGTATGAGAGACAGTGTGTGTGTGTGTGTGTGTGAGAGAGAGAGAGAGAGAGAAAGAGAGAGAGACAGACAGACAGTTTGTATGCGTGTATGTGTGTTAGTATGTGAGAAAGAAGTATGATGTGTGAGAGAAGTGTGTGTGTGAGTGTATGTGGTGTATGAGAGAGTGTCTGTGTACGAGAGGAGAGTGAGTGTGTATAACAGAGTGTGTAAGTATGTGAGAGTGTGTGAATGTGTGTGAGAGTGAGTGTGTGTGTGTGGGGGGGGACAATTTCAGATTCAAACCTTAACGCAAAACCACCTTAAAACTGGTCCAGCGAATTTAGAGAGTTTATTAAATCCTAAAATTGGAAATTCTTTTTAAAATGTTTCATTCTATTTTGTCTTTTGAGTGCACGAATGTGCGTATGAGGATGTGTCTGCCGTGGGGAATGTGTGGAGAACAGAGGACAATGTAAGAGTCGGTTTTCTCCTTCCATCATTTGGGTTCCAGGGATCAAACTTAGACTGTTCATCAGTCTTGACAGGAAAGATCCACTCAGCCATCTCCCTGATCCCCAAACTGTAGATTCCAAGGGAACCAAATGTTTCAGATAGATGCAGACAATGAAATACCACCATCAGGACAGGGGTGTTTTCCATTCTCAGGTCTGCTGTCCATCTTGTTTTTATCATTGGTTGCTTCGTGGTTCAAAATCACAGACACAAATTGAGCCTTGTTTGCTAATTACCTCGACAGAAGTCCCAATACTCTGTTGAGCACATGGCTGGCTCAAGTGCCAGTCCCTGAACTAGTGTATATGTGGAGGACTCGAGACACTCTGATTTGTCAGGGTTAGGCACTTGTACATGCCCAGAATATGGTCAATCCCACTAAGCCGGAGACGTGGATGGGGGACTACTTTGGGAAGTGCTCCGGAAGTGGGAGGAAGGAAGAACTGTTATGAATGCTAGCATATTGATCTCAGGAAATGGCATTTGAACACTACTGCATTAGACACTAAGAATATACCAGAGTCATCCTTATCCCCACTTACAAATCCCTATGAAAAGCCAAGCCCATTAAGGGCTGTTTATCTGTCAAATTCCTCTTAAGCATACCTCCTCATCTCACTTTGATTCACTCTGACTTCCTTATATAACTATATAGCCTTAAAACTAAACAGTATGTGTCTTATTCAAATGATAAATTATGATATTAAGTCACTTCCACTAAAATTGGTACAATGCATATGAATCAAAAGAACATGAAACATTACATTAGTCTGTTTTATGTTGCTATAGTGTAATATCTGGCACTGGACACTAAATAAGGAAAAGAAGGATCTCATCTGATCAGCCCCTGGTGCCTCACAACAAGGCAAAGAAGCAGAAAAGGAAACCGTGTCACAGAAGGGACCATGTGTGGGGTGGTCTTGTAACATCCTGCTCTCATGAGAACTGACTCCATGAAACCAGCATTAATCGCTTCCAAATATGACACATCTATGACCCGACCTCATCTCCCATGAGTCCCATGTCATAAAACGTTTACCATCTCAGTCACCACACTGGAGACCAGGTTTGAACACACCCGCTTAAACCGTATTTAAACCACGGCAAACACTGATCTGGAAAAGATGACCAGAAGAATACAAAAGACGTGAATGGCCAAGACAGTTTGGGGTCTGCTCATCTACGCGATGCTTTTGAAATGTACACTCCCCATCTGAACGATTTAACGGCGGGGTTTTGTTCTCTTTCACTGTTAACACCAGTCTTTCTGAGGTAGAAACGGTTATTTCAAATAAATTTTTATGCAGCCCAGACTTGGAAATTATGGTACATTGTTGCTTAGAATTTTATTGTTATTTTTAGCAGATAATTTCATGTTTCCCAGACTTTGTAAGGGAAGCATGAAAGACTCCATTCTGTGGTTATATACAGTAACTAAGAGGTGGCAAGATGGCCTGGTAGGTAAAGGTGCTTGCTGCCAAGACTGACAACCTTCATTTGGTCTCCAGGTCCCACCTGGCAGGTGGAAGGAACCTATTCCTGCAAGTTTTCCTTTGACCCCCACATGCATACATATACGAGTATACCCCTCCCCCCAGACACCCTCACCCCCCCCCCCCCCCACAAAACCTTCCTTTGAAAAGCAGCTAAAGGGATTCAAAGATGGGACATACAGAGAAGAAGGCAAAACACTCATACAGGGACACAAACCACCTTCCTGGGAATAAGTGTAGCTACCACCCCCTCATCAAAGAAGCCTCTCTACAGCAAATGGAGACCAGTGCAGAAAGCCTCAACTGGATACAGTGCAAAGATCAGACCATGGGAAGTCCAGTCCCAGTGAATACTCCTATGTACATTGCTCAGGGACATTTTGGAAGAGCGGCAAAAAAGACTGTATGAGCCAGAATACCAGGAAGTCTGCGTTGAAACCGTCTCTCCTAGAAACGGCTGCATAAATAAGAGACTGGAACAATGGACACGTTAACATGGAAAGGAGACACACACACACACACACACACACACACACACACACACACACACGAGAGAGAGAGAGAGAGAGAGAGAGAGAGAGAGAGAGAGAGAGAGAGAGAGAGAGAGAGAGAGAGAGAGAGAGAGAGAGAGAGAGAGAGAGAGAGAGAGAGAGAGAGAGAGAGAGAAACAATGATAAATGTTGGGTCCAGGTAGCATGGAGTCAGTAATGAAACTGTACTTAAAAATGCAATAAAATTGGGATTTCCAAATTTCCAGAATGGAGAAAAAGATGACTTACTCAAAAATCCAAACTCTGATCTTAGAAAATGGTAAACACAAAGACATAATATTTGGTCACGGCAGTCAGGGACGGAAAAAGAGAAACTTAATTATAAAAGCTAACAGAAAGCAATACACTTCTTCTGTTACTCATTGGCTAGACATGCATATTGTTTTTAACACACACACTGAGGGTGTCCTTTAAGTTAAAAGTAATTGTAAGTCAAAGTGACCCGTGGCATTGAGAACACAGGAAGAGCAGGGCCACTCTCCTGTGTCTGCCTCTGCCCAGCCTCCTTTCTCACAACTTCATGTCTCAAGAAAGAGTGGAAAACGTGCTACACACACACACACACACACACACACACACACACACACCTCACCGCCCTTGCCTCTGGAAGCCCACAGCACTGTGGTGTCTGAAAAGCCAAGCTAAATGTGAGGCTAATGACTCCTCGATCGATATCTCCCACTGACCTCAGACAGAGGAGGAAGCCACTGGCCAGCTAATGGTTCTTGGTTTAGAAGGTGCAGATGGAGCTGGGATCTTTCCCGTAGGATGGTGTCTTTTTACTTCTCTTAAGTCATGCCAGGTAACAGTGGTCGGACTGTGCGGTGTGGCCTTGCCGTTAGAAGAGCTGAAAAACAGGAATTCATATGGTCTCTTTGGGTAGAAATTCAACTCCAGCGGGTGTGAGGGCTGCTTCCTGTGTTCCTCTCCTTAATGCCCTGGGTCTTCCGGCCAGACTGAAATCACTGTGTGAGAAAGATCCTTCTCCCTCCCCACTCTCTCCCCTCCTTTTCTCTTTGTTCTTGTCTCTTCTTTTCTCCTCCTGTTCCCCTTTCCCTCTCTCCCTAGGTCTTGCTATACAGCCCAGGCTGGCCTAAATTCAGGATCCTCCTGACTCAATCTCCTAAGGATATATATAGGCATATAGCATGCTTAACTTGGTGGAACTGCTTGAGACGGATTAGGAGGCATGGCCTTGTAGGAAGAGGTGGGTTCCTGGGAGCAGCTTTGAGGTTTCAAAAACCTGCTGATTTCCCAGTGAACTCTCTCTGTCTAGTGCTGTGGGATGTCCTTCTGTACGCTGTGAATGTGTTTTGCTCTCATTGGTTGATAAAGCTGTTTTGGCCAATAGCCAGGCAGAATAAGGTTAGGCAGAACAATCAAACTGGAGATGAGGAAGGGCAAAGTTGGGGCAGATGCCAGCCAGCTGCTGAGTGAAACATGACAGATAAAAAATGAGGCAAACCACGTGGCCAGTCATAGATAAGAAATATGGGTTAATTTAAGTGTAAAAGTTAACTAGTAATAAGCCTGAGCTATCGGCCAAACATTTACAATTAATATAAGCCTCTGAGTGATTATTTGGAAAAGGCTTCGGGATGGGCAGGACAGAGAAAAGCCTCCATTTACAGTCCAGTGCCTGTGAATCAAGGTGCGAACTCAGCTACTGCTCCAGCATCATGCCTTCCTGCCTGCTGCCATGCTCTCTGCCGTGATGATCACGGACTCTAACCCTCTGGAATTGTGATCCCCAAATTAAATGCTTTCATTGTAAGTTGCCTTAGTCATGGTGTTTTGCCATAGCAATTGAAAAGTAACTAAGGTGGCTGGAGAGATGGCTTAGTGGTTAAGAGCATTGACTGGTCTTCCAGAGGTCCCGAGATCAATTCCCAGCAACCACATGGTGGCTCACAACCATCTGTAATGGGACCAGATTCCTTATTCTGGTGTATAGATAAAATACATGAGTAAATAAATCTTAAAAAAAAAAAAGAAAAGAAAAGTAACTAAGACAATGCCACAACCCATCTCTCCTTGGAATTCCAGGTTTTTTCATGCCTTAAGTGAACTTTCAAATTCCTAACGGATGATGGTTGCAATTCATTGGATATCTGTGGAAGGTATCTTTTTAACTATAGAGTGACATCATCTTTTTGGCTTGTAGACTTAAAGGATGGGTATAGGATTGTGAGTGTTTACTTTTCAGTACAATAAACATAATGCCCACATGGGCTCACATTCCTACTTTTGATGTAAAGATTAAGAACTCATCCAGGCGTGGTGACACATACCTTAATCTCAGTGCTCAGACAGAAACAGAGGGATCTCTGTAAATCTGAAGGGTCGTCTACACAGCAAGTTCCAGGCCAACTGGGGCTACACTATAAGAACTTGTCTTGGAAAAGAAAAAAAAAGAAAAATAATTTTTTAGTACGCCGATGAAATTATAGTCTAGACCTAAACAATAGCACTGCAGCAGCAAATTCCCTTGGGAGTAACTCCTTGACAGGCTGTGCCACTGAGTCCTCAGTGGTGATGATCTATTTTTTAGTGTGTAGTTTTCCTCAGAGAGTTATCAGTGTGTCTAAACCTCCTGACAGAGAGTCTCCCTCCCAGTCATCTGCTATAAACTGTAGTTCCTCAACATGGCAGGATTGGCGGGTGGGGCCTCATGGATGTGTTTAGTGGTAGGGGCAGAGCACCAGTGATGAGTTCATCTCTGGCTCTGGAGACCAGATCATCTGTGGTGGAAGGTCAGCCCTGCCCACTGTCTTCTGCACACCCACCTCTTCCTCTTTCCACATACCTGGCCCGAACCCCAGAGCCTTGCCAAATTTGTTCTTCCAAAGCAAACTCTTTTTCTTTATAAGTTACCCAGTCTCAGATATTCTGCTATAGCAACAGAAGATGGAACTTAAAAAACAAACAAACAAAATGACGTGGATGCATATGAACTAACAATTCCAAAATAAATAAAACTAACAGCTATCGAGTACTTACAAATGGCAAGTGTTATGATCGGGTATTTAGAAATATCTTGTTTGATTATTCACAACTTGGTGGGGGCAAGAGTTTTATTGGCTTCATTTAAAATATTTTTATTTGGCTGGTCATGGTGACACACACCTTAATCCTAGCACCTGGGATGGCAGAGGCAGGTGGATCCCTGTGAGTTTGAGGGCAGTCTGGTCTATGGAGTGAATTCCAGGACATCCAGAGGTATATAATAGAGAGACCCTGTCTCAAAAACCAAACTTATTTTATGTGTATAAGTGTTTTGCCTGTATGTCTGTGCATTGTGCCTGTCTAGTGCCTCAGGAGGCCAGCAGCTGCTGAGTCACATCTCCAGTCCCTTATTGTCCCTGTCTTAATGACAGAGTTGAACTTAGCCCTGGACTCTTGATCCATAGGCTATTGCTTAAGACCATTGCACATAAGGTAAGAAGAGCCACTGAAGACAGGAGATATCAAAGACACCACTACCGTACTAAATGATTAACCATTTGTGCTGAATGACAGTAGCAAACATTTTTATTCTTTTACTGTGGTGACATATGTCTTAACCACTATTAGCACAGTCCAGTCACAATAAGAATATTCACACCATTGTACAATCAATCTCTAGAACTCTTGACATTCTGTTGGACCTACACTTTACATTCCTCCTTTCCCACGGTCCCTGGGAAGCACACCCTGATCATAGCCACTTTCGGTCCCTCATGTGGGTGGAATCACATTTGTCTTTTAGTCTTATTTCGTTTCCCACAGTGTCTGCGCAAGGTTCATTTCTGTTGTAACATGCGTTAGAATTTCCTTTTTATTTTTAAGACAAGGTCTCACTATGTATAGCTCTGGCTAGCCCAGAATGCTCTGTGTAGCCCAGGCTGGCCTTGAATTTGCAGGGACCCACCTGTCTCTGACTGAGTGCTGGTATTAAAGGTGTGCACCACCATGCTCCACCCATTGCTTTTTTTCAGACAAGGTCACACTGTGTATCCCAGGCTGATCTAGAACTTACTGTGTAACTCAGACCCTCTGGAGCTGGAGTCACATATTTGTGAGCCTACTGACGTGGGGATTGGGAAGTGAACTCCATTCCTCTGAAAGAGCAGCAAGGTCTCTTAACTGTGGAGCCATCTCTCTAGTTCCCCTTCTTTTTTTAATATTTGTATTATGTGTAGCTGTGTATGTGTGTGCCCTTGTTTGTCTCTGTGCTTTGGTGTGCAGGTGCGCGGGTGGTTAGGGCCATCAGATTTCCCTGGAGATAGAATTGCAGGCAGTTGTGAGCCCCCTGGTGTGAGGAACTCTGAGCCTCCTCTCCAGGGCCAGCCCCCTTTCTTTTTCAGGCTTAATCATATTTGACTGCAGGCAAATATCGGTTACTTTTCCTGTCACCGTGACCAAACAGCTGACAAACTCAGCTTGAGGACGGAAGGGTTTGTTCAGGCTTATGTTTGAGGTGATTCGGTCCATCATGGCTGGGGAAGGCTTTGCAGAGGGAGCCGAGGAAGCTGGGCACACCGTGTCTGCAGTCACGTAGGGAGAGATGGTTGTGGGTTCACAGCTTGCTTTCTCCTTTTTCCCTTTAAGAACTTCAGCCTGCCCTTGTCCCTAGTCTAAGGGATGGTGCCGCCCACATTCGGTGTGGGTCTTTCTTCCTCAGTTAAACTTTTCTGGGAATACCCAGCAATGTGTCTCCTAGGTGATTCTAAAGTCAATCAAGTTCATAATAAAGATTAGCCATCACGGTGCCATATACCTAGTTTTGTTACTTATTCATTTGAAGGTGAGCACTTGGCTTGTTTCCATACTTTGGATATTGTGAACAATCCTGTTATGAACATAAATGATCTTATTAACAACCCCCTCCCTTGGAAAAAGAACTTACTTGCTCTAGTAGAAAAAAATCTTTAAAAAGTATGCTACTGTGTGTGTTTCATTATATACTTTGACATTAAAAAAATGCCATGGTCTCAAAATGGTCAGACACTTTCAAAGGTTTTCTCAAATAGCCTGAATTTCAGTTTCCTTTCCTTGGTACCGCTTTTCATGTCCTTCTCTTCCAGTGGCTCACACATTAGGTAATCCTTATGCAAGTTCATTTAGACTTTTTACATCTTCCAGACTGAAACTGCGACCCTAAATATATCATCAGCCTCATTTTGACTAAGTAGTAAAAAAAAAAGTCTTCATAATCTTCAGAAAAATCTAGAACTTCTGTTTAACAGGCAGTTCAACTAAGATATGGCATTTGGTTGTAGATATAAAAACTACGTCTCAAAGGACATACGTAATGCCAACTCATTTTGGCTAATGTTTGGTTAAATAGAATTAAGTGTCTAACAAATTATCTCACTTAGTTCTCATAGATAATAAATAGGAGTTGGATTGTTGCTACTTTATAAATGAAGCCATAGCGTTTAATTGTATAATCACAGGGCTGCAGAAAGTAATGGGAGCCTAGCTAGATACTTCCTGCACGAGAAGGCTGTGAGGAGCCAGGCAGGGTGTCAAGAAAGGCTTCAGTGTTCGTTGACACTTTGTCTTTTCTTGTTGAATTTCCTTCAAGAGCAGCTACAGTTGTGGTGGGAATATTACCAGCCCAGAGAATGACAGGGGTTGCTGCCTTTTCAGCCTTTTGGAGAGCGATGGGATAAGCAAAAGGACAAAGAGGCAGCAAGGACTAAAGATAGATTCAGCAGAAATTTAGTAAACCCTAAGTTTTTAGGGAGCAGACAAACTATTCAAGGTGGCTTGTGTAGGCCACTGGACTTTGTGAGGAAAGAAGAGACAGTCCCATGTCTATTCTTGCCAGATGCATGCATTGTGTGACCTTTTGGATAACCAGAGTGTCTTCTATATTGATGGATTTCTTGATCGAGTGGTCCTCCTACCACTGTATGCCTTCCTGTGGAAATTAAAGTAGCCTGTGCTACAGATGTGTGCTTAAGGTTCTTCCCTGAAATGCTATTTGCGGTTTCAGAGAAAGAGCCATGCTAATTTACATACCCATCAATCAGGCACAGCAATCTACTCTATGCATTCAGCTGGTAAACGATAAGGACTCACGCCAACGGACCATGAGGCTAATGCTAAGCTACTGCTAGCTCAGTAAACAATTATGTAGCAATGTGTTAGACTCCTTTTTTAAAAATTATTTTATGTGAATGTGTATTTTGTCTTCAAGTATGTCTGTGCCCGGTACCTGGTGCCTGCTGAGGCCAGAAGACAATGCTGGATATCCTGGGAACTGGGATTAAAGATAGTTGTGAGTTGCCAGGTGGGTGCTGGGAACCAAATCCAGGTCGTCTACAAGAGCAGTCAGTGCTCTTAACCACTGATCCATCTTTCCAGCTCCAGAATTCTTATAAACGCTACCAATGATCACAACAAGCTAAATATTTGTAAGAAACTGGGGAAGGACACACAACCTGGGAGGTGGTCTTGGCTACCCTGGCATAGTGGGAGATGTGAGGTAAATTCTTACTTATATGCCATTCAGTTATGTAATTTATTGCATAGGCATACACTGCTTCTAAAGTAGGAGAGATAAATAAAATACATACTCTTCAAATTTGTTTTTTACACATAAAGATTATTAATCTAGTTTTAGCTACTTCTTCTGGTCACACAAGGAAAAGTCTTCAGGGTGTTTTTTCCCCGGCTTGACTTATCCAGCCCTGACTATTTCACGGTGATGCTTCAGTTTCCTTTTCTGGGAATCTGTGTTTCTCACAGAAGTCTTACAAACAGACTACAATAAGTACCTACGTGGAAATCTACCATCACACAGTTGTGTGTTCCTGTGATCTTTCTGACCTTGTTACAGGCAGTTATCATTCCCATATCCATCTATTTAACAAATGTGCCTTCTCATGTTTACCCTCACACTATGGACACTCTGCAAATGAATGTTTCCCAGTCCTGTCCATCATGACTTATTCTCTGCATCATTCAAGTATTATAACCAGGAGGTAACGTAAATGAGAGAATTGAGTGTTCATGAAGTCTTTTTGGGGAGAGTTGGAGAAGCAGGATCTGAACTAGACTCTCTGGGACACGACTAAGCTAACCTTATTGGGCATCTGTGTTAAGACGCACCTTTGATCTAGAGACCAGGAAGTAACACTCTTTACTTCTTGTGGTCATGGCTCTTGCTGACCTTACAACAGTTAACTGCCTCTTGATATCCAGGAAAATAGCCAATGTCTTTTAAGTCTGTGTGTTCTTGCTCCAGCAGGAAAATATCTGGGAGAGACAGAGTAATGATCTCTGAATATATCTCATTGGTTGAACACTGTGATGGTTTGAACGGGCTGTCCCCCATAGTCTTGGGCATTTGAATGCTTGGTCCCTAGCTGGTGGTTACTGTTTGGGGAGGCTTAGGATGTCACTGTAAGCACCAGTGCCAGTTTGAGTTTGCTCTCTCTGCTTCCTTCTTGTAGTTCAAGTTGGACGCTCTTAGCGTCTGGCTCTAGACATCTCTGCCATCATGGACTCTTATTCCCCTGGAACCATAAGCTCGAATAAACTTTCTTTTATACGCTGCCTTGGTCATGACGGTTTAATCACAGCAACAGAAAAGCAACCAACACAAGCACATTTGATCATCAGGACCTTAGCTGCATGAAGTTGGCCCCTGGTGCTCAGGAAAGAATGGCCAAAGGGTTTGAGAATGGCAAAACTGGGCCACCAGTTGGACGTGTCTTCCTAGTTCTTCTCCTCTCTGGCCACACTTCCCTACTGACAACACATTCTATCTAATGAGATACATAAAACATACAGTTTCCTGAGAACCTGTATGATGGTCTCCATTTCCCTATGTATTAGGTGATTTCATCCACGCCCATCATCACAATCACCATGCATGCTTCTGACTGAGATTTGGTTTCCAGTGCTGATCACCAGTGCTGATCTCCAGTGCAGATCTCCAGTGCAGATCTCCAGTGCTGATCTCCAGTGCAGATCTCCAGTGCTGATCTCCAGTGCAGATCTCCAGTGCAGATCTCCAGTGCTGATCTCCCATTATTCACTCAACATTTCCCATGACTGTCTCAAAAGCAGTTCTGCCACAGTCTAGCCTCCTGATCCTTTCATCCCCATATCCCAGCCCTCAAATCTCTTTCCATGAATGGCATCACTCACCTGTGTAAGTCAGAGGTGCCAAGTTAGCCTCCACTGCCTCAGTTCCCCTTCCCACCTTACTGATTATCACCATAACCAGTATAGATTGGTTATTGATCCTACATGAAGAGACCATGTTTTTCTGCATCTCCATGATTCCCACCCTGGTTCACGCTGCCATCCCCTATAACAGCATCCACTGTCATCTGACCTGCAGCAGGTCCTCAGCTGGCTCTCCACTCCTACCCACTTTAACCCATTCTCCACACTGCAACAAAAGAACCTTCAAGATTGCTCCTAAGAGTCCACTGTTGGGTGGGAGAGATGGCTCAGCATTTAACACTGTGTACCACTCTTGCGGAGGACCGGAGTTTGGTCCACGGGGCTCTTAACTATAGCTCCAGGGGATCTGATACCATCTTTTGGCTTCCCTGGGTGATTTTACTCACATATGTGTACACACACAGTTTTGAAAAAGAACCCATTTTTAAACCCTTTGATAGTTTCTTATTTTCATATGATAAAGAGCAAATCATTAGCATGTTTTTAAAAGAATCTACATGACCTAGTACAATATTCTCAATGTGACTGGATTTAGAACCAGCTGGGAGGCACACCTGAAGTCAGTCACTCTTGGCATTCCAACTTGCCCGCCATGGTTGACTGTCCTCATTGACCCAGAACACACTCCGTCTTCCTTCAGTGGCTTTTGTCAGGTGTTTTATCACAGTGACAGAAAAGTACAGGACACATTTGGCCTCTCAGCTTCCTCTCCTGTGATGTACTTCCAGATTTACCCACCGTGATAATATCAGTCTTCCTTTATTGATTTAGAACGAGCCTGGCTTAAGTCATCCAGTCTAGTCTTCACATGTGTTACCTGTTGGCCCTCAGAACGTACCTCTTATCACCATTACAAGAGATTTTTTCCTTCAGATCCTCAAATCAGTTATCACTGGCCACTCTCATACAACTCTAGACTTCTCATTTCTTCTGTTTACCGAAATTTGAATAAAATACTTAATTATTCCACCCTTGTCTTTATGGGTTGAGTGTAAGCCTGCAGGGTAGAAACCATGTCTCAGCATGAGTCTACAGCATCTACCACAATACTAGGCACACAGTAATATTTTAAAATTTAACACTAATAACGTAATAGTCCTGGGCACTGTTCCAAGCTCTTGCATAGTAACCCTCTTAATTATTATGACAAATCTTGAATGTAAGCGTTATTGACTTACTTTGCAGATGTCAAATAGGTAAAGAAAGACTTAGCCAGTTGCTAAGATCTCATAGTGGAAACCAGGACTTGATCCAAACATCTCAGATTTGATGTTTATACTTTTACTGGTTGTATTTTATTAGTCTTAATGTTTATTAACAGCATGGCCTTCAAAATGCCCACTGGTTCAAGTTATTTGGGGAATTACTCATAAACAGATTCATTGTTATAGAGCACTTCTATACGGAAGGTTAAGGTTGCCTGTTGAGAAGGAATACTTTTGATGGATAGCCTGAGACGGGATCTTGCAGTGTAGTCCAGGTTAGCCTCAAACTTGCAGTTCTCTGCCTTAGCCTTCTCAATTCCTGACACTTACACATGTGCACCAACATACCCAGATAAGAAAGTGTACAGGCAACCTTGAAAAAATATTGTCAAGTCCATAGAGATAGTTGGTCTAAAGGTGAATACTATTACTAATATAAATCAGTTGAAATAACAAAGTTTTCATATCTCTGGGGCTCATAAAAATTTAGAAAACTGTGTTTAAGAATATGTATATGTTTATAGACATCCATTGAAGGATACTAAAAAGACCTTTCTGTGTTGCTTGAGTCAATCTAAGAAGAGAATAAGCATTAGGTCCCATGTTTACCCTTCTGTCAAGCAATAGAAGGTGATTAATTTTAAATTGTTGCCTGGACTACTGTGGGGGGTCATTTCTGGTGGCTGTGAGGACAGTAAAAATACACAGACTCTGTGGCCGGAGAGATGACTCAGCAGTTGAGAGTACACACACACACACACACACACACACACACACACACACACACACACACACACTGGGCAGCCCACAACTGCCTCTAACTCCAATGAAAAGAATTAAACCTCCTCTTCTGGCCTCCACAGGTATCAGGCATGCACGTGGTGCACATACATACATACATGCAGACACTCACACATACACATTAAAAACAAATCATTTAAAAATACACAGTGTAAAATTGGGCAACGTTCTCCTTTCTGGGTTAGCTTTAACACTGACATGAATGTTCTCTCCTGTTGCCATTTCCCTATCAATAAAGTGACACTTGCCAATGGTTATGAAATTGAATAGTGTGTGATGTTTTTAGAGTTCTTTGTACAAGAAAGACACCAATAAATATCAAAGCTCAGATCACTTAAACAGGGTGCTAGTTTATGAGGGGTAGATGATTCAGCAGTAGCATTCATGTCCAAATAGTAATAGACTAATCTTAGCATGTTGCATGTGTTCCTAGATTATTAACTATTTAAATTCTTATAGTAGCTCCTCATCCTCCTCTTGTCTTTGAGACAAGGCCTCACTATGCAGAGGAGGATGGCCTGGAGCTCATTGTGTAGACTAGGCAGGCTGAGAACTCATAAAGGCCCACATGCCTCTCCTTTCTAAGGGCTGGATTAAAGGCAGGCACCACCATGCCTGGCTTCTCATAGTTCTTAAGAGTATCTATGTACAAGACTTGTTTATTTTTTAAGCAACTCCAGGAAGCGTTTGATTCCAGTGGACCATCACAGTCCTGTAGCAGAGCAACTTCCTCTGCACGTGATCCTGCTGTTGGCACGTTGAGGATTTCTATGCTGTTTAATTAGAGGTGTCTAACCAGTAGTGAAGTGGTCATTTAGACAAGGGTGGCATGTCCATACAAGTTCTTAGGCAAACATAATGCTGGAGTTTCTCAGGACTTTTAGGTCTTTAATTCAGAATGAAATAGATGTGCAAGACTATCTTATGGACTGGGTATCAACCACAGGTTTTTGTTTTTGTTTTTAAACTAAACTAAACCCACAAGTTCTTTCAAATTATGTGTATGTGTGTGTATGTTTAATAAAAACTGGTATTTCAAAATGATTTTGTGTATAAAAAGAATTCAAAGGAAAATCAAATTGCTTTTCAAACAATTTAAGCATCTCCATTTTACCAGGCTCTTCATGACTGAAGATCTGTGCCTTAGGTTTGGCATTGTCTTCTGGGGTAGGGGTGGGGCATGGACTCTGTCTAGTCCCTCAACTTCTTAAACTGTGGTTTGTGTGCCTCTGTGGGGTCATGTAACTGACTGTGGGGGTTGGGAAAAGTCTTACAACAGCAAAGGTTTCTGAATGTACAACAATCAAGAGTGGTGAATCCCAAGTATTTGTGGAGGTGCTCACCCGTGTTGCATTGTGGGTTATCACTGTAGCCTTGGTTCTGAACAATGTGCACTTTGTTCTGTGCATGCCTTCTGGCTACACATGTCTAATGATTGCTGCCTGAAACACCAAGGCTCAGATTTGAGATTATTGTGTATGAACTACAGTATGCAGTAGTTTTCTAATCTTTAAGAAAAAAGAGATTATTATTATTATTATTATTATTATTATTATTATTACTATTATTATTATTGTCTTTTTTCAAGACAGGGTTTCTCTGTGTAACATTCCTGACTGTCCTGGAATTCACTTTGTAGACCAGGCTGGTCTTGAACTCACGGAGATCCCCCTGCCTCTGTCCCCAGAGTGCTAGGATTAAGAGATTGTTTTTAATTATGTATACTTGTATGGGTCTGTGCCTGAGTACAAGTACCCTCAGAGGTCAGAGGCATTGGCTGCCTCTGAAGTTGGGAGTTACAGGCAACTGTTTGCAGCCTGCTATTGATGCTGGGAACCAAACTCAAGTCTTCTGCAAGAGCAGTGATGTGCTTTTAACTGCTCAGCCATCTCTTCTGCCGCCAGCCTTCTACTCTTATAAAGACATGCTTAATTAAGGGAAAAATACTTAATGTTTCCCTACTATTGTTTCTTAGCACCTGTCAAATTTATACATCTTTAGATTGTATTGTGTTAGAATATTTGGTTTTAAAAATCGCAGTTTGGGTTACTGACTTGAATTTCACTGGGAAAAAAAAAAAGTCCCTAAATAAATTTGGCTGGGGATTAGGATAGAATTTCCAACTATTTCTGAAATGTTCCCAGACCTATCTTTGCCATTTTGCACTAGGTAGTTATATGAAGTGATTCTTAGCATTAGTAATTATAAATCAAAATAGCAGTCAACTCCAAAAGAAAAAAAAAAGTTGAGAAGTGTCAAATATTCAGCCAAGAATAATTTTTAGGTAAAAACGAACAACCAAAGCTATCTCACTTGTATACAAACTTGCTTTTGTCTTAAATGGATAAACTTTTTGGTCTGCTTTTAAAAAAATGTTGTAGGAGTTTCGTTATGAAAACAAATTTCTGCCGGGCGGTGGTGGCGCACGCCTTTAATCCCAGCACTCGGGAGGCAGAGGCAGGCGGATCTCTGTGAGTTCGAGGCCAGCCTGGGCTACCAAGTGAGTCCCAGGAAAGAAAACAAACTTCTTTATGACCTATTATCAGTGTTTGCTTTGTACCACTATTTTACATCCTATGTACCCAGAGTGGCATAAACATTTCTCAGGTGAAAAGGGGCGGCGAGTTGAAAAAGTTTAAGTAGCTGTGGTATAGACTGCCCCATTCCAACACTTGCTTCCTGGGCAGTCTAGGGTGCTTCTTCGTGGCAACAGCATTAACAATACGTCCTTTGTTTGCCTGGAGCTTCCTAGAGATTTAAATTCAAGCAGCACCATAGGACACAATCAAGGTTTACTTTTTACAGCACATCCATTAGTTTTGTTTGTTTTTCCAGTCCCTGGATACCCTGGTAATGGGCTGAAGATGTCAGCAACTTTGCTGCCTGGCATTTTTCTCATCTGGTACAAGCTCTCCTAAGCGATGCAGCTAAAATTCGTCCCTAGCACGAGACCGTGGCAAACAGATTTGGCTTGGGCTTGATATGAATCGTAGATCCCGCACGTGAATTCCACGCTGCAGGTCCCAGGGCATTCGTTTCTAGACTGATTTAACATGTGACTGGCACAGATTTCTCCTGGAACCCGTTTGCTTTTGAGCGAGGGGTGCGTTTCTTCCTCCGGTTTGGCTCGGTTGGAGGGAGGTGAGGGAGGAGGCAGCAGCAGCCTTGGAACACCAGGGAGGACAGAGCGCGCCTCCGCAGAGGGCGGAAGGAATCCCGGGCAGGCCAGACGGACACGCCCTGCTGCTTCCCCACCGGGCGGCCTCTATTTCTGGGACACGGGCCTCCAAGGTAGCCTGCAACACCCTTCTCTTTTTCCAAGGCAGACGAGACGCCCTGGGCCGGCCAAAAAGCCGTGTCAGCGGCCCCACCCACCCACTCGCCTCCAACGGACCGCGGGCTCCTTCCCGGCTCCCAGCAGCCCCCGCGGAGGCCCCGCCCGCACGGAGCATGCCGGGAGCCGAGGTGCCCGGGCGCTTCTTGACGCTCTTCCGTTCGGAATTCCACTTGGAACGCCGTGAGGCCCCATCGGCGTAGGCGCCCCAGCTCCGCACTCGCAGCTCTTAGGGGCCAAGAACGACGCCTCTCGCCCGGCGCCGCGCACCGCGTCTCCAGCAGAGAGCCCCCCCCCCCCCCCGCTCCGCCCCTCGCTCGCTCGCTCCGCAGCCATAGACAGGAGAACGGCGCCGGGAGCCGCAGCCCGGGCGGGGGTGAGGGAGTGGGGTGTGCGCAGGCGCACTAGCCCAGCGTTGAGCCGGGTTAGGCCCGGAGGGCGGGGCCAGCACGAGGGCGCCGGGCCGCGGGGGCGCGCACGTAGGCACGTCGAGCCCGTCACGTGGGGAGGCGAAGGATCGCAGTGCGCGCGGCCGCGGCGGCTGGTGTTGGGGTTGAGTCAGTTGTGACACCCGGAGCTGCTGCTGACCCGACAGACGGCCCTCGGAACCCCGCGGCCCGGCAGCAGGCGCGGAGCCTCGGGAGTCGTCGTCGTGAGCCTGGCCCCGTCCTAGAGCTCCGCCGAGCCGGCGCCGCCACCGTCCTCCGCCCCCGCCAGCGAACCGCCGCCGCCGCCGTCGCCGCGGGCGCGCCCCCGCTCTGCGCTGTCTCCGATGGCGTCCGCCTCCGGGGCCATGGCGAAGCACGAGCAGATCCTGGTCCTCGACCCACCCTCCGACCTCAAATTCAAAGGTAAGCCGGCTAGGACGCGCCCGAGCGGGGACCGGGGCTGGCGGGCGGGCGGGTGGCGGGGCGGCGGCGGCGGCAAGGCCGGACGGTCCGCGCTCCCCTCCCCCACGCCGAGCGTCGGAACCGCGGCCCCGCTGCGTCCCTCGGCCCCGCGCCTCGCTGCCCGCCGCTGCCCGCCCGGGGCTGCGGAGGGGAGGGGAAGGAGCCAGCCAGCCCGGCGGCCGCCACGGAGGGCTCAGCCCGGCGCCGCCGCCGCCATCTTGCGGCCCGCGGGGGCGCCGCGGGAGTCCGCCCGCGCCTGGCTCGCCCGCCCGCCCGCTCGCCCGCTTGCCCCGCCGGCCGGGCCCGCACGGTGTCCTTGCCCCCGGGGCGGCCGCAGCGCGCTCAGGGCCCTGCGGGAGGTGGCCGGGGGCTGGAGCTTCGGGCCGCGCGGCACGGCACGGCGCGGCGCGGCGGGGTCTGCGGGCGTCAGCGGGCGGCTGTCGGTGGCCGCGGGCAGGCGCGGCCCCCGCGGGCGAGGCGCGCAGGACCGGGTGGGGCGGTCGAGGGCCTCGCCCGGCGTCTCCCCCTGTCAGGTGCGGGGCTCCGGAGAGCCGGGAGGCCCAGCGGTGTCTTGGCTGGGAGTGACCCCGGGTGTTGGCAGGGCCCCAAGAGCGCGGCAGAAAGCGGTGCGTCAGCTGGGGGATGGATGGTTGTAGGTGAGTGGTGGTGGGGTCCCCGGGTACGGAGGACCTGGTGTCTGCTCCCAGCCCCGGGGATCACGCTGTCTTTTTGCTGAGGAATGCTCCGTGTTTGTGACTCTAACGTTTGCCGTTTCCCAGCATACCTTGAGAAAGCTGATAAGGTGCCACACAGCTCCAGAACTGTTGACTTTGGAGCATTGACTGTGATAGAGGATCACTGACTTGGCGATCCTTGTTGTTCAGATCGAGGGCCCTTTGCGCCTCAGTGTGTATAGGGTACGCTGGGGAAGAAAAGTTTAAACCGAGCAACCTATTAATTTTTAAGGAATACTGATAGAATGTGGAGCTAAAAAGAAGACCTCTTTCCTCTTTTTAAATGTAAAGCGAGTCCCCCCTTTGGAAGTTAATACGTTGGGTTTTAATTTTAGGAACTGTGATGAGAACGATTTTCCTAAGGTTGCATAGCAATCCCAGCATTAAAAGGAAAAGTAAACCCATGATTGTGTAAGATTGAGTCCGAATGAAAAATAGCTGGATTGTCCCTGTGGGAACAATTTTTAAAAATTATATTTTAAATAGTTTTAGGACTTAAGAACATTTTGGTATTTTGTTAGTAGTACTACTCTGTAAGTTTTTCAGTACATTTACAAGTTTCTCTGAATGGAAACGTATAGGACTCCTTATTAGACAAGAACTTGATTTTAAGGCAGCTCTAGTATCTTTGAAACTAGGGGTGGTGAACCATACTTAGATTCCCAGCTCGGAGGCCAAGCCGGGAACCATGGAAAGTTTGAAACAAGCCTGGGCTACATGGGGAGACACTAGACGGTGTCTCAGAACCTAGATATTTTGCTGCAGCAAATTTCTGTATTGCCTGATTTTTGGAGGGGGTTGGGCAGGGGTGTGCAGAGAAGTCCTTCAAGTATTTGTAATAAAGTAGTCATCATTAGTTGAAGCGATTGAATGTAAATCTTTACGATACTCAGTGTAGTTCCCTTTTCTCTTTTGACAGTTCAAGAGATATTCTCTACTGCGTAGCCTGTGTGAAAAGCATTTTATGAGGCAGGTTTTAAAAACCAGAAGAAATACTGCGTTGTGCTGTATCCACGCATATCGTTTATTTTTGAAGTTAAATAATTACAGCTGTGTTTATATAACAGGCTCTACTTGTGTTATCAAAATAATCCCAGGGCTAGTGAGGAGGACCAAAGAGGTGTATCATAGGGGCAATAGCATGTCTGAGAAAAGGAGCTTTTTCTCTGTAGGACGCTTTTGGAGCAGCTGGGGAAAGTTATGCAAAGGGAGTGGTAAATACTGAGGTGAGAAGACTCAGCTCAGTGATGCCTGTGTTTAAATGCCCAGTTGTTGAAAGACTTCTGTAAAGGTGGGCGAATCGGAGATGATGGGGAGAACAGGAGAGGATTGAAGTAGGAGTTTGACATTTGGGGTTTGATGCTTTCCTTCTTCATGTTACTTTGTTAGTCACAGATAATTTGTACAATGGAAACCTCGGTCTTTAAATGCGCAGCTTTACACTAAATAGGGTGATATGGAATCTGCAGTGTGTGTGATCTTTTGGTTGACTATATCAAAAATTATTTAATTTCTACCTTTTCATTTAAGGATAGGTTGTTTACACTTTTTTCCTTTGTAAAATTCTTGGGCCGGGCGTTGGTGGCGCACGCCTTTAATCCCAGCACTTGGGAGGCAGAGCCAGGCGGATCTCTGTGAGTTCGAGGCCAGCCTGGGCTACCAAGTGAGCTCCAGGAAAGGCGCAAAGCTACACAGAGAAACCCTGTCTCGAAAAACCAAAAAAAAAAAAAAAAATTCTTTATATGCTTGGTTTACTTGAATTATTTGGATCCAGCATTTGTGTTGGTAGTTCCTTCAGGAGTGACTTACTCAACCATTCTGAGATTGATGGTTTTCCTTTAACATGAATAATGACTTGATAAGAATTATTACTTTGCACAGTTTTAGAAAAGTATAGTTTTGTGTATCTCCATCTTTTAGTCAAATTTTAACTAGTAATATGTAGAAAATCTTTTATGGTGGTAGAATGAATTCTAAAGCATACCCTTTAAATGCTTTTGTGCATAAAAAGATACTTAAATTTTTTTTTTTTTTTTGGTTTTTCGAGACAGGGTTTCTCTGTGTAGCTTTGCGCCTTTCCTGGAGCTCACTTGGTAGCCCAGGCTGGCCTCGAACTCACAGAGATCCGCCTGGCTCTGCCTCCCGAGTGCTGGGATTAAAGGCGTGCGCCACCACCGCCCGGCGATACTTAAATTTTTTAACCCTACCAGTAATTTTACCAGTAATTTAGATTTGAAATTAGATGTTTCATGGAAAAAGCTTTTTTGCCCTTAAAATTTAATGTATTGCAAAATTTGTATATTGTTTTATGTAGCATTTTATTTTTCCTAGCTGATAACAGAGGGAAGTTTGAAGAAGAAAGTTTTGCAAATGTTAAATAACTCCAAGTGTATTCTTCTTCCTAATGGTCAGGGGAAAAAGGAAAAATAGAATGAAATCATTGTGTTGAAGGTAGCTCATGGTAGTCTTTGATGAATAGAGAGACCTGTGGTATCACTTTCAACTACCAATTTCCTGTCTGAGACAGGGTTTCTTGTATCTAGCCCAGACCAGCTTTGGACTCCCAGTACAACCAAGAGGATCTGGAATTTTTTAAAAAAGATTTCAAATCTCTTTAAAAGATTTATTTTTATTTCTTTGTCTAAGTTTTTCCCTGCATGTATGTATGTGTACTCACTACTCAGGTGCTGGATGCCTGCAAAGGCCAGAAGAGGGTGTCATCCTTTGGAGCTGGAGTTACAAATGATCATTAGTTGCCATGTGGGTTCTGGGAATTTTCCTGGATCCTCAGGAAAAGCAGAAAGTGTTCTCAACCATTGAGCCATCTCTCCAACCATTTTTTAAAATGAAAAACAACAACAACAAAAAACCAAACTACTTTTATTCTTTGACAGTTACACACATACACACACACACACACACAATGTATCTTGATTGTTCTGTGTTCTACTCTACCTGCCCCCCCCCAGATGTTCCCCTCCCACCTTCCTGCCCTCTTTAAAAAAGGATTTATTTTTTATTTTTGGTATTGGTAGGTGTGTGCCTTCATGTGGCTGTGTACACATGAATGCAGGTGCCCTTGGAGGCTAGAGGTGTAGGATTCCCTGAAGCTGGAGTTTCAGATGGTGTGGTTGAACTGCCTGATGTGGGTGCTGAGAACTGAACTCAGGTCCTTTGAAAGAGCAGCAAGTGCTCTTAATTGCTCAGCCATCTCTCCAGGCTCCCACTACCTTAAAAAGTAGTCTAGTGAATCCATTTAGTGCTATCCCCATGTGTGTTGGTGTGAGGGTGTCCATGGGAGCATGAGCAGCCTACTAGCTGCCATCTCCTTTCCCCTAAAAAAAACCTGACTCCCTTTCTCAGTAATGGTCACTGACTTGACCATGTGCAGGTCTTACGTAGTTAACCACAGCTGCTGTGAGTTTAGAAGGGCAATGGCCTTGTCATGTCCCCAGAAAACAGCATCTCATTGCACTCTTTTCTGTCCTCTGCTCTTACATTTCTTTTCACTTCCTCTTTGATATTCTCTAGTCCTTGAGGGGAATGTAGCCCATTTAGGGTTGAGCACTCCCTGTCACTAATCTTAGCACTTTGGCAGGGTCTGAGTCCTGAGTTAATTATTGCTCATTACAAAACAATTATTGCTCATTACAAAACGAAGCTTCTCAGATAAAGATTGAGAGCAGCAGTTATCTATGTGGATATAAGCATGAATGTTTCCAAGGGCAGGTCAACAACAAGAGCATTTAGTAAGTCAACAGTAGTAGGTTCTACCTAGGATCTCCCCATCAGTGGGCTTTAGACTAGGTTTACAGGATCAGCCTTTCCTGTGGATAGGTTTCAAATACAATTAGAAACCGAGTGGTTACCTCCATATTAGTCATGCCACTATTGGACCAGTGGGCATATCTTGCTTGTCAGGTTGTCGTTGCAGCATGCAGGGTCCAATGTTGGGTAATTAATTCTATTGATAGCTTTTCTTCCCAAGTGACCTGCATAGTTTTACCTCTGTTGATCTGATTTCTTTAATACATCTCTGCTTGTAAACTTGTTATTTTTGGAATTAATTGAATCATGAATTTGTCAGGAGTAAGTGTTGGAACTACAATTGTAAACAGTCCTTGTTTTTTGTGGGGGCAATTCTAAAGGAAGAGCAAGATCCCAGTTTTCAGATGAATGAAATGTAGGGAAAGCGTTTGACAGTTGGGAACTGAGATTCCAGTTGTAAGTAGAAGTTACCTAAAGCAGTCGTTAATCCTTTGGCAAACCTCTGTCTCCAAAAAAAAAAAAAAAATTATATTACAATTCATAACAGCAAAATTAGCCACGAAGTAGCAGTCAAAATAATTGTATGGTTGTGGGTTTCGACAACATGAGGAACTGCATTAAAGGGTCATAGCATTTAGGAAGGTTGAGAACCACTAACCTAGAGGAAGAAAGAAATGTAGGTACAGTGTCCTGTGGTAGGAGAGAGCACATGATGTTCAGCTGAAAAGGGTTCCAGATGGCAGTAGTAGAAATGACCAAGGTGTGTGTAGTTCTGGTTTGGTAGGTCAGTTAAAAGTTTTATTTTGCCACTGAGGGGTTTTATTTAAGTGTGTGTATTTTAATTTTTTTTGGTTGGGGGGGCACACAGCTCTAAAGGAGGGCTAGGGTATTTTGTGTTTCATTAAGAAACAATGGTAGGCCGGGTGGTGATGGTGCATTCCTTTAATCCCAGCACTCGAGAGGCAGAGCCAGGTGGGGCTCTGAGTTCGAGGCCAGCCTGGTCTACAGAATGAGATCCAGGAGAGGCACCAAAACTACACAGAGAAACCCTGTCTCAAAAAAAACTTAAAAAAAGAAAAGAAAAGAAACAATGGTAGCCATGCAAATTGGTATTAGAAGTGAGATGGTCATTGGTGTTGGAAATATTAAAGGTCAAAATAGATGTGTGCACTGAGAGAGAAGGTGTGGTTTCATAGATGGAGTGCATAAAAATGGAAGGATGGTGGTACTGTTCACTGAGCTGAGAAACACTGGATGTCTGGATGAGGACTGGCAACATTCTTTAGGGTATGGGAGAAGGGTAGAAGGAAGAAGACCATGCTTCTGCTGGTGTGACATGTAGAGGAGGTGCCAAGTAGGCATTTGGTTCTTTAAGTGTACAGAGATGTGGATTAATTGAACTTTTGGGGGATAATTTTACTTGTAATTGGAATTTTCTTTAAAAAAAAATCTTGGGTCTCTTTGCAGTTGGGTTTTTTACTTGACTATTGCACATACTTGTGTTTTGAACTTTCATAGTTCTAAATAATGAGAGCCAGGGTATTTTGTAAAGAGTTGACTAAGATGGTTTGGTTTTTGTACTTTTTGTAGAGTCAGTGATAAGAGGGTTTTTTGGAGGGCGTGGCTTTTGAAGATTTGTGACTGCATGTAAGTATCAGGAAGTCATTTAGCTTGACTTGTTGACATTGATGATACAAGCTTACAATCCTAGTACTTGGAAGGTAGAAGGAAGAAGAGAATCTGGAGTTGGAGCTAGCCTGGACTACATGAAACTGTCTCTTAAAATGGAGGTGAGAGGCTAGGAAGATGTCAGTAAAGTGCCTGCCTTGCAAGCATGAGAACCGGAGCTTGGATTCCCAGCACCCAGGTGGAAGGGAGGTATGGGTGCTTCTAAGCCTAGCACTGCAGAGACAGACAGGATCCTTGGGGGCTTGCTGGCCAGTCAGTCCAGCCTAGTTGGTAAGGTCCAGGTCAGGGAGAGACTGTCTCAGAGGAAGTGGATGATGGTGTTCCTCCTGATGACACACCTAAGTTTATTCTTTTGCCTGCACATGCTTGCACATGTGTACCTGTACACACACAATTACAAATACCTAAAGTCACCTAAAAAGTCATTTTAATCAAGTGGGAAAATATGCAGTAGTCATCCCCCCACACACACTCCCGTTTGTAAGTTTTGCTATCTGTAGTTTGTGATCAACTGTGGTCCCAAAATAGAAGGGGGAAAATTCCAGACATAAACATTCACAAGTTAAAATTTGTGTCCTTCTGAGTTGGAGGATAAAACCTAGCTTTGTCCTGTTCCTTCTTGCCAAGGACCTGACTATCTGTTGGACCAGTTATTTCCATACTGCAAATCTGCCCACCAGCCAGTTACTCAGACATTTTCTTACCAGATTGTTGGTATCACAATATTTGTTTTCAAGTTACCCTTACCTTACTTTATTTTTACTTAAAAGTGGCCTTAAAAAAATCAGCAGTAGTGCTGGCAATTTCAGTATGCCTGGATATGCCCAAGAGAAGCCAACAGTGTTTCCCTGAAGTGCAAAGTTCTTAGCTTACCAGGGAAAGAACGAAATTCTATGCTGATGTTGCAAAGATCTACAATAAGAAAGGCCTCTCTCCGTAAAGTAGTGAAGAAGGGAAGGAATTGTGCTGTTTTGCTGTTGTGCCTCAAATGGTGAAAGTGTGTGGCCATGGTGTGTGATACAGGCTTAGTTAAGAAGGAAAAGGCATTAAATTATATAACTTGATAATTGGTTTTGATTTTAGGCATCCATTGGGGGCAGTTCGGGACATAATCCTCATGGATAAGAAGGGGAAGTGTGTATAAAAAAATTGGGAAAATTTGATGTAAGTTCTTTAGAATTTGGTATTTTCTAAATTGTTAGCAGTGGTAATTGGTAATATTGCTTTATTGTTTCAGATTCTTTTCCCCCAAAGTTTTGTCAGTGCATACAAGATCATAGTTTTTATCATTGCTGTGAAAATACATGGGGCAGGCAGCCTAGGAAGAAAGGCTTAGTTCATTCAGCTTAACAGTTTGAGGAGGTACAATCCATCGTAGTAGGAAATTGGTGACAGGAGCTTGAGGTTTTACATTGACTCCCCAGTCAGGAAGCAGAGTGACGATGAGTGCTTACCTGTGTTTCTCTTTTTTATTTAGTCTAGGACTTGAACTTGTGGAATGGTGCCACTCATAGTTCACGTGGGTTTTCCTACCTCAGTGAACCTAACCTAGGTCACCCCTTACTGGTATGCACAGAGGCTTATCTCTGGTGATTCTAGATCCTGTCAAGTTGGCAGTATGGTCCATCACAGGTATCTAACATGACGTTAGGGGATATTTCTAGGTAATAAATGGCTGCAGGACTGAAGCAAATTGTTCTTCTACCCCTCCATTCTTGCCCTCTTTACCCCTCCCCCAATTAGTTAAAGTTTGTCATGTGTCAGGAATCCAGACACAGCACAGTTGAATGAATGTCTTGTGCATTATTAGGTCTCTAGACTTGTTCTTCCTGCATGCAGTCTGCTACTTTGTATCCTTTGACCTCTTTCTCTCCATCATCCCTCCCTTATCTTTTCACGTTATCTTTTTATGTAGCCCTGGGTGGCTTAGAACTCAAGAGATGTGCATGCCTCTGCTTTCTCAGTGTTGGGATCAAAGGTGTGCACCACTATACCTGGCTTAAAAGAAGTTCTTAACCATGCAGAAATGGTCACTGAAGGAATCCTGCTGACCAGGCATCCTTTTAACTTTATTGGACACCTCCTGATCTCCTTTCCTTGTTGACTTTGTGTCTTTTGAGGGACTGTCCTGTGAAGGCTTATTTGCTCTTCTGAGATGGAGGATTTGGCTTTCCTTAGAATTACAAAAAGTTGTTTTTGGAAGAAAATTAAACCTAAAAGAAGTATTACTTGCAAAAGCCTGTTTACTTACTAGATTTACTGGAATATGACTCGGATCATTCAAAATTTTAAACTTAGGGAAGTTTCCAAGTATTACTACATTGTATGCATTTTTAAAAAATGTGACTTAATAATTTAAGCATATTATTAATCTTGATTTACATATTTGCATATTTTTGTTTGCTTTTTTGGGGGTGTGTACTGGAATCAAGTCCCAGACTTCATGCATACTAGGCAAGCATTCTGCCACTGAGATATAGCATTAGTACTTGCCTAAGTACTTTTAAAACAAATACTCTATAACCTACATTTCATTTCTTGTTACCTGAGATTGTATTTCTAACAATAAAAAGGGAACATTTTCTTTGCATGTCATGATGTTCTTATTTAAAGCTCAACAGTGAATCTTCAAAAGTGTTTAATAGTCAATCTGAAAGTTTCCCAATTATACTTCTGCTTTTAGTTGTTTCTTTAAATATGTGCATTACATTAGGTTGCTGTGTGCTATGCATTTGTCTTAATCTTAAGTGATATTTCTCACCGTCCTTTTCTGTCCCTTTAAATCTGCCATTGATTTGTTGAAAAGACTGTTTTGCCTGACAGAATGTCTCCTATCCAGATGTCTTAATGTATTTTCTGTAAGTTTTGAATTCGATTAAAGGAGCTTGATTAGTCTTGGATTTCAGTATTTGTGGCCAGCAGTATTTTGTGTCACATCTGTTCTGCTTATAGTGATAAACTGATTGGTGACAGTATACATTGAAAAGGTACATAAATATATAGACATATACATAAATATATAGAAAAAAGGCGGGAAGATTGCTCTCTGTTCATTCTATTGGGATTAGTGTGTCTTGTTTTTTATATTTTTACTTTGGTTTTTGAGATTGCTACAGTGAATATTTAGTGGTTATAATGAGAATTATTATTTCTACAGTTTAATAGGAAATGTGTATAAAGATTGTGGTGTAACATCTGTGAAAGTTAAACTTGAAAGAGAATGACTTTTATCAAACTTTGATAATGAAAACAAAACAATGAAATACAAAGGAATTGACTTCATGCTTAATGAGCTATCACCAAAGATTGCCAGATCCACAACCTTACACAAAGGCCACTGTAACCTTCCACAGAAAGTACTTCTTTCTGTAAGGGTGTTTATTCAATATCTAGCTGCCATAGACACTTTGGACTATTACCACTTGTATTATTGATACTTCTTGCCTAGGATTATTGCTTCAAAATGATGTAGTAACCTATGTTTTTAAAACTTCCCTTTACTCAGACTAATTGAATATACACACTGTTTATGTTAGAAGTGTTCCCATTACAATGCTGTTTCCACAAAAGTTGTTTGATGTTGGGAGAATCTTTTTGGTTTAGGTTGACATGTGCTGATTTACAATTTAAATTGTACTTAGTCTAATCTGGGTGGTAGGATGGCTCAGTGGGTAAAGACGCTTGTCCCCATGACCCACAGAGAGGAAGGAAAGAACATACTTTCTCAAATTGTTTTCTGACCCCCACATTTGCATTGTGGCACCAGTACACATGTACTCATCACACACAAAATAAAAATTAAAAATAAAAAAATAATAAAACCTAATCTGTAACAACTTTGGAAACATTTTTTAAAAAGATTTATTATATACACAGTGTTCTGCCTGTATGTATGCCTGCATGCCATAAGAGGGCATCAGATCTCTTTATAAATGGTTGTGAGCCACCATGCGGATGCTGGGAATTGAATTCAGGACCTCTGGAAGAGCAGCCAGTGCTCTTAACCTCTGAGCCATCTCTCCAGCTCCCAACTTTGGAAACAATAAATCAAACTGCATACAAATGTGGTATATTGCCATCAGTTGCTGGCTTTTTGTGAGAATTTTATTAGATGTATTTGGTGATACTTATTTCTCTGAGAATTGCTCCTGCACATAGGATTAAACAAGTAAGTTTAAGGTCCCTCCTCAAATAGTGTGGATTGGTTCAATGGACCACTATTTTAGGATTAAAAAAAAGAATTACTAGCTGGGTGGTGGTGGTGCACGCTTTTAATTCCAGCCCTACTGAGGCAGAGGCAGGTGGATCTCTGTGAGTTCAGTGCCAGCCTGCTTTACAGAGCAAGTTCCATGACAGCCAGGGATACACAGAAGAGATCCTGTCCGGACAAACAAACAAACAAAAACAACCCCCCCCCCCAAATGCCAGACAAACTACGAGTAAGAATTACACCTGAAAAAACAACAGTTGACACTGTCCACAGATTCCACACCTTGAGATTCAAGCAACCACTCAAAAGGAAAGGTATTGAGCATGTCTAGACTTTTTTTTTAAATTATTGCTAACATATATCAACAATTGCCATAGTATTAACTTTGTATTTGGTATTGTAATCTATATACTCTTTAAAGAATAGTGGTGGGCCATACATAGGTTATGTGTATGAAATATATTTAGAATTTTATATAATAGATCTGAGTGAGCACCCACAGATTTTGGTGTCTGTGAGTTATGGGAGGCCTAAATAAGCGATTTAAATGGCAAAGGGAAAATATATAGTTGGCCACTGGAAGGGCTAGCTTTTTTATATTCTGATGACTGACAAGTTAAAATGTTTATGCCTTGACTTTAGACACAGGTGAATGTAGATAGCCTCTACTCTTGAAGGTACTTACAGACAAGTGATAGATTTGGGCCAGTGCATGCAGAAGGCGGTTAGTTGAGAAGAGACAGTTAAATACAAGTTAAATACAGAATGTTTCAGAATGGAATTACCATCTGCCATCTTTATTTACTATTGAGAAGACACCGTTAAGATAATAAGTTGATCGTAGTGTCACTTAATTTTAGAGATGAGAGGAACCTTAAGAGACCATTTCATTAATAGAGATGGCCTCTATTAATGAAAGAGGTTAGATTGTTTTGGGGGATCAGTCACCTAGTTAATTAATGACTTTAGATTTTAAACCATTAATTCAGTATTCTACATTGTGTTGTTTTTAAAAAGCTATAATACACCAATAATAGAAACCAGTCTTACCCCTCCCCAAGAGTTTTTGAGAACAATGAAAAGAATAATTATTTTAGCTTTTCATTAAAATTGCTTTCTTTTGTGAAGGTGACAAGTGGGTATTGGATTTACATGCCCATAATAACACTGGTATTGGAAAGTGTTTTTTTTTTTAAAAAAAAGACATGGTTCCTGCTCATTGCTAACTTTTAATGGTGAATTTAACCTATTGTGTAGGTAGACCTGTTGTTCCCTCCCTCCCTCCCTCCCTCCCTCCCTCCCTCCCCCCTCCCTCTCTCAAATGACCACACACTGACTGCCTCTGTATTAAGTGCATTTTGGTGAGTTTGTCATAAGATTTTTGGAAACTTTTATAATGCAGTATGGATAAATAAATGTAGCAAGCAGTTAAAATAATTAAAGCTTTTAAATTTTAGAGACTTCAGTCAAATTATGAAGTCTTGGTTTAGCACTAATCTCAAGATTCATACTTTAGTGGAATTTTATAAAGGACTATTTTTTTAGTGTTTTAACTAAACCTTTTCTGAATAGAACACATTATGGGGCTGGAGTGGTGGCTTAGTGGATAAGAGCACTGGCTGCTCTTCCAGGGGTCCTGAGTTCAATTCCCAGTACACAAATGGCAGCTCACAACTAGTCCTGAAGGATCCCATGCCCTTTTTTGGTGTGCAGATAGATGTACATGAGACAAGATATCCATATACACACTCAATTTGTTTTTCTAGAAAATGGGACAGTTTATTTGTTCAACAGTATTTGTACAGTAATGCTTACTAGTAACTGTGATGTCAGGCATTTGTTGTAACTGCTGGAGATACAGCAGTCAATGAAACAGAAATAGTCTTCATATTTCAGTACGGTATGGAACAGGTAAATAAATTAAGGCAACTTCCTTGCTTATGAAATTTGTAGGGGCTGGAGACAAGGTTCAGCAGTTAAAAGCACCTGTTGTTCTTCCAAAAGACCTGGATTCTATTTCCAGCAGCACATGGCAGTTTATAACAATCTAACTGCATTTCCAGGGGATCTGACACCCTCTTCTTGCCTTCACAGGAACCAGACAAACACAGGCATACATGCAGTCAAAATAGCACATAAAATAAAGTTAAGATGAAAAGAAATTAGCAATATAGTGTTTTCTTGGATGTAAAATACTTAAATATTTATTTCAGGAAGTGTTTAACATTGAACTGTGGGGCCAAAGGAAATAAATATATTATATAATGCTAATTTGACTGCTCTAATGCTCCAGAAATCTACATGATATGTTTATGGAAATAAGTATAGTTGAGATTCTGGAATCAGACCTGGTTTGACTTCTACTTTTTTTGGAGATAGGCCCTATTACATAGCCCTGGTTGTCCTGAAACTCACTGTGTTCAGGCTGGTCCTGAACTCAGATCCTCCTTCCTCCTGAGTGCTGAGATTAAGGTGTGAATCACCATGCCTGACTTAGGAAACTGTTTAGCCAGTGTTACTTACAGCTTAGCTGGACAAAGCCTGTGAAAAGATACTGGGAAGTTCTCACTTTTATTTATGTATTTTACATGGAAAATAATCCAGTCCTCTTCATTAGGATTTTTACCTTTTGTATTCTGGTAAAAGCACAGTAAAGGTATAGTACAGTCAAAAATAAAAGTGTAAAGCTAGAATGATTTATGAAGACCAAGAGTTATACATTTGAAGTAAAACATGTATACTTTTGCTTTTTTATGATTTCTTGTTTAAAAATGGCTGTTAGCCATATTTCTGGCATGGTAATTCATCAGATATGTAGTGAGTAGCAAAAAGACTCAAAGCTTGTTAACTTAGTTAATTTAGTCAGCAATGAATTAAATGTTCCTTTAGGAGGTTATGGTGTAATAGAATGAATGGCAGCGGTCATACACATACTAGGAAAAATGTGAAATACCATGAAATATGTATGGATTATATTTCATATGAATTGTATAGTCAGCATGATCTGTTCTTTGGTATTGAACTTTGTGCTGCTATGTAGAAGCCACTAACATAGTCTGTCCCATAGTGAAGAACTGAGAAAGTCAGCAACTGTGAAAAGACTGAAAAGTTAGCTTGCTACAATTTCATGGATGTTAGAAGACTTGAAAACAGCTGAATTGGAGTAAAAGGACTACTTTGTTATTCATGGCACTGCAAGAGCTTCTGTAATTGGTGTTTTTCCTTAGTGGCTTCCAATTGGAGCTATCCAGAGAGTGGCTTTACATAGAGCTCAGAAACACTGAGCTAGAGAACCTTAAATCTTTCATGGTGTGCGGCATGGAAATTTACCTGACCTTAGTTGGAGACTATCTGGGGCAGTAAGCATACCATCTGATCCTCAGGAAGGAGGCATTATCCTTCTTGAAAGGATAGGAGTACATGCAGAAATGCTAGAGACTCTTAAAGCATTGTGTGCCCAAAGGCTTGCGTAGAAACTGTCTGAAACACAGCACAGTATTGATGGAATCCAATCTGTGAATGCATCTGAGTGTTCACGTACACTGATTTCATGTTCTTTATGAAGATTGTCGCAATAAAGGAGGAAGCAAAGTGCTTCCTATCTCTGGTTGATTCTCTTTGTAGCTGAGCTTAGCTTGACAGTTGAAAAAAAATTATTATCAGTAATCCACATCATTGGGGATGGATGAAAATTTTAAAACTTAGAATGGTTCTATTTTTAGCTTATTTTTAGAACCATAGTCAGAATTCCTTAAAATTTTTTTTTGAAAGATTTTATTTTCTGTGTATAAGTGCTTCGCTAGTGTATGCTTGTGCATCACATGTGTGCCTGGTGTTTACAGGAGTCAGAAGAGGGCATTCACTGGGTCTTCACCATGTGGGTACTAGGAACTGAACCCCGGGTCCCCTACAAGAACTTGTTTGTTTTTTGAGGCAGGATTTCTTTACAGCTCTAGCAGCCCTGGAACTCACTCTGTAGACCAGGCTGGCCTCAAACTGCCTCTGCCTCCCATGTGCTAGAATGTATATCTGGTTTATAACAAGTAAACTGTAGAGCCATCTCTCCAGTCCTGGTAGGATTTCTTAGATTACTTAAAAGTAAATAAAAACAATTGCAATCTCAGTCTCAAAGCTTTTCCAACTTATTCCTGGACTTAGATCCATTTTGGCTTAATGCCACTGACACTTGAGGAAGTTAGGAAATTTGACAGCTGCTTAAAGAACACCTTATATAGTTTAAAGGTAAAGGTTTTTTTTCCTCCTATAATAAAAATACAAAACTATGAAAGCCGTGTATGTTTAATGTACATACCATTTTTTTTTAAAACAATGCTTTTCACTGTGAACTGGTTTTTCACTCAGAAAGGAAATGCATGTCACACAATGGCACTGTGATTGGTACTGAGTATTCTTAAATCATTAGGTGACCTTAAGATGGGCCATTTCAGTAGTTGTTTCCTACATTTTAAGCTATTCATTTGGGATAAATGATAGACTTCTATATGGGGGGCTAAGTTTTAGAAACTCTGAATATAAACATTCATTTCTTAACATAAATTGCTCAAAAGCTTACATTCTCTGCAAAATCTGTGTTTTCACTGTGTTTTATTTTTCTTTTCTTTCTTTTTTTCTTTTTTCTTTTTCCTTCGAGACAGGGTTTCTCTGTGTAGTTTTGGTGCCTGTCCTGGATCTCGCTCTGTAGACCAAGCTGGCCTCGAAATCACAGAGATCCGCCTGGCTCTGCCTTCTGAGTACTTGGATTAAAGGTGTGCGCCACCACTGTCTGGCCTTCAAATGATTTTTAAAAAGAAAATATATCAATGCAGTCACCGTTCAGGGTGAGAAAGAGGTCTTGTCTGTCTGTGTAGGACAATGTGCATGAGTGGAAGGTGCTTGCAGGGTCCTGAAGAGAGTGTCGAATCTCCTGGAACTGGGGTTGCAGGTGGGTGTGAGCTACCCAACATGGGTGCTGGGAACTGAACTTGAAGACCATCTCTCCCTTCATTTAAAGCAAAAGTTTTTATTATGTGCTCGTTATTATCTCAAAATAAAATTATCTACTCACATACACAAATTTAATATAATGCTCTCATTATAACAAAATGAAGTAAAAGGTATTTTTCTAGTGAAATATGCTATCATGATAATGGACTAAACTTCTGTCTGAAATGTAAGCCAGCCCCAATTAAATGTTTTCCTTTAGAAGATTACCATGGTCATGGTAGCTCTTCACAGCAATAGATATATGCTTATACCTACTTGAATAAGTTTGGATTTAAGAGAAATAAGACAGGATTAATGATTTTACCATTATAAAAGAACAAAATGTAATATACTTATGGTGGGGTCAGGTCAAGTGAATCATTGGTGAATGTTTGTGAACTAATACACATGAATTGCATTGGTAACTTAAGCATGGCATTGTTGATAGAGTAAGTTTTGTAATGGTGACCTTCACTTTTACAGGGTTGAAAAAGTTTCCTGTTTTAACAAAGTCGTCCTCAAAAAGAGATTTTTCCTATATTGTGTTTTGTTTTGAAATAATAATACACTATCAAGTTTAAGACATAGACTAGAGAACAATGTGACCAGGTAACATATTGTGGTTGGAGTTTGTGGCAGAGTAAAACCCCTCATAAAATGTCCAGAAAGTAGAATAGCCTGGAAGAGTTGGGTCTTAATGATCCTCCAAAAGGATAGATATATCTCCTCAGCCAGTGAAAGAGTCTATCATCTCCCAGTTTTGTCACTCTGGAGAGTAGGCCTTTGGGGGACATTCAAAACCAAAATCATAGCAGGATGAACATTTGAAAGTTCAGTAGGATAAAATGTAAATTATTCTGTGGTATTGCCTGGCATTGCAGAATGTTTACCATTCTATATACCCACTCCCCCTTTCGAACCACTCAGCTATTATGCCAAGGGAAAATACTTTATCTTTAGGTAAAAGATTGTGTTTGTGCCTTATAGCACCTTCACTTTATATAACCTCCCTTTTTCTGAGATCTGTAAAGGTGTGTGTGTATGTGTGTGTGTGTGTGTGTGTGTGTGTGTGTGTGTGTGTGTGTGTGTGTGATTGAGAGAGAGTGTGTGTTTCTGGTAGTAGGATGATAACAGCTCCTATAACAGTCTTAGCTTTTATGAATTCAGTGTTAAGTTTTTGTGGATATATGCCTATGCATGCCTTTATGGTAGGTTATAGCTTTCATCAGATTCTCAAAGAATTCTATGGCTTAAAAATGTGGACTAGATGTTACTTTGAACCAAGCAGCAGAGTCTCTGTTAGCCATAACGTTTGGCTATTTTGCTTATGGTTATTAGTACTCTTTAATTTTCCATTCTGAGAAGAAACAGTGGGCTCAGACTGAGGCTTGCCCAGGACACATTGGAGTAAAGAATCTCTAGTGACTCTCTGGGTGTCTTCTAATAGGATTCATGACATTGTTTTCATAAGGTTAACATGTCGAAGCATTTTGTTCTGGAGAGATTCTTTGTCCTTTGGTTGTATTATTTCATCTTTGCATTTTTATGTTAGGAATATATATTCCCTATTGGGTAATACATTAAGTACTTTTTTCAGAACACATACAATTCTTAGGAGTTTGTTGATTGAAAATATATAGTTATTTTTAAAATTATGTGCAAGCTGATCAGAAGGGTCAACTATACAGGCCTACCACATTGCATGCTCCCAGTTACTGTTGTGATTTATGGGCATTGAGACTAGTGAGGAGGGAATGCCTTGCTTTACCCCTTTCAGATGTATTTATTTCTAGTAAAGTGGACAGGTTGGAGGTCCCCCCCCCCCCTTTAATCTTGGTTCATTGTATTGTAGAGATCTGCTTTTCAAAGAGACAAGCAGTTTGGGAGCATCAAAGGGTGTAAGGTAGTTTATAGAATGAACGAATAGCTTATACTGAAACAAGCACTTCAGAATAAACTACTTCTCAAGGTTTGAACTAAGCACTTTTTAAGTCACCCCACTTTTGTGAGGTAGTTTGTTTTCTCGTGTTAAGCATTAGGCAGAGCTGTTTGTTTCTATTTTCTGCAATCTATAATGAATGCCTCTTTTGCTTTTCTGGAAGTCTTTGTCTTAGACAATTTCCCAACATTCAGTCAAACTATTTATTGAACATAGTTGGTTGGAGAATTTTCTCAATCTGGATTTCAAAGTATGACATTCTAAATAAAGTTTTATAAAAGAACGTGATTTTTGTTTAAGATTTAAACGAACAGGGTTAGAAGGTGACTCAGTGATTAAGGGAGCTTGCTCCCAAGCTTGAAGGCTGATGTTCAATCCATGTAAACATACACTCGAAACACAAATATGTGAATGAAAAAAGATTTAAGTAAAAGCAGGTAGGCTTTTATAATAGTTGTCTTTGACAAATAAAAAACAAGCTTAAAATTGTTTTTCAAAAGACCATTTAAAATGATTTTTGGAGTAGTTAATGGTATAGGCTTACCATTTTCTATTTGACATGTTTTTAGGTTTATCTTCTGCCTTTAATTAAGAAATTCTTGCTGTGTAAACTGGACTGTATAATCTGTCTTGGCTTTTCAGCCAAAAGCATATAAGTTTATCTTCACATCTCATAGCCCATTTTAAAAAAGTGAGGATATACTGGTTAAGTAAAGCTGGATCAGCTTTTTGATTTCTATGTCCTTCTCATTTTTTTGAGTACAAAACCAAAGCTTTAAGACAAAAACTTTGTATCTAGATAGTGGATATGACACATTATTCATAAGTATGTGAGTGGATGATTGAAGAGAAGTGTGAATACTATCAGCTTTTGGAGTTTTCAGATCAGAAATTTTACAGTTGGCCTTGTGAATGTGAAGAGGAGCACTGGTGAAGACCACTGGGAAGTTCTGTCAGTCATGTGACATGAACACTCTGTAAGAATAGAAATAGAAAGGTGGCTTTTGGTGGAGATGCTTGTTGCCATGCCCGAGGGCCTGAGTTCGGTTTCTGGTACCCATGGAACGGGAGGAGAGCACCAATCCCAAAACATCTTTTGGTCTCCACACAGGCACTGTGGCATGCACTTGCTCATAGGCAGAACACACAAACATGAATAAACGTAATCAGAATGAGAGAACTAAAATCATAGAGTAATTTTGTGGTTGGAATTATCAAAAGATAGAAAAATATAGTTCTTGTTTTTTTTTTTTTGTAGAAAATGAGATTGAGATTATATTAATTTAATCTTGAATTCTACTTTTGTTATGAATCCAGTTTTAATTCTCTTGTTTTTAAACCTTACAGGCCCCTTCACAGATGTAGTCACTACAAATCTTAAATTGCGAAATCCATCGGATAGAAAGGTGTGTTTCAAAGTGAAGACTACAGCACCCCGCCGGTACTGTGTGAGGCCCAACAGTGGAATTATTGACCCCGGGTCAATTGTGACTGTTTCAGGTAGCAGTTCATGCCTTTAATAGTGTTTTCATCTGTTTATTATTTGGCTACAGTTTGTGTTTAAAGGTGTTCTTGGGGTATCTTGCTATAAAAAAAGTTGACTGAAACTTTTTCACTCTCATTTTGTGTGTGGGTGTATGATTGATTAATGTCAACTTGAAACTTCACATCTATTCTTCATTTCTATAGCTCATCAACCATATTCTGTGTTTTCACTAGTTTATCTTTGAACACAGTACGGTTTTGTTGTTATAGCATGTTTTGTGCAACTACAGAAGAAATGTTTTGAGTCTTTTGCTTAAAAATGTACCTGTTTTGGGCCCACTTATAAAATCAATGAGTCTTTATGATGTTCATTGTAAATGCCAACGGGGTCTTGCCTTGAAGACTGCACTGCTCTTCCTCCTTTGTGTATTGCTTACAGTTCCTTATCTGCACCATTTATTCCTGCTGTGGAGTCTGCTGGTGCTATTGAAATGTCTTCTGTAAACTGTCCTTCCCCAGGCAGCCCTTCTAAAGAGACAGTACTGCGGAACAGCATCCGCCATCGTTGAGAAATAGGCAGCAAGGCTGAGGAGGCTGTGTGTGGCTCCATGTAGCTTACTTGTGAGAGAGCCTCTGGCCTCACACAGAGACTTTCTTTGTAAAACAGTAGTTCTTTTTTTTCTTTTTGTAAATTACAAAGGGAGCAGGAAAACATATGGATTTCCTGTTTGTTATGTTAGATCATGGGGATCAGTTGGGGTAGCATGGCATAGTACTTGAATTAAAACCCCAATGACTCATGATAATGTTCCGAAAATTTTAACAAATTCTACAGCTCTTTCTTATTTAATTAATTAGTTTTTTTGGGGGGGCGGAGTTCAAGACAGGGTTTCTCTGTGTGTAGCTTTGTGCCTTTCCTGGAACTCGCTTTATAGACCAGGCTAGCCTCAAACTCACAGAGATCCGCCTGGCTCTGCCTCCCAAGTGCTGGGATTAAAGGCGTGCGCCACCACCGCCTGGCTACAGCTTTTATATTTAAGCACATGGAATATTAAAATAGCAAATTATAAAAGACTCATTGGGAATATTTTGAAGAACTACAAAGATGCTATATACATCTTAATTACTAATTTGTTTATTATTCTCCTATCTTATATTTGTGTCACATAGATTTAGCATGCTGATTGAACTCATGGAGCCTTAAAACTTGCAGCCTACTCAGATCTAAAGACATAAAACGTGGATGCTATTGGGATTCTAGAATCAAGAAGTTATGATTTCCTTTGTTTTCTTAAAATCAGATCTAAACAAATGAATACACTCTGAGTAATTGTTTAAAATCCAGTTTAGAAAAACTAGTTATATTAGAACAATGTCTCAATTGCCTAAATTAAAATCATCACAGAAATGAATTTAATAATTGAAAGTTATAAAGTTGAGAATGAATAATAATATTTGAGTTTTGAACCCATCTTGATTTTCTTTAAATTTGTTGCTGCGGTAATAGGAGATAAAATGTCAAAGATAATGTGTCTTTTCTTTTTATTTAGTAATGCTACAGCCCTTTGATTATGATCCAAATGAAAAGAGTAAACATAAGTTCATGGTACAGACAATTTTTGCTCCACCAAATATTTCAGATATGGAAGCTGTGGTAAGTAAGTGTAGAAGTACAGAAATTATTTTTGGAGATAATAGTTTAAACTTTGGGTTTTGTTTCGCTCTCAAAAATCTTGATTTCCTTGCCAAAATTAAATATCTGTAAGTCTGTCCAGAACAAAATTGAAGAATGGAAATACTTGAAATACTGTTTTCTTAGAAACCATTTAGAAATGCTAACATGAAGAAAAAAGTCATGTGTATTGCTAATGTCATTGTCATTCTTTTCATTACATTTTTATTTGTTTGATTGGGTATTCTATGGGAAATGTGGGGAATCAGAGGGCAGGTTGGCACAGTTGGTTCTCTCATTTGCCTTATGGATTCCTAGGATTGAACTCAGGTCAGCAGTGGTGGCAGCAGGTACCTTTCCTTCTGAGCCGTCTCTTGGGCCCAGGCCCCAATGCCACTGTGATTTTAATTGATGGCGATAGTAGGTCTGCAACTTCTAAAGGTCCAGGGACATGGGCAGGTGATTGCGGCAATTAGCAAGCACTCCAGCCTTGTACCCTAGATGAGCTATACCCTTAGCAGTTTTCTGAGCAACCACGTTCAGCTTCAGTTATTTTTTTAGATAAACCTGTTTGCCACAATCTCTTATCTTATGTATTTTTTTTTTAAAGTGGAAAGAGGCAAAACCTGACGAATTAATGGATTCTAAATTGAGATGTGTATTTGAAATGCCGAATGAAAATGATAAACTGGTAAGTAAGAATCATCAGATAGTTGATTATCAGTGTCTGATTTTGGACTTGGGGTGGCAAGTCCATCTAATGAGACTTAAGTTTAAAAAAGCTTGATAATGCTGTTTGCGTTTTACAATGCTTTGTTTGACTATGAAGAAATACATATTAATTGGTAGGTCCAAATTTCAGGGTGGGAAGAAATTCTAGGAATACTCTCAAATCTTACTTTTTAGAACAAGATAAACATACATAAATATAATTAGGAAAGATTGTATTAGAACCTCTTTTTGAGTAACAGTAACAACATTCTTGGGATAAAATATAATTACAGGAATAAGTGGTGTTTTTTTTTTTTTTTTTTTTTTTAACAGTTTAGCCTTTGTAAAATATTTTGACTTTTTGTTTTTTGATTAAATTCAGTTTTATTTTTTAGTAAATGGTTTGTTTTGTTTATTGATTAGTATTAAACAGTTACGCTTTTGTGGCTTGAGGGATAGATGTGTTTAGTAAAAGCAGACCAGTGGCCTGTGGTCTGTTGGGTGGGTGTGGTTACTTTATTCCTGTCTTCTTTCTGATTTAAGAATTTTATTGTATGCATGTGGTTACTTTGCTTTCATGTGTGTCTGTGCACCACTTGTGTGCTGGTGCCCTCAGTTAGAAGTGGGTGAGGATTCCCCTGGAACAGGTGTTAGAGGTGGCTGTGAGCTGTTATGTGGGTGTGTGCTGGAGATGGAACCAAGGTCCTGTGCTCTTAATCACTTGACGAGCTATCTCTTCAGCCTTGTGGATTTGAAGTTTTTCTTATGGTTTGTAGGAGGGATTGTTTTTATGTGTGTTGAAATATATAAAATAATGTGGGTAAATATAATTGATATAATATGGTTTATAGTCTCACATGATTCTTGCTTTGATCTAGTAACATATTTGCTCTGTTCAAAAGTAAACTATATTTAAGAAAGCTGAAATGAAGATGCTCTTGAATGTTAATTAGGTATTGAGCAAATAACTCACTGAATTTTCAATACATCCTTTTAAGTGAATCTGAGTTATAATAGCCAAGAGTAAAAAGTGTGGTGTTTGTACTTTTCCATATTCGTTTCCTTTTTCTTTTTGTTGGTTCAAAAATGTTTAATAGTCTCCATTGCTTTTTATATTTAATAACAAAGTAATAAATTTATATGGATTGACATTACTTTAAAATTACATTTGGAGGTTATTTCACTTGAGGGTTTTGTTTTTACTATTATCTTATAATAGTTTATTAAACACAGATCTGTTTATCTTTCATTGGGTGTTATCCATTATACTCTGGATATTGGACAAGACTGAAAAATTAAGTCTGAGGAAGTTAGAGCCTAGGTATTAATGTGATTCAGAGAGGTTCTTACTGCTTTGCAAGCCAGCAAGAAATTGATAGGCAGTTGAGCTTGTTTTCCAGACCATGAGGAGGAACAGGCATATGGACATACCAGAGAAGCCAGCCCACAGCTATGGAAGAAAGCACTGGGGACCCATTTTACCCCTTGATCAGATACTAAGTGAATCCTCTCAGTTTCTCTGCTGTGAAGTAGAACAGTAGTTTGTGGCTGGATTCTTTCTAGAATAGGTACTTATCACCCATAGGCTGGTTAGTAACATCAGAGTATTCCTCGACACTGTCAGATCCTGAACCTCCATAAGTTAGCAGAATGTCTTCCTGTTATTTGGACTACTTATATTTGTTGTATATTAAATTGGAGCATCTGCTATAAAGCTTCTTGTTTTTGTTTTAAACTAGGCATTAGACAGAAAATGATATACATTAGAAAGAGGGGTATACACTCACTATGAGTCCATGACCAGCTTTTATAATTGCTAGGTCATAAACCCTTGGATTTTACTTGTCATCTTTGTAGCCCAGAGAATTGGTTATTTTTCCTGGAGCCTCAGCTTCCCAATGCTGGCATCAAAAGCTGCCACCATGCTTGGCTTTATGTATAATTTTAAGACACATCCTAGACATTTGATTTTATTCATTAACATGTGTAATTCTAAGGACTTAAAGATCAGCTGAAGAGTTCTGATGTTTTCATATTATACATTTAAATTTTAATATGTTCACTCACATTCATTAAGCTGTCCAAGCAGCATTCAGATTTGTCCTTCAGATGTCATTAAAATGTCCTTTTTTGTAGTCTGTTTGAATTGAAATGAAAAGGAAATCCAAACAATGCAGATGATTTATTTCTTTAATTTAGTGGCTTCCTTTTTGCTTTGCTCTTCTAAAAGTAATACATGAACTAGGTTTGCCTATAGACTTTGCTGCATGCTAGGCTTGTTTTTTAAGATATTTATTTATTTGTGTATGTGTTTGCCATGTGCTTGTGAGTACCTGCAGAAGTCAGAATAGGGTGTTGGATCCCCTGGAGCTAGAGTTACAGACAGTTGTGAACCACTTGGTCCTGGGGAAGAGCAGCAACTCTTCTTAACCAGAGACATCTCTCTAGTCCTCCACATGATAGGTTTGTATGATAGCATTCTCGTGTTACATAGTTTCTTTGTCTACTATTTCTTATTGGAAGTTGGATCCTAGAAGCTTGATCAAATTTAGATTTGTTTTTGGTGGTGGTTGTAGATGTTTTTGGTGAAGTGCATAGCATTAAAGTTCAGCTACAGCATTTAGGTGAGTGATTTTCATCTAATAACAGTTTACAAAGGCAGGTTATAAACTGTTTTATCATTACTTTTTTTTGTTTGTTTGTTTTTATTTAAAGACAGGGTCTCTACATAGCCCTGACTGTCCTGGAACTCACTATGTAGACCAGGCTGGCCTGTAACTCACAGAGACCGGTCTGCTGTGATTGTCTGTTACCATGCCTGGCTTAGTTAACAGTTATTGTAAAAAATATATATTGAAAATTTCATACACGTATCCATTGTATTTTGATCATATTTACCCCCTTTTCCTCTTGGATCTCCCTGTGTGTCACCTTTTCAACTTTATGGTTTTCCTCCTATTTACAAGCATATCTCTGCTCTGGTGATATATAAGCTTTACTTCCATTTTCTGTCTCCCCTCCCCTCCTTTACTTGCAATATAATTATATATAATGGATTAGTATACATACAAAGTATAATTCATGCCTTTAGAAGCTGGGGAGATGGCTAAGTTGGTATAGTGCTTTCAGGTACTGAGACCTGAGTTTGAATCCCTAGCACTCATATAAAAAGCACAACAGGTGCTGTGTGTGTCTGTAACTTCAGCACTGGAGTTGTCTCTACTGACTCCCACTAGAGAGGAGACAGATTCCTGGAGCTCACTGACTCCATCCTTGCTGAATTGGTGAAGCCCAGGTTCAGGGAGAGGCCTCTTGAAAAATAGGGTGGAAAGAGATTGAGGAAGACACTCAACCTCAGCCTTGGGTTTCCATGTGCATGTCACATGCACATATATGAACCTGTGAATACACCTCTGTCTCTCTCTCATGCACACACATTCAAATAAGCATTTGTGCTCTGATGTCATACAATTACTACATGTCAGAGCCTGCCGACAGTCAGCTGGGTAGCTGGGTAAAGGCATGTGGGTTGTAGAGACAATGAAGAAGACAGACAAGAGTCGAGAGGTCTGCTGGTCAATGCCGGACAGCCCCAAGTTTATTTCACAGCCAGCTTATAAAGTCTTGAAGGACAGAGGTAGAACAATGCACAGCACAGGCATTCAACAATTATCTATCCTGCCTGCGTCAAGGAGCAGGCAGTTTCATTTTGTATCTCGATGTACCTCCGGCTGGCACCAGCAGCCTGTGTCTAGCTAGATAGTGTGTTCCTTCTTGTGGGCTAATCAGGACTTTCTCACAGCCCTTCAAGGAGACTCTGTGGACTAATCAGAACATTCTCACAGTCCTTGAGCAAACAAGCTTGAACTCTGTTGACTCAGAATAGACTTCAGATTCAAACTGGGAAACTGAGTCAGTTGTGAGCTGCCATAACTACATTATTAGATTGGTAGATAGAAGGCTCTTCAGGATGGTTCTTGAGCCATTGTGACTCAAGTAACCACTAGTAACCTTCATTTTTAATTACGTATCTGAGTTGTACATAATAGGTTTCATTGTTTATGTTCATACATGTACATTATATGTTTTGATCATACTCATCTCCATTACCTCTTTTTTCCTCTGCCCACTCATTAGTTCCTGTTCTTTATCCAACTGGTCCTACTTGTGCTTTCATGCCTTTTTCATTAAGGTGATGATAGGAGGATGGGTGCCATTTTGTTTACAGGGCTATGTTCACCTTCATAATGATCAACCAAGAAAAGTGTCTCTCCTTCCTCAGCAACAGTTAACTGAGTGTAAATCCTCGGGATGGTGTGGGGCTCCATGAGCTCTGCAGCTTTCTGTGATGGATTTTGGCAGGCTCAGTCCTGTGGATCTCTTGTGTAGGTAGTCACAGCTGCTGTGAATTGAAGAATGTCACGTGTGTGTCCTGCTGGGAAGTCAGAGCTTCACACTGCGCTCCCCTTCTTCCAGCATTAACATTTTTTCCCCCGTGTGTTTTTCCTAGAGCTGTGGAGAGGATGCTCTCTATGTCCTGTGTGGGTTAGCATTTGACAGTCACATGTTCTCAGTATTTTGACCAGTTATTACATCAGTCACAACTGACTTAGGAACTTTCTTCTAAAAAACAAACTATTTTAACTGTATGCATGATTGCCTTCATGCACTACCTGTGTACTTGGTATCCACAGAGGCCACAAGAGGGCATTCAGTCTCCTGGAACTAGAATTACAGGTGGTTGGGAGCTACCATGGGCTACTGGGAATCTAACCCTGGTCCTTCGGAAGAGCAGCTGGTATTCTTAACCACCCTTAGCAATCTCTCTACCCTTTCAGGAACTTTTTTGATATATAACATGACCAAGCAAAAGGCCCAGACTTAGGATCATTCCTTAAACTTTGGAAGTGTGGCACTGGCTGCTCATCTCTATAATCCCAGTACTTTGAAAGTGGAAGCAGGAGGATTGCTATGAGTTCTGGGTCAGCCTATGCTACAAGGTACCTTGTCTACAAAACTAAACCAAACAAAACTTTGGATCCTTTCAGTCAGGTTGACAGTCTGGGCGCTAGATAGACAATGACTTTAAGACAGGGCATTAATTACTGTGTAGCAGATCCTTACATAGACCTCCTGAAGTATTGTTTTGACATCAGTATTGAAATTGTTACTCTGATGGTCCTTAGCCTGCTATTAAATTTTTGTTTTGTTTTAGAAGGCAGGGTCTCTGTCCCAGGATGGTACGGAACTCGCTGTGTGAGCAGGCAGGCTGTCCTCACGCTTGTGGTAGTCCTCTTGTCTTGGCATCTTGAGTGCTTGTAGTTTAGGAGTGAGCCCTTCTGATAGTTGGTGGGTATTTTCACATGTTAGAATTTCCATTTCAAGATTCACATACAAGATGAGATGTGATGAGGATGTAACTTAGTGGGTAGGTGGCAGGCAGGTTTATCATACCAGTAGTCCTGTGTTAGATCCCATCACCACGGGAACTCGGCTGGAGAACAGTTAACTTCTGCAAGTGTTTGAAGAATATTTTTGGAAATACAGTTCTCTCTTAAGCTCATTCTGCTGTTGCTATTCACCTGCAGATTGTAAAGAAATGTTAATTAGTGTCATCTATGAGGATACAGTCCATTTGGTCACATGTATGTCCTGTCAGGGGTTTAGTTTAATGGTGCATCTCATCCTTTATCACGTGACCTGAAATAAAATGAAAGTTTTTTGGTGCTTAAACGCTTTTTTAACTCCCTAGAAGTATACACACAAAACACCTTGTCCATATTACTCTTTGGAAATAAGACTTTGTTGATAATGCCCTGTTCAGTATTATGTATAAATGAAGTTGATGAAGGTTCTAAATGTCAGTGTCTTGATATTAATTTCTTTTTAGGTTTTTACTAAAATTACCTACCCCTTTCTGTGTGTCTGTCTTAGGTTTAGTATAAGATTTGTGTTTTTGGAAGTCAAAATAATCTGATGCCTAGATGGGGTTTTGTCAGTTTACTTCAGGTATGGTTTTGTTAATCATCTTGCACGAACTAAGTAAAGATGAACACTCAATACATTTCCAAATGTGCAACATCAACAAAAATGTTACAAAGAAGTATGCTGGTAGTGTATATTTATTAGAATATATAGTATAGAACCAAATAGTTTCAGTTTGTAGTCTTGTGACACAGTAAATTGACTTATTTATATTTATTCAGTGGGGTTGGAAATGGAACTCTGGTCCTGCAGCATCCTACGTAGGCACTCTACCACAAAGATACACCCTGGTTCTGGTTTATTTAATGAATTAACTTAAGCAAAATATGATGCAGTTTTTTAATTAAGTTGCTGGTAACGACTGCAGTTCAGTATGTGACTGTATTGTGGCCTGTGGAGTTTGCATTGTCCTCATTTCGTGTATGACACTGGAGAAGTCTGTGTCTGTATATGTACATTGTGAGCCAGAATCAGTCTCCTTAATAGCCACCACACCTGACTTAGTTCCTGTTACTACTAACAGGATGGAAGGAGGCTACATTGTTTTTGATCTTTTATAACCTATTCAGACTGAATTTGAATTTTAAAAACCATTTAAAGCCTTAACTCTACTTGATATTTTCCAGATTAGTTAAGTGTATGTACTTAGTGTATTGCCCTCTATGTAACATCTGATAGTAAACTATTTTCTACAAAAACTTTAATGACGACAAGGGGACTGAATGGAGCAGGAGTTCAGGAGCCTTTTTACAAAGGCATTCTGTATTTCAAAATACATGCTCTTTTTGTTGAGACAGAATAAGTTGGATGTCTATTAAGTATTATTTTGTGCCAAAATTTTTGAGTTACTGTTTTTTAACTATAGTAAGAGAATTTGAAAGGTAAGTAGGGAACTGTGGAGTTTTGGTAGGCTAACCAGAGTGTTACATGAATCTCTGGGTTTTTTATTGGCTGGTGTGTATTTGGGAGGTAACAGGGTCCCTGAGTATAAGAGACGATTACAAATCATTAGCATTTTTTAGCTTTAAGGGGAAAATTTTTCCCGTTAAGTGTTATCAAAGGTAAGAGAACACGAAACTGAATATTTTTTAGATAATGACAAGTGTGAGTTTTTTTTTTTTAAATATATACATAGTTTCTAAGTGAAGGTGTGCAAAAGGCCATACCTAAGTTTGTGTGAGAGATATGAAAAGCTAGTTCAGAAATGTTGTTTTGATTTGATGTTCTGTTTCTGATGCATTATTTTTATGGAATAAGATGTCAGTGTTTTACAGGCTAACGCTATTTGTTAGTCGTTCCCAATATCATACAGGAGAAATGAGTTTGGTATGAATCTGAGAATATTTTTCCCATGCTACCTCAGGGTAAAACTCCACCAGGGATTGCTTCAACTGTCACTTCAATGAGCAGCGTCAGCAATACAGTTGCAACACCTGCCAGTTATCACACGAAGAGTGACCCCAGGGAACTAAAAGAGGTGAAGCAGGTTTGTCATAGGAGCTAACAGAAGTAGGAGTCTACTAGTGTTAGTAAGTTAATGTAGATACCTAAGCAGATGAGTACTATTGAGTGTGATAATAAATAGTTAGGATTAATTTTTTTTCCCCAGACTCGATCTCATGTTACCTAGATTGGCTTCTCAGCTCACTCACTGTGTAGCCAAGGATGACCTTCAACTTCTTATCCTCCTGCCTCTACGAGAAGTCCTTAGATTGCAGGTGTGAGCTACTGCACCTGGTTCTGTGCTGGGGGTAGAGCCCAGGGCTTCCTGCGGGCTCAGTGTACTGGCCGAGCTTCTCCATCCCCAGAACTTACATTTTAGACTGTGTTTAAAATGACAGTAGAATTGACAAGTTCTGAAACAATCATCAGTAGAGTCACAGGCGTTGAGTGGATATAAGTAAGTGAACAATATCAAATTGGTGTAATTTTTCCCGTGAATGAGCTTTGGGGAGCATAAGCTGAACATTGAATTTGTAGCTTGTTTGAATTAGCATAGCAGATATATAGTAGGTAGGAGCTAGGAAGCAATGCTTTTCAACAAGCATTTGTGTTTGTAGGAAAGAAAAAATACAAGAATAGTAACCTTTATAACTGTCATTGTTTACCTGCAGTGCTGGGACTTTTTTAAAATCATGGCTAAAAATGAGGCCATAATTTAACTCTGCATGTATGTGCTTGAATGCTAATAAGGTTAGGGTAACTGAGTTTGCTGGTTGAATGGGTTCTGTGTAATTCTTGTTAGCATTTATTACTTACTGGAAAGTTCAGAAATATTATTAAGATTAATAGTTAAATGCTATACGTTCTTATACTTTGATTTGGCATAGAAGAGGATATGCATATAATAAGGCTTTAAAATTTAAGTTTATGTGTGTGGGTGTTTAGTCTACATGTTGTGTGTTTATACACCACGTGTGCCTTGGGCCAATAGAGGTCAGAAGAGGATATCAGATCCCCTGGAACCAGTTACAGATAGTTAGTTGTGAGCCACCATGTTGGTGCTAGAAGTCACACCCAGGTCTTCTGGAAGATCAGCCAGTGTTTTTTAACCACTGTACCATCTCTAGCCCCCTAAGAAGGCTTTAAAAATACCTTTTATTAGCTGAGTGTATTGGTGCAGTGGTGCACACCTTTAATCCCAGCACTATGGAGGCAGAGGAAGGCAGAGCTCTTGGTGAGTTCAGGGCCAGCCTGGTCTACATAGCTAGTGGTGAGGCCTGTTACAAACAAAGAAACCAACCAACCAACCAATTCTCTAAATTTCTAATTCTGTTTGGCTTTATAATTTGGAATTATTTATTTTTGGTGATCATGGGCCTAGAGAAACCATACATTTGCTGTTGGAGTAGGAAGAAAAAATTCCAGAGAACATTGTTTTTCAGATATTTCAACTTACAAATTAAAACTTTAATTCTGACAGTATAGTCATAGTTTAGCTGTATACCATCTTTATGTATTGACACCCTTCACTCAAAATAGTGATAGAAGAATGTTCTTTAGTTCCTCTCTTCTCAGAGCTTCATTGCAAATACTTGCTCTGCCGTAGAGTTCACCTTTGCTTTCTGTGTCTAGTGCCTACCTCCTTTCTAATTGCCCCCACACAGTTATTAAAGTGGAAATCCTGATGGGGCCACTGCAGACAGGCAAAGGAATGTAAACTAGTGGACAGTGTATAACATAAACTGGTATGTTGTCTTGACACACATTGAGGTGTTAAGGAAATGTTACTATTGGTTGGTAAGAGTCATAGCATGTTGAATCTTTCTATTTTGCGTATTTCATGGTCCTGTCCTCCATCTGCTGGGATTAAAGGTGTGCACTGCACCCCACATAAAAATTTTTTGAGAATTGAAATTTTTTATTGAAGTCATTAGAATCCCCCCCCCCCACACACACACTATTAGCTTCCTCTATATCATTCTGTAGTTAACACTGGGCTAACAGTATGATTTTTCTCTCAATTATTTTTGCCCCAGTACTGGGAATTGGGCCTATGATCTTATGTGTGTGAGGCAAATGCTTTGCTCAGCCCTTTCTTAGTTCTTAAGCAACACTTGAGGACTTTGTATTTGCCTGTTGGTGAATATTGCCTGCTTTACTGAGGGAGGCATGTGTCTTCCTTTTTGAAAGTCAAGTTGAATTATGCAGGATGGGGTTTGAAAACTCAGTTTGAAGTAAATTTTATTGTCAAGAAAAAAATAGAATAAATATTTTAGTAAAATATATCAGGTCCAGATTTTTTATATTAGAGGTGAGCTTGGTTGGGCTTTGGAGAGATTATGGGAAAGAATAGTGTCAGCAAGAGAAGCTCAGAGCAAATTGAGGTAAGCATCTCTTCATCTTTGAAGTCAGCTCCCCTTCTCAAATGTCAAACTTGAAAAGACAGTCTGCTGGCAGGTCAGTGTTGTGCATTAGAACCCCTTGTTTTCACAAAGTACTGGCATGGGCATCTTTAGGAAGAAAATTTGATTTTTGCTTATAGTTTGAGGAACAGTCTGGTCTGGCAGTGGTAGCTGATATGTTGCATCTGTAGGCAGGAAACAGCCGTTAGTGCTGGTGCTCAGTTCTTTCTTTTTGTTCTGTTCAGGACCTAGCCCCTGCAATGGTGCTACTCACATTCAGGGTCTGTAGTCCACCTCACTTAACCCAGTATAGAAAGTTTACAGGTTCTCACAGAGGTTTGTTTACAGTTTACCCTAGATCTGTCTAGTTGACACTGTTAACCATTGCAGCCCCACTGGCAGCCAGAATGGTTATGCACCGCCCAGATCTTGGTACAAATGACTACTATGCAGTGTCATGAAATTTAATTTTATAAATGCCTTGATTAGCAGTTTATATCTGGATAAAACTTGTTAGCAAATGCTCTATTACTGACTTAACCTTCTAAACCTTCTAAAAAATTTTAAGTTAAAAATCAAAAATGAAAATGACTTTATATTGATGCTATTACAGTATGTGGTGGCATAAATGACGTTGGGATGAAGGAAACGGTTTGGATCACAGGCTTAGTCACAAGGATGAATTTGGACCTTGCAGTTTTGAAAGTTGTCTTACGTTACTTCTTAAAGAGTATACCACAATGAATCACACTAATTGGATAATCTTAACAATTTGAAGACCACAGATAGCTTCCTCCATTCATTGCAGTGATCTCTTTGTTTGCTGTTTCCCTTTCAATATTTGTATTTTTTAGTTACTTTATTCCATTAGTAGACATTAGATTGTTTTTGGCTCTATGTTCTTAGGCAGCTGCAAATTTTGTTGGAATGATTATGAGGCTGTCCTATAACTTCCAATTTCTAAAACCTCGTTTGATTGTAGAATCAGACCATTGAAAATTACCTGGAGTTAGTCATTCAGCGTATTTTCCTGGACTGACTAGTGTTGGTCAAAGCACGTGTTTAGGGGTAAATAATAAAGAGAAATGGCTGTTCTCCCAGCTTTTGAAATTCTGGAGGAAATAATGTAAAAGATAAATTATTATGACATTTTAAGTGCTATGTTAAGGTAAGTACCAAGGGTACAGGAGTAGAGGAAATAGGCTGCTTATTTTATTTATGTAATAACTGCTGGTATTTATTGACATATTCCATTGAAAATGTCTACATATGACCATATTTGGTACTAGTAGAGTCTTAATAATTAGTTGAAACTTGTCACCTTTTTAGGACATTTTAGAAAGATGTAGAGTTTAGATTTTTATTAGTTAAAATCCATAAATGTTTTTAGTTAAAGATTCCCATTATCTTTGAAATACAGAATGATATGGAACCTAGCAAAGCTGTTCCACTGAATGCATCCAAACAAGATGGACCCCTGCCAAAACCACATAGTGTTTCGCTCAATGATACGGAAACAAGGAAACTGATGGAAGAATGTAAGAGACTTCAGGGAGAAATGATGAAGCTGTCAGAAGAAAACCGACACCTGAGAGTAAGTTTTCTTGGACCTGAGAGTAAGTTTTCTTGGTTGAAAATGAGTTCATGGAATGAAGGTACAAAGAATGTGTTAGTATCTTTTAGCAGTCTCTGTATGTTTATATTTAATCTTGTTGCTAATTATTTTTTATTTAACTCATTTGATTGCTCTTACTACCTGAAGATAATTAGCTTAAGACTAAAGAAACGAAGTTTCTGAAAATCCAGTAATGGAAGTGAAATAGGTATATTTTAGTTAGTGGTCAGATATATTTTGACTTTTGATAGGATTATATTCCTGATAAACCCATTGGAAGGCGAAGACATCCCAAGTTGAAAATGCACCTAATGCATATAACCTTTTAAACGTTCTAGCATAGCTTAACTCCGCACCATGCTAGCACTGGGATCCTGTGGCTGGCTAGGAGCAATAGTGTGATGCTCAGAGGATACAGCACATGTCTGGAGTGGAATTGAGTACAGCTGGCAATGATGTGTATCACTTTTCACGCTACCCTAATATCAGAATAGTAAATTGAACTGTAGTGAAGTTGGAGATGCTGTGTAAGTGTGGTTGAGGAATGGTGTCTGTAATTACCCCAGACCACATGACACATACTGTCATAACAACCACCTGCTTTGAGAAACTTGCTTTCTTAGGAGTTTCTCCTAAGAAACATCTAAAAATGTAGGACTATCAGAAACTTAAACTTAGGGCTACGTGAAACCATTGAGTAAGAAGGGAGCAGCTTCTTCTTTTACATGGAGTAAGTGAGGCACTTTAACACGAAGAAGCAGTGTGTGTCTGCCATGTGAGTTTTCAAGTTGTATTGAGTCAGTGAACCTGCCAAGTAGTGTGCTATTGCTAGTCTCTGGCTGATGTCAAATACCATGGGCGTATTGGAGGTAAGCTTACATGGTTTCATAGGAGTACACGCCTCAGCTTCTGTTTTAAAAGTCAGTGTTATTGAGGTGTAATTTACATCACATGAACGCACTGATTGTGATGACTGTTCAGGCGGAGTTATAGAATTACTCAGCTATCACTTCTATCCAGTTGTAGAATTTGTCCCAAGTCCACAGGTTCAAGGTAGACAGCAGTTAATTCTGTTCTATTCCTAGCCATACGCATCTACTGACCTCCTACAGTTTGTAGGAACTTTTAACTCCAGCACTCACCTGTTTAAAAATCTCTTATGTGTATTTTCCTGCAGGATGAAGGCCTAAGGCTTCGAAAGGTAGCACATTCGGATAAACCAGGACCCACCTCAGCTGTATCCTTCAGAGATAACGTCACCAGTCCTCTTCCTTCTCTTCTGGTTGTAATTGCAGCCATTTTCATCGGATTCTTTCTAGGGAAATTCATCTTGTAGAGTGAAGCATGCAGAGTGCTGTTTCTTTTTTTTCTCTCGACCAGAAAAAGATTTGTTTACCTACCATTTCATTGGTAGTATGGCCCGCGGTGACCATTTTTTGTGTGTACAGCGTCATATAGGCTTTGCCTTTAATGATCTCTTACGGTTAGAAAACACAATAAAAACAAACTGTTCGGCTCCTGGACAAACTGTATATTATCAGATCATCACTAGCAGATGTCAGTTGCACATTCAGTCCTTTATGAAATTCATAAATAAAGAATTGTTCTTTCTTTGTGGTTTTAATAAGAGTTCAAGAATTGTTCAGTCTTGTAAATGTTATTTTAATAATCCCTTTAAATTTTATCTGTTGCTGTTACCTCTTGAAATATGATTTATTTAGATTGCTAATCTCACTCATTCAGGAAATGCCAAGAGGTTTTCTGTGGGGAAATGGTGCCTCTTACTGTGTAAATTTTCTCCTTTACCTTTGCTAATATCATGGCAGAATTTTTCTTATCCCTTGTGAGGCAGTTTGTTGACTGAGTTTTTCATCCTTACAATCCTGTCCCATGGTATTTAACATAAAAAAAATAAAACTGTTAACAGATTCTTGCTCGGATAGCCTGTTTGTGTCTGCCATGTCATTGGGGCTGGGGCGGGCTGGGGTGGGCTGGGGTGGGCTGGGGTGGGCTGGGGTGGGCTGGGGTGGGCTGGGGCGGGCTGGGGCGGCCGGAAAGTCTACTGTGCAGAAATGGGACTTTATAATGCACACTTTTTTCTTGTGTGAAACTTCCCAGTACTTCATTATTTGTAACTTAAAAGTCTTCAGTCTGTTTTTATTAATGAATAGAATTTCAAGCTAATGCAGGTATTTTGGAAGACCAAATTGATTTTAAGAAATACAAAATTGCTATAATTTTAGTGACTTTCATGTATGCCAGTGGACTATATATCATTGTTCAGTTTACTCCATTTTTTTCCAGGGTTTCATTTTTTTTTTTAAAGCTGTATTCTAAAAGAGGACTTAATTCTTCTGAATTTTAAGTACTTTACATACTTCTGCTTTATAATGTATGTATGTATTTAGTTTTTGTTTTTTTGAGACAGGATTTCTCTGTATAACAGTCCTGGCTGTCCTGGAACTTGCTTTGTAGATCAGGCTGGCCTTGAACTCCGCCTTACCTTTGCTGGGATTAAAGGTGTGTGCTGCTACCACCTGGCAATGTATTTCTTTTTTTTTTTTTTGGTTTTTCGAGACAGGGTTTCTCTGTGTAGCTTTGCGCCTTTCCTGGAACTCGCTATGGAGACCAGGCTGGCCTCGAACTCACAGAGATCCGCCTGGCTCTGCCTCCCGAGTGCTGGGATTAAAGGCGTGCGCCACCACCGCCCGGCTATATTTCTTAATAATACTAAAAACAATTGTTGTTTTTCTGTTATAGAAATTAGTATTACTCAGCAAACTTTGGGGATTAATATTTTGAAAATCAAAACTTTTTTATTTTTATTTTTTTGCAGATTAGTCTGTTAGCCATGTGAAACACAGTGGAATTTGAAAGGTCATTGTATATAGACTAATGCTTCCCTGAACCTTAGTCTTGGGTCTTAATTTACATTATTCATATTGAAATAAGCAATTTTAGAATCAGAAAGTATATCCTGTTTTCAACTGAATGTATTTTATTACAGGTGAATCTGTATTCTCAAAACTAGGTGTTGGTTTTGTAAAAGTTGTATTCTCTTGGAAAAGAAATTAGGTGGTGGGGCTTAATGTGCAGTGAAGTATGTTACAAGTCAGTGCGCATTTTATGAAAGTGAAGTGTTCTCAAGTATTTAGGTTGTCTTGATTTCTTGGGTTATATATGATGTATTGTTATATTGTATGATAACTTTTAATAAAACGCCCTGCTTATGTACGAGTTAACTGTAAAAACAACAAAAAGCAAACCAGAAGGTAATGCTTAGCTGTTACTAGCTTGCTTCTGCAAGTAATGTCCTTGTTGCTGTATGCAGTACTGCCACAGTACGCTCCCTCCCCGCAACTGGAAAAGCATGATAAAAATCTTATATTTTCATCCCATAAGTACAGAATCAGCACCTCCTTGGTTTAAAATGACCATTGGTGATAAGTTCAAGCTTGGTATTGCTTAAATTACTTTTTAAAGGAAAAAAAAAATCCTGTTTTATGGAAATGTTCCCTGTAATTTAGTTCTGTTTCTTAGTCCCTCCGTTTTGTAGTTGAGGAGTCTGAAGCCTTAGAAAGGGCTGAGGAGAACTTCACCGGTGTCTCACAGGCTCTTAGAGACAGGTAAAACCAGAAGTCTGCTTTCCTGATTGTAGGTGTAAAAAAGTAAAGCATTTGAATTTGAACAGTGTTAGTAATAGAGACTTTATACCATGAGAGTACGGGCTGCTGTTGAATCTGATGTGTATGTTTTAGTGTTGAGGCTGCAGTGTCTATCCCATTGATGGTGATGGGTGTAAAGTACATTGTATGCTTTACAAAGTACATTATCTAGTGCTTGGTTTTGAGGTAGATTATAGTCCATGTAGCATCTTTTGAAAATAAACACGGGCCTCTTAACTGCCTTTCTTAGGAGATGGCTCTGATTCTATAGGACACCTGACTTTTTGTTTTTTTTAATTGCTCTGAGAAATGTGATCAGATTATTTTCTTACCAAGTTCTACTTGGAAAGAAGTCCAGCTCTATTGACAGATAATACATGTTAGAGTTTTTGGTTTATGTATGTAAACAAGGAAAATATTAGAGCTAACACTGAAATTGCAGTCTAGAAAGGCCTTACACATGACACCAAATGCACTACAGTCCCTCTGTTTTTCTTTAACCAGTGTACCTTCATTTTGCTCATTCTTGTATTTGCAAGAAGGAATTGTGTTCTGAGTATATGCTGTGCTACCTTAACAAAGACACTTGGAGAAAAATGTAAGCTCACAAATTCTAGTCCAACAATACTTAGAATTTTTCTTCAGGTGTCTTGGGATTTTCTTGATGGTGGTGGTGTTGGCGTGACTTTTGTCTGTTACTTGTGAAAATACTCCACGTGGGCAGGTTTTAGCAAGTCAAAAGCAAACAAAAATTTGACCTTTTAGCAAGATCAAAAAGCACTCTCCAATTGTGATTGGCCTCTTTAGAAATATCACACAAGTTTCCCAGGAGCTCTGCAAGATCTTGTTGAGTGACTCTGGTGTGTTCATGGATTTTTAAATCTGATCTTTGTTAGGGAAAAATACTACTTCTTTTTTTTTTTTTTTTTTTTTTTTTTTTTGGTTGTTTGAGACAGGGTTTTTCTGTGTAGCTTTGGTGCCTGTCCTGGATTTTGCACTGTAGACCAGACTAGTCTTGAACTCACAGAGATCCTCCTGCCTCTGCTTCCCGAGTGCTGGGATTAAAGGTGTGCGCCACCAATGCCTGCTGACTTTTTTTTAAAAATACAGTCGAACCTGAATAAATGGTCTTTATTTTTTTTAGCCTCAAGAAGTTAAAATGTATGGACAGTTGTAGTGAAATGTCATTTTCCTTTTCACATTAAAAACATACTTGAACAGTCTCATGCTTACTAGTTTTTAGTAGGCTATGCGAGCAGCTGAGTTTTCAGCCTGTATTTGATAGTATGTGAGGAGAAGCCACACCTGGCATCAACCGTGGCATCTTGGGAATGAATGCCTAGTCATCTAGGGGTTGGTGCTGGTGGGAAGTTTAAACATTGATTCCTAGAGAAATTACTTGTAAATAATCCTCATACATTTCTGATTGCAGAAATGTGTATATTTTTAAGCACTCAAAATATAAAAATGAAGTATGCAGCCCACCATTAATTCTACACATTTGACTTAACTTTATCATGTTGCTCATACTAAGAAAGCCAGAAGTTATATACAACTATTTTTCTGCTTTCCTGGAAAAACTTGAGGACATTATTTTGCTTAAGGATGTGAACATTTCATGGTGGCACACTGTATTGTCCTGTAGATCAAATTATACCTTTCAGTTATATTTCTTTTAACTGTTTCTTGGTTTCCAGTTCCTACGTGTAAGAAACTATGAAGTTACTTTTCTTTTCAAAAAGGAAGCTGGAAGTTACTTTAAATATTATTTCGTACATATGCCATAGTTCTAAAGTGCAGGTTGTTAGTAGAGGTTTTTAATTTGCAAATGTAAACTATCAGTGCAAAATAAAACAAAACCCAGAACTTTTATGAGCTTAAAGTAAGTTGTAGTGATTTTGTGTCTCCACTGATGGTTCAATGAGAACCTCTTCCCAAAATAAGAGGCCAGAGGAGGTGAGTGTTCCAGGTGTGCTCAGCATGCAGGAACCCCTATGCTGCTTTTAAACCAAGTGATGGCTTTAATGAGTTTGTAGTCAACATTCTTGATAGGATAAATTAGTCTCTATCAAAGTCGTACAGGCCATTAAGGATGCTGCCTAAAAGTTACTTGAAACTACATGAAATGAGCTCTGAAGGCAAGCGAAGTGTACTTACTACTTGAGAGATCTGTTTCACGTTGGAGCAGTCAGGTTTCCTAACTAGGTAGAAGTTAGGCTCAGAAAAGGTTTGAATATAGTTGTGATTAACTTATTTTGTCTGCTATTGTAATTCCAAGTATATTGCTGATTTTTATAATGTCAAAGATAAATGGATTAACTCTTGGGAGTTGAAAGGGTGTTTGACCTCCCCTTCCTCCGCCATTTTTGCCAAGTATTTGGGGTTTGAGGTACTTTTGTCATAAGGCAGAGTTTATGAAACTTAAAATTTAGTGAGCATGTTTACCAAATAAGTGAATTATGATCCTTCTGAAGGAAAAAAAAGGAATCCATTTGGGTCTCTAGAAAATCATTGATGGGGGAGGCTTGTATGTTTTAGGAAGTCAGTTTCTTAACAAAAATCTGTTTGCTGATGAAGGGATGCCTCAGTAGAAGTCTCAGTCTGGAGACTGGTGAAGTGGCTGGGTAGGTACAGTGCTTGCCAAGCACACCTGATGATCTGAGCTTTATATCCAGAATCCACACGAGATGGGAGGGGAACCAGCTCCTCAGAAGTTGTCCTGCCCTTCTGCACATGTGCAACCCTTCCCCACTAATAGTTCAGAGTTAAAAAATTGCAATTTTGAATTGGGTGAAATGGCTCCTTTTATGGAAGGTGGCGGAGTGGGAATTCCAGGAGGTAAGTAGGTTGGTAAGAAACTTGTCCTCATTGATGAGTATGCTTAAAGGTTCTCTTAAACATAGGTTGATGAAATGCCAAAGCTTGTGTTAATAATATCTGCATCTTAAGGTGAATAGGGGAGGTACTCATAGGTCTCCAACAGATAATGCTTAAGTTATTTAAATAGACAATTCTTTCCATCCAATACTTTGATTTCTTACTCCTAAAAAGTACACTAGATGGCAGTAGAGAGTGAAGTTAATACATTTGCACTGTGCATTTTCCATTCCAGTGGTATGAGAAGAATGTGCATTTTCCATTCCAGTGCTATGAGAAGAATGTGAACTGATGGCTTCAGAATTCTGTTTCCTTCCTCATTTGCTTTAATTTACTTTTTTCCTTTTAAAGTTTTCCTCAGCTTTTACCATTTTTCATATTTGCTTTAGAGCTTTTAGGGGCCAGTATTATGAAAGCCTTTATGCTCTTCCCTGTTGTTTCCTTCAGACTGTTAGCCTGAGGTGTATGAATTCATTATGTCAGGGTTTCTGTGTGTCATTGCCATTAGGACAGTGTGGTAGTCAGGTTTTGAGTTGTCACGTAAGTGTGTCCCTTACTTGTCCAGTTTATTTTCAGCCCAAACAATGCCCTTGAAGTGTTGGGCGTGTTTTCCCTTGCTGCCAAGGTTAGAACTGAAGTGGTTCCAGTATGTAGTCCCTGCCACATCCTGAAACCTGTTGATTCAGCCAGTGCCTGATGTGGACACAAGGTCTGTTGGATGTGGGGCTTTGCCACACTTTCGGCACAGATGTTGATCCCACTGTAGACAGCTTAGCTTTCTACTGAATATCTCTAGGAAGGCTGGTCAGGACAGTTGATCAACCCCACCCCCCAAAGTGCTAATACATGTCTGTATCAACCGAGGACATGGCCACTCCAAGGTATGGGTAAGTGGAGGTTTGTTACTGTAGATAAGATGGAGAGAACAGGCAGAGGCATCTGGAAGACTCCAGAGCAGAGAAAGTAGTAGACTGAACGTGGCCAGCAGATTCGGCCTGGCCAGGAGAGGAGAGGGGAGAGGGAGGGAAGAAGACAGAAGAGGACCAAGAGAGGCTAAACGGAGGAAGACGAGAGGCCTTGGAGTGCAGGACTGAAATACCAGGGTTAGAATGAGAACCTGGGGGTTGGGAAGCCCATGATGGAGTAAGGAAGGGGTGGGATGAGAAGAACCGGGATGCCCTATGGGCTCTGAAATGTGTAACAGCTCCTTACGTTACTGAGGGGGCCAAGTGTGTGCTTTGGTATATTAGTAGTCACCACAGACAGCCATTCTCCCCTTTGGCCAGTGATAAGAAATTTGGTAGTTCCTGCCGGGCGGTGGTGGCGCACGCCTTTAATCCCAGTACTCAGGAGGCAGAGCCAGGCGGATCTCTGTGAGTTTGAGGCCAGCCTGGGCTACCAAGTGAGTCCCAGGAAAGGCGCAAAGCTACACAGAGAAACTCTGTCTCGAAAAAACAAAAACAAAAACAAAAAAAAGAAATTTGGTAGTTCCTAAGGACTGCCGGTTTTTGTCTAAACCCACCTGAACTGGGGAGAGTGGAGTTTCCTTTGGACCTGATAATGTCTATATTATAGGTATGTGTTGTTTAGAAGAAAAACAATTACAAAAAGGAGAGGGCACAAGCATGGATGTGATTTTTTTTTTTTAATGTGACTCCATTAGGCCTCTGTGTGTGTCTACAGGTGGGTGGTGTGTGGGTGTCTTAGGTTTTACAAAATGAAATGGCATGAAAATCAAATTATTAGAAAATTCAAGGTTTGAGACATGATTTTGCCTACAGTGGCCCTAAGTTCATGCTGTTGTGTATTATCATCTGGTATTCATTCATATTAGTTTAGATATTACTGCATTGTTACTGGGTTCTCCCTATGCTCAGTAAGGGTGGTGTTAGGGATATGGTAAGATTATTCCCTACTGAAATAAGTCGGTGTAGGGGAATTGTTCTGGGCAGTTTCATGTCAAATTGACAAAAGCTAAGAGTCATCTGAGAGGAGGGATCCTCAATTGAGAACATGCCTCCATAAGATCTGTCTGTAGGCAAGCCTGTAGGGCATTTTCTTAGTTATTAGTGTTGGATGGCCTAGCCCATGGTGGATGATGTTATCCCTGGGCTGGTGGTCCTGGGTTCTATAAGAAAGCAGGCTGAGCAAGCCAGTAAGCAGCACCCCTCCTTGGCCTCTGCATCAACTCCTGCTCCAGGTTCCTGCCAGATTTTAGTTGCTGCCTTGGTTTGCCTCAGTAGATCTGTAAGTTGGATAAACTCCTCTCCTCCCCATCTTCCTTGGATAACAGTGTTTCATCACAGCAATAGGAACACTGGCTGAGACAGGGATCCAATTGCCAGGAAGTGCCTAGTCATCAGAGCCCAGGATGTCCAACTCATGTAACAGAACAGGTGTCAGGTGGGAGAGCCGGAGAGGCGCTCTATCCTAGAGTCTTGGATGCCATGTTTGTATTTAAAGTTGGAGCACAGCTGAGAACATGGAGCAGCTGATTTGTATAAGCTTACTGTGGTAGACTAGATTCTTGGTTCCAAAATTGCTTTACAATTCTACTTTTGACAAAAGGGAGGTTGGAGTGGCATGGAGGACTTGGCTTGATGTTCAGTTCAGCAAGAGTGAGTTGAGGACTTCCTTTGGTCTCATTCACTAAGGAGTATAGAGTTAAAATGATTGGGTTTTGAAAATCTCAAATCAAGGAATAATGTACCTAAAGTATGTTTATTACGTAGCAGGGCTTGTGGTTGAAAGCTTGAGATTGGTCACAGTGTGATTTCAGAATTTGGGTTATTGAAATTCAGGCTGTATAGTTTGCTTGCCACCCAGTTAGTGTGAATAGTATTATACCAATGATAGTTAGCATAGAACTTCAAATACTAAGTCTGAGTGATTATGTTGGGAAGGAAGTCTTCTGCTCTGACCTAAGGTTGGAAGGAAAATAAGTTGCAGCTCTGACTTTCTTGTTTTACTAGCTTTGGCTTTGGGTAGTTTATTTCGCTCCATCTCAGCTGCAAAGAAGTACACCTCTGAGCTGGGCATGTAGCCCAGTGGTAGTGTGTGCTCAACATTCAAGAAGCCTGGATTCAGCCTTTCAGAAAAGGCAGAGCTTAGAATAGAGGCGAACTAACTGTCAGCATTGATAGGTGGACAAAAGAAGTGGGGAGTTGTGTGGCTATTTAAGTTAAAAGTAAATGCCAGTGAGCACCTGCAGAGAGGCAGCAGGGATAACCGTCCTAGATTTTGAGCATCAACAAGTCTTAATTTGGATTTCAACCATTCCCTTGACTCGTCATGAGCTCTTGAGTAGCTTATGAAGCCATTCCAAGGTGCAAGCTTTTTCATTTTAAAGAGTACATTCTTTTTATTTTATTCTGTTATATATGTGTGAGAATGAGGATGTTCATGTGCCAGGGCCCATGTGTACAGGCCAGAGGACCACATTTGGGAGCAGTTCTACCGTGAGGCTAGGGATTGTGTGGCCAGCACTTTTACCCACTGTCATTGTGCTGGCCAACACTTCTGAGTTTTACACTTTTCTGCTAATCTGTGTGGTTGCAAAGACTTAATAGTTTTAAAATTATATTTTTACTTTTTCAATTGTATAGGCAGGGTGTTACCAGAATTAAAAACCTATAACTTAGCGGTGAAGAGTGACATTAATCTAGAAAATGTAAAATACTTTGAGAGGCATTCTTTTGGGAATGTAGTATTGCCTGTTACAAATGTGCACCCTTCTTTTTTTTTTTTTGGACTGCCGAATGCTGTTTATTGAAGGAGGGAAGAGGTCTTAAATACAGGCTTACAGCACAATGGGAGAACCCTGGAGGACAGAAGTTCCCGGATGTTTTACAATCTTGCATTGAAACTGTTAATGCCCATTATGCAGGATACACAGACAAGGAACTTCCCTTAAGCATTCAGGAGGGTGGAACCCGGCAGGGAATTAGCATAGGGAGGATATCAAGGTCAAGGTCAGCAAGCGCATGTGTGCATTTGATTAGTGATTCCTGAACACGAAGGTAGCGTTAGATCACACTAGTCCACTGTTAGGAGGTTTTGTTTCTCACTTCTATTAGCCAGTTCTCCAGGAATATGAAATGGAACATTGTAGATGTCACCAACCGTCTTATTAAAATAAGAAACACAGAACCAATGTAAAAGAGAAAGCTGAGAGGTCAGAGCTCAGAGCTAAAATCTTACCTCCTGTAGTGCTCCTAGCTTCCCCGAGAGAGAGCTACTTCCTGTGTGTCTGTCTTTAAATAGTCTTTCTGTTCTGCCTTCTCATTGGTTGTAAACCCAAACACATGACTGCCTCGTCACTGCCTGTAAGTACCGCCCCCCCAGGTCTTAAAGGCGTATGTCTCCAATGCTGGCTGTATCCCTGAACACACAGAAATCTACCTAGCTCTTCTAACTACCACGCTCTTGCTATGACTCTAATAGCTCTGACCCCAGGGCAACTTTATTTATTAACATACAATTAAAATCACATTTTAGTACAAATAAAATACCACCATAGAACATTCTAGAATAAACTAAGTTTAAAAGCTCTGTGAAGGTTTATGTAGCATGATGAAACCTTATGCCATCCATTCTGCCCACACTGGGATGCGAGTCACCCTTTGTCTAGCGTGTCTGTGTTGTACACACTATATGCCCATTAGAGGCAGTTAGTGGGCCTCAGCTATAAGACTGTGGGACCCAAGACAGCTTAGCCACACAGCTGCCATGACAGACTTAATAAAAACCAGCTAAAAAGTAGGCCTGAGTTTCAGTTTACTGGCTGATAGCATTCTGTAGTTCCAGGAAAAAGCCACAAGCTGACACCACCCAGGGATGGGCCAGCATCTAAGAGGAAGTACCTGACATCCCAAACATTCCAACTGTTAGGTAAGATTAGATGTCCTGAGTCCAGCACATACCTATTCCTCTTTCACCAAGATAGCCCTAGACAAATGTCAGCCAATCAGGGTCCTGAACCCTGGAAATCTCCTCACCCCAACCACTGCTTTGATAAAAACCCTACCCTACCGAGGTTCAGCACTCCGCTCTTACCGCTGTGTCAGACAGATGGAGAATCCAAGCTCGAGCTTGAAATAAAGACTTTGCTTTTGCCTATGGATTTGGTCCCTGCAATCTGGGCACAACGCCCACAAGTGCTTATTTAGCCAAAATGGCCCCAAAGAACAAGAGCGGCACAAAGGGGGCTGCAAGGCTTAGACGGGAAGAGCAGGGCCGCTGGGCATCCCCCGGGAGCTGCAGTCCTGGGTTCAGGCCAGCTTGCCTTACTGCCACCTTCCTGATGGTGCGGTATGAGTTGATTTTGCCCAACTGTAGACAAGTGCTGGAGTCCTGAGCGTGTTTAATGAAGGCTAAGCTATGGTCTTCCCCCAATAGGTTGACGAAATATATTTCTTTGTAAAAAATAATTTCTTAATTTTTATTTTATGTGCATTGGTATTTTGCCTGAATATATGTCTATGTGAGGATGTGGGAACCCCTGGAACTGGAGTTACAGGAAGTTTTGAGCTACCATGTGGGTGCTGGGAATTGAACCTAGGACCTCGGGAAGAGCTGCCAGTGCTCTTAACCACTGAGCCATCTCTCCATCCTAACAAAATATATTTTCAGTTCACATTTCAACCTTGATGGATTTGTCAGGATATAACTGTTACAAGGTGGTGAGCATCTGCATATGCAGAGTCCAGTGCTGCCTTTGGTTTCAGGCATCTGTTCGGGTCCTGGGGTGTCCCCCATGGATAAGGATATATTCTATAGGCAAGTTTGGAAATTAAAGTATGTAGTAAGAAACACACACACACACACACACACACACACACACACACTTTGGTTTTTCAAGACAGAGTTTCACTGTGTAGCTTTGGAGCCTGTCCTGGAACTCACTGTAGCCCAGGCTGGTCTCGAACTCACAGAAGTCTGCCTCCCTCTGCCTCCCAAGTGCTGGGATTAAAGGTGTGCACACCCCCCCCCAGAACACATTCTAATAGCCTCCTCCCCAAAGATAATGACAACCTTTAAAAACCTAGGTGCCTACCATAAATGTGTGTGTGTGTGTGTGCGTGCATGTGTGTATACACAAGTACATCAGTGTAACTTTTAAAAATATTATTTATGTGTATGCATGTACCTATGTGAGTGCAAGTCAGTCAGAGGCCAGAAGAGAGCATCCAATTCCTGTGAGCTGGAGTTACAGATGGTTGTGAACTGCCATGTGCTGGGAACTTGGTTCTCTGCAAGAGCAGCTAATGCTCTTAACTGCTGAGCCATTTCTCCAGTTCTCCGTTAGTATGACTATTAATAGTATAAAAATCAACATGTTTTGCTGGGTGTCATGGTATATGCCTTTCTAAATCCTAGCACTCAGAAGGCAGAGGCAGGTGGATCTCTGTGAGCTTGAGGCTAAAGCTACATGGAGAGACCCTGTCTCAAAAATCAAAACAACAAAAACCCAACATGTTTGATTATATAAACAAGCTAACTTATGTTTAAAAGAATTCATTTTTAGTTTGAAATAAAACTTGAAATAATAAAAATGTTTTATATGTATATAAAATATATACATATATACTGAACACTGAAATATTTTCACTGAGTAACATTTTGCCTTATTGCCTTATTCACCTTAAACATAAATATTTGCATGGATACATGTGTTAAGATCAATCCACCTGAGTCTATTTAATGAGTAGTAGGGATTTATTAAGAAATAATTTGAGGGGCTGGAGAGATGACTCAGTGGTTAAGAGCACTGGCTGCTCTTCCATAAGGTCCTGAGTTCAATCCCAGCAACCACGTGGTGGCTCACAAACATCTATAATGAGATCTGGTGCCCTCTTCTGGCCTGCAAGCATATATTCAGGCAAAACACTGTATATAAAGTAAATCTTAAAAAAAAAAAAAAAAGATATAAATTGAGAAAATACACTCAGGAATACAGACCAAGTAAACAGCTGAAGTCATCCTCTGTTAGCCTGGGAGTGAATGCACCTGGCCGTCCAATCACACCAGGAAGAAAGGGAACACATGACTCCTCTCCCTTTTCTTTTAAGGCTTGTAGCTTCTCTTTTGTCATAGGCCATTTCCCAAGCCAGGCAGGTTTGTCAGTTAGTAAGGGCCATTGGTACCTCTAAGAGTTCAACTGTTATGTCCAAATTGCAGGGATCCACAAAAGACCACCACAGAGACCAAATCCCGTATGTAAAAGAAAAGAGCATTTATTTTCAAGCTCAGAGTGTTATGCCCAGGTCATGGGGACCCCCCAAAAAACCACCACAGAGACTAAATCCCGCATGTAAAAACAGCCTTTATTTCAAGCTCTGGAGCTTGGGCCCTCTGTCTGTTTGATACAGAGCAGAGAGCCCTGAGCTCACGTGGGGCAGAGTTTTGTTTTTTTTTTCTTTTTATCATAGCAGAGGTTGGGGTGAGAGGATTTCCAGGGTTCAGGACCCTGATTGGCTGACATTTGTCTAGGGTATAGGGAATGTTTGGAATGTCAGGTACTTCCCCTTAGATGCAGGCCCTCCCTGAGTGGGGTCAGCTCATGGCTTTTTCTGGATCTAGGTGTTACCTGCCAGTAAGCCTGTCACAGAAGCTGTGTCTGGGGCTCAGCCTGTCATGGCGGTTGTGTGGTCAAGCTGTTTTGCTCTCCTTCCCCCCAGACAGCTGTTGTGCTCTGTTTATGGACAGCCTGCATGGTTGGCAGTTTTTTATGGTGTCTTACAGTTCCCAGAAGCATGCATTGGTTTATGGTCCGCTGCTGAGACTGGAGGAATACTAATCTGTGTACCATTGCTGTAACAGATCACAGCCCTTAGAGTCACTGCTGCATTAGCCACATATGGATGCCCTAAGACTCGAGCTGGAACCCAGCGGCTCTCAGGTGCTAGCGAGGCCTCTAAGCAAACCTCCTGCAGCTGCTGGGAGGCTGGGGGCAGGAGCCACGGGGAGTGTGGGGTCTTTTGTCATGTGGGTGCCACTTGTTAAGATCAAACCACGTGAGTCTATTTAATGGTCATAGGGATTTATTAAGATATAAATTGAGGAAATACACTCACAAATACAGAACTGATTAAACAGCTCAAGTTGTCCTCTGTTCTGTCCAGGACTGAATGCACCTGGCCGTCTGATCACGCCAGGAAGAGGGAAATGTGACCCCTCTTCCCTTTCAAGAGGTCACGTACAAAGGCAAGAAGCATCACCTCTTTGGGGCCTTATAGATCAAGGTGATGGGTGGAGCAAATACCACTACATACATACATGCATATCACAATGCACATTCACACAGGTGTACACATTCACACAGATGCATTTATGCCTGTACATGCATGCCTACATTTACTTTCTTGGAACCAGCTAGTATTAATATTGCAGATATGTTAGCTCTGTCTACTTCACTGCATCTCAAGAATGAAGCTAGCATAAGTATAGTATAAGTTTCCTAGTATAAGCACAATGTAACCATCAATGTGACCCGCTAAGGCTGACCCGGCACCCTCCCTCCCAGTCTGCACATCTGTAGTAGAGCTCTCTAGAGGAGCAGAAGCAATAGAAGCTTGTTACATGGAGATTTATCTAGATTGGTAATGGCCACACAAGAACACCTTGTGTCAGGTGATGGCTGCCTCGTCAGTCCCAGCTGGCCCCGCAGGCCTAGAGAACCACTGACCTTGAGTCTGGCTGGAGGGCTGAAGAAGCTGGGCTCCATCATCAGTGGAGGATGGCAGCCGCAGGGTAGATGTACCCGCCAGGCAAGGACTCGAGGCAGGCAGGCAAAAGAGCAGTTTTTCCTTCTTACCTCTAGATCTGGCCTGTCACCAGAAGATGCTGCCCACTCTGGGGAGGGTCTGTCCTGTCCTCCCACCCTTCAGCCCCCTCACAGCACCACCCAGAGATGTGTCTCCTAGCTGGTTCCAGGTCCAATCAACTTGATGGCCTAGGTTAACCTTTACAATGTCTGATTTAACAGAAGGAGCAGATAATGCCATTGACAGCGTTCTTTTCCGGCGTAGGAGGAGCCAGGGTGGGGGTCACGTTTTCTGTGCGATTGTCACGTGTCTCCGTTTGAAATAGTTCTTTATACTTGTTTTTGAAAATATTTTCTTGAGAAAGGGTCTCCTCAGGTAGCCGAGACCAGCCTCAAACTTGAGATTCTCCTGCCTCAGCTCCTTGTCAGCTTTTCAGGTATGTACCACAGCCACACACCCAGCCGTATCCGTTGGTGGTTTTGGAAACAGTCACCCCCATCTTCTCGTGTAGGGTGTTTCTTATTTGAGCTTAATTTTTTTATGGATTTTTTTCTCTTGTGTATATGTATATATGTGCTCACCTGTGTGGGAGTGCATGTTTGTCCTGTGTGTGTGTGGAGGCCTGAGGTTATGTTGAGAGTCTTAATCACTGTCCACCTCATTCATTGAGGCCGAGTCTCTCTGGTCTTTCCTCATGAGTGGATTCGCGACTTGGTTCTTACTCGGGAGACTAAAAACGTGCCACTATGTTCTTCTCAGGGTACCATGTACATGTCACCTGGGGCTCCCCAACTCTTTTGTGTGAAAGAAGATCCTCACACAGGTTCAGATTGAATTTGACTGGAGGGGGTCCCAGGGTATCCCATGATGCCATGTTTAAGCTTTCCCCTCACTGAGTATTTTGTTCCCCTCGTTCTCAGCACCCCTCACGTCTGTCTTAGGACAGATTATAGACAGTGACGGTGTCTTTACTGTGTGCAGAGTACACCTGAGCCTTCCAGTTTCATTTTTGGCCACAGGGAGCCCTCACAATGGCTTGTGAAGTCCCCTTGCCTGGCCCCTCCCCCCCTTCCTACTTCCTGGGTTCTCGTGGGGTGCTGGCCTAGTTCTGCCCTCGGGCTGCTGTGTGCTGAGCCACTGCCCTGATGTGCACCAGCCAGGCCTCCCCTGCCCAGGGCTTCGGGACTCATCACCCTCGGAGAATCTGGGTCTCTTCAAGTCTTGTTGCCACAAAACACGGGGTCACCTGCCGCCTATGTGTGCAGACCCTGCTCTGTCAGCACAGAGATTACAGTGCTCAGGGACTGTGTGTGTGTGTGTGTGTGTGTGTGTGTGTGTGTGTGTGTGTGTGTGTGTGTTCATAGCTGCATCTCCATTGGCTAGAGCAGACTGGCACAGGGGATGCTCACTAAGCCTCAGGTGGTGGGGTGCATAATTACAGACACCCAAGAGTGTAACTAACAATGCCAAGTCGATCTCTGCCTTGCAGTTTGAATAATCTGAAGCTTTGTACCAATTTGGTCCTGTCCCTCAGACCTTTCCTAATGTCTTCCGAATTTCAGAGTTCACAGTGTGTGGTCCACAACCCTCCTCTCAGCTGAGCTTGTCACCTGGCTGCCTCTTATGGCCACCCAACCAGCCCAGCTACGCGGCAGAGTCTGGGCAAAGAAGACCCCGAGGAGCTGGGAGAAGAGGCTGCTTCCTCCTTCATTTTCTATCTACTCTTCATGGCAGCTTCCCCTATACTGGGGATGACTCCTGCTCCTTGCTGGCGCCAGTTCTGGCTGTCTAATTCCCATTTCTACTGTTTTCTGTTCTGACACAGACCAGCTGTAGCAGGGTTCTGGACAGGACTAGGGGCAGAGGACCAGGGGACGAAAAAGAAATAAGATAATGTAAAGAAAGAGTCAAAAGTTGGGATCAAGAGGGCTGCTGACCCAGGCCAGCAAGTTTATTAAACTTCACAGTTCTTTTTGTAACTCTTGTGTGTGTGTGCGCGTGCGCGCGCGCGCGCGCGCCCCCTCCCCCGCACCTCCCCTCCGCGCGCATGCACATGCACGTGCGTGCATGTAATTTGTGAGTGACAAATCAGTAAATAAGCATCAGGCACTCAGGATATCTCAACTTCACCATTAGCAAGGTGCATTCTGGGATGGCAGACAGCATTTCACATCTTAGCATCTGGAACATTTGACCACAAACATATGGAGGAAGTGTCAAGTGTTACTTTCTGGACTATAGCTCCCCCAGGCCCTGGGTCCAGTCATAGGTGGTCTGCCTGGCATGACCCTGGCTAGGTGAGGGGAAACGGCCCCCATCCCATCAATCAGGGACTGGGTGGAGGCTGCTCATCTACTCATCATCAGGCTCTTCCTCTGACTTCCTCAGCAGGCTGTTCTTCCATCTCCCGGCATTTTCTCCTGTCCATGCTGCAGAGAGCGGCTGGCCACGCTTTGGACAGCACACACTGCACCTTTGCTTTGTACACCCTTTCTGTCGCCTTTCCTCTTAGCTCTAGGAACAACCACTGTGACCTCATTTGCCTGTCTTCCCCTCGGGGTCCTCCCCTTTCTCAGAGGGGTTCATGATCATCCATAGGAGCTCCGTTCCCTCAGACATCCAGCACACTGGGGCAATCGGGAATCGAAGCTGGGGACACAGTCCTTTGAATTTAGTGGGCACCCGAGGGGCACTGCTGAAGCGCATGCCTTTGCTGGTTCAGTCAGCACACGGAGTTGCGTCTGACCACTCACTCCTCTTTTTGCTAAGTCAATTTTCCTTATAAAATTATTGTTGATTGAACCACAATATTTTACCTATTTGGGGACCACAAGTACTGTTAGATTCTAGTATTATTTATGTTTGAGGCTTCTTGTTAGACTTTGTAAATCTAGGTAAGTACAGCTGTTCCCTTTATTTGAGAGGACCCATTCCATGACCCCCAGGGGATGCCTATAACCTCAGATACTATCAAATGTAATATTTTTTATGATAGCTGTTAATTTGTAAATTAGGCACAGTAAGAGATTAACTAAAAGTAAATTAGAAGTTATAATGATGTACTATAATAAAAATTGTGTGAATGTGGCACCTCTCCCTCGGAACATCTTGTTCTTTTACATTTTCACTGAGTTACTTTATGGCCTTTAAAAGAACATCTAAATTGTCAGCATCAGTATTTGAGCTTTGGGGCCATTAGAAAGTAAAATAAAGATTACTTGAACATAGACACTGGGATACTGAGACAGGAGATTAGAAAACTGAAACAGCTTATCAGTGACTAAGTGACTTGTGTCCAAAATGTGTATCCACAGAGCATAGTGGATCCCTGGTAGCATATGCTCTGTGGATATACATTTTGGACAAAAGGATGGCTCATGTCTTGGGTGGTGGTTGCTGCCCTAGAGGCCATGGGGCCTGGGAGATGGAGCCAATAAATGAGGTGGACTGAAGTCTCATCAGTAGCTAACTTTACTCAGAACACCAGACAATTTATACTCTGGGGTTTAAGAGGAGTCACGTGAGGAAAGTGTACAATCACAAGGACAAGCCACATGTGGCAAGAACTTTTTCCATAGAGGCATATAGACTAATAACTATAGTTTAGGTGTAATGAATAATCTAAAAACACTCCTATCTACCACACCTGAGAGGGGCCCAAAAGCATATTCCTAGAACAAGTCCGTGTCTTTGAAGAAACTGAGGTCACAAGACTCTTGTCGTCTTCCAAGTACTTAGACTTCTCCTCGCATAAGTCCATTCTTAGGCCATGTTCCGACAGTGGACAGTGGATGGTGGGGGCCTCACCAGATTCCATCCTACTACTTAGAACGGGGCACATACACCCCACCCGCCCACCTCCATACAGATTATTGTGTACATGGCTTGTGTTACCAATCAGTTGTCAAGTGTAATTGATGGCCAAGGGAAGAAAAAAGCTTGGATACAGATTTAAAAAATAGCAGCGAACGTTTAAAACACGAATTATTTATTTCCGGAAATTTCTATTGAGCATTCTCAGATGTCATTGGCTGGACCGATGCTTTAGGTAGCTACCTATGAGAGGGGATTACTGTAACTATATTTGGGTTTCTGCCCCCCCCCCCCCGTCCAGTCTTCCTAATTTAATTTTAGGTACATGGCACTGCGAAATTGAAAGTATCCACCGAAAGTAGTTGTGTACCCCCATCCAGTGGCTCCTGTTTATGTTTTAGGTCAGAATCAGGTTTGTGGAATTTTTTTGTGAGGACATTCAAAGGTTTGGTGCTCAAAGCAATGCCAAAGCCCTGCCCTCCAGGGCCTTTCATTACCGCCCCCCCCCCCCCCCCATTAAACGATGTGAACACAGGTTTTCATTTTTTTAAGGAAAAGCCAGCTAAACCATTTAGTGTAAAACCTGCCACTAGATGGCAGTATGGTCCTATTTCTGAACGCCAAAACCGTTACTTCCAGGGCTGCTTAAATTTTTGCACTTGTGATCCCTTTTTGCCTGAGAAATCTTTACATGACCTCCAGAATATCAAATATTTCCTGATAATTCATAAGAAATTCTCACTAATTCTTCGACATACACAATCTTACCATTTATTACAGATGAAAGCAAATTTGCACATTGGTGAGGGGTATGTGCTTGTTTCTTTTTACAACATTCTCAAGTCTTGGGTGACTATTTGATACTGCGCAATGTAAAGCATTGTCACATTTTTCAGAGTTGATCAGTGTGTTGACTTTATAATCCACCTTGAGGTGTCATTTTGCATAAATGTGTAGTGTAAAAATGGGAGAATTATGATTATGTTTAAGGATTGTAAATTTCTTCTCAATCACAGGCTTAAATTCATTAGACAACTTTCTAAATATGAAACAATGCAGGAACTCAACATCTTACGTGTGTGTGTGTGTGTGTGTGTGTGTGTGTGTGTGTGTGTGTGTGCGCGCGCGCGTATGTGCATGAGCAGTACCACAGTGATACTGGAAGGCAGTGTGGAAGTCTATTCTCATCCCCCTATGCAGCAGGTTCATGATGTTTGGTTTCATGGCAATTGCTTTTTTTTTTTCACTTGCGGAGCCATCTTGCCAGCCCTCAAACTTAGAAATCAAACATTCTACTATCATAGTCAAAAGCAGTACTAATTTGGTACTTTCACGATAAGGAATGATGGTAATAAAATACAGTTTTGTGATTGCACTATTACGTTTTCATAAGAGCAGAAAACTGTATGCGCAGTAAAGACACTGCCGCTCGTACCATCCAGGCGTCTTGAATCTGAACCCAGGTGTTTCTGGCTGCACTGTGGTCCACAGCTGTGATGGCGTGCATCCTGCCAGGTGTGAGTGACGTTTGTTTGAAGGCGATGGTGCAGTGAAGTTATGAGGTGCAGTGTGGGCCAACGCTGCCAGGACCCCTCAGATTCATCTCAAGCTTGATTTTGAACTAATGAGTGTCGTTGTGTGTTCAGGAACCCTTCCCCGTCAGCAGATTCACCACACCTGCCTTCGGTTGTATGCTCTCGTGTGGAGCTGTGACCCACTGTTTACGAAGCAATGCCAATGTGAAAATTCTTTTAAAAACAACCCACACCTGAAACATCATCAAATGTTTTCCTTTTTTTTTTTCCAATTCAAAGTGTAATGAGGCTGAAGGAAACTTTCCTCTTGATTCTAAGGATGGAAAACGTCCACCCCACCCCACCCTACTTTAGAATTTATTAGCTAGTCAAAATAAAGTTTGTTTTTCTAACAAAATTGGGCTAATTACAGTGATACTGTGGGTAAACTCTTGTGATGAAAAGACACAGTAGAATATCATTAATATAATTACTGACTCAGCTATGTAATTCATTTTGTTATGAGCATTAATTTTTCATAATGCTTTATAATTATACCGGGCATTATGTGTTCATCTTCACTTGGTCCTTCTCCCAGATGTTCAATAACTGGTTAAATTCCGAATCTACATTTATTCTCCACCCCAGGTTAATGTGGCCATATTGTCGTGTCCACTAGTTGCCAAATGGAATCTCTGGCCAAGGGAGAGCAAGGCTTGAATGGGGGTGGAAAATAAATGCAGATAATTAATAATTTAAGAAGGAAAGCCCCTACAAGTTTTATTGATAAAATGTTCTGTGTAATTGTCTTTGAATATTCTGTCTGGAACACCGATGAGAGTAGCCTCATTAACTATGAATTTGGAAACACAATTTAGCTTTGCCTGCTCTGCAGCGGACAGGCAGGCTCCTCTGGGCTGGTGTTCATCTGGGGAAGCGCTTCTTTCTGTACACTGTTGGTACATCCTACAAATACCAACTACAGGACAGATGAGTGTTGCTTCTTTTTGCTCTCTTTCTCTTTGGGGGGGGGCACCACCCAGCTCCCAAATAAGTCACACACAGGGGCTTATTCTTTTTTTTTTTTCAGAGGCTTATTCTTAATTATAAATGCTGGGTCTTATTTTGGCTTGTTTTTTGCCAGCTTTTCTTAAATTATCCTGTTTACCTTTTGCCTCTGGGCTTTTCTTGTTCTCTTACTTTTGTAAATCTTACTCTTACTCCATGGCTTGCTGTGTAGCAAGGTAGCTGGCCCCTGAAGTCCTCCTCCTTCTCTGGCTACTTCCTTTCTCTTCTTCCAGATTTCACCTTCTATATATTCTCTCTGCCTGCCAGCCCTTCCTATCCTTTCTTGTAACTGAAAGTTTTCCTGTGCCCACCTGGCTCCAGCATCCTCGTGGTCTGGCAGCCACTTAGACCCGAATGAACACACAGAGAACATTACGAACTGTATGGCCTATTGGCTCAGGCTTCTTGCTAGCTAGATCTTACATCTTAAATTAACCCATTTCTTCTATAAATCTATACTTTGCCACGTGGCTCGTGGCTTATTAGTACCTTTACATCTTGCTTCTCATGGTGGCGGCTGGCAGTGTATCCACCATTCTGCCTTTCTCCTTCCACCTCTCTAGCTGAATGTCCCACCTAGCCCTATTTTGCCTTGCCATTGGCCAAACAGCTTTATTTACCAACCAATCAGAGCAACGTATTTTCACAGCATATAAAAAGACATTCCCCCACCACTTCCTCTCTTCTTTCTAAGCAAAAGGAAGATTTTAACTTTAACCTAGTAAAAATTATATATCTCAAGCAATAATTACAATTATAATATCTAGTCTATTTGTAGTTTGTAAAGTTAAAATATTTTATCTGTCCTATATTTGTGAGTCTAAAATATCATATCTAATTTATCTTTTTATTATAACTAAGGAAAAACATTATAGCTATCTAGTCTTCACCTACATCAAACACTTCTGAAGGATATAACATTACCTAAGTAAACAGGAAGAGCATTGTAAGCAACTTCCAAAAATCTAGAATGACAGAGAGAGATGGTTGCCTGGACAGTCATCCAAAGTTGTTCTGCAGTGTTGGGGCATCTATTTTTCAGCCCACAGGCCTAGAGTCTCTCAGTTGCTTCTCTCTGTATCCTGTAGAATGTCTGGCAGTTTCCTCTGTGAAGCAGGAACCTGAAGGACCATCTTGACTTGCAAAGTTCAGTGTTCACCTTCCCATGGGTCCTGCATGTCCAGTCAACACAGCATTTTGTCAAGCAGTTCAGGCAAGAACAGTTCCTTGCCCAAATGGCTATTTTTGCCAAGAAGAAGAAGAAGATAAACTCCTTATGGAGTGTCTTCAACACCCATCTTTCTCTTTTCTTTTTTTTTCTTTTGGTTTTTCGAGACAGGGTTTCTCAGTGTAGTTTTGTGCCTTTCTTGGAACTCACTTTGTAGACCAGGCTGGCCTCGAACTCACAGAGATCCGCCTGGCTTTGCCTCCCAAGTGCTGGGATTAAAGGTATGCGCCACCACCACCCGGCCAAAGAATATGTTTTTGTTTTTGTTTTTATTTTTATTTTTATTTTTTTTTCAGAGCTGAGGACTGAACCCAGGGCCTTGCGCTTGCTAAGCAAGTGCTCTACCACTGAGCTAAATCCCCAACCCCCCATCTTTCTCTTTGAAGTAAATCGGTGCTGCCAGGAGCAAACATGTCTCACTGTCCAGAAAGTCTAAGTTTTTAAAACATTTTAAATGCCATATTCTGTAGGTCTTTGAAGTGTTTGAAGATTATCTAACTAACTGAATTATATCTATGTGTACCTAGAAAACTTAACATGACTATAAGTTTGACTATCATAGAAGACATTATTAATTTGTATTTCTTAATTACCATTACAATCTAAATGAGTTACATAAACATAACACCTTAAACAAGAGTATATATATATATATATATATATATATATATATATATATATATATATATAGTATAACAAAATCAACTCTAAATTTGTATCAATAAACTAAAATACATAGCAATGTGAACACATTTTTAAACAAGTTGTTACTATTTATCCTATCATATCTATATCCTCTTTTCTTCTTTAGAAAGAGATTGCATTTTTAATCAACCTGCTTTAAATAAAAATAAGCATTCATAAACAATATTTTGGGAATTTGGGCATAGCTTCTCATATTACTTCCTGCTGGATAAGGGCACTGGCAATCTAATGGGGATCCTGAGAAAATTAAGAATTGTGTTGCCGGGCGGTGGTGGCACACTCCTTTAATCCCAGCACTCGGGAGGCAGAGCCAGGCGGATCTCTGTGAGTTCGAGGCCAGCCTGGGCTACCAAGTGAGCTCCAGGAAAGGCACAAAACTATGCAGAGAAACCCTGTCTCGAAAAACCAAAAAACAAACAAACAAACAAAAAAAGAATTGTGTTCAAGTCCTGACTGGAGTAGTCGGTGACACTGTATTCTCTGAGCCAGTTGCCTTGAAACTGTTTTTGGATGTTGGATCATCTGGGCCATGGTGTCATTGGAGACCCTTCAAGTGGTCTTAGCTGGTCAAACCTGATGTATCTTAATCTGGAACAAATCCAGAGCTTCTTGCTTCCTGTGGAAACAAAAGCAGAGCCTCCTTTCCAAAGCAACATATCCTTAGATCTAAATTTTGAAGACAAGATATCTTTAAAATATATATATTGGCTTAATTTAGCAGCCTTTACAATCAAATGTCTTTCTGCAGTTAAAAATATCAAAGACAATGCAATCCAGATTCCCTGTGTGATATCCATCTTTATGTGGCCTATTTTTATACTACCTTTCCTGTTTCTTTAAAGACTTTATTTTTTAAAACTATTTCTTTATATAACCGTCTATATTCATTTTCTTCTCTCTTCCAAGCCTATGTACAAATTTACATACACTGTAAACTATTTAAACTCTTGTTCCATCTAAATCTGCCTTATTGTGAATCTATTGCTTTAAACTGCAACATTACTAAGACTGCTGGCTCTGCCCACCTCAGTTTCCCAACAAGGAAGAAGTACATTTATCGCCAGCTCTGGGAACCAGGCTGTCTGCTGACTCTGGGATGCAGTGGGTCTATGATTCCGTTCAGTGGCATGCAGCCCCAAAACCTTTTTTCCCTTCCTCTCCTCTCCTCTCCTCTCCTCTCCTCTCCTCTCCTCTCCTCTCCTCTCCTCTCCTCTCCTCTCCTCTCCTCTCCTCTCCTCTCCTCTCCTCTCCTCTCCTCTCCTCTCCCCTCCCCTCCCCTCCCCTCCCCTCCCCTCCCCTCCCCTCTCCTCTCTTCTCCTCTCTCCTCTCCTCTCTTCCCCTCCTCTTCCTCCCCTCCCCTTCCTTCCCTTCTTTCTTTTCTTCCTTCCTTCCTTCTTCCTTCCTTCCTTCCTTCCTTCCTTTCTTCTTCCTTCCTTCCTTCCTTCCTTCCTTCCTTCCTTCCTTCCTTCCTTCCTTTCTTTCTTTCTTTCTTTCTTTCTTTCTTTCTTTCTTTCTTTCTTTCTTTCTTCTCTCTCTCTCTCTCTTTTGTATTAGCAAAGACTAAATCCACCGCACAATGTAATGTGCAGCTTGGAGATGCCTCAATCCCGCCATACTGCAGGTCAAGCCTACACACCACGAACCCGCCATACAGTAGCTCAAGCACACAAGCTGCAGCTGGCCTAAGAGAGACAACTAGGAAGCTGCTCTTGGCTCCATTTTAGAACCCTTTTTTAAAGCTTTCAAAGGTTTTAGGTGGAAACTCTTGCCCCACGTCTTGATCTGGCACTCACGTGAGGCAAACTCCAGAGGCCTGGGTGGCTTCCACCCTCAGCCTCCTCTGTAGCTGTGACATGCTTTCCAAACTTACCACACTTCCCTGTCTTTTTAAAAATTCCTGCCCCTCCTGGGGACCAAACACTTACCCATTCAGCCCATAACCTCCCGGTACTATTCCTTCCCTTCCCTTTCTTCCTATTTCCTGGCTCGCCGGCACTGGCACCTGCCTGCCAAGTCCCGCATAACCAGGGAAGCACCTCCACATTTCCATTCCCAAAGAAAGGGAGGCACCAGGTCCGGTCTCAGTACCCCCAGCACACTGTAACCGGTTCAGAGGTTTTTCCCGTCTGGACCTCTTTTATTGCCTATCTTCAGCCCTTTTTGACCATATGAGCAAACCTTAAAACTGCTAACCTACACCTGGATCCTCCAGACATGGTTGTTAGCCGGCTTCACTTGCTTCTTGGGTCAGGAAAGCCAAATGTGAAACTCTGGGCCGATCGGAGGTTTGTCTGTTGAGGAACTACAATCAACCTTCCTAGTGTTCTAGAATGCCAATGCTTGCGCTGTGGCAGGCGTTTTTACTTAGTTTTTTGTTCCTATTTAACATACTAGCTGCTCAAGGGCTCATTGACTGGCAGAAACTATCCGTCAGAAACTCTTAAAGGAGCCATTTTTTTTTTTTTTAAAAATGCTTTCTCAGGCACTATAGAAAATTGAGCACCGCATTGGTACACCATAATGTTATTTGTTTTTGCTCTTTGGAGGGGCCTGCCACCCATCTCCCAAATAAATCACAGAGGTTTATTCTTAATTATAAACACCTGGCCTTATCTTGGCTCATTTCTTGCCATCTTTTCTTAAATTATCCTTTCTACCTTCTGCCTCTGGGCTTTTCCCATTCTCTTACTTTTGTAAATCTTACTCTTACTCCGTGGCTTGCTGTGTAGCTGGGTGGCTGACCCCTGGAGTCCTCCTCCTTCTCTGGTTACTTCCTTTCTCTCCTCCCAGATTTCTCCTTCTATATATTTTCTCTGCCTGCCAGCCCTGCCTATCCTGTCTCCTGCCTTGCCATTGGCTGTTCAGTTCTTTTATTAGACCATGGGTGTTTTAGACAGGCACAGGAACACAGCTTTGCAGAGTTAAACAAATGCAACATAAACAAAAGCATCACACCTTAAAATAATATTCTACAACAGTGGAGGACAGTCAATTTTGACCAGAACTGTGATTCTTGAGTGTCTGAATTGTACCTGATAAGTCATCTGAATCAGGTGGCAGCCATGGGGTAGGTGAAGGGTGTGGGCCTGGGTTAGTAAGTTGCCACTAGGTGGCAGGCCAAGTAGGCATCAGACAGAAGGGGGTCCTCTGGGCTCTCACCCCTCTGTGTGCACATGCTATATACACCCCAGGCACATATAAAATCAAGTCGTGGGCTCTTCTCAGTTGAAGTGCCCTATGGCAGGCGCTTCGGAGGATGTTGGTAAATTTCAAGGCAGGGTTCTCTGGAGACTACAATGTGAGGATGAGGCCTTTTAGACTGAGGGCCTTCTGCGAAGTCCGTGGCTCTCCTTCAACATGGCTCACCTTCACAAGGAACCCTGGACTTGGCCACCATCTGCAGAGTGCGGGACACCTGCACTGGAGACCCAGCCCATGCTCACGAGTTTCCTTACGCGAATTCCGGGCGCTCCAGTCCCCTGAGTGGCTTTCATTTCACATCCCTTGGAGTCCACTGCAGCCCTGATCTCTCAGATGGTCTCAACCTGAAAAAGCCACACACCCTCCAGGTGGAGGACCAAGATCTGGAACCGCTTCTGTGTCCCCCTCCTCCTGCATGTACCCACCCTCCTACCCCTGCCCTCAGAGGCAAGAACCTTGAGCTCTATTGTCTGCCTTAAATCCTTCCTCGCCATCAGAGCTTGCCCATGCCACTAACACCATCAGCCCCTTTGCCTGCAGACCACTGGGGGGGGGGATCACCCACCTCAGGCTGCTAAGGATCCAGGTCCCTTGAAGGCTGCCCAGAGCCTGGTCCAGTGCCTTTGTGTCCATTGTGTCAAATTCTGGAGCCAACCACCCTCCAGGAGGAGGGAACTCTCAGACCAGGCCTGGTTCAATATGTTTATCAGCTCTTCGCCACGTCTGAAATGGTAGCATTGTATTCTGCCATACTTGGAGCAAGCACAAGCTACGATTGACCGTCTGCATGTCTACTAGCCTACTTGGGACAACTGTCAACAGCTCCTTATTCCCCCCCCCCCAGCCAGATGAATGGCGTAGGATCTGCCAGGCAGCATGTGCCTGGTTAATCATTCAAGCGCCCACTAATAACCTAGAGCAATGAGCAATGTACTGATTTCCACTTTGATGAGCTTCCCAAATGGGATCCCAGTGGGCCAGAGGGCCTATAGAGTTTTCCCAGACTGAGGCAAGCCATTCCCGAGGGAGTTCAGCATGAATTTTGTGGAGTCACAAACTGGCCAGTACTGGAGAAGTCAATCCATACTCCTTTAGACCCAGAGTTCTGTAAGCACCAGACAACGATCAACACAACTTTGGTTCAACGATAGGTACCAGATGTTTGCCAGAAGCTCCAAAAGTTAGAGGGGCTCACAGGGATGGGTATTGATCAGTTCATAGACATTGCCATCCAAGTGGTTGCTTGCTGCAAGCCACAGGAAAATAGAACGGAATCCAGCCACTATAGCAAAAGCTATTACTTGGAAAGGTCAAGGACTTTTCCAAAGGTCAAGCCATGGCTTAAGGGGTTTTGGTGATATTTAGCTTTTGTATATATATATTAGCTGGTTCCTGCAATGATTTTCTTGTATGTTCTGTATGCTTTGAAGAACTCCTAACAGTGTATTTGTCTGAAATACTTCTCAAGCATCCTAGGCCAAAACGGCAAACAGTCTCCTGACTTAAGGAAAACATCCTTCCAGAGACACCACTTAGGGGACAGCTAGGTGCATAGCTTTATTTCTCGTGCAAATGAATCTTAGGCCCCCCTTTCTCTCACATCCCAAATGGTATTCCAGAGCCAGAGCCATTGACTTAGAACAAAAGGGTTTTATTTTATTTTATTTTTTTCATTCCAGGTGCAATGTAGCTATGAGGCAGACTTCCTAGCTCCAAGCAGAGATACCCCACCCTGCCAGTATATGTCGACCTAGGAAAATAGAGGCAGTTTTATTTTAGTGACTTATAGACTCTTTTACCTAACCACCTCTAAGATTGTAGTTTGAGCACATTTATCATAGACTCGTAACATTTCACCTAACCACTTATAAGAACATATGTTGAGCATATAAATTCCCTTTCTGACTTATTCTAGGCCTTATCTGACCCCGCTTCCTCTATTCACTCCCCTGTTGGGTTGCAAACGAAGTGGGGACCTTGGAAGCTTTGTATGGGATTGGAAGAATCAGGCTGCTGCTAAGAGGGGGACTGGTTCCTGAGGAGGAAGGGGAAGGAACCATGATGGAGAAGAATGAGGATGGGAGGGAAAAGAGTTAGAGTTAGGAGAGGACAGGAGGAGAAGGGGCAGAGAGGAGATAAATATAAGAACAGAATTGAAGCTGTGTAGATGGAATTTAACCTCAGAGGAATAAAGTAGACAGATGAAAGAGCTCGTGTACTTAGATTCATTCCCTCAGATTACCCCGCCTTTTGTAGAGTCTTCCCCAGGACTCTGGGAGAAATCTCCTCAGGGCAGGCCCCTGAGGAAATTTCGATGGTTGCTAACCTGGAAGAGGTTGCAAAGGAAGACAAGGGAGAATACTTAGAGGGAAAAAGCAAAAATGATGGTGTTCGAATTGCACACAGGGAAACATTCAGACACCCAGAAACCCAAAAGAAGGCAGGATTGCAGGAGACCACTGGATAGGGACCAATGTGCCCACTGCAAGGAAAATGGGCACTGGAAGAGTGAGTCCCCAAGGAAGAGGACACGGGTGACCGAAGGAGATAAATCATAAAAGGAAAACATTAGACCCCTACAGTAGCTGCAATGAAACCTAAGTCCCCATGGGGGGTTTGGAGGGGGCTGAGGCTGCTGTCTGGGAGGCAGATTCAGACTGAGAGCCACTGGGCTCCATCAGGATTGGCCACAGGAGCCACAAGGAGCCACAGTCATAAAGAGATGTGTTTGGGGCACACAGGAGCAGCCATCTCCATGGTAACCTCTCCCACAAGGGAAGCACACCAATGACACATTGACCATTGTTGCAGCCACCAGGCCATTAAGAAATACTGGTTCTGTGGGCCATGGGACTGTTCTGTGGGAGGCCACTCAATAAAACTAACGGTCCCCTTTGGGACCTTATTTTCTTTCCTTCAGATGGTGCCCAGACTACGATAAAGCCAGTTACCGGTAGTCCTTCCAGCCACGGCGGCACTGAGCCCCGGCCCAATAAATTTGCAGGAACTGGAGACGACTAACATACATAGCATATGGATGAGTCCACTAGAGTGAACATGACTGTAGAGGAGAATATTGGCCCTTCTTAAGAAGTGGGGACTTTGTGGACTTGGCTTGGTCAGGGGCATGGGACAGTGCATCCATGGAAGGACAAGAGGTCTCTGTGTCAGGGACTAATGGGCAGAGGGACAAGAGCTACTCTGCGAACTAAAGATAACAAAGCTTCAACAGTGGAAGTCCTGCAACTTTGGGGTGGGATGAGTGACGTTCCATTGGCAGGGGAGAAAACGGACCAATGGTCTCTCAACTGGCTAAAGTTCCCACCAATGACTCTTTACCTTCGAGCAGGGTCAATTTGCTCCCATGGGTCTCTGCCTCATCTTGAGAAAAGGCTTGTCCAAATTTGACCCTGATGCCCATCTAGTGAAAATGCTCCAACTTGCAAACGCTGTCCGTTTGTGGTGGTTTGAAGAGGAATGGCCCCCATAGACCCATGTATTTGAATGCTTGGCCATAGAGAGTAGCACTATTAGGAGGTGTGGTCTTGTTGGGGTAGGTGTGGCCTTGGAGGAAATGTGTCACTGTGTGGGTGGGCTTTGAAGTCTCATCTATTCAAGATACTCCCAGTGTAGCACCTAGTCTCCTTCTGCTACCTGTGAATCCAGATGTAGAACTCTCAGCTCCTTCTCCAGCACCATGTCTGCCTGCATACTGCCATGTTTCCTGCTATGATGACAATGGACCAGACCTCTGAAACTGTAAGCCAGGCTCAATTAAATGTTTTCCTTTATAAGAGTTGCTGTGGTCACGGTGTCTCTTCACAGCAATAGAAACCCTAACCAAGACACTGTCCATGGTAGACTTGGTGCTGGAAAAAGGTTGCTAGATCTGTGTAAAGGCTAGCAAGGTAACTTACAACTGTGTTGGGATCCCTAGCCTGACTCTAGGAAATCTGACAGCCCTGGACAGCCCTGACGACTCCTGCCCGACAGGTCACCTGTCCAGGTATTGGGAGAAGAATGCATACGGGCAGAGGGAAGGCTGCCCCTCTTGGTGACTTGAATCAAGGCTCCAAATGGCATGTACTGATATATATCTGTTATACCAGTAGGGGCTTGCAGGATGGTATTCCTGACTCTAGACCTAGATATTTTTCCTGGACCAGAGGTAGACTTGGACCCTTACCACAAGGAAAAGAGAAATCCCATCTTACTCTCAATGTTATTAGAGATGGCCCTCAATGGCACTACTGCCACAGGGGCAACTGAACTCAGGATCCAACAGATCTGACATAGCCAGCTGTCCAACCAAATTGAAGAGGACCCTAGGCTAGCCCAACACAGTATAGTCACCCTGCAGAAACAGACAGACCATCCCCTGCCCCCAGCAGACATAGTCTTAAAATCATAGAGGTAAGTAGACCTACTCTCAGCTGAAAAAGGAGAAGAATGTTGTCTCTATGCAAATCACTCAGGGATAGTAGAGAAAATGCTAGACAACTGTTAGAAGGAATCAAGGCCAGAGACAAGACCAAAGGATCTTACTGGGGTGAGACCTGGGCCTCCTGGAGCCCATGGCTGATCCTGTCCTACACCCCCAAATCAGGGCTTTGGTTATGATTCTCCTGACTACTGTTTGGTCCATGCCTTATAAATCTTCCACCTCACATCACCAGAAACAGGAGAGCAGCAGTTAGACTCCAGGTCCTCTGTCAGCATCAGAGGAGTCCTTTAGAAGAGTCAAAAGGGACTCTGACAAAGAGAGGAGAGAATGTGGTGGAAATCCTTCAAAACTGTCACGTTAAAGCGGTGAAAATTCCCAGGGCGAGACAGTTCCATCGAACTGACCCCTCCTGACTTGCGGTGGTATCTCCAGGAACACAGGACGCTGAGGAGGTGGGGTGACTGAATTTTAACACTCCTCAGCCACCCCCATGTTTCTGTACTTATACTTCCTGTTGGCTTGCTTCTGTACTCCCAACCAACAAAAGGGTACTGAACCCAAGGCCCAGGGCTAACACCATGATAGTGTGGTCCGGGAGCCAGGATAATCAACTTTCCCTCCCCCAATGGCTATGGCTCAGTGACTTGGTTTCCTAGAAATTTCCGCAACACCACCACCATCTGTTTTATTTACGTTTCCTGTCACTGTGATAAAATACTTCAAGCAACTTAAGGAAGGGAGGGTTTATTTTGGCTTGAAGTTCCAGGGTACAGCCCTTTGAGGAGGGAGGTGGCAGGACCTTGAAGTGACTGTCCATATGATGGCTGCTGCTCAGTTAGATTTCTTTTCATTCAGTCCAAGACCCCCAGCCCCAAGAGTGTTCTCTCCCAATTAGGGCAGGTCTTCCTACTTTAGTTAGCCCACTCCAGATAATCCCTTACAGTCAAGCTTGCCCAGCAGCTTGTCTTTGATGATTCTAGGTCCTGTCAAGTTGACAATCAATGTCAATCATGGCATCATGATTTCTCTCTGCTCTCAGGAATCCAGCTGCTGGTCATTCCTCATCTCTTGCGGTTCTGAAGGTGGGGTTATATGAATTGTTAATGGGCCCGAGTGGATGCCCTGCTCCGTGGCGTGGAAGAGTGGGTGTGAGGACTTCTCATATTCTCTCCCTCTGCCGCGCAGATGCTCTGGGTTGTCCCACGGAAGAGCCAACCACCCAACGAAACCAGCCAACTTTGTGCCATTTCAAGATGAACAGTAAACCTGGAGGTTTGTCCAGAATGACAGCTGGCTTTGTGGGAGTGAGAAATATATTAAAACCACTGAGCTTTGGGGGATTGTTTCCTACCACAGTGTGGTCTCTCATGACAAGGGATCGCTGGGAAATAACGAACAAGGTGGTGGAGACATTACTTTTTTCTTTCTGTCTCAGTGACTCACTCTTTCCACTGAAGCAAAAAGCAGTCACCAGTAATGGGTAAGTAAATAGAAACACTTGTGTTCCAGTAACACTTTTTATCAACAAAAACCAGCAGCAAGTTTGGCTCATGCCATAGTTTGCTGGTCTTTGGTCTTGACTAACACTTTGGTTTTCTCATGCTTTGTTACAAATATTCTGAATAATGAAATCCATAAGATTTCAAGTAAAAACAGGAACAAGTAAGATTGCCTGCTCTCACTGGTTAACATCACTGTTGGTGCCCTCCAGGAATTACTCTCTTCTGGTTTTGGATAATCGGCTGCAACTCCATCACTGTCTTTAGCACCTGCTAGTCTAGGATACCCAGGAAAGGAAGAGAAGGAGGCTTTTGACCTCATTTTGGTTCCCAGAATTACTGATGTTTTCTAAGATGTGGGCTTAGCCCCAGTAAAGAGAGGAACTGTTTTTTTCTCTCCCCTCTGGGTGGCTGGATGAGCAGCCTGGCCGGAGAGTAGCTCTGGTCAAGCAGGTGGGAACAATGACGGTGTTGCAGTCAGCTCTCCAAAGCAGAAAGGTTCACAGCGGGAAACCATGAAACCCAGACTCCAGTGTCACTGATGTCCAGCCTTCGCCTTCCACACTGGGCTCTTCCCTGAATGGACCAGAAGACAGCGGGTCGCTTGGTCATGGACAGCTGACAAGATAGATTTAACAGATGTGCCTGTGGTGGGTGAATGAGAATGGCCCCATAGGTTCATAGAGTTGAATGCTTGGTCACCAGAGAGTGGTGCTATTTAAAAGGATTAGGAGGTGTGACTTTGTTGGAGGAAGTGTGTCATTAGGGTTGGGCTTTGAGGTTTTTCAGAAGCACAAGCCCAGCCCAGTGTCTCTCTCTTCTGCTGCCTGGGGATGTAGAACTCTCAGCTACTACTCCAGTACCATGTCTGTCCGTGTGCTTCCATGCTCCCCGCCATGATGACAATGGACTAAACCTCTGTAACTGAAAGCAGGCCCCAATGCTTTCTTTTATAGTAGTTGCCATGGGCATGGTGTCTCTTCACTTGACTAAGACAGTACCCATGCAAGTTCTTTGTAAAGTAATTTGAAAAGCAGAAACATTTTAAATATGTTCTCAACAACGTTTACCAACAAGAGAAATTTAAATCTGTAAATGTATTAACATGTTGAATTTTTAAATTTTGAACTTTCAGAAAAGAAAAGAGGCACTGTAGGAATTACTTCCTGTTGTGACAGACTTTTCCTGGGGAGACACTACATACCCATGTCTACTCACCTCAGAAAGGGAACTCATGGCAGACCAAAGTACAGATGCCACCGAAGTCCAACTTGAACCAATGAGGTTTCTTTTTTGCTGGGCAGGGGTTACAGGAATATGGGTGAGGGGTGTATTGGCTGGTTTTGTGTGTCAACTTGACACAAGCTAGAGTCATCAGAGAGGAAGGAGCATCAGTTGAGGAAATGCCTCTAGAAGATTCAGCTGTAAGACATTTTCTCATTTAGTGATCAATGGGGAGGGCCTACCCCTTAGTGGGTGGTGCCATTCCAGGGCTGGTGGTCCTGGGTTCTATAAGAAAGCAGGCTGAGCAAGCCATGGGAAGCAAGCCAGTAAGCAGCAATCCTCCATGGCCTCTGCATCAGCTCCTGCCTCTAGGATCCTGCCCTGTTTGAGTTCTTATTCTGACTTCCTTCAGTGATGAACAGCAATGCTGAAGTGTAAGCTGAATAAACTCTTTTCTCCCCAACTTGCTTCGTGGTCATGGTGTTTCATCGCAGCCATAGAAACCCTAAGTAAGACAGAGGGGTCACTTACAGGAGCAGAAATGACTCAGACAGCTGTATCACCAAAGCCCACCCCAGCATGGGTGACAAAGCTCACGAAGGGCTGGGGACCTGGAGCACCTGGAGCATAGCCTGCAGGCAGCTCGTCAGACTGAAGAATGGCCTTTCCGGATGGCTCGGTTGGTCTGAGCCTCCTCTAGGCATCTGGGCCTGTCTCAGCCTTCTTCACAGTTTGACTTGTCAGGCAGTGACTGGCAACAGTCTTTACCACTTATATACTCTTGTGGAGTGTGGTAGTTTGAATGAAAATGGCCCCCATAATCTCATAGGGAATGGCACTATTAGGAGGTGTGGTTTTGTTGGAGGAAGTGTGTCATTCTGGGGGCAGGCTTTGAGGTTTCCACTGCTCAGGATACCGCCCAGAGTCTCAGTTGATTCCCTGTTGTCTGCAGGATGTAGGACTCTCAGCTACTCCTCCAGCACCATGTCTGCCTGCATGCCGCCATGCTCCTCGCCATGATGATAATGGACTGAACCTCTGAAACTGTAAATGAGCCCCCTCAGTTAAATGTTTTCCTTTAATTTAACAGTTAAATGTTGCTGTGGTCATAGTGTCTCTTTACAGCAATAGAAACCCTAAGACAGAGAGGGAGGGGCCGAGTGAACCTGGTCAGTGTCAGGGGCTTGCTGAAGTGATTTTGAATTATTTCCTGTGTTGATGGAGCTTCCCTGCAAGATGGAGTGTTTCACCCTGCCTGGAACATCCTGCTGTTTCATTTCCTAGTAAATATGGGGTCCTAAAATACCCAACTGTTGCACTTTCCTGTAAATCCTATGTCTTAAGAAGTCCCAGGACAGCAGGGCAATGCAGAGAAACACTGTCTTGAAAAACAAAACAACACTCCCCCCCAAATGTGGGCATGGCAGAGGTCACAGCAAATATTAGCTTAAATAATATCAAGTTGCTTTAGTTTAATAATATTTGCATATTCATCAAAACTAATCTATATGGATAATTAAAAAAAACAGAGCCTTGTAAATATGGGAATTGGTCTATAATTTAAAATGGATTTCATATTGCTTGGGGAGAAAAGAAAACCAGACAATGGGGATTATGTTGCTGGGGAGTGTCCTTTCGGGGTCCGCCCTCCCTGGATGTTTCCTGTCTCCCTTTCTGACCCTCTCTGCCTCAGCATGAACTGCTGTGTTCTGGCCTACTCTGCCCTGCACACCCTGATGGACTAGACCTTCCAAAACTATGAACCCAACTGAGCTCTTGTTTTTAAAAAGACTTATTTATTTTATGAATATGAGTGCTCTATCTGCATGTACACTTTATGATGCCCTCAGAAGAGGGCATCAGATTCCACTATAGATGGTTGTGAGCTACCATGTGGGTTCTGGGAATTGAACTCAGGACCTCTGGATGTGTGGCCAGTGTTCTCTACCGCTGAGCCATCTCTCAGCTCCCCAAGTAAACTTTTGCTCTCTTAATATGTCAGGTATTTTGACACAGAGACAAAAACAAAAACAACAAAAACAAAAACAAAAACTGACAACAATGTACACGTATATCGAACCATCGAATTGTATATCTTAAATATTCAGTCTTTAAAAAGATGGAAGTCAGAGCTGTGGAGGTAGGCCAGTTGATATATGGCTTGTATATGAGTACCACTGTTAACTGCACTAGAGGACCCAGGACCTGAGAGAGTGGAGCTGATACAGGAGGCAGACTAAATTCTCATGCTGCTGTGGATATCATTCTGTATGCTGTGAATGTGTTGCTCTGATTGGTTGATAAATAAAATGGGAGCCAGGCAGGAAGTATAGACAGAATAAACAGACAAGGAGAATTCTGGGAAGGGAAAGGCTGAGTCAGGAGATGCCAGTCTTCTGTCCAGGGCACAGCATGTAATGGCACACAGGTAAAGCCACGGAACACGTGGCCACATATATATTAACAGAAATGGGCTGAGTTTAAGTGTAAGAGCTAGTCGGTGGTAGGCCTGAGCTAATTGCTGAGCAGTTTTAATTAATGTAAGCCTCTGTGTGTTTACTTGGGTTTGAACGGCTGTGGCACTGGGGGGCCCCGGGGGGGGGGGGCGGACACAGAAAAACTTTCAGCTACAAATGGCCCCCAGTGTGGGGCTGGGCAGGACTGAAAAAAACTTCAGCTATATCATGAAATAGCCAACTCTATTCAGAGCATCAGACTATTTGTTCTCTGAAGGTTAAGAGGAGTCACATGAGTAAACTATACAATCACAAAGACAAGCTGCACGTGGCAAAAACAATCACGCCAAGCTGCTACACCCAGCAGGGCACAAAAACAGTCCAAGAACAATATTGAGAGCCACTGGTAGCGAAAGTCCATGAGAGCATACAGCAGTGACAGCTAGAGTTCAGAAGGTCAACCTGTCAGAACTAAGGGTTCTGTTAGAGGAAACCATCATGCAAGGCATTATGGAATTACTGCCTTTTGAATGATTTTACTGTTTCTTGTTGTAAACTTCTTGTGCAATAACAGCTATGATTCTCCCCATTTACTGTGCATTTCCATGTTATGTGTACATGTAATCTCATGATTACATGTCAATCTTGGGTTTATTGAGGAGACTCATGGTAGAGGTTTCACTCACAGATCATGCCTGCCTCCACCACATCGCTCTAGTCTTCGGAGAACAATTCTATGTTTTTGAAGAAACTGAGATCAAAAGATTCTTGTCTTGGTTTCTTTGCATTTTCTCACAAGCACTCAGAATTCTTCTCTCACAGGACTGAATTCTTGGACTGTGTTCAGCACATCAGGATCTAAGAATCTCAGAAGCCATGAACAATAGCATGATGGCATGCCCTTGTAATCACAGCTCTGGAAATATGGAGACAGGCAGATCATTGAAGTGGGTAGACCAAGCTAAACTAATTTTCAACTCCCAGGCCAATGACAGGTTCTTGGCTTATAAAACAGGGTAGAGGGCACCTGAATAGTAGCATCAGAGGTTGACCTTTGTCCTCAACATGTATGGGCACACAGAAGTACCCACTCACACATGAACACTCTTGTACACACACAAAACAAGGGGCAAAAAAAAAAAACCCAAAAAAACAAAAAAGGAATTTCTGTCTCCTAATTAAATCCAACCTGTAATTTCAAGTATACTTCAATGAATTTAAAGACATTTCCAGAAAGAAGAATCCATTCTTTTTTAGTGATTGTTACATTTGATACTCATTCTGATAAGGATTTCAAAGGTGACAGGGTCCGGGGCTGTGGCTGACAGCTTTGTGCGGCAAGCTCCAACAACATTTCCATTTGCTTCCAAAAGCGACACTGGCTGGGTGTGGAGGCTCATTCTCCCTGGACACAAAGCACTTCTCATTCCAACACTTTACAAGATACCAGAACTCTTGGACTCCAGCCAACCAGCAGATTCCAAACACAATTCTCCCTTTCATCCCACAGCACCCTCTCCAAGATACAGCCTGCCAATCCTATTCCTTTAGGAACCATTTAAAAAGGAGGCCTGGAGTGCCCAGTATGCTGGCACACACCTTTAATGCCAACACTTGGGAGGCAGAGGCAGGTGGATCTGTGGAAGTTTGAGGCCAGCCTGGTCTACAGAGCAAGTTCTAGGACAACCAGGGTTATGTAGAAAGACCCTGTCTCAAAAAGAAAACAACAACAACAACAAAACAAACAAAAAGGGAGACTTGTGGGGGACTAGAGAGATGGCGTAGAAGTTAAAGGCACTTATTCTCTGGCAGAGAACTCTAGTTTGGTTCTTAGTACCCATGTCAGGTGGCTCATAATACCCTGTAATTCTAGCTCTAGGGGGATCTGAAGTCTCCATCCTCCTCAGGCACCTGCAATCAACATGTACACACATGTACACACACGCATACACACGCATACACACGCATACACACGCATACACACACACACACACACACACACACACACACACACACTGACCCCATAATCACCACCACCAATAAAAGAACTGTGACCAAGGAAGAGCAGCATCCCTGCCCTGCCCTGGTAGGGAGCTCAGTTTCATTGCTCCTGGGGCAGACTCTTTACTATGTGGGCATCGTTTGATGCCACAGGAGGAAAAGCAAGTATTGTCTCTGTGTGCCCCATCAACAAGAAGATGAACTTAAAAGTTCTGGCCTTCTACCATTCTGCCTCAAATTGTGTGTCCTGCTGGAAATGAGGTTGCTTTTGGATCATGTAGGTAGGTGGATGAGTAATTGGGAAAAACACAAAATAGTGTGCACACACACACACAAAAGCATGTATACACAAGCACACACACAAGCAATACACAAAGTACGCACACAATCCACAAGCACACACACACATATATAAGCAGACACACACACACACACACACACACACACACACACACACACACACACACACCATGTCCATGTGCAGACTAGCAGATACAAATTTTAGGAACTATGTAAAACTAGTAGCAAATATGACACCACTATCACTAATAGCAAAAAGGTAGAAGGGTAATAGAGAGTTTAGAAGTGCTACAATAATGAAATTAAATTTTTAAGGAATAAGAAAAAACAGGGAGGTATGGAAAAATCAAAACTGATAAAGAGGGCTGGAGAATTGGCTCACTGGTTAAGAGCACTTGTTGCTCTCTCAGAGTCCTGGGGTTTGGTTCCCAGCGCACACATGGCAGCTCACAACCATCTCTAACTCTAGTTCCAGGGGATCTGATGTCCTTTGGTGACCACCAAGGTCACCAGGTGCACAGACATACATGCACATACACATAAAACAATAAAATAAATTAAAACATTTGTAAAGAAAAAAGAAGGTATCAGATTAAGGCATAGAGTCAAAGGGGGATATAATGCTGTGGACCAGTGTAGATAGGTATTTGTGACATCCAAGGTTTCATCCCAAGCACTGAAAACTAAGTTAAACAAAAACAGAAAAGTGGAGAGATGAAAATAGAAAAGTTAAAAAATAAGTACATAAGAATATGTATGCACACACATGTCTGTATGCATCGTGTGTTTGCATGCATATGTATGCACACATATATACATGGAAGCCAACAAATACTTTTTTTAAAAAATTCCTGAAGCAGTTTGTTCTTTTTAAAAATATTCTTTTACTAATATTCTTTTGCTTGAAAACTTTAATAAATAAATCAATATAGAAAGTAAGAGCTTTCCTTGTGTCATTTTCTTTCTTTCTTTCAAAAAATAGATGCTGTACATGTGACTCATGCCTTTAATCACAGAACTTGAGAGGCAGAGTCAGGTGGATCTCTGTGCATTGGAAGCCAGCGTGGCCTACATTGTGAGTTCCTGGACAGCCAGTGACACACAGTGAGGCGCTGTCTCAAAAAAAATTTTTTTTTTAATTTAAAAATTAAAAACCTGTTTTATTTATGTGCATGTGTGTGCCTGAGTGTATGTATGTGCAGCATGTACCCTCAGAGGTCAGAAGAGGGCGCTGGATCTGAACATGTGTCTGCCGCAAGAGCTGAGCCCGCTCTCCAGGCCCCTGTGGCATTTTCAAACCTGTGTCATGTAGGTTGATCTCCCGCCCCTCATCCCCCAATCTTGCCATTCTTCCCACTGCTCCCTTCTGCTCTTGGTGGTCCCCTCCCCACTTACATGTCACACATGTTCTACTGCCCTCTTCTTTTCCTTAAAGCACCCCAATGCTCTTTTTCTAGTTTCATAACCTAGAAACTACACTGTACTACTATGATGTACACATACAAAGGGTAGCAGCTAGGCATATGATAGAGAATGTGTTGTATTTGTCTTTCTGAGCCTGGATTATCTCACATATATTTTATTTATCCAGTCAATACTGTGCAAATTTTATGATATGAGTTTTGGCTGAATAAAATCCCATTATGCTTATGTATCACACTCTCTAAGTGCTGGGATTACCTTTCAGTTCCTTATTGATGTTCTTTGGGTATTATACACTAGTCAGTTTGGCTGAAAGCCTGTCGCTCCAGCCTGCTGGCAAACTGTCCAAGGAAGGGTAGATACTTTGCTATCTATGCCGCTGGCACAGAATTGATCACCAAGCAGTCTTGGCATGTTTCTGCCACTTTAGCCTCAAAAACACCTCAAGGTCTCATAGCTGGAAAAATGCCTGAATTCCTCCTGTCTGGACAACAGTGAGCAATCCTTACCTGTCCAAGTGAAGACAGTTCCTGGTGGAATAATTTTCCTCTCTGAGTGAAGGCAGCCGTTTCTGTCCTGCCAGCAACTCCCAAATACCCATCAGCCATTTCCCAAATTATCACACAGAGGCTTATCTTAATTATCAATGCTTGGCCATTAGCTCAGGCTTATTACTGACTAGCTCTTACACTTAAATTAACCTATAATTCTTATCTATGTTTAGCCACGTGGCTTGGTACCTTTCTCAGTATGGAATTCTCATCTTGCTTCCTCTGTGTCTGGCTGGTGACTTCTGACTCAGCTCTTCTTCTCAGCATCCTTAGTTTGGTCACCCCGCCTATACTTCCTGCCTGGCTACTGGCCAATCGGCATTTTAGGAAACTAATTTGAGTGGCAAATCTTTCTTTACCGTGTACGAGACTATTATTCCACAGCATCTGAGCATGCACTTGACCCCACAGGATGACATCGCTTTAGTCAGGCAGTAGATATTTGCCGAATGGGAGGAGGAAAGAGATGCTCCATGTAGCTGTGTGTTGTAGGCTCTGGTGCCCAACTTAAAGGCATTAGATGGCTCTTTACACAAAAGACAGGCAGGGAGACTTAGGGGGGCGGGATCCAGTGCCTCAAATGAGCAGTGATGGGTTTGCTCATGTCATTTTAAAATTGTCCCAGACCTGCTTTCCTTTCTGAGTGGATTAGCAATTTCTCTGGGATCTCATGCTGTATCAAGGACTGAGGAGGGTAGCCTAAGAAGGATTCAGGCTGTTTCTACTCTTTGCTCCTTGGTACACTCTGGCTTGCCATGATTTCTCTCCCATTCTCTTCCCTTCCTCCTTCTTTGTGCCCCCTTTCATCCTTCTTTCCATGTCTCTGGTGAAAACAATGACTCCCTTAAGCATGGTATCTGGTTTCGGTTGTTCTTGCTCTGCCTGAGCAGTTCCAAAGTCGGTCTCCCTCTCTTCTTGTAGTCACAAACACATATTTGCTGAGAGAGTTGGCTCTCTGGGCTACCCACTTGCTGTGGACTAAAGAGGATGTCAGGACCCAGGGCTGAGTAGCCCTGCAGGAAGATGACTTTGATGGTAGAGTTGGAATTTCCAGGCTAGTTCTTCTCTGTTCATGGTATGGTCCTCTCCTATCTGGACTCCAGGGACCTTCTGCTAGGGATTCTGAGAGCAGTAGGTACCTTGGCTTATGATATATTGTGTACCCCAAAATATTGTGTATCCCAGTAAACTTATCTTGGGATCAGAGGACAGATTCAGCCACTAGATTAGACATAGAGGCCAGACAGTGGTGGCACACACCCTTAATCCTATCACTTGGGAGGCAGAAACCGTCTGTGAGTTCAAGGCCACACTGGAAATAGAGTCAGTGGTGGCACATGCCTTTAATCCTAGCACTTGAGATCTCATGCCTTCGCTTGGAAAGCACACACGCCTTTAATCCCAGGAAGTGACATGGCTGGGTGGAGAACAGTATATAAGACATGAGGAGACAGGAACTGAGCAGCAGTTCAACTGAGATTCTCAGGGCTGAGGACTCAGAGGCTTTCAGTCTGAGGATTCCTGGAATCAGGATTCTCTGAGGAGTTGGGGAGATGAGGTTGGTTGTGGCTTGCTCTGTCTCTCTGATCTTTTAGCCTTCACCCCAATATCTGGTTCTAGGTTTTTCATTAATAAGACCCCTTAAGATTTGTGTACATTGGCTATCCACCCAAGCTGGGACCACCCAGGGGGGCTCTCTCTGGGAATATTTCCAGCTACCCGAACTCCTGGCACCCTATGGTTACTGAACATTTTAAGGGCTGCTCCACAGTTCCCTGGGACCTAGTTGATCTTGGAGGACAAAGGAGAAAACATTTCCCCATTTTTATTCCCCTAACCTCATTAATATAGGTCCCTAAATATGATTATTAAACATATGTGTGTGCTCAGATATGTGAATCTGCACACCAGTGTGTCATCCCATGAATGGTTTTCACTTCCTTTGAGACAAAGTCTCTCACTTGTATGGAGCAATTCTCACTCTCCTTTCTGTCCTTCACTGTACTTTCTTTAAATTCTGTTCGTCCTGTAGCAGCCTGCCTGAAGGAGCCCCTCCTGCCATACCACCTCCATCCCCTGAGGACTTTGTCTCTTGGAGCCAACCCTAGTTCCCCTTAGCTCTCTCTCTCCCCTGGCCTCCCTCAGCCTTTCCTCTTAGCCCATCTCCATTCCTTTCTCTTACCTGCTGACCCACAGAAGCACTCTCTACTGGGGACCCCACAACCACCACACTTGCCTAGGACCCAAAGATGCCAGCAGCAACCCAAAAAGGAACACCCATCCAACAAAGACAAGAGCGGATAACCACACCAAGAAACACCTCAAATGTTATAACTCCAGAGGCCCGGATCCCAGTGCAAAACACAAACATGAACAGCCAAGGCAATACGTCTTCATCAGAACCAGTAACCCTATTACAGTAGGCCTTGACAAATGAAATATACCTGAACCAAAAGACAAGGACTTCAAGATGGCAATTATGAATATTTAAGACCTTTAAGAGGATATGAATAAATCACGTAATGAAGACCATGAAAATACAAACAGTTGAATGAAATAATAAAAACAGTTTAAGTCTTGAAAATAGAAATAAAATCACTAAAGAAAAAAACCACAAACTGAAATAAAACTGAAGATGAAAAAGTTAGGATATCAAACAAAAACTACAGAGGTAAGCCTCACCAACAGATCACGAGACATGGAAGAGAGAATCTCAGGATTTGAAGACAAAGTATAACAAATCTAAACATATCCAGGAACAAAAAAATCCAGGAAATATGAGGCACTGTGAAAAGACAAATCTACAAAGAATAGAGATAGAAGATATAGAGGAAACTCAAGTTAAAGGCCCAGAAAATATTTTTATCAAAACCATTGAAGAAAAACTTCACAACCAAAGATAGAAAGTGCCTATCTAGGTACAAGAGGTATACAGAACACTGAATAGACAGGACTATAAATAAATTTCCCATGGCATACAAAAACACTAAATATACAGAACAAAGAAAATATATTTCAAAGCTGAAAGGGAAAAGGACCTAGTATCGTATAAAGGCAGACACACCTGATTTCTCAATGGAAACTCTGAAAGCCAGAAGGGCCTGGATGGATTTTCTACAGACTCTGAGAGAACACAGACATCAGCACAGGTGATATCCAGCAAAACTGTCACAATGGAGGGAAAAATAAAAACATTCCTCAATAAAAACAAATTTAAGTAATTCAATATAAAAATTTAGCTCTAGAGGACATGAGAAGGAAAAATTCATTCAGAAGAGGTTAGCCACACCCAAGAAGACACAAGGAATAAGTAATCCCAGATCAGCAAATAAAAAAAGGTGGAAAAGCCCACACCATACTAACAGGAATCAATAAATGCTGCTCATTGATAATTCTCAATATTAATGGTCTCAATTCCACAATAAAATACACAGACTAACAGACTGGATTAGAAAATAGGACTAATCTTTGTGCCGTATCCAAGAAACATACTTTACCATTGAGGATGGACATCACCCCAGGGTACAAGGAGGGATAAAGTATTTCAAGCAAATGGACCCAAAAAGCAAGGAGGTGCAGCCATTTTAATATTTGGCAAAATAGACTTTAAACCAAAACTGATAAGAAGAGATCGAGAAGGACACTACATACCCATCAAAGGAAAAACCCACCAGAGAACACTACAATTTTAAACAGTTATGCATCAAACACAAGGGCACCCAAGTTCATAAAAGAAACACGACTACAGCTAAAATACCATGTGGACCCTCACATGGTGATAGTGGGCTCTTCAACACCCCACTCTTGCCAGTAGACAGGCTATCCAGACAAAATAAACAGAAATTCTGGAGTTAATGACATAAATCAAATGGACTTAGCAGACATCTACGCAACATTTCACTCAAACAGAAGAGAATATACTTCTCAGCAGGTCATGAAACTTCCTGCAAATTGACCAAATATTGTACACAAAGAAAGTCTCAACAGTTATAAGAAAATTGAAACAACACACTGCATCCTATTTAACCACCATGGATTAAGGCTGTATATCAACAGCAACAGAAGAAACAACAGAAAATATATATATTCATGGAAACTGAACAACTCACTATTGAATGGAAACTGAGTCAAGACAAAAATTGAGAAGTAGAGTAAACCTTTTTTAGAATTGAATTAAAATGAAAAGACAATATATACCCCCAAACCTATGGGATATAATGAAGGCAATTCTAAGAGGCAAGTTCATGGCATTATGTGCCTATATCAAATCCCGGAGAGATCTTATATTAGTAACTTTGTGATCATCTGCCAGCAATATAAAAACAAGAAGAAATAATTCTCCTGAACAGTACACATCAAGAAACAGTCAAACTCAGAGCTGAAAGCAATGAAATAGAAACAAAAAATTTATGAAGAATCAGTGAAATGAAGAGTTAGTTCTTTGAGAAAATCAAGATTGACAAACCCTTGGCTAAATTAACTAAAAGATGGAGAGAGAAGATCCAAATTAATAAAATTAGAGATCACAACAGACACTGAGGAAATCAAGTGAATTATGAGGACACACTTTAAAAGCCTGTACTCCACCAAACTGGAAAAACTAAAAGAAATGGGTAAATTTCTAAATATACATGACTTACCAAAGTTAAATCAAGATTTGATAAGCAATTTACACAGGCCCATAACCATGAGCAGCAGTAATTAAAAGTCTCCCAAGCAAAAAAGCCCAGGGCCAGGTAGATTCAGTGCAGAATTCTACCATATCTTCAAAGAAGAATTAATGCCAATACTCCTCAAGTTATTCTATAAAACATAACAGAAGGAACATTTCCTAATTGTTTTTATGAGTTCACCACTACTCTGTTACTAAAACCATACAAAGCCCCAACCTCCCCCCCAAAAAAAATATGGAGAAAAATTTAGACCAATATCCCTTATGAACATAGATACAAAAATTCTCATTAAAATACTTGCAAATTGAATCCAAGGATACAGAAAAAAGATTATCCACCATGATCAAGTAGGTGTCATCCCAGTGATGCAAGAATGGTTCAACATAATTAGCCAATAAACATAATCTATCATGTAAACAGACTGAAAGACAAAATCCATATGAGGCCTTTGACAATATCCAACCTCTCTTCATGTTAAATGTCTTAGAGAGACTAGGAATACAAGGGACACCCCTCATTATCGTAAAGGCAGTTCACAGCAAGTCCACAGGCAACATCATCCCAAATGGAGAGAAACGTAAAGTATTTCTTCTAAAATCAGGAACTAAACAAGGATGTTTACTCTCTATACTTATTCAGTATAGTACTTGGAGTCTTAGAACAGAAAGTCGATTGAAGGAGATCAAGGGGATATAAATAGAAAAGGAAAAAGTCAAAGTATCTTTATTTGCAGATGGTATTATTTTATATATAAAAGGCCCTAAAAACTCCACTAGGAAACTTCTACAGCTATCAACACTTTCAGTAAAGTAGTAGGATATGGAATTAAGATTTTTGTTTTCCACTGGTCAGACTGTTCAATATCAATAAACCAAATGACAGTACATACTGGTGAGGATGTAGGGAAAGGAGTATGCTTGTTCATTGCTGGTGGGAGCACAAACTCGGACAGTCACTGTGGAAATCAATGTGGTGTTCCTCAGGAACCTGGGAATAGATCTTCCTCAAGATCCAGCCATACCACTCTTGGACATATACCCAAAGGACTCTACATCCTACTGTGGAGACACTTGCTCATCCATGTTCATTACAGTTCTACTCATGATAGCCAGAAATTGGAAATAGCCTAGATGTCCACCAACGGATGAATGGACAATGAAAAAGTGGTATATTTACATGTTGGAATATAAAAGAAGCTGTTAAAAAGAATGAAACTATGGTATTTATAGGTTAATGGTTGGAGCTAGGAAAAAATCAACTTGAATGAGATAGCTCAGACCCAGAAAACAAATACCATATGTTTTCTCTTATATGTGGTTGTTAGATTTTAAGCCTTCAACATGTGTGCTACACTTATTTTAACCCTAACAGTTAGGATCTAGTAAGGGTCTAGGTGGGAGGAGAGGATTTCCCAAGGGAGGGGAACTCAAACACATTGTTTTGGAGAGAGAGAGGAAACTGGGAAAGGAGAATGAAATAGGGAAGGAGATGGAAGAGAGGAGAAAGGTAGAGGACGTGGAGGGACAACTAACTCTAAGGGGTCATCGGAGGGGGCATTGGGGTCGTATGCAAACCCACTACTGTAGAAGTTTTCTAAAATACATACATGCGTGAAAGGAACCTAAATGGGGTCACCAAATTGACAGGGGAGACAACGCCCTTACTAACTATCATATGCCATCAAATCGAACTTCCAGTGCCAGGAAGCCAGGTGTGGGCTACATCTTGTTGAGTTATCAGCCAAATGTACTCCGTAGAAACGCCCAGACTTCCCAAGTGATTGCCAAGGCTGTTGGTTGCCCTCCAAAACCTGATGGTAAGGCCCCATTGCTGAAGACAACACATAGAAACATGCAAAAGTCGAGTTGGTGCCTAACTAGAATTTTCACCCCTACTGACTGACTAGTGTTCACAGTGCTGGAAGGTATTCTGCATACTTCCGGAGGACAAATCAATATCTCCCAGCTACCAGCCCTGCAACATACAACAGTGACTTACCTACAGGATATACTGGTTCAATAGCAGCACAAAGGTTATAGTGAGACTAACCAGTGACCCTCTGATTGGATTGAAGGCCCGCTTTATGAGATGGAACCCATGCCTGACCCTGCTAAAATGGCTGAGAACTGGGGACTGAGGACAGGGGTCATGGGCCTTGGGGAACCTAATACTATTATTCTCCTAAAGTAACAACATAGCAATAAAGTTACTCCTAGTGGCGATTGGCTATCCCCATCGATCAGTGCCGCACTCAGTCATCATCATAGACCTGTCTTCTCGAAGTAGGTGATAACTAATACAGAGGCCCATTTCTGGACAATGTTCAGAAAATGAGAGACTTTGGAGCACTCAGTCCTAAAGGATCTATCTTCATCAAAGCCCTCACCTCAAGGCTCAGGGAACCACGTGAAAGACTACTACGTAGAAACACTGTAAGAGCCAGAGGTGGTGGGTGACTTCAAGGAAACTGTCTTCCAGACACAACAGAACTCATGCCCAGGTGAGCTCACAGAGCCAGGGGCAGCACTCTCAAGCCAGACTGCCTAGGTTTAAGCCAGGTGACGTCCTAGGACTGAGAGGAGGTAGTGGACACAGGCTCCCATCCTTAACCGAGAAGCTATCTACAATTGATACCCACTGGCAAGGAGATATCATTTTTCTTCAATGGATCTGTCTGGGTATTTTAACTCCAATTCAGGGCAGGCCACGTGCTCAAAAGCAGTTGGCCAACACAAAGTCAGCAGTGTTTTGTAGCCCTTTTATATCATATTGCTTTGTTTGGGCATTTTGTGTTTAATGGTTCTTTGCTTGTTTATTTTGGTTCTGTTTTTGTGGGTGTTTTGTTTGTGTGTTTCTTCTTTTTTTTCTGTTTTCTTTGTTTTACAGAGAAAGGGAGAGTGTAAAAAGAACATACAGTTGGGTGGGTAGGGAGTTGGGAAGGATCTGGGAGGATTTTGAGTGGGGAAACATGATAAGAATATATTGTATAAAATAATGTTTTTCAATTAAAAAACTGTGAACTCACTCCCACCCCCCAAAACTCAAAAAAAAAAAAAAAAAGAAAAAAAGAAAAAGAAAAAGAAAATACAAAAGACCTATTTGACACCTTAGCTCAGGTTGATGTATTTACGGTTTCCATCAGTTTGGTTCTCTTTCTTGAAGTGCCCAATTTTTTTAGGGAATTTGTGTCCTAGGAAGATGTATATGCATTGGCTTTCCAAGTAACTAGAAATGTTTTCCCCCTAATTCTTCCAGTTGTGATCCTTTGTAATAACACAATGTCTCTTCCATTAGTCGGCATCGGACTTTTGTACTCTTACAGGATGTTTTTAAGGCATTGAATTTAAACTCGCCCCCTTGTGGTTATTAAGTATCAAAACACCCTGACTCTTGGTAACTGTAGCTCTGACTGGCTCCAGATTTTCTACAGAAAGAAATTTGCCAACAGCGTCTTCTTTCAAAGATCCGTGATGGTTCCTTTGTGTGGGCGCCCTTCGCTCTGAGGGCCTTAGACGTGGAGGAAGCGCTAACTGCTGCCAATCCACTTGTGCGGCTGCTGGCCGGCTGTACGCGAGGGAGCCACGTGGAGTCATTGCTGTGTGCTTTACCGTTGTCCAAAGCCAACGAAGGCGTTTGGTTGTTTGCATTTGATGTCTAGAAACAGAACACACACGAGGTGGGGGGTGGGGTGAGGAAAGGCTGGTGGAATCTGACTTACAGCTTGTGATTGGCTAAATCCTTCTCAGGAGACCGTGAAAGTTCAACCCGCAGTCTCCAAGGGCGACGTGCACAGAGTCCTTAGCAACCAACAGGGTTCCGGGAGTCCTGAGCGCAGGGTGAGTAATTGCTAGTATGGCTGGTGACTTGGGAACTTAGGTTACTGTCCAGCTCTTTGGTAGTCGGGACCACAAATGACCCGTATGCGTGCGCTGAACGTCACCTCTCAGGATTCCAAGGCCCTGGCTATTCGAAGAGACTTCTAGCCTTTGGGGACTCCAGGTCTACCACCTACCACGCTTACAGCATCAGGCTTAGAGGTAGAGTCTGCGCCCTGCAGTGTTTTGGGGAGAGTAAAGGAAGTGGGGGACCCGGACGGAGCGGGGCGGGTGTGTGTGTGTGGACATTGGTTCTAGGGCATCATGGGCTGTCTTGCTGGTCAGTCTTCATGTTCTCCAGCGGTTAGTCAAATCCTTCCTTCTCCCTCTCCTCCCCACCTCCTCATCCTCCTTTCTCTTGTACATGCACACTTTCCGATTTTCAGAGAGAAAATTCAAACATGAAGATTAGTGTGTGTAAGAGGCAGAGACTACATAAACAACAACAACAACAATAAACAAAAACAAGTGACCTTGAAAAGTGTCAAAGTTACCAATCAGGGAGCATTCCTAGGGGGTAAGAGTGTGGCAGAAGTCTTTTATTATTCAAGCTTATGTCAGAAGTCCATCTGACCGACACTGTCCTTACCGTGGTCTTTGGTCAAATTACCCTTTGCTCTTTAGGGCTATAGTTTAAATCTGGTATTCTTTAATGCAAGAAACCTTTCCAAAGGCTTGGTCTAATTTTTGTAGGACCTAGTTCTCAGAAGTTGCCTTTGAAACCATATATTCCAAAGCTTGTTTTAATTGAAGCTTTAAAAGATAGTCCAGAGATTAGTAACAAATTAACCTTTTGAAAACAAAGATGCACATCTATGTCAGGTTGCAGGTAAACTGCCAAGCAAATGGTCATTTTGCTGGAGCTATTTCCATATGAGCAATGTCTAGAAATGTTTCAATTTCCTACGTAACTCTTCAGCGTCAAGGTGAGCACTGGATTTTCATTTTGCTTTTAACTATTGAACATTTTCCAAAATGTGTCATTCATATAATTCCAGGAAGTTGTGTTCTAAAAAGTTCTCCTTGCCAATAAATTTGGAGATTGCACATCACATTGTGCATCATTCAAGGAGATTCATTGCACATGCACACACACTAATAAACCCCCCAAATCTTAACAGCATGACAATCTATTTCAATTTGTTCAGTCCAGTGTTCCACAAATTTATTTAATCACACAGCATTTGGAATGGATTTTAGTGTAAGAGGTTATATTCCACACTGTGCTTTCTGGAATTGTTATTTTAAACTAATCACACTGTAATTTGTTTTTTTTTTCCTTCTATAACAACTGGGTTCATTTCTTTAATTGTTTCTTGTTGACACAGTACAAAGCCCCCCCCCCCAAAAAAATCTTTTCAAAGCCACTGTAGCATGTTAATGAATCATTTTACCTTCGCTACTTTGTATTGCATTTTAGCAGTGACGTAAGCCACTTACTACATCAGTGTTTACTGTTCAGGACTGTTGGCTTCCCTTTGTAACATGACAGACCTTTTGATGAAACCGTGATTCTAAATCCATGGCATTTAGTACCTTGTAGCAGTTCTATAACTATTTGAATAACTAAAAATAATTGTTGATTTTCCCTTTATAATGCCTGCCTATAGAAGACCAGTTAGATGTTTTTAATAGCAGCTCTTAAATGCAAGCCGTGGCCATGAGGCAGTGAGATTTTTTTTTTTTGTGTGTGTGTTGAATAGGTAGGAGTTGAGGACTGATTGCTTTAGGCAGTTCAGGGAACAGGGATGTGAGAATAACTCAAATTCTCAGTTTGTGAATTTTAAATAGAAATACCAGGCTAAGAGCGGTGTTTGGGGTCTGAGAGTAGGAAGGTAATACATATAATTTTCTAAAGATTTGTTTCCAAGTTGGGAGTCCAGAATTAATCTGAAGAACAAGCCTAGATCTCAGGAGAAGTCAGACTGAGGCCTGGGGGTCATTGGTCTGAGGTGCACTTGACAGCATAAGACTAGATTGTGTCAACTCTGGAGAGGTAAGAGGGTGGAGAAAACTGTACTCTGGCCACAAGGTTGATGTGAAAATGTAAGTTCAATGTACGTGAAAGCATTTTATACGCTATGAAGTACCACGTAGAAGTTATGATTATTAATTCTAGAAGATGCCCTGAAGAAATAGATTGAATTGGGTTTTCAGGAGTATAAGGAACATCGTGCGGTTGTGTTTGATGAAATGCAACCCTCCCCCCTTAACTACGGTAGCTTTTCCAAACACGGGTTTGTCCTTTTAATAACAACACAGAGGTAGGTATCTGAGAGCATCACCATCCGTGTCCTACACTTCTGCCTTCCTGCTGATCATTTTCGTCTTCATGGTCATCTCCAGGCAGCAGACAACTTCTCTGCCACCCTTCTCTGTCATCCAGGAAGTCAGACGGAATAGGAAGAAAGATGGTTCCGGGGATTTATCAGAAAGGCAGACTATTCCAAAATTTCCGGTTCAGATTTAGAAATGTCATCTATGTAGGTAGTGACAATTAAAAAACAAGGAGGCCAGGAATTTGAAAGTGAGTGTGGAAGATGGGAGGGTGTGGAGAGAGGAAAAGGAAGGGAAAGTGATACAATCATAAAATAATCTCCAAAAGCTAAAGATGTAATTTACAAAAAGATTTAGATAGAGCTTCCCATCACAAATGAAGATGTAAAAGTCTTGCCAAGAGCACCGAGCCAAGGTCATTGCCTCTGGAAGTACAGCGAGGGCCTGCAGTAACAGAGGAGAATGAGTCCAGAGCAAGGCCGTGGTGCCTGCCACAGCCGTGGAGAAAATATGTACATGGTGAGAACTAGGCAAACAGAGGTAATAGTTTACTTGTGGCTAAAATGTGGATTATGAGACAGAAAACTCTTGACCAAAATCTCTTGGACGTAGTTCTAAAAATCCTAAATAAAATTTGATCAAAATGAATTCAACAATGTTACAAATGGAATTAATTTAGGGTCTGATACATCTACATTTGTTAGCTTACGTATGCACACACAAAAACAAAACAAAACAAAAAACCTCAAACCAACAACAAACCAAACCAAACCAAACACCAGAAACCAAAAACCAAAGCTGAAAGCAAGAAATGCAAAAAACAAACAAACAAACAAACAAAACCCATGGGACTGTGGTAAACAGCCTTCAGGATGGGTCCCAGTGGTCTTTGCCCCTTTTTATTCCCATTGCTTTGTGGTCACAGCTCACACTGAATTATAGCCACTGATAAATGATGATGGCCATTGGTTAATGACACAGACCCTCACGGCTGTGTATGGAAACTTCCATTGCCTTCGTGGGTTCTCTGCATGGTGGGCAGCCAGCCCCCGCAAGGTGAAGGCACCCAAATCCCACAGAGGAGATTCCCATTTAGGAACGGAGCCTGTCCGTTCTACTTTCGAATGGACCGTTTTGATAGTGGACCTACTCAAATCTGTGAAGTCTGAAATCCCCCACCAAAATCCTCCAGCTTCTGGAGAAACCCAAGCCAGTTCTGCCTCTTCAAGCTGCTAAGACTTTCCTAGCCCAGGGCAGCCATGTGAGGATCACATGACCATTATTGTTTCAGCACCCTGCATTTTGGAATAATTTGTTACACAGATTAAATAAATAAAGACAAAAAAGTCTTTCTGTGGGTTAACTTTTTTTTTTCTAAAGGACTTAGGAGTGTTCGGACAAATACTTCATTTCACAGGCCTTGCATTTCTGCCTCACCCCTTCTTCATTCTGGTTTTCATTTCCACCCCACCCCACCAAGGTCCATTGAAACCACCCCTCCCCATGAACGGGCTACTGTCTCTGGTAGTTGCTTCTCCCAGAGCTGCTCTTCGAAGACACCTTGGAATTCTGATGAATAAAGTGATTTTACTTTCTTTTAAGTATTTCTTCTTATTTGGAGCTCCAATACATCAAACAAGTTAAAATGAAGCCATGTTGTTTGAACAGCAAATTCCATTCTCCTTTTGTTCCAGATATTAACACACAGATGCATACACCAGCACCCACATGCACATCCATCCACATACACCCACACGCACACTCACACACATACACACACACTCACATACCAGCACACATACACCAGCACTCACATATATACCCACACATACACACAGACACATCCCAACGTATAGCTCAACACTCACACTCCCCACGCCAGATATACACACCTCAACACTCACACTCCCCATACCACACAAACACACACACACACACACACACAATCCAAACACACATACACAAACACATACACACAGATACACATCAACACACTCAACAATATCCCCATGCACACACATACAGACACACACCAACACCCATCCCTCCACCCCCTTATCCCCTCCCCCCATGTGCATGCACTTACACATACAAATACATGTTACAGAAACTTACAAAATGGAAACCTGCTCTGCAGCGTTGTTTGAAATTTAAATTGAGTGTTTTCATGGTGGGCCATCTGGGTAGGATGCTGTTGTCACCTTGAGAGCATCAGTCTTGCTCATGAAACATTCTCTGAATCTGGGAATATGTTTATCAGCTCTGGACACTAATGCCCTTCTGCGCAACCTTAGCCGTGACAGACAGAGGTACCTCCGTGCACTTGCAGACGCTGCCTAGTGGGTGGTGCGACCCCTGGTGGCTGGCGCTATCCTTACAGCACGGAGGCATTGTTTCTACAGCAGCTAGGCAGTGGGTTGGTTATTGCTTGTTGGAATACCGCTTACTTATATTGAGCACAGGAGACCGCCCCATGAAGCTGTTTAGTATTCTTACCTTGAGGAGGGCACTCATTCCATTAGAGTCTGTCTTCTTTACGGTGGCCTTGGGGAAAATGCCTTGTAACTTTACAGGAATAACTTTTTCTCCCACAAGCCATTAGGTTTGAAGCTTCTAAACACGGTAAATTGTGGCTTTGAGCTTTATTTTTAAGATAGACTTGTTGTATACCCCTGGCAAAATGAATAAATATGATTTTATGGCACCAACTTATCCACCTCCATCTTTACCTTATTTCCTTATTCTGTTTTACTCTCTTACCTACTTAAAAATTGATTTAGCCCTGCATCTATTTGGTTTTGGAACTCATCTTGAAAACTTTTATAAATGACAAGGCATTTGAGCACACATGCACACAGTGTTGGGTTGTTAGCAGAAGCAGTGAGCTGGTGTTGTAGTCCCGAAACTTGATGCAATTTGGAAGAAATGAATGTAATTGAAAGAGAGCTGGCCAAAATGTTAGTTTGGCAAATAATAATAATAATAATAATAATAATAATAATAATAATAATAAACCAAAACAAAACATACTAATCATAAGGGCAGGCACCAACACAAATACTGGACTTTCATAGAAAGATGTACATGAGCCATTATTCATCTTCCCCTAAGCTGAACTTGAGTGAGCATCACTATATGTCAGCATGACCAAGAAACTGGGGATCCCTTATCCTGGAGTTCCTTCCTGATGAAAACTGGTGTATCTGGCCACCAAGGGCAGTTTGCTAGTATTTCTAATTCTCCAGTCTGAGTTGGATGTCACATTTCTGATGATGTGGCTGAGAGGTTGGGACTATTGTTTTCAACCATCCGCCCACAGAAAGGAGACTCAGTATTCATCCAGTAGAGAACACCCCTGCCCCCAAATCCCTCACTCCAGTTCATCACTGAAGTTCAATGTGAGAGGGGAGTCAAAATGGCTAGAAGAAGCTACTTTGTACCTCAGTTGTTACAGTAATGCCTTGGGGACATTACCCCGGGAGAAAGCATGGAGGTATGTGAAGATATGGGATACTTCCGTTAAAGGAACTAACTTCATTTCTTACCCCAGTCAAAATGATCTAGAAGGAGATGGCAAATGCTTGCATGCATGTAGGGAGAGGGGGACATTTAGTCACTGTTGGCGGGCGTGAAAACTGGTGTCGCTACTACGGAGATCAGTGTGAAGGTTCCTCAAAGAGCTAGAAATAGATTATCATATGGTCCCGCTATACCACTTGTGCTTGTCTGTGTCAACTTGACGTACAAACCAGAGTCATCTGAAAGGAGGGGACTTCAGTGGAGAAAAATGCTTCCATTAGATCTGGCCATCAGGCATTTTCTTAACCAGTGATTGATGGGGGGAATGCCCAACCCATTGTGGGTGGGGCTACTCCCAGGCTGGTGGTTCTGGGTTCTATTAGAAAGCAGGCTGAGCAAGCCATGAGGAGCAAGCCAGTAAGCAGCATCCCTCCATGGCCTCTGCATCAGCTCCTGCCTCCAGGTTCCTGTCTTGTTTGAGTTCCTGTCCTGACTTCCTTCAGTGATGATCAGCAATGCTGAAATGTAAGCCTAATAAACCCTTTCCTCCTCAACTGGCTTTTGGGTCATGGTGTTTGATCACAGCGACATAAACCACAACTAAGACATCACTCTTGGGCATATACAGAAAGGACTCTGCACCCTGCTTCAGAGATACCTGGTCATTTCTTTTTGTTCTTTTTACTTTTTTTTTTTTTTTTTTTTTTTCCGAAACAGGATTTCTCTGTGTAGCTCTGGCTGTCATGGAACTCATGGAGATCTGCCTGCTGCTGCCTTCCAAGTGCTGGGACTAAAGGCGTGCGCTACCATCGCCTGATGATTCCTGGTCATGTATGTTCATTGCTGCTCTACTCATAATAGCTAGGAAATGGATATCAGAGAAAGTCTCAAAAACCGGCCTTAAAACAACCTCCACCCAAATTTAATGCGATCAGTGTAATAATTAGCATCAACTGTCAACTTGGCACAGCCTGAACTCATGTGAGAAGGGAATCTCAACCGAGAGATCTTCCCAGTCAGATTGTTGAGGACCGCTTTGATTATTAATTGATGTGGGAGGAACCAACCCTCTGCGGGTGGCACCGTCCCTAGGCAGGTGGCCTTGGGCTGTGTAAGAAAGCTTGCTAAGCACGATGAGCCTGTGAGCCAGCCAGCAAGCAGCGTTCCTTCATGTTTTCTGTTCCACGTTCCTAATGGAGTTTCTACTTTGACTGTTCTCAACAATGCACTGTGTCCTGTAACTGGAAATAAGCTCTTGCCTCCCCTAATTTGCTTTTGGCCAGTGTTTTTATCACAGTGGCAGAAATCAAACTACAGCCATCATTTTGCTGAGCAATTTGCTCTGTAGAACATTTTTTCAAGTCATAAAATGATCATCTGATAATTACTGGAGACTGATGGGTTGGCTCTAATACTGAGTGAGGCATACAGTTTCATAGAGAAAGGAAAGACAGTTAATGAGACCTCGCCAAAACCACTGTTACCCTGGGATGCTGTGTGCATGGCCATGGCTGTGCTTTCTGCAGAGTGGCGCCAGAGGCTTCACACTGAGAGGGAAAAGAGTTTACTAAAACAGCCTAGCCAAGGCACACAGGCACACAGGCACACACGCCCACACACACAGGCACACACACATACACACACACACACACACACACACAGGCACATACACACACACAGGCAAAGAAGAAAAACCTCTAGGTGTGGAAAAAGAGAATCTGTGACAGTAGTTGCTGTAATGTATTGCCTCAAATGGTTAGTTTTTTTTTTTTAAATGTATTTTTAAAACCACACAAGGAATCAGGAAAACACAACTTACATACAGGAGGGGAAAAAGTGAGTAAAATTTCCTTAAAAGGGACAAGATGTCAAACTTAGCAGCTCCACTCTGTTAAGAGCCCATTATGTATTTTCAGAGATCTAATGGATACCGTATTTAGAGAAACCATGGAAGAACTCAAGCAAACATTTAGTAAAATGTGGAATACCAATAAAGCCAGGAATTTACACACACACACACACACACACACACACACACAAAACATATGAAATACATGAAAAAAAATTGGACTTGAAAGTCTAAAAACCAAAACAACAACAACAAAAACTTTATTAGAAAAGTTATCAGTAAGTTGAGACTGTCAGAATCAGGGTAGTTGCAGACTGACAGTGAGTGTGCAGCCCCGCCCCCCCTCAAAGAAAAACAAGAGGAACATGAATCTGACCTGCATTGAAAAGTGGGTTCCCTTCAGCATATTTACACTTATCTAATGAGAATACCAGGGAGGAGAACGAAAACAAAACAACTCCCTCCCCCGTATCCAGAGATGAAAACATCCCAAACTTGCTCCAAAGTATCAGTGAGTTCTGCTGGATGGGTGCCATGGAGCTGACACGGAGACACACCAGGATAAGCATGCTGAGAGGAACTACCGAGACAATGGTCTGTGAAGGAGCAGGAGGACATGGTGCTCACACACAACAGACTGGAACAGACTCGAACAGTGTGATGGCTCGTCTCGGCTGTCAACTTGACTACATCTGGAATGAACTAAAACCTCAAAGTAGAGGGCACCCCTGTGAGGGATTTCTGCTTAATTTGAGTGGGAAAACATGCCTTTAATCCAGGGTTTAATCTGGATCTAATCAGGGCCACACCTTCTGTTGGAAGCCTCTATAAGGACATGGAGGAAGGAAGCTCTTGCTTTTTGCCTGCTTGCTCCAGTCCTTCACTGGCGTTAGAGCTGCTTCTTCAGGATTCTACTGAAGACCAGCTGAGACATCCAGACTCATGGACCGAGCAGCTACTGGATTCTTGGACCTTCCGTTCATAGCCAGCCATTGTGGAATTAGCTGGCTGGACCACAGCCTGTATATTTCTTCTCAAAATGCATTGTGTTTCAAAATCTTTGTACAAATCTGTTGTGTAACACTGTGGGAACAGTGTTGATCACTCCAGTGAGGGTGCCAATAATAGATGATTTTCACCTAAGCCCAACTGGTGAAGCAATGGTTTTATTGAGATTACTTACAGGAGTGTGCATGGGCAAGACATACTAACAGGAACATGGGTGACACAAAATAGCAGCATTCTGCAAAGTCCCACTGCATTACCGAAGCCACCTCAGGAAAGCTGCCTCGTGAAGATCTGCTTTCTTAACTGTCCATTTCCTGCACTGTAGGATCTCCCAGGATCCTTTACAGTTGCTGGGGTCAGGAGGAGATAATGGCTGTGATCCTCCTTTTCCTCTGCTTCCATTGGGAACTGTCAATCACCCATCACTACAGAGCTGGCCATCACTTGTATCATCGTGCTTATTTCATGGCCACTGTGTCAGGATTGTTTGTACTCCAGGGCGACAGTGGGAGAATCGCTGTGTCATGCTTGAAGGAAAAGGCCATTTTAAAACAAAATGCAAGTGTAGACACAGTTCTTAGTTGTTTATTTAAAAATTTGGGGGCCGGGCGGTGGTGGCGCACGCCTTTAATCCCAGCACTCGGGAGGCAGAGCCAGGCGGATCTCTGTGAGTTCGAGGCCAGCCTGGTCTCTAAAGCGAGTTCCAGGAAAGGCGCAAAGCTACACAGAGAAACCCTGTCTCGAAAAACCAAAAAAAAAAAAAATTTGGGGCTTATATTTTTGCTTGTGAGACTAGCCTTTAACAGCTGAGCCATCTGGTGGCGCACGCCTTTAATCCCAGCACTCGGGAGGCAGAGCTAGGTGGATCTTTGTGAGTTCGAGGCCAGCCTGGTCTACAGAGCAAGATCCAGGAAAGGCGCAAAGCTACACAGAGAAACCCTGTCTTGGAAACCAAACCAAACCAAAACAAAACAAAACAAAATCGGGGCCTTAGATGATAGGAATTACAACCACACCCCCATGTGTGCATGCCCAGCGGGGCACTTAGTCATCTCTGCCTAATCATTTCTGGGTCATATGTCCTGTGTGACCCATGGCCCGTTGTTAGTGTGGTCATGTAGCCACGCTCGGACATGACCACGTGATCCATGTGCATGCGTGGAATAGCCACGTGGGCCTGTGTATGCAGGTGTGATCTGGCCTTTATAAGGCACCACCATGTTCCCCCGTCCTCTTTCTCACATGTGTCCTTCCACAAGCCTGGTCACATCTATCCCTTTCTCTTTGTCTTGATAAAATTCTTGTTAGTGGATTCTGTCATGTGTTGTGACTTTTCTTGGGGGCAAAAGCGCCGCAAAAAAACCAAAACAAACAAACAAAAAATATCATTAGATATTTAAAATCCCAAATTCTTCTAATTCTTAAAAAGTATTTACAGAATATCCCTCAGGGAGTCTGTATGGGACAGCACTCTAAAATCAAATGTATAAATACATTTTTGAGAAAATATATGCAGATTTACACTGAGTTGTAGCAATATACAATTATGTTATTTCAGCTGATTTAAATAGAAATGACCTGGGAGATGAAATAATGAGATCATTACAGACAGAAATATTCAGGTGCTTCTTAGTTCTAAGAAAAACAATTTATAAAGCTTCAAACAGACACAGATTCAAACTAAGCTAAAGATCTGTGCATATAAATGGTAACTCCAAAACAGCTCTTGCCTCTAAGAGAATAAAAAATGGTTTATTCTTAATCCAAATGTGGGTGACCATGGTCTAGGAGCAGGGATTCAGTTACCCCAAATATCATGTTCCATTAGAGAAGTGGTTATATGAAATCTTTCTAGTTACAGAACAAAGACAGTCATAAATCAAGGCATTTACCAAACACTTTGTTGGAGAATCACAGGTATTGGTTATAGCAGAATGGGGACAGCTTTGTTACAATGTTTACATGCTATCTGGTTACATTCTTAGCCTGTGGATGGGTGAAAGCTGATGGTTGCTAAGAGTACATTTTAATGGTTTTGATAGTTACAAGGACGTTAGGTCAGACATGGGGTGGGCAGTAAATGCTTTCAGAGAGACTTAAAATAGCCTAGGGAACTCAGTCCTGGTCTATAACCACTTACTCCATAACCAGGGAGTTTAGTTATTTGCCCTTGCAGAATCTTTAACACAGGTAAGTTGTCTTTTTGATTTCTGGGGATTTGAGTTCAAGTAAGCACAATGAATTTTTAATCATACCTGTGGTGAATACTTTATTTGTGCACCCCAATAAAGCTTATCTGGGGATCAGAAGAAAAAGCCAGCCACTATAATAAACACAGAGGTCAGGCAGTGGTAGCACACACCTTTAATCCCAGCACTGAGATCTCATGTCTTTGCTTGGGAAGGACACATGCCTTTAATCCCAGGGTGTGATGGCAGAAAGATACACAAGGCATGAGGACCAGGAACTAGAAGCTTTTTAGCAGCAGTTCAACTGAGACCCTCATGGGTGAGGACTCAGAGGCTTTCAGTCTGAGGATTCATGGAAACAGGATCGGCTGAGGCATTGATGAGGTGAGGTTGGCTGTGGCTTGTTTTGTTTCTCTGATCTTTCAGCTTTCACCCCAGTACCTGGATCTGGGTTTTTTATTAATAAGACTGTTTAGCAATTACCTAGGTTGTTTCAGGTAGCTGTCTAAGAGGATATATCAGTTTTCCATCCTTCTAGGGTAGGAATTGAGCAAATTCCAAGGGGATAGCAATGAAATTACTATGTAATGAGCCAGCATCTGACAGTAGCCTTCAGAAGGACTTACATTTGTTTCGTGTTCCATTATCCATTTTCTAGGAAGCTTTTAAACTCAATAGATGGCTCTCTTGCTCACTGAAAACTTGTACTTTAAGGTTTGTGTTTTGTCAGTTTCCTACACACTGTGAATTTTTGTCTACATGCTCATGTTCATGATCATCATCACTGTGTTTCCTGGCATCTCTGATCCACTCTACATCACTCAAAAGAAACAAAGCAAGCCAAGCAATTGTGCGGAGGGGAGAATGTTTTGATGTCTAGGGAAGTTCTGTTTGGTTGGATTTCTGGCCAATAAACTTTGGCTTGAATACAGAGATTTAATGTCTATAACAGGACAAAATACACCAAAATACTTTACCTGTTATTCATAGAAAATAATATTGGAGACAAAATATTGGAATGAGTGGAAATATAGAAAATGATGGAAAAATTATGAATATTAACTAATCAAATGGATCTACATTTAGCAACTGGATAAATGGATTAAGACAAAACCATTTATTATTTCGACTCGTGTGTGTGTGTGTGTGTGTGTGTGTGTGTGTGTGTCTGTCTATGTGTATATGTTCATGAGGATATACTTGTGTGATGAGACTTTTTATGGGAATATGCAACACACATCTATTCACTCCAGACAGGGAACCCAGGATAGACCTAAGTACAGATGTCACCAAAGTCCAACTTGATGAACCAATGAGTTTTATTGGTTCATCAAGAAATATGGGTGAAGGGTCACTTACAGAAATGTGGGTGAGGGGTCACCTACAGAAATATGGGTGAGGGGTCACTTACAGGAGCAGAAATGACTCCAAGACAGCTGCCTCACCAAAGCCCACCCCAGCATGGGTGACAGACAGCTCACAAAGCTGGGGACCTGCAGCACACTGCATGGTCCCACAACAGCAGCTCAACAGGTGACAGAGTATCCTTTCCAGGAGCCTCAGTTGGTCTAAACCTCTTCCAGGCAGCTTGGGCTGGTTCTTGCTTCTTCCTGCCTGCTTGGCTTGTCTGAGAGCGATCCTCAACAGTCTCTGCTGTTACTCTTGTGGGAGGAGGGGCCTGGTAAATCTGTACAGTTTCAGAGACCTCCTTATGCTGTTTTCAGTTCTGTGTGCATGAGTGCGAGTGTGCGTGCATGTGCGTGCGTGCGTGCGTGCGTGCGTGCGTGCGTGCGTGTGTGTGTGTGTGTGTGTGTGTGTGTGTGCACATAGGCCAGAGGTCAACCTCAGGTGTCGTTCCTTAGGCTCTGTATCTTATTATTTGTTTATATATTTATTTTTCTTTTACTTTTGGGGCTATAATATGGTTACATCATTTTCCCCTTCCTTATCTTTCCTCCAAATCTCTCACATACCCCTTCTTGCCTTCTTTCAAATTCATATCCTCTTTTTTCATTAATTTTTGTTTATACATATACATATATATATATATATATATATATATATATATATATTCTAAATATAACCTGCTCAGTCTGTATAATGTTATTTGAATGTGTTTTCAGAGCTGACCATTTGGTATTGGTTAACTGTTTGGTGTGCTCTTCCCTGGAGAAGACTACTTCTCCAACTTTCAGCCTTCCTTAGTGGCCTGTAGTTCTTTGTGTAGGGTTGAGGCCTTCTGAGTTTCCCCATGCACTTTGCATGTCCGTTGTCCTTTCTGGCTAATGTTTGGGCAGTCACGTTTGTGAGACTCTATGGGTGTAGCTTCTGACGTTACTAAGAAACAATCTTACAGCAAACTTCCTGATCTTACCTTCTCTCTGCCTTCTCTACTGGAGTGTTCCTAGAGCCTCAGGGGCAGCAGTGTTTTGTAAATATATCCACTGGGACTGGGCTCTTGAGAACAGGTCTACCACTAGCCCAGAACTCTCCAAGAAGGCTGTGTGGCTGGTCAATGAGCCCTGAAGGTTTCCCTGTCTCCACGTACCCAGCACTGGAAGGAATAACAAGCATGTTCATCATGCTCAACTTTTTGACATGAATTTGAGGGTGGGGCATCAAATCAACATCCCGGTTCTTATACAAGCAACCATTTTACTGACCGAGCTGTCTCACCGGCCCCATTCTTGGATTCTTGAGCCTCTCTTAACTGCGGCTAATTCACAGATAAGGGAACATGTATACTTTGATTTACCATCAAATTTCATTGTCCTATGTCATGGTCATGGATGTTACATTGAGTTTGCATATGTGATATCTGTTAGTTACTGACCTTGTTGTTGTGATGAAATAGATGCTGAAAGTACCTTAAAGAAGGAAGTACTTATTTTGGCTCACGGTTAGAGAGGATACAGTCAGCTCATCATGGCAGGGAAGGCATGGCACCAGGGGCATGATGTGGTTGATGACTTGGAGTTCACAGTCAGGGAGCAGGGAGAGATGATGCTGTTACTCTTTCCTCCTCTTTCATTCAGTCTAGGGCATCCGGCCTATGATCTAGTTACACTCACATGCAGGGTGGGGCTTCCCTCTGCAGCTACACTACGGTGGAAAGGACTTCACTCCCGGAAGTGTTTACTAAGTGGCTCTAACTCTAGCCAAATTGACAACCAAGATTAGCGGTCACATGGGCTGAGGAAGCAAATTAACGATAGCATTGCTTTTTACAAGGCGTCTAGGAGAGGTTGTCTGCAGAGAATAAAGTCTATAGTTTTCTTCTTTCCCAGACTGTCTACATGATCTCAACTCACTATGAAGAGGTCATTGCTAGTAAGGAAGGGAGTCTGTGGTAATTTACACTTCTTTGTTGTTGATCTACAGATACACTGTCTCCTCTGTGCACACGGAATCCTCTTCTAACCACCGTCACACGTATCCTGCACCATTGTAGCTCCAGACTCAACAACTAGTGTTCGATGTCCATACCACTTGAGAGCTTCCTTCCTTCAGTTGTGGCTAATGTTCTAGAGCACAGAAACAGGGTGAAGCTGTTCGTCACCCTATGGACTCATCCATGTCCTTGTCACCCAGGCTTTTTTTTTTTTCCCACAAAGATATTCAGATATTCTACCACGTGCCGCTTCTTACATTTCTATAACCAGTGTCCTAATAGTCATGGCTTCATATCACGAGAGCCACAATCCAGCCGTTTCTCTATTGAGACAGTTGTCTCCTTCCAGTTATTCACTGGTCATTTACGTTCAGTCTTCGTAGTTTGCCTTTTGTCTTGATCTTTTCAAACCAAAACTTGGTGTGTCTTCCGTTTAAGGGACTCTTTCGCCATTATTTCTTTGATGAGTCTCTTTTCTCTAGTGGCTCCTCTGCCTTTTAAGGAATGGCTTTCAGACCTCTGTTTAGGCCACGGTCAAACGACAAAGGTGGGAATGACTGAGAGGCGTCCATGTTGCACTAGGTAGTTTCAGACAGGATTCCCCCCCCCCCCCCGCATTCTAGACACTTTGTTCATTAAATAATGACATTTACCTTTATAGAATTCAGTACCAAGATAGACAACTACTGTAAGAGGAAGGCATCAATCTAAATTTAAAATGGACTACTCTCTAGTTGTTGGTGTGCTCTTGCAGAATGTGGTGGTGGCTTTCTTATTTTGGGGGGTCAGTTTTCCCCTTAAAACTACCTGCAGGATGATCATGGAGTCAGCATTGTCAAGTGTAACCACACTGCTATATGGGCCTATCCTTTTCACTAGGTTATAATTTGCTATGGGAAGGAACCATATTTTAATCATGTTTGTTTCTCTCAAATGCAGGAATCTCAAACACTGTTAACCATTTCACTCTGTCTAACAAAATGACTTTCTTAATGACAACCACTTAAAGTGACCAGTATGGACACTCTTTGGTAGTGCTGAACACAATGTTATTAAAAGTAATTTTATTTTGGGTTTATGTATGCATACTTTTTTATTTAATATTGTGTACTGATGGTTGAAAATAAGCGAAATATACTGTCATACGACATACGCCCTATATAAGAATTCACGGACAATTACATTCATTTCTGCAATTCATTCATAAGCCATTTATTACATGAGCAGCTTCGTCAAAACTAAATGCCTTCCTATGGTGAGTAAAAGCAATTTAAGATGTTAACTAAGTGTGTCAGAGCAAGGTTTTATCATCATGCTATCTTTTCATATCAATTTGCCTGAATGAGTAAATAAGTGATTGATGGGACATGAATGCAAGAAGTTGCTGTTTAAATTTTAATCATTTTTTAAATCTATATCATTCAAGGCTTCCTAAATCATCTTTATTTAAAGCATTCATTTCAATAATATGAATATGGCTGTTTTATATTGTGCTGATACTTAATATTTCTGGAAAATTGCTCAATTGCTCATTTTATAAAATTAAAATGCTTTTGTTAGTTATAAATCACAGTTGGTGGACTTACATGTCCAGTACATATTGTTTTGTACTTTCTTTATGTCAATGATGCATACTTCAAGTCCCCAACTTTTATCGAAGAGGCTTTCTGCATTATTGGCTCATGGCCACACCATGTGGCAGTCTGAACCTTCATATCAGAAAAGGGAGGGGATCTCGAGTGCCAGGAGGATGGGGAATTTGGGAACGGGGGTCTATGCTAGATGAGTGGACGATTATAACTCTCTTGAGTGCCAGCTTCTGGGAAAAATGGAGCAATTATTTTTTTTTTCAGGAAGCACAACGAATAACCACCATTTCACACCGAATGGCCATGTCAGCCAGTTTTGCCTTTTCTCCCGACTGATGTCCACTTCTCCAGAATGGTCAAATCAAAACTTCTGGTTTTTCCTAGTTTCTTGAATCTGCTATTACAGAGTGAGGGGCTTGTTTCTTACAACAGAGATGGACTGTCACCCGGACTTGTGAGCTAACATAAAGTTTTTGCCCCTAAGTTGCTTTTTATATGGGTGTTTTTGTTATAGCGATGGAAATGGAACAGGAGCAGTGTAGACTGTCGCGTTGGGGGTCTGTCAGTGCGGCGTTGGTGAGATCCATGCTTCACTGCCCATGGCCAGGGAGAACTGTTATCTAGACATTCCACTAGGCGTTTCTTTATTCTCCCGATGAATGATTATACACTGCTGTCCAATGCTTTTGTGACAAGGTTTTCATTTCTTTTGTTCTGGATCACAGTTTAGCTGTGTGATTAACTTTCAGAAGCACGAGTCTGTTTCCTAAGTGTTTAAAGTGTATTTCCACTCCCATGGGTGCTGTAGGAGAGTTCTGTTGTTCTGCACCTCACAACATGTCAGGTGTTGTAGTTAGAAACAGAGTTCCTCTATAATTTTAGTCTTAATTTTCCTAAAGAATATTATTTTGAGTGCATTGACTTTTAAAAAATATCTTTCAGGTGTTTTCCATGTATCATTTATGTTTGTTGTTAAAAATCCTCGTAATCTCTACTTTTCTGGACTACACTTGACTATTTTTTCACCCTTTATTATATTGCCTAATCTCAGCTGGCTTTCCTGATACCTCTCCTGGAGTGCCATTTGCTACACATCAATTTTTTACATGTGATGTTTATGTCATTTAGTTCTAAGTATTCTAGAAGCCTTGCTGGTATCTTATTTTTGATCTACATATGATTTACAATTTTTATTTCCCCAGACATGGAGGGCTAATTTATTAATTTTTTGGACTATTTCTAATTTAGTTGTATTTTGATGTCAGGGAAACTAATGGACTCTGCAGATTCCCTCTTGTGGCTGTTAAAGCCTTCGATGTGGAATAAAATATGATCAATGTTTTAGAAACTGTTCTTAGGGAGAATATTCACTCCCTAGTGGTTAAATGTATTCTATATAGTCCCATTTCAAGTATACCACATTATTCAAAGTGTTGTCTATGCCTATGCTGATGGATTCCTCTCACCCTTTCTTGTTGCCTGCTGTACCTTTCAGTGGTAACCAGGATGTAATCAGGACACTTCTTACTTACTTTTTTGGAGTCACAAAGCTAGCCCCCTTTCTTTGACTACATATTCAAAAGGACAAAGCAGGTGTGCATTTCCCTGGGGCTGTGTTCAAGTTTATTTTTTCTATTTTTTTTCTTCTTCAAGCTTTCTGATTTAGTTACTCTCTGCTTCTTCCTATCCTTAGGAAGACTAAAACGGTACCAATTTATACCACGGGAAGCCTTATTGCCAGGTTTCTAGGTTCTATTTTTAGCCAAATAATGTATCCGAGGTTGTGGTGGTTTGAATGAGAATGGCCCCCATAGGTTCATATATCTGAATGTTTGGTTCCCAGTTGGTGAACTGTTTGGGAAGGATTAGGCGGTGTGTCCTTGTTGGAGGAGGTGTGTCCTGTTGGAGGAGGTGTGTCTTTATTGGAAGAGGTGTGTCCCTGTTGGAGGAGGTGTGTCCCTGTTGGAGGAGGTGTGTCCTTGTTGGAGGAGGTGTGTCCTGTTGGAGGAGGTGTGTCCCTGTTGGAGGAGGTGTGTCCTGTTGGAGGAGGTGTGTTCTTTTTGGAGGAGGTGTGTCCCTGTTGGAGGAGGTGTGTCCCTGTTGGAGGGGGTGTGTCCTGTTGGAGGAGGTGTGTCCCTGTTGGAGGGGGTGTGTCCCTGTTGGAGGGGGTGTGTCCCGGTTGGAGGAGGTGTGTCCCTGTTGGAGGAGGTGTGTCCCTGTTGGAGGAGGTGTGTCCCTGTTGGAGGGGGTGTGTCCTGTTGGAGGAGGTGTGTCCCTGTTGGAGGGGGTGTGTCCCTGTTGGAGGAGGTGTGTCCCTGTTGGAGGAGGTGTGTCCCTGTTGGAGGAGGTGTGTCCCTGTTGGAGGGGGTGTGTCCCTGTTGGAGGGAGTGTGTCCCTGTTGGAGGAGGTGTGTCCCTGTTGGAGGAGGTGTGTCCCTGTTGGAGGAGGTGTGTCCCTGTTGGAGGAGGTGTGTCCCTGTTGGAGGGGGTGTGTCCCTGTTGGAGGGGGTGTGTCCCTGTTGGAGGGGGTGTGTCCCTGTTGGAGGGGGTGTGTCCCTGTTGGAGGGGGTGTGTCCCTGTTGGAGGAGGTGTGGCACTGGGGATAGGCTTTGAAGTTTCAAAAGCCTACACCAAACTCAGCCTCTCTGCCTCCTGCCTCTGGATGTGGTATGACCTCTCAGTTACTGTTCCAGCACCATGCCTGCCTGCCTGCCACCATGCTCTCTGCCATGATTGATGATCCGAGCAACTCAATCTCTGAAACCATATACAAGTCTCTAATTAAATGCTTTATTTTATAAGTTGCCTTGATCATGGTGTTTCTTCATAGTCATTGAACAACAATGAAGGTAGAGTTTGAATGATTTACTTACATTATTGATTAGTTTGCTACCCAATATACCTTGAATTTACAACTATAAACTTATTTTTGCTACCCTCTTTTAGTAGGTGTTTTTCCAAACATCCATTCTACTTCTAAATTTGGACTCAAAAACACAATTTCTTCTGGATAAAAAAATATGTATATTCTATGTATGTATATATTTAGCATCTATCAATCATGCATCATCTATTTAATGGCTGCCATCCTGGGATACTTTATATATACATACATACAAATATACACACAGGCACTCATATACACATACATATATACATACATGTACACATGTATGTATACATACATTACAAACACACATACATACACATAAATACAAACACACATGCATACACATACATACATATACATTTCAAGTATTTCACCTTATTGAATCTACACACAACTCTCACTAGATATTACCATCCATTTTACAAGTAAACTGAAACTTGAATGATGGTTGGAAAGAGGGACAGAAACCAGGTCCCCAGGTTCCTTGGCGCCTGACTGTTTTCCTGATCCTCCTACTGAGGACAGCACAGGTCCTTGACACTCCTTTTGGGTCTGCAGCCCTTACAGGGACCACTGGGGGTCCTACCTATGGGTCGGACCCATTCGTTAGAATAACTTCCCATGCCTGAGAAATTGCCAGGCCAAAAGCCTTTTTCAGTCAAGGAGGGACAGTTTCTGTCATCCCTACCCTGAGAAGCTGCTGCACACCCTTCCCAGCTTCTCTCCCACATTCAGCAGAGGCTAGGAGGAGCCGCCGAGTCTGAAGCTACCCTGCTCTCCACCCCCTTCCCTTCCTGCCTTCCTTCCCTCTCTTCTCCCCAGCCTCCTTTCAAGGTTAGTCTCTTCCCCTCCAATCTTCAAGGAAAAGCAGAGCAGCGGAGTTGATTTTGAAAACTCCCCAGGTAAATATCTGTTTTCTCTCTTTCAACTTTTCTTAAAGTCCTGTGGCCTTTGGAGGCCCTGCGGATGGGAACTATGATAATATCAGTGTGCTCGTTTGAACATAAATGTGTTTGATTAAATTATTGTTTAAATCATGAACTGTAGAAAAGCGATTAGTGACATAAGTTTCATCACTTAGTTTATATGCAGAAGAAAACATATATGATGACCCTGAGTATGGCGATGACTTTTAGATACTACTCTGTATGAGGAGTTAAGCATGGAGTAGTAGAAAATATTTCTAAAAGTTACATTCAGTAAGGAATGCTATGAGACATATACAAAGAAGTCCTTGACCAGTTATTAAGAGAATGCACAGCTAATTATGAAAGGGGACAAAATCCTTCACAGACACCTCACTAAAGAGGGTATGCATAGGATAGATAAAGCAGAAAGACAGACCAGTGACATGCAATCATGGAAATGTGAATTAAAACAATGAATATACTGCACACTTATCAGAACGGCCAGAGCTAAGACCCTGACAATGTAAAAACTGATGGAACTATTGTTAGGATCCTGCTCTCACTCCTTGGGGTCTTGTGTCTTATGTCATCCGCGGGCTCGGGCGACTATGTACATAAGGTGTGGTTGTGCAATCTGCCCTTAAAAAAAGCCAGATGCAGACCCCATCCTCTCTCTCTGTGTTCTCTGCTCTGCTCTGCTTCCTCCCCCCAGGTCTGGACCCCCCGCCCCTTCCCCTGCTAATAAAGCTCTCTGTAACTCTGATAGTCATGGCCATGGCCATGGCTCGTGACTTTTCCACTGGTAACCAGCGCCACCACCAGTTGAAAGATTATTATTATCTTTCAACTATGAACAACAAGGACTCATCCATTGAAATAAAAATGGTACAGTTACACTGGAAGACAACGTAGAAGTTCCTTATAAAACAAAATACACCTATCCAGCAGCAAATACCCTTTGGTATTTACCTATGTGTGTCCAAATATAAGTCCATGGAAGAGCCTGCACGCATGTGCCGGAACAACCTTACTTATAATTACAAAATATTGGAAGCCATGAAGATGCCCTTCAGGACATAAACAGAGCAACTTGTACATCCGTATAAGGGAAGATTATCCATCGCTAAAGAAGAGAAGTGCTATGGTATGCCATGAGAAGATGAGGAAGAACCTTGACTGAATAGTAATAACTGGGAGGGGCAAATCTGAACAGGCTTTTCTGTGTGATTCCAGTGGGACACGGCAAAATTTCAGAGCGAGTAAACATCTTAGTTGTGGAGGTGGAAGAGTGAGAGAGAAGAATGGATGACCAGGAGGATTTTTAACAGAGTGGAGACTTTGACGTGTGGTACTGAAGCAGGTGGAAATTGTCGTAAATTTGTTCAGACTTGTAAAATGTACATGTGTGACTTGAGTGTGATCAATGGAAGGAATGATTATGATGCATCAATGTAAACCCACCAGCTGTAGCTAATACACTTCTCTTGTTGGGGGGGCCATGGAGGATGGGATGGGCTGTGCAAGTGAGGGGGAAGGATGTGTATCAGATTCTGTATTTTCTTCTCACTTTTCTTGTGAACTTAAAACTGCTGTCAAAATATGAAGCTATTTTTAACAAGAACCCCGAATGTCCACATGGAACAGACACTGTGAATTTAAAACATCCACCTTCTTCATGTGACAGATGACCTTCATGCTTGAATCGTGATTGCCAACTTAAGGATACATAGAAGCATCATGTAATTACTAAGCCCTGGGCTTGTCTGTGTGGATTTTCTAGGGAGGGTACTTGAAGTGGGGAGCTCGATCCTAAATGTAGGCAGCTCTGTTTCATGGGCTGAAGTGCCAGACAGTCACAGAAGGCAAAGGGGACCGGAGCAGCAGTGGTCATCTTTCCTGTTCCCTATGTGTCAATGCAGTATAACCAGCTGCCTCATACTACTGCAGCCATGCCACGCTACCCATGCTAGCCACGCTACCCATGCTAGCCACGCTACCCATGCCAGCCACACCATGCTAGCCGTGTACCTTCAAACTGTGAGCCAAAGGAAATCTTTTGTTCCTTACAGAATTTTGTAAGGTATTTTGTCACATTAGTGAGAGAAGTAGCGAATACAGAACAACAAGTCATGAACATAACACACTTATATTTTATTAGAATACTAAAAAACTCTGAATTTCTTACTATTCTTTGCACGGACTAAATGACTATATTGCTATTATTTACACATTTTGTTTTAATAGCAATAATTGTAAAAAAGTGGATCTCAAATAGGAAACCTTGACAGGTTATAGCAGAAATTTAAAATTTTAAAATCCATTTCAAACATTAATTTTAACTTTTATCTAACATAAATACCATATTTTCAATGTTCAAATAGTAGTTAGTTCCTATAAATTCTCCTACTAAATTTTATCAAAACTAAAATTAATGTCTAAGAAATACATTGATTCTGTGTTTACAAACATCTATGCTTGAATGCCATTTGATAGACAATACATTTTTGTTTTAGTTTTCTATCACCACAAAACCAAATGACCACAAATCAGAGGTACAGGACAACGTCCGTTTAGTATATCACAGTTCGGCATATCATGAGTGTCAGTGAGCTTGGGAATATTTTTTGTCCAGTGCTCCAAAAATTAGTAGCAAGTGTAAAATGACAGGAGGTTGCTGGGGAAGGGAGAAAGGGCCCTCGTCTGAGGCGGTCGAAGGAGATGGAAATGGCGTCAGAGGGTGTTCATTGCAGCCTAATAGCCGAGATACGGAGTCAGCACAAATGTCTGTAGATGAATCAGCGGAGAAAGAAAACATGGCATGTATGTGTGAATACTAAATTGGCCTGAGAAAGAAAATGGCCTTATTTCTGACAAAATGGATGGACCTGAAAGATGTTTTGCTAAGTGAAATAAGCCAGACACAAAAAGACAAATATTGCACGATCTCACTCATGCGTAGACTCAAAATATCAAGCTCCAGAGGCAGAGAGTAGAATGATGTTCACTGAGGCTGTGGCGGACGGTAGACATGGAACCTTTAACCAAAGGCACAGTCTCAGCTAGACAGGAGGGCGAGTTCTGCAGATTTGTTGTACAACCTGGACACCATAGTTAACAACGTATACATGAAAATTGCTAAGGTAAGTCTTTTTCTTTTTCTTTTTTCTTTTCGAGACAGAGTTTCTCTGTAGTTTTGGTGCTTGTCCTTGATCTCGCTCTGTAGACCAGGCTGGCGTTGAACTCACAGAGATCCGCCTGGCTCTGGGATTAAAGGCGTGTGCCACCGCAGCCAGGCTCTAAGGTAAGTCTTAAACACACTCACCACACAGATACAATCTGTATGTGAGAGGAGACGTATTTTTGTTAACTATGGTCATCTTTTCACAACATTTACATATTCAAAGCATCTCAATCTATTCCATATATACATAGAGGTTTGTCAATTATACATCATTAAAGCTGGGAGAGAAAATGGCAGATGAGCCCCAACCTCACCTGGATGGTGCGTTTGTTAAGGAATGCAATTCAAAGCCAACCACATGGTTGGCCAAGGTCATAAGTCAAATTGTAGGACTAAGGTCACCTGGCTTCATTAAAAAAAATGTTTGTTCAATTCTTTGCTTGTCTGAATTATTTCTCATCCCTGACAGAATTTCACTCCAAGATGACAATTTGTCATTGCCGGTATCTTATACAAATTAATTTGAACAATTTCTCTAAAAAGAAATGCAGTCTTTCTCAGTTTTAGGTAGTTTGGTGCTAATTCTACTTGTATACAAGAGTTCTTTTTGCTATTTTTTAACAGATTTATTTATGTGTGTGTTGTTGGAACATGGTCTAAGGACGAAGTTGTGCAAGGAGAATTCTGAGTGCTTGTGAGGAAAAACTCCAAGAAAACAAGACCAGAGTCTTGTGACCCAAGTTTCTTCAAAAACAAAGAAGTGTTCTGGATACTTCCATACCCCTCCCAGGTAACTCACTCTTACCCATGTAGGGGTAAGAGTGAGTTTACTTCAGATTATTCATTGCAGCTGGCTATTATTAATTGTTTATATGCTGCCATGGAAAAAACATGTTTTTGCCATGTGCGGCTTGTCTGCTGTGTGTGGCTTGTCCTTGAGATTGTACACTTTACTCATGTGACTCTTCTTTTTTTTTTTTTTTTGGTACAGAAGGTTATATTGGAAAAAAAAACCATGCCTCTTTCCATTTGGGGAAATGTTTTTTGGTTGATGAGTGTTGTCTAGAATCCTGGGTAACAAGAAAGGACATAGTTAGCCATGTGGATGTTGGTGATGGGAGCATAGATACTATTGTTTTAGATGTGAGTCTTCTTAATCTTCACAGTATAGTCTGATGCTCTGAATATAGTTTGCTATTACATGAGACTTTAGTCTGCCTCATTTATCAGCTCCGTTCTTGCAGGTTTCGCCACCTCTAGAATGATGACTCTCTCTCTCTCTCTCTCTCTCTCTCTCTCTCTCTCTCTCTCTCTCTCTCTCTCTCTCTGTGTGTGTGTGTGTGTGTGTGTGTGTGTGCTCGCGCGCATTGCATGCCAGCCATTGCATGCATGTGGAGGTCCGAGGAAAACTTCTAAGAATTGATTCTCTCTTTCTACCACATAGGACTTGAGGATCCAACTCCGATCTTCAGGCTTTGCAGCAAGTACCTCTACCCTCTGAGCAATCTCACTGGCCCCCCCAAATTCTACCTTTAACTAGTTATTATGTTAAAATCACAATATAGTATAGCAATTGCTAGTGTTAGCAATGTGTGCATTTTTCAGGTTGCAATGAAGACGTTTACTGCATTTATTTGTTCGATGGCTATGCTCTTGTATTGTAAACGAATGCTAAATACATTGAAATATGGTGTTGTTGGGAAGCATTTTGTGAGCGGATGTCTGTGCTGCAGAATCAACCTCTTACAAGAAAACAGCTTTGATGTAGTTCTTAACTGTTGCTCTCCAAACTGAACGCATTTTAAAGGCTGAGTAACAGAGCGGCACATTAAGAGATGCCGCAAAGATTTAAGGTTCCTGCTGGCTTTTAAACTTAATGCTTACTTTCAAAATTCTTTTAGCGTTGAACTTTTGTTTTTTAAAATTTAGATGGCATTTAAGGGGTAATATCTGTTTCTTCCCTACATAGTATGTATTCAGAGAGAACATACTTTTGTCTCAATAGTTTAAAAATATCAAACTCAGTATGATATACCCGTACTAGATAGAAGTTGGTAGTGTTAACTAAACAAGTGAAAGACCTTTTTGATAAGAACTTTAAATCTCTAAAGAAAGAAATTGAAGAAGATATCAGAAAATGGAAGGATCTCCCATGCTCATGGATAGGTAGGATTAACATAGTAAAAATGGCAATCTTACCAAAAGCAATCTACAGATTCAATGCAATCCCCATCAAAATCCCAACACAATTCTTCACAGACTTGGAAAGAAAAATACTCAACTTTATATGGAAAAACAAAAGACCCAGGATAGCTAAAAGAATCCTATATGATAAAGCAACCCTTGGAGGCATCACCATCCCGGACCTCAAACTCTACTATAGAGCTATAGTAATAAAAACAGCTTGGTACTGGTATAAAAACCGACATACGGACCAATGGAATCGAATTGAAGACCCTGACATTAATCCATGCACATATGAACACCTGGTTTTTGACAAAGGAGCCAAAACTATACAATGGAACAAAGAAAGTATCTTCAACAAATGGTGCTGGCATAACTGGATGTCAATATGTAAAAGATTACAAATAGATCCATATCTGTCACCATGCACAAAACTCAAGTCCAAGTGGATCAAAGACCTAAACATAAATCCAGTTACACTAAACTTTATAGAAAATAAGATAGGAAGCACTCTTGAACGCATTGGCACTGGGGACCATTTCCTAAATAAAACACCGACAGCACAGACCCTGAGCACAACCATTAATAAATGGGACCTCTCAAAACTGAGAAGCTTTTGCAGGGCAAAAGACACAGTCAATAAGACAAAAAGACAACCAACAGATTGGGAAAAGATCTTCACCAACCCCACATCTGACAGAGGATTGATCTCCACAATATATAAAGAACTCAAGAAACTAGACATCAAAGCACTGAACAGTCCAATTAAAAAATGGGCTAAAGAGCTAAACAGAGAATTCACAAAACAAGAACTACAAATGGCTGAAAGACATTTAAAGAAATGCTCAACATCCTTAATCATCAGAGAAATGCAAATCAAAACGACTCTGAGATACCACCTTACACCTGTTAGAATGGCTAAGATCAAAAACACCAATGACAACCAATGTTGGAGAGGATGTGGAGCAAAGGGAACACTCCTCCACTGTTGGTGGGAATGTAAACTTGTACAACCACTATGGAAATCAGTATGGCGGTTTCTCAGAAAATTAGGAATCAAACTACCTCAAGACCCAGCCATCCCACTCTTGGGCATATACCCAAAGAATGCTGATACATACCATAAAGATACATGCTCAGCTATGTTCATAGCAGCACTATTTGTAATAGCCAGAACCTGGAAACAACCTAGATGCCCATCAACGGAAGAATGGATGAAAAAAATGTGGTACATATACACAATGGAGTACTACTCAGCAGAGAAAAACAATGAAAGCATGAAATTTGCAGGCAAATGGATGGAACTAGAAAATATCATCGTGAGTGAGGTAACCCAAACCCAGAAAGACAGTTATGGTATGTACTCACTCATTGGTGGATTCTAGATATAAAATGAACAATCAGACCACAACCCATAGAACCATAGAGGCTATATATATATATATATATAGCATGGAGGTCCGTAGGACGACTGTGGCATATAATAAATTTCAGTTTTACTCAATTATTAAAAAAAAATAGCCAAATGAATGGAAACACATGAACTATGAACCAAAGACTGAGGGGCTCCCAGCTGGATCAGGCCCTCTGAATAGGTGAGACAGTTGATTGGCTTGATCAGTTTGGGAGGCATTTAGGCAGTGGGACCAAGTCCTGTGCTCATTCCATGAGTTGGCTGTTTGAAACCAGGAACTTATGCAGGGACACTTGGCTCAGTCTGGGAGGAAGGGACTGGACCTCCCTGGACTGAGTCTACCAAGTCGATCACAGTCCTCGGGGGAGGACTTGTCCTGGAGGAGATGGGAATGGAGGGTGGGCTGGGGGTAAGGGGAGGGCGTGGGAGGGGGGAGAATAGGGGAACCCATGGCTGATATGTAGAACTGAATGGTATTGTAAAATAAAAAATATATATCAAAAAAAAAAAAAAAAAAAAAAAAAAAAAAAAAAAGAAGTTGGTAGTGTTGTGCCCAGGTCGCAAGACCCCCAAGCAAGACCACCACAGTGCCAATATCTGATGCAAGTCCACAGAGGTTTTTTCAATAACAAAACAAGCCCAGGCCTTGGTCCTCATGCCCAACATCTGACACAGCGGGTGGAGGAGGACTGCCCCGAGCACTCATTTTAAGGGGTTTATATAGGAAAGGTTTACATGCAGCTTGGGATTGGATGAGGGGGCTAGGGATGAGGTAGTTCTCTGAAGTTACTGGCTGAACTATAAGCATGAGGCTACTGATGGCTAACGGGATTCAGGGTATCTACAGAGACATAAACTTTTTATTCCCTATGTCCTGCTTTTGCTGAACCTAGGATATTCATTCAGATTTATTATTCTAGCCTCATCTTCCCATGAGTTCAACTTCTGGTCAGTTCTAAAACTGTTGGTCAGCAAATACCTTTGGGGTGGGGGGCGGGGGGGGACGGACAGGGTGGTGGTGGTGGGGTGTCGGGAAGGGGGGCGTCTCTCAAGATGGCTACTGATTTTTCTCTTTCAGTAGTGTGTCGCCTAGTGTGCACAAAGCATGGGGTTCACTCACCCCCAGTGCCACAGGAGCCAGGCTGGTGACACATTGCTGTAATCCCAGCACTTGGGAGGAAGAGAAAGCAGGATCAGAAGTTCAAGGTCATCCTCAACTACATCATGAATTAAAGTCCAGTTTGGGGTACAAAAGGCTCTACCCTAGTAAAAACTAATGTTTGAAAAGGAAAAAAATTCTTTCGGTGTCATAACTTTTAAAACACGCTGACATTATTTGATTCATGGCTGTTGCCATGGTCACAAACGCTTTGTATTTTCTTGACAAAAATAGTCCAGTGAGGCTTGTCATGAGTAAATTAGAACAAATTTATCAAGATTATATTTAAATTTTGCTTTGCTAGTTATACTAAAATGAGAACAAGACTTTATGTAAGTTAAAAAAAATTGAAAGTATTAAAATGTATTTCATTGGAAAAAAAAACTTAAAAAGGAAAACTAATCTCAAAATTCCTCACAATGCAACAGTGTCCTGTTGAAAACACAATAAGAACAGAAACTAGTAATTCCTCTACCGATGCCTTCACATTTGTAGCTGTACTGAGAATTTGATAAGAAACCCTTAAGAAAACTGCTTCGTTTATAAACTGGTGCCAGATGTATCCAGTTTCCAGCCTTACCGAGGGTCCATCAGAAATGGAGAGTCAGCATTTGCACATTTTAAACAAAAATGTGATGTTTTTCCTCTACCCGAGCACAAGTGTTTACTCTTGTACTGAACAGAAGCTGGAGGCATCGGGCACGATGACCAGCAGCTGTGAACATCTTAGAGCAATCGTTTCCACGCTGTAAACCAACTGAGGCGCTAGCTTCCTAAGAGCTTAATCACAATGAACGCAGTGCGAGACGCTGAGTCAATAAGCCTAAAATGCAGCCCCAAAGACCTTCAAACACTTTTCCTCCCAACGCAAACAATAATAGGTCCAGCCTATATTGTTTGCTCCCAGGGTCCGTGGAAGAGTCTAACAACCAGCTGGGAATCTAATCTGAGTGATAGTCAACGAATCTAAGCACACTGAGTTCTTTAGTCCATTCACTTTATTCTTCTAAGTCAGTTCTACCTACACAGTTTCTTTTCTGTTCTCATACTTAGCTCCTCTCAGTCCCTCCTGCTCTCAGTCCCTTCTGCTGTTCTCTCATCTCTACCTAGTTCTTTTCATCTCCGTCCTCATCTTTGTTCTTCTCCATCAGTTCTCCCCAGTGTTCTCCGAGAACCAGTAAATACACATGCGGTAATTCTTTGCAAAGCAATGTGAAGCTTGAAGTTTTCAGGGTCGCAGAGAGGGGTGATAAGCATCCACACATAAAGCAATAAATGTCAGCTTCCAATAAAACCCAACAGGGAAGTGACTAAAGAGGGGAGTTCTCTGCTAGGGTCAATGAAAGGCTAACATCAATTAGGGAATCTAGGAACAGCACCTGGCTGAGGAGGAGTTAAAACTTAATCTGCACAAGAAAGAAGCTTGGCACCTGTCACCTGCCTGGCCTTGTAGGCAATTTCCTTGGGTCAGTGGGAAGTAACTGCCTTAACTCAGTAACTAGCAAGTGGCTAAAACATCATCCCAGGAACAGGAGCAGTAAATCTCTTAAGTTAGGGTCTTGTGTAAATAACCCAGGGTGAAGATAAGGAGTTGAGGATTTAATTGCTAGTGGTTATTTTCTCTTATCTGTAAGTGAGATGAGCTAATGTTTATCTATATGCAGTTTTGTCCTTGGAAAAAAGTATCTTTGCTGAAACAGGTTTGTCCGGAGAATGGCCCTGGCCAGATATATGTTAATGAAAAATAAACACAGCTGGGGACAGTTGTCCAATTACCCCAAGTATATAGGGAAAGTTGTGCCCAAGATTGAGATGCAATTGTGAGAGTACATGGACACATAACATGGAGATGCACTGTAATAAATGGGGAGACTCATAGCTGTTATTGCACAAGAAGTTTACAACAAGAGACAGCCAGTTCATTCAAAAGGCAGTAATTTCATAACTCCTTGTATGATGGTTTCCTCTAACAGAACCCTTAGTTCTGATGGGTTGACCTTCTGAACTCTAGTTGGCACTGCTGTGTACTCTCATGGATTTTCGCTACCAGAGGCTCTCAGTATCCTCCCTGTACCTTTTCCTGTCCATCCATTTGGCATTCCTTTAAACTAATTAACCTGAATACATCAGATTCTAACTTGGGCATCTCAGCTGTGTTTCAGGTATCTGTGCCATTCTACCGATGGGCTAACTCTTTCAGCTTTCTGGGGGTGGGGTGGGGGCTGTCTTCTTTGGAAGATAATAGTTACATAGCTTGCTTGAACATATCATATCAATAATTTTATATCCTGTTAATACCTTGTCAACTTTGCAGTATTTATTAGATTTATCAGATGAACTCAGCTGCTTATTTCTGCTTCTGGGCTGTCTGCGAAAATCATATTCTTATTGATACGAATTTGAAGTTTTTCTTTCTGGGTGTCTTTTAAGGCAGAAATGCCCAGTTTTAACATTGGTTGCTGTTAAATAAAACATACCCTTAACATAGTCATTCTGCTTGGTGTAGCTTGTAATCTACACTAAAGTGAAACTCTGCTGAATGACATCATCCAAAATTGTTCCGCAAGGCTGCTGCTGACTTAGGATTTTGCTTCAGCGTTCTAAAAGGTGTGGATGGTGGGAAGCAAGCCTCGCCATAGAGCGACAGCGATAGAAGACCACAGTTTTACATTTGTGAGTCATTTTGTGCCAGACATTGCCCCATCACCCGTCAGTGCCACTTCCCTTTCGTCTCGGTTCTGCGCCGCGCCTTCTGTTCTGATTCGGCTTAGCTAACCAGAAGCACAAGCAGATGTCGGGACCGGGGCTGGAAGGCAAGTGGAGTCTAGTCTCCCGGCTTCTTGGAGGGCAGCCTCAAGCTGGTTGCATTCCTCAGCCAAAGGACACATTTTTAATTAAATTCCACTCTCCTCCAGTCCCTCGTTGTGTGACTCTCTTCCAGTCTGGTCCGGACGGAGGCAGCTGTCTTCCCTGTTCTTGTTAGACCCTCAGAACACCCTCTTGTTTTTTAACTGTCCATGGTTTTAGAAAGAATTCTTTCACTCACTCCATTTCCGTGCACTTTGTTTCCTGTCAAACTATTAAATGAGAAAAAGGATTAGCTTTAGAATTTAGTTATCTTAGAAATGAAAAATCATTCAGTATACATTTGATCAACCTATTTCTTTAATTTTTGCATTAAATATTACACTAAACATGAAGAGCGTGCCCTGGTCTTATTTATACATCCATAAAAATATGCTCAGGTTATTTTTCAAGAGGAAACAGAAGATGGGCAGTGGGGATAGATGAGAAAGCATAACCCAAATGATCAAAAGACAGGGAATGTAAAAAGATATTAACACATTGTCTCAGAAAACCCCGGTCAGCATGATGCTCTACCAACAGCCACCAGCATTTAGTGGAAAGCCCGCTCTACATCCCAGTCCCTGTTCTGAAAAACTGACATATTCCGTGTTACTCCCTTCTCAGGCACAGGATGGAGTTGTTCTCCCTCTTCCAGTGGAGAATCTGGCCCAGGGCAGTCACGCAAACCACTGGCCCTGTGGTGCGGCCCATTCTCCTGGCCAGCTGTGCTTGTCTTGCGGTTGTCTCACAAATAAGACTTAAATTATACAAAGACTACAAATTCTGTGAATGAATAAACTTGCAGAGTGACATACTAGGAAACACATGGGTTTGATTCTTACAAGCCCGTTTAAATGATTCCCCGGTGTGCCTGGTTTTCTTCTTGATACATTTTATAAGTTTGTACGTGACTGGTTGTAGTGTGTCGTATTCTAATGAGAATTTACAATTTTTCTCTAGGTTTCTGATCTGTAACTATGCCCGTTAGCAAGTCACCTGTGATCAATAAGTTTGGAATAATATCTTCCAGTTACCATGAAGAACTCTTGAAATCTACTTCTCAAAGTGCAACTAGAAAGAAGAGTCATAAACCAAAGTAAGTTTGAGATTTTATGCCATTTTATGTCGGAGTTCTAATTCATTACAGGTAATTTTGAAAGTTTAAAAAATTGTGAAATTTTCTTCGCTTCTCTTCCTCCTCCTCCTCCTTCTTTTTTCCCCTTTCTGGTCTTGCTTGGTTCTATCCTAGGTCTCTGGGCCATCCACTTTCTGCTTTATGACACCCCAGGCAGTGTCAGGGGCGATATTTAGGGTTGTGTAGCGTGGTCTTCTTGTGAGACTCCTAATAGTGGGAACAGGGCTGTCTCTCTTTTGCCTGCTTTTAGGACCTTTTCCTCCTACTACACTGCTTTATCTAGCCTTAATATGAGGGGAGGTGCTTATTATTATTATTATTATTGCAACTTGAAATGCTGTGTTTGGTTGCTATCCCTGGGAGGCCTGCCCTTTTCTGTAGGGAAATGGAGGAGGAGTAGATGGGGGTGGGGTGGGGGGGAAGAAATACTGGGGAGGGACTGGGGCGGGGAGAGGAGGGGGGGGAAAGCTTCAGTCAGAATGTAACACATGAGAAAAGAATAAATAAAAAATTGTGAAATTATACAAAAAAATCACAGCTTTGTATCTGGAGATAAAGATGTGAAAGATTAATATTTTCAATTAGTTTCATGTATTATATTAGTGTATATTGTAAAAGTTGTAAATTATACATTTTATTTGAAATAAACATTTTTCTATATTTTCATATAATTTAAATTGCTATTGGATTCATGAAATGCATGAGCAAAAACTTTTAATAATGGCTATTTTAGTTACTTTTAGTTTTTTGCTTTTAAATTTAGACATAATAGGATGTTTTCCCATTTTAAAATGATTGGGATAAAGTTTCTGAAATGAATGCAAGTGCCACTTAGGGGAGCTGTTGCTAAGACTTTACAATCACAAGAAGTGTATTTTTCCTGTGTTTATTTAATTTTTTTAGTTGTTGCAGTTCTGGTTTTATTCTAAGATTATACTAATCTGTATGAGAATGAGGGGAGGCAGGAATAGTTATTATCTATCAATAACCCCATAGTGATGTATTCATTGTTGTACCAGTACATCAGATAAGCAAGTAAAAATGATCAGTGCATCTAAACAGTCAAAGACATTGGAAACAGAAACAGTAGGCCCGAGTGATATTGACTTAGTAATTCTTTTACTCTTGGAAACCTAGGCAGCAGAGGAAAAATTGTTTGTATGAAGATGTTCATAGCAGGACTGATTACATTTAAAATTGCAAGTTTTCAAGTGCTTAGTATAGGAATGGCCAAATGAACGAAGTGCTTGTAACAGTAGGCTATATTGGAAATATTTGTAAGAAAAAATATTTTTTATCATATTTAAAGAAGTTTCACAAGGAACTGGATATTTCTAACTTGTTAATGTGTATCTCACTAACTTGTTTATATGTATCTCACTAACTTGTTATTATGTAACTCGTACATGTCTAGTTTATTGGTGACATGAGTTAACTTTGGGTAACTTAAGGTCTCAGATAAGTATTCAATACCAATTCTACTTATCTGATACAATTTGAAACAGCTATTCTTTAACTTTTCTCCCGATCTGAGATACTCTCTTGTAGTCTGATCTGATCACAAATCCACGGCTCACACTCTGTCCCCAACACTTCAGAAAATCATTAGACTTCTCAGTTGTAGAAGCAGGCACACTGTGTCCTAGCTTTCCCCTTTTACTCTCATCAAATTGACATTGTCAAGATCACAGAAGCATGATAAGGTATTTGGTGTACGTGCTTTTCCTCCATAGTCTAACATTTACCTTAACAGGGATACAATCGGAAATCAGCCTTATGTAGTAGCAAAAATGATAATCTGAGAATTGATCATGCTAGTGACAACCGGTGTGATCTCCTGCTCAACTTGTGGTATAGTCACTGTGGCAAAGACTGCTAATTGCTCCTTACCTAGATCCCTTTTCTCGTTTGCTCACACTGATAGGATTTTTAGTAGGATCCACAGTGAAGCATTAAAGCCTGCCTTTCTCAGATCTCCTTGCTGTCAATGGGACTGTGGGTATGATCCCTTTGAGTGCCACGGTTAGCAGAAATGTTACACTTTAATTTTGTGCTCATTAACAAGGAGCAGTATGTTTTCCTGTTCTTTGTTGCTGCTCTTAGTGGGAATGGGGAGGTGGCTGCAGCCCCTAGAGCAGAGGCTTTGAGCCACAAGATGGAAGATGTATGTTGAGGACAAAAAAGGGGCAAGAAAACCAAGTGTGGACCTCCTCTGCAGATACACCATCCTGGACCGCATATCTTGGGTCTTCTGTCTGAAAAAGAAGTGTCTGTCTTGATAACAATAATTTTGCCATTTTATAGTAGTTTGCAATGTGTTTCTAGGTAGTTCGTGGCATAATTTCTCTGCAACAAAGCTACTAGCGATGCTCTGTAGCCCCAGTTTGTCTTTATTCTCTTTCCAGAGGACTCATTGATTGCAACTGAATAAGACATTCACTTTTGGACTTTGAACTAGTTGGGTTAGTAAAGAATATTTACCTCTTACAGCCATTTTTATGGGTTCTTACACATTCAAGTATATAGGAGAGAGATGTTCATGCACATTATGGACCAATAGTACACTGTGACTTACCCCCACTTGAACTGTCTAAATTTTAGTGTTCTCTGGCATAACACCTTCTGATGGAAAGAAAATTAAGCATCCCTTGTCTTACTGCATTTTCTCCTTGGATACCATTTCCATTCCACATATGTGAGTTTATTCCCAAGAAGGGATGCTCCTGATTTCGTCAGACAGTTCCTTGTGGCATCACAAGGTAATCTCATGCTCAATGGAAAAGTCATGTGTATTTACTATTTAAATTTTGCTTTAATTGACTTGTTATACATATTACATATTGTGATAATTCTATACTTGTGGAGAGCATGTAATGTTCAAACCTGAATGCTCATCATTTCTTTGTGCAGGGAATCCTTGATCCCTTCAAGGTCCTTTTGAGGTACATAATTGTTAAAGCTAAAACTCACCTTACTATTCTATAATGCACTAGAATTTATCCCTGTGTTTTGATTGGTACCTGATCTCTTTCTCTATCTCCTCCCTTTTCCCCCATCATAGACTTTATGATCACTATTCTACTCTCAAATTTGAGGAGACAAACTATGTTAGCTTCTACATATAACTGAGAATATGTTACTGTGCCTGGATTACTCCAATCAGCATAATGTCCCTAGCTATATCGTGTTGCTGGAAACAGGATTTTATTCTTTTTATGGCAGAATAACATTCTACTGTGTGCTTATTGTTATTTATTTGCGGTGCTATTTACTGGGTGAGAGAAAACATGAGGTACAATGGAATCCACTATAAGAGTTTTATCAGGGAAGGGAAAGTATAGGGAATGTGAATCCGCCTACCAGAAACAAATGGTGCAGAGAGAGAGCTGGGGGGTGGTGAACGGTTGGAATCTGTTTTTATAGGTCAACTTGCGCATGCACATATGGGCTTAAGTAGCTATACCATGCATGCACATAGATTATGTGATCACAGAGCACAGACTATGTGACCACTTGGTGCACCAATTACGTAGGATGGAAGGCCCTGGGGTGACTAAGCATTTTGCCTGACTGCTGGACAGCGCATGCACGGTCATATAGCTAGGAATTATAACACTTATACCACATTTTCTTTATCCATTTATTCTACAGTGGGTCTTCCTTCGGCTCCTGGAACTAATGGGTCATCCGATAGTTCCATTTTTAGTTTGGTTCTTTTTTGTTTCTTTGTTTTTAAGAATATGATACCATTTTCAATGATTGCTATTTAGTTTCTAGTCTCACCCACAGTGAAAAGAGTATACTTTTCTTCATATTTCACTGATTTTTTTACCCCCCAAACAAAGCCATTTGGCCAGGGTAAAGTGGTATAATATCATGGTTGGGATTTCTATTTCCCTGATTGTATTAGTGGTGCTGAGACTTCTTCCTTCAAATTTGTTGGCTATTTATGTTTCTCCCTTTCTTAAAAAATGAGTGTCTATCTAGATCATCTCTCTGTTTGTTATGTTGCCTAGTCTTACTGCTGTTGAGCTGTTTGTGTTCCTTACACATTGTATATGTCAGTCCTGGTCAAGTGAATCTTTGGCAAATGTCTCATCCCTGTCTCCCAGCTCTCTTTTCAGCTTCTAATTCTTTTCTTCGTTGGGCCAAGTTGTGATCCTTTCATCTCTATTGCTTTTGTTGTCTGTGTTTTGGGAATGTTGTCCAAAAAGTCTTTGTCCACACTAGTGCTTCCTCCAGATTTCCTCCTAGCATCTCATAGTTTAAAGTACTGCATTTAGTTTTTTGATCTATTTTGATTTTAGTTTTGTGTTTGGGGTCTACTTTTATCTTTGGCATATGGGTATCCAGTTTTCCCAGTACCATTTACAGAAGAATCCGTCCTTCCTTCAATATATGTTCTTGGCATCTTTGTGAAAAATCTTTTGGCTGTAAGCACATGAGTATATTTCTGGGTTTTCTGTCCTGTGGATGTGTGCGTCAGGATTTTTGTAAAATCATGAGCATATGAATCTATCAGTCACGTCATTTCACTTTCAGGGAATAATGGGGGGAATGAAAAGGATGAAATACGTGGGTGTCTTTTCTATTTGAATTAAATATTATATTATATTATTTATACATGTATATAATGTATTTAGATCTAACCTAACCCCCATTCTCCCCCCCCCACTTCAATTCCTTGCCTACCCCCACTTCCTCTACTTTTCCCTGAAGGTCCTTTCTTAAGCAAAGCATTTCAAGCAAAGTTTGTCTTTGTTATTTAAATACATGAATTCAAATACTGTTATCCATGTAACTAACTGAATCTCTTTGAGATCAATAATAACATTTGAGGATAGATGACATTAAACACCAGAAGTCTGGCTGTTTTCAAGTGTGCTTCCTAGGGATAACCTTGAGAACCCCTGGACTGTTACCAAACTCAGAAGAGAAAGTTTATAAATTCAAGAGCAAACATTTAGAAAGGAAAGTATTCTGAATTTTCTTCTAAATGGCTTTTGCTCAAAATTTAGTATGTATTCCCAACCTTTTCTTCCAATGTCTGCTTAGAATTCTATTTACTAGTAGCTATTAAGTTGGAGGACCTGCACTTCTGAAACATTTACTATGACTGCACCGTGAATTTAAAATCTAAAGAATATCAAAATGGAATTAGAGACCATGTCAGATTACAAATGATCTCAGAGGCCAGTCCTTCTTCTTCCAGTTTTGGACCATAAAGCCTACTGGACATGCACAGTGTGAAGATGTTGCAGTCATTCACATAAATCAAGGATGACAGAAGATATTTCCAGTGTCTGACTTTAGAAGTCCAGGCAAGATCATCGAGTCAAGCATGACCAATTCAGGGGAGTTCTGTGTTCATGCTGCTGTGCACTCCCATATCACTGACTCGATTCCTTATTTATTCTCTTCAGGGTAATGAATCTGTCCCAGAGTTGCTGCTGCATCTCCATGCATCATGGCTGCAGTAAGGGGTAGACCTCATTCATCCTGTGGGCACTTCTGATTTTTAGGAGGAGGGATATTAATTATAATTTGAAATTGCTATCTGTGGTAGTTTGAATGTAATGACCCCATAAGCCCTTTGGAAATGGCACTATTAGGAGATGTGGCTTGTTGGAGTAGGTGTGGCATTGTTGGAAAAAATTTGTTGCTGTAGGGATGGGCTTTGAGGTCTCATATATGCTCAAGCCATGCTCAGTGTCTCAGACCAACCACTTCCTGTTGCCTGCAAGTCAGGATGTAGGCCTCTCAGCTCCCTCTCCAGCACCATGTCTGTCTTTACATTGCCATGTCTGTCTTCACATTCAGTCCATGATAATGGACTGAATCTCTGAACTATATATAAGCTAGCCACCCCAATTAAATGTTTCTCTTTATAAAAGTTGTGGTGTTTCTTCACAGCAATAGAAACCCTAACTAAGACAGAACTTGGTACCAGGGACTGCGGTATTGCTGTGATAAGAGTGACCATGCTTTTGTTTGAAAGAATATGGACCTTGGAACTGTGAATTAGAAAAGTAGTTGAACATTTTTTTTCTTCATTTTCATTTTAATGTCACCATAGAGCAGTTAATAGATTATACATATTCTCAATATTTTCCAAACCAGAACAGTGATTCTGAAACTGCACATTAATATAATTTCAATAATAAAGCACTAGCTTAATTTATACAAAATTTATATAGATACCTTTATTAGTAAAAAACTCTGATGTTACAAATTTTCATCCCTTCTTTTATAATTATTTACCAATCTGACAACAATCTTACTGTCAGTCTGAAGCACCATTACTATTGTACACCTACAATTTTTTTATTTTATTTTATTTTACAATACAATTCAGTTCTACATATCAGCCACGGATTCCCTTGTTCTCCCCCCTCCTGCCTCCTCCCCTTCCCCCCAGCCCACACCCCATTCCCACCTCCTCCAGGGCAAAGCCTCCCCCGAGGACTGAGATCAACCTGGTAGACTCAGTCCAGGCAGGTCCAGTCCACTCCTCCCAGGCCGAGCCAAGGGACTCTGCATAAGCCCTAGGTTTCAAACAGCCAACTCATGCACTGAGCACAGGACTGGGTCCCACTGCCTGGATGCCTCCCAAACAGATCAATCCAATCAACTGTCTGACCCATTCAGAGGGCCTGATCTAGTTGGGGGCCCCTCAGCCATTGGTTCATAGTTCATGTGTTTCCATTTGTTTGGCTATTTGTCCCTGTGCTTTATCCAACCTTGGTCTCAACAATTCTCGCTCATATAAACCCTCCTCTTTCTCGCTAATTGGACTCCTGGAGCTCCACCCGGGGCCTAGCTGTGGATCTTTGCATCTAGATCCCTCAGTCATTGGATGGGGTTTCTGGCATGACAATTAGGGCGTTTGGCCATCCCATCACCAGAGTAGGTCATTTCAGGCTGTCTCTCGACCATTGCCAGCAGTCTATTGTGGGGGTATCTTTGTGGATTTCTGTGGGCCTCTCTAGCACTTTGCTTCTTTCTATTCTCATGTGGTCTTCATTTACCATGGTCTCCTACTCCTTGTTCTCCCTCTCTGTTCTTGATTCAGCTGGGATCTCTCGCTCTCACAGGCTCTCTTTCCCTTGACCCTCGCCCTTTATTACCCCCACTCATGTCCAGGCTGTTCATGTAGATCTCATCCATTTCTCCATCATTGGGCGATCCCCAAGAAAAGCAGTTGAACATTTTAAGTGCTGCTTAATGGGCCATCCTGGTAGGAACATAGAGGACAGTAGTGCTGAGTAAGTGTGATTTGAACTGTGGGTGTCTGGATCAAGAGGTTTCAGAGGAGATGAACGCTAATATGTGGCCTAGAGACCAGTCTTGTGATATTTTGGTGAAGAATGCAGCTACTTTTTGCCCTTATCTGAAAAGTCTGCCTGAGGCTAAAGTGAAGAGTTTTGGATTACTTCCATTGGCAAAAAGATCTCTCAAAACAGCCTATTACAACTCTGTCATGTGGTTATTAGTATTAACTCTAATGAAGATTTATAATGAAAAAGAGCAAGCTGAGAAAGGAAAAACACAAAATGTACAATTTGAGGAGAAAAGGAGCAGCAGGAAGTAGAATGTGTTCAAGGAGATACACAGATTAAGAAATGGAATAAAAGGAGTGGTGACCTCAGGGCAAGATCCCTCCCAGCTAAGTTTCCAACTTGTGAAAAGGAATTAAGAAAAGTTTAGAGCCAGGTGTGGTGGTGTACACTTTTAATATTAGCACCTGGAAAACAGAGGCTGATGGATCTCTGAGTCTGAGGCTAGCCTGGTTTACAGAGCAAGTTCCAGAATAGCCAGGCTGAGGCAGTGAAGGAAACCATCGAAGATAGAAAGTTGGTGAAAATGCAATTGAATGAGGAGGCTGTGCTCCATCCTCAGCAAGCAGCAGAACTTGGCAGCTTCTGTGACATGGTTCTGACTTTAGAGTCAAGGAAAGAAAAAAGGAGTTATGGAATATTCCTCCATGACTAAGGAAAGCTGATGAGGGCAAGCATGTGTCAGGGGTGTCCCTGAATAGAGGTCTAGAGAGGCCATTGTGTGAAGCTGTGAAGGTAAAGCCTATATTGCCTTGGAGACCCCAAGATGTTGGAGATGGCAGAACCATAGGATACCTGAGAAGAAGAGCTGCTAACAAGGAGTGAACCAGCCCAAGAGAGAGAAGTGTGTTACAGTCAACAAAGCTGAAAGGAGTTGGAGATCTGAAGAGCATTTTGACATCAGACATAGAGATGCAAAGTTTGGAGTGGAACCAGCACAAGAGAGAGAAGTATGTTACAGTCAACAAAGATGAAAGGAGTTGGAGATCTGAAGAACATTTTGACATCAGACATGGAGATGAGATGTAGAGTTTGGAGTTTGTCCAGATGGTTTTCAGTTTTTCTTTGGTCCAGTATTTCCTCACTATTCTCCCTTCACTATATTTTGGAATGGTAATGTATATCTTGTGCCATTGTATGTTGGAAGCATGTAATCTGTTTTTTGATTTTGATTTTATAGGGGATTACAGTTAAGAGACTGCATGAATCTCAAGAGACTTTGAACTTTGGACTTTAAAACATTGTTGAGACTGTGGAAGACTTTTGAAGTTGGACTAAATGTATTTTGTGTTATTGTATGGTTACAGGCTTATGGAGACCAAAAGTAGAATGTGGTAGTTTGAATGTAATTGCCCCCATAAGCTCATTGGGAGTAACACTATTATGAAGTGTGGCTTGTTGAAGTAGGTATGGCCTTGTTAGAGGAAGTGTGGCACTGTGAAGGCAGGCTTTGTGGTCCCATATATACTCAAGCCATGACCGGTGTCTCAGACCACTTCCTGTTGCCTGTGGATCAAAGATGTAAAACTCTCAGCTCCTTCTCCAGCACCATGTCTGCTTGCATACCACCATGTTGCACTGTGATGATAATGGGCTGAACTGTAAGCTGCCCAGCTAAATGTTTTCCTTTATAAGAGTTGCTGTGGTTATAGTGTCTCTGCACAGCAACAGAAACCCTAACTAAGATGCTATCTGTTTTTAACCTACTGTACCAAATTTATATACAAAAAAGAGGAGTCAATATTTTTAAAAATTTCTATAATGAAATTACTCTCATAATGATTTGACCAACTCTTTACATATGAATTGTAATGTCTTTTGGTCTTCAGTATTGATATATCTGCAGAGATGTACAGTTTGGGAATTGTTTTCTTCTTTAATTTTTTTTTATTTGTGACTATGAACTTTTTTCATGAAATAGATTCATTTTCAAACTCTGATAATTAATGATGATGAAGATGATGATATAATAAGGCTACCTTATAGAACTCCATACCAAAAGATGTAGCCAGACCTGTTTATTAATTGAATACTGTGTGTTCTTAGCACATACTGAAGGTTTCATGATTAAGTTGACAGATACAATCTGAATATTACTGTCTTCTTAGCTACTTTTCTATTTCTGTGAAGAGACACCATGACTCAGAGCTAGGAAACTTATAAAAGAAAGCATTTAACTGGAGGCTTGCTTATAGTTCAGAGGATGAGTTCATGACCATCATGGTAGGGAGCATGATGGCAGGCAGGCAGGTATGGAGGAGCTCACAGCTCACATCTGATCCACAAACAGAAGACAGAGAGATGGGTGAGGGGAGGCAGAGCCTGGTATGAAATTTTAAAACCTCAAATCCTTCCCACCCGTGACACACCTTCTCCAACAATCCCCTAGTCCTTCCTAAATAGTTGTGAACAAAACTCCTGAAAGAAGCTATACCTTTACATATGACGGACTGATTAGAATTCTAGTTCTGTGGAGAGGTTGGAATGTTGCAGGTTCAAAAGCTGTTTACCTTACCTTAGTCTAGTTCTAGCATCAGGACAGGTGCTCTTCGCTCAGAACTAACATCCTGTGACTAATAGATAGAAAGATGGAATCTAATAACTTAGCAGACCACTAGCTTCCACCAACCCAGAGCTCAGAGAGCACCTTGAGCCTACAGAAAAGTTCCCTTGCCCCCATCTCTTTGTGTCTGTCAATGCCTCACCAGTGTATTTTAAATTTGTCTTGATGAATGGCTTTCTTTGCTCTATAAAACTATAAAACTTCATGAAACTGCTTCCACATTGGAACATGGGATTTGGGGTAACCTAAATCTATGTTTAGCCAATCATTTGAAATTCTTGGAGAAAGGATTGGTCTGAGCTAGCTCGAAATCAGGCCCATTCAACAGTGGACAGAGGATGCAGAGACATATGGGTCAAAGATGGGGCCTCAGTACACCAGTCCAGCGGGCGTTTTGAGTAATGGACAGTTTTCCATGTGAATTCACATATACTTTGAATCCCCCTATCTCACTTGTTCGTCTCCTAGATAGCTTTCTGTTATTTTTACTTTGTTTCTCTCTCTCCTGGATTTATCCACACATCTCCTCTAGGCTTTTTTTTCCCTCTTAGGAATTTTCTACTTGAAAAGTGTTGGTTTAAACTCTCTCTGACACAGAGGAGAAATTAGATTTTTGCTTGCAGGTCTTACCTCTGTTTTAATGCCTGCCTCATGAATATAGTGTATGGCTGTCCCATAGGAAAAAACAAACCAAGTACGTCTTGAGTGTTGTATTTTAAAAACAGCGGGAAGGAGTCACACCATATAACAGGGTCCACATAGGAGGTTTGTTGAAGAGAGGAGAGAGAAAGGGGCAGAGAAGGGGCCAGAGACCAGTCCCTGGGGATGAGGAAGAAAAAGAGAAAGGAGGGAGAGAGAGACAGTGAGAAAGAGAGAGACACAGAGAGAGAGACAGAGAGACAGAGAGAGACACACAGAGAGAGACAGAGAGACAGAGAGAGACAGAGAGAGAGACACAGAGAGAGAGAGAGAGAGGACGTGTACAAGGCCCATCTTTTATAAGGAAACGTAGTGAATGCACACAGAGGTTGCTCTTAGTGGCTGCAGCTGAGATTATATCCTGTCAGGACCTTAAGGGCAGGCCAGTACAGATGCCTAACTGCTAACATTGAGTAATATAATCTGCCTAAATTTTTCCTGTCTGATTCTCATGATGTTTTATTCTCACGTAGGCTAAAAACCCTGAGCCCATCTGCATGCCTAGCTCACAACTGTGGTGAGATTTTGTTTGAGCTTTAGCAAACAAAGCTTGCCTGGGGATCAGAGTGCAGAGCTAGCCACTAGAGGCCAGGCAGTGGTGGCACACACCTTTAATCCCAGCACTTGGGATCTCATGCCTTTGATTCCAGCACTTGGGAGGCACACATTTTTAATCCCAGCACTTGGGAGGAGGAAACAGGAGGTGATACAGCTGGGTGGGGAGAGGAAGTGATAAGGCTGGGTGGAGACAGGAGCTAGCTCTTTTGATCTGAGGATTTGGTAGATGTAAGAAGTAGCTGTGGCTGGCTTCTTTGTGTCTCTGTTCTTTTAGTATTTACCCCTATATCTGACTCTGGGTTTTTATTAAGACCAATTAGAATTCATGCTACACACAACCTCTTTTCCCAAACTAGTCATAAAGCCTTTTGGTTTAGCTTTTTAGATGTTAGCTTGATTTAGCATGGCTTTCACTGGCTTCTGCCCAATTCCTCTGCCCTGTGGAACTATAAATCACAGTAACAGAGAAAGGACTGTGAATGGACAGTCACTGTCGTGCTGTTCTCTAGGTCCTGTCAGTTCAAGCACCAAGCGTTTCCTGAATTGTCGAAGGAAGATAGTTATGTTTATAACTAACTGATAGCCAGCACCGAGTTTATGCCAGGCTGTGTGTTCTGGGTTACTGCTTTTTAAACTCCCGTGACATACTGTCTCTATTTGAATAGATGGGAAATTACAGCTCACCTATACTGAGTCACTGAAGAGTATTGAATTCTCATGGCATTTTACTGCCCTCTCTTAGTAGGTCTCCTTTATGTGAAATGTTTTGTAAAGTGTGGTGGTTTGAATGAGAATGGCCCACATAGTATGTGCATATATTTGAATGCTTGATCCCTAGTTGGTAGAACTGTTTTGGGAAGGGTTAGATGTAGGCTTGTTGGAGGAGGTGTGTCACTGGGGATGTGCTTTAGATTTCAAAAGCCCACTGTCCTCCCATAGCTTTCTGTCTTGTGCCTGTGGATCAGGATGCAAGTTCTTAGCTAGTGCACCATGCCTGGCTGCCTGCTGCCACATTCCCTGCCATGATGGTCATGGTCTCCAGCCCACTGACACAAGCCCCCAGTTAAATGCTCTCTTTTATAAGAGTTGCCACGGTCATGGTGTCTGGTCACAGTAACAGAACAATGACTAGGACACAAAGCACCACATTCCTTCCCCAGACTGTGAGCTTCCTGAGGCTGTTTCTCATTCCTCACCTAGCTTTCCTGGGAGCTAGCGGAGTATTTTCATTACGTTTTTATGAATGAACTGAATTGCAGTTGATATAAATAGTCAGTTTGGATTAGGTATCCATGCAACCATGCGACTTTAGTATGCTTTGCTTTCTATGTAAAATTAAAAGGATGGTCTTTGTGGGTTGCCTGTTTAACAAGATTGTACTTTTTACTCCTGGAATAGATTGGGTTTATCTTTGTGAAATCCTTTGATATTTTGAAGAAATTGGAATGTAGGAAGCTAAATTATATTTTATTTTTCAAATACCTATACTATTTTTTTTATCATTCCTTCTGTGGCTTATCATTTATTGTATGTTTATAGTATATATTACTAACGGAAGGGTTAATTTGTTCTATTTTGAATGGGAAAGAAATTGTTAAAAAATAGCTGTTTTTATTTCATGTTTAATATTTATTAACATGATCTGTGGGAGACCAATTAAGGCATTCAATATCTGTACTGAAAGTAGGAAATTATTAACTTTGCATATTCCCAATGGAGCATTACAGACCACAACCTATGTTGGAAAATAATTGACAAAAATGAAATTATTTATAAGATGTTCTAAGCACATGAATTTGAATTAGATACTATTTTCATTCCAAGGCTTTCTTTTGCTTTACCAATAAATGCATCTCTGAGTTTATGAGGCTGTTGAGGTAAAATATTTAATTTCAGAAAATAAATTTTAAATTTATATTCAAAACCCTGGATAGTATGTATATAGGTATACCTGGGGGTGCCCACATTTGGTATCAGGGGAAATCTGTTTAAAGTTCATTAATATTGTTTTACTATGAAGACACACATGTTGTAAGCTCCTACAGATGATTCTGACTGATACTCCAAAAAGCTCCAAGATCTTGAGTTGCAGTTTATTTATTTTAATTAATTAATTAGTTGATTAATTAATTTTTTGGTTTTTCAAGATGAAGTTTCACTTGTGTAGCCCTGGCTGTCCTGGAATTCACTCTGTAGACCAGGCTGACCTTGAACTCACAGAGATCCACCTGCCTCTGCATCCCAAGTACTGGGATTAAAGGCGTGTACCACCACTGCCTGCCTGAGTGTCGGCTTGTTTTAAATATATGTTATGTTTTTAACTTTTAAAGATATGCACTTTAGTGTGCTATTTAAGCTTTCTTTCCCTTTTCATAATACAATGTACATTCTGTACATTTCAATCAGCATATCTAAGCACCGGATGTTCACTAAGCAAATTTATGTATATTAATTTAATATATATTTAGTTAATATATATTAGTAATATGTTAATAACACATACATATATAGACACGCATAACAGTATAGAGAAACCGAAACCACAACAATGACTATTAGGTAGCTGCATCAATATTAAATCATAGAGCGTATTTCTGTGGTCAGACAGCTAGATGTTAGGCGAGTCCTTGGTGCTTTGTAGTTACACATTTCCAAGCACAGCCTCTTCCTCTCTGCTGCTGTCACCACTTGTCCCTTCCCCTCACCCTTGTCTATTTCCTGTCATGGTGCCCAGCCTCCCACTGGCCCCCGTTTCTACGCTCACCCACTTCTTCTCTGAACAGCTGTCTCAGATTTCTTTTTCAGTCTGTAAATATCATCTTTTCCTGCTCTAACTTAAACTCTGCACTGCCTTCCAGTCACGTCACAAATAAAATTCCAACACTACCTCACAATCGAAATACCTCCCAAGATCTGGTCCCAGGCTACCTTCCCTCTAAGAGAAAGTTCCTAAACTATAAAGGGAAAATATAATGAGGTGTACGTAGGAAAATTTAATGTGTGCCCACACTCAGCATAGCAATGAAAAAATGTTAAATTAAGACAAACATACAAACATGCAAAGTATGCAAATATTTAATGATAATTAAACTAATAATTATTAATCAGCTATTCAGTTTGTATGTTCCTCCCCCCTTTTTAAAATGAAGGATTGAAGCCGGGCGTGATGGCGCATGCCTTTAATCCCAGCACTCGGGAAGCAGAGGCAGACGGATCTCTGTGAGTTGGAGGCCAGCCTGGTCTACAGAGTGAGTTCCTGGACAGCCAGGATTACACAGAGAAATCCTGTCTCAAAAAAAACAAAAACAAAAAATTAATTATTAGAGCACCTGTATTTTATTCTCATTTTTATTACTTCTTTGAGAATTTCATACAGTGTGTTTTGATCACATTCACCCCTTCCTCTAACTGCCCCCAGGACCACTCCTTTTCACTCCCCACCCAACTTTGTGTTCTCTCTCTTTTTTCAAACTCATCAGATCCAATTTGGGCTGCCCATATATTCTTGGATGTGTGGTCTTCCACCGGAGGATGGTCAGTCTATTAGAGGCTACACTCTCAGAGAGAACCAACTCACGGTCTTCAGCAGCTACCACTTCCTAATAACTCCTCACTAGATCTGGGACTCCATGCCCTCTTCTCTTCTCTGAGCTGGGAGTTTGTCTGGCTCGAGTGTGCACAGGTTTTGTGTGTGTGTCGTGGCTACCATTGTGAGCTCATCTGTTTAACTGTCTTGCTGTGTCCAGAAAACATTGTTTCCCTAAAGCCATTCACCAGCTCCTGACTCTTACAATCTCTTCACCCCCTCTTACACAATGGGGGTATGATATAAATGTCCCATTTAGGGCTGAGCATTCTGCAGTCATTTATTTTCTGCACGTTGGTGGGTTGTGGGTCTTTGTATTATCACTATCTACTGCTAAAAGAAGCTTTTCCAATGAGGGTTGGGAAATGCATTATCTTATAGATATAGCAATAGATCATCAGGAGTTGGCTTAATATGATGACTATTTAGCAGACTAAGGGTAGTAGCATCACCCCTAGGTCCTAAGGCCTGTCCTTGGCCCAACAACAGCATAAAATCTGATTTTCATCTTATGGAATAGTGATCAAATACAATCAGGAAGTGATTGGTTTCTTCCATGATATTCATGCTACTATTGCACCAGTATTGGTGAAATTATTAAGGCCACTCCATGTAGTTAAAAGGGAGGTTTATTTTGTGGGGTAACTTACAAGTGAAGGGAGAGGTAACAGGGTCTGGGAAAGGTGTAGCGCAGTCCGGCGGTGTTCTCTGGACTCGGTCTACCTCCAGTGTCCAGGGTCCAGGAACCAAGAGAGCCATTGCATCTGGATCTTGGGTCTTCAGGGGCCTCTCTTGGCCCTGCCTTGTAGGCGTGACAGTTACCGAAGCCTCAATGGGGGTTGGAACTTCCAGATCAAAGCTGGAATGGCTACCCACTACACACCAGTGGGCATGTCTTACTAGGCTATCATTATTATAGCTTGAAGGATTGACAGCCGGGTAAGATTCATGTTTACCTGTCTTCTCTGGTAGCCTGCCCTGCACCTACCGGCACTGTGAAAGCTAGCCAATAGGGTTAAAGCTTTCAGGGTGAGCACCAGCTTGATTTCTCCATGTTCTATGACTCAAATATAAGGTGTTTTCAGTAACAGTGCTCAACAGACATTTTATTTTTCTTTCCTTCTTTTTGATTATTAAATGAGTTCTTGAAGCCGGGCGGTGGTGGCGCATGCCTTTAATCCCAGCACTCGGGAGGCAGAGCCAGGCGGATCTCTGTGAGTTCGAGGCCAGCCTGGGCTACCAAGTGAGCTCCAGGAAAGGCGCAAAGCTACACAGAGAAACCCTGTCTCGAAAAACCAAAAAAAAAAAAAAAAAAAAAAAAAAAAAAAAATGAGTTCTTGACAATTTCTTACATGTGTACAATACACTCTGGTTACTCTCTCCCTGAAAAGCTTTCTCTTATCTCCCTCTCATCCCTACGACCTCCAACCTGTTCTTTTTCCAGATTCACGATTTTTGGTTTTGTTGTGTGACCCATTTCCTTTAATGGGGCCATTTATCTGACTATTGGATTGGAATTATCCCCCGGAGCTTGGCGGAGTCAAGAGTCAACACACAACTGCAAACAGTGACTCTTCCTTGCCCTGGATCTATCCATAGAAAATCTACCCACCAGCAGCGAAGGATAGCCCTCCTCCTCACATCTAGGCTGCTTCCAGTCCTTGGCTATTATGAAAAGAGCATTAGTGAACATGGATAAGGAAGTATCTCTGTAGTTGGATGTACAATCCTTTGGGTATATGCTGGAGAGTGGTATAGCTGGACCGTGAGGTAGATCCATTGAACTGCCACACTGACTTCCACAGTGGTAGTACAGTTTGCACTCCACCAGCGATGAAAAGCGGTTCACTTTTCCCACATCATCACCCTCATTTTAAGCTCTCATTTTTAAAAGACTGTCTATTTTTAACTTTGGCCATTCTGCCTGGAGTAAGATGAAGTCTCAACGTAGTTTTAATTTACATCTCCTTGAAGGCTAAGGCTGTTGAACATTTCTTTGTCAGCCGTTTGTATTCCATCTTTTGAGAGCTCTCGTAGTTCTGCACCGCCTTTTAAAATGTTTAACTGATATCCACTTTTTAGCTCTTTGTATATTTTAGATACTGTCTATTGAAGGTGCCATTAGTCAGGATCTTTTCTCACTCTGTGGCCTGCTGCTTTGCCTGAATCATAGCGTCCTTTTCCATGCAGAAGCCGTTCGGCTTCATGAGGTCCTGTTTATTAACTGTTGGTTTTAATACTTGTGCTGTTGGTGGTCTGTTCAGAAAGTCTTTTCCTGTGCCAATGAGTTCAAGGCTACACCCCACTTTCTCTTCTATCAGGTTCAGGGTATCTAGTATTAGGATGAAGTCCAAAATCCATTTGAGGTTGAGTTTTGTGCAAGGTGCTACGTATGAATCTATTTACATTCTTCTATGTCCAGTTGTTCTATTTGTCCAACATCATTTTTTTTGAAGATGGAGTGAAATCTTCTGTAGTACAATTTGAGATTGGGGATGGTGATATCTCCAGCAATTCTTTTATTATTCAAGATTGTTTTAGCTATCCTGCTTTTTTTTTTCTATATGAAGTTGAAGATAGTTTTTTTTTCTTTTCAATATCGGTGAAAAATTGTGTTGGAATTGTATTGAGTCTGTAGATTGCTTTTGGTAGGATGGCCATTTTCACTGTATTAATACTTCTACCCAAACCACCATCCAGGGACTTACAGAATGTCTTATCTGCCATCATGGTATCCCACACAGTATTGCTTCTGACCAAGGAATTTACTTCATAGCCATGAAGTACGACTGAGGGCCCCCAATCATGGACTCCATCAGTCTTGTATGTTCCCTACCATCCTGAAGCAGCTCCCTGATAGAATGATGAGGTAGACTTTTGAAGACATAGTGCCAGTGACAGTAGCCTGGAGGCTGGAACAGGGTTCTCCAGAAGGCAACATGTTCTTTAAATCAACATCCAATGTATGGTATGGTTTCTCCCCTAGCTGGATTCATGAGTTCAGGGTAGAGAAGGGAATCGTTCCACCTCACTATCACCCCTAGTAACCCGCTAGGAAAACATTCACTTACTGTTTCTGCAACTTCAGTTCTGCTGGCCCAGAAGTTTTAGTTCCAGAATGGTGAGAGACCCTGCCACAATAAATATTCTGTTGAACTGGAGGTCAGACATCCCCCTGGTCAATTTGGACTTCTGATGCCTTTAAGCCAGCAGGCTAAGAAGGGAATAATAGTGTTAGGAGGAGTGATTGATCCAGATTACCATGGGAAAATTGGATTATTTTCTATAATGGAGAAAAGAAAGATTATGTCCAGAGGGCAAGATATTCTTCAGGATGTCCCTTCGTGTTGCCATGTCCTGTGATTAACGTCAATGTGACACCCTAATTGAGGCAGGATGACAGAGGGCACAGAGCAATCAGGAATGAAGGTCTGGGTCTCTCCTCCAGGAAAAGAACCAAGAGTACTGAAGTACTTGCCAGAGGTGGAGGAGGCACAGAATGGGTAGTGAGGGCGTGAGAAGTCTGGGTAGGGAGTGTACTCATAATTTCTAAAGGTATTTTTAATTTATGCAAACCAGGGAATGCCCTGCACGTTTAATTTCTTTTAGTATTTGCATGGTTTGGATATCAAGAGTTAGAAAGTACTCATTTTACTATATTTTTAATGTGTTAAAGAGAGGTCTATCAGTCTTGGAATGTTTGACTGGATTATTTATGGGGATATTTGATCCTGATTTCTTTCCTTGGGAACATTTTAATCAATAATCTGCTCTCCTTATTTGTTATTGTTCTGTTCAGCCCTTCTACTTCTTGATTCTATTTCCTCAGTTTTGGCAGTTTTTGTATGTTTCTAAGGAATTCACGCATTTTTAATAGCTAATTTATTGATATTCCATTATCATAATCTCTGGCATTTGTATTTCAGAAATATTTTAATACCTCCTTTATATACTATTCTATTTATTTGAGTTCTCTTCTTTCTTGGCTAATCTAAGAGTTTGTTAATTGTGTTTAGTTTTTCAAAATAACTCATTTTTTTCTGACTTTTGTGTTTATTTCTCTGACTTATTGCCATTCCAATCTTTATTATTTTCTTTTTCTGCTAAGTGTGCAGTCATACTTCTTCTTTTCCTTTAGATGTAAAATTAATTAATTTGTGCCTCCTTCTTCTTTTTCTTGGCTGGATTGGAACCTGCTATTACCTGCCTCTGCTTCCAAGTTGTGGGATTAAGAGCATGTACCATCACGCTTGGCTGGGTCTTTGTTATTTCCTATGTAGGTATTTATATCTGTAAACTTCCTTTTAGTTATAGGTGAAGGATTCCGAGGTTGTGGGAAACTATGCATAGATGAGTTTATGCTGTCAACATAGGAAAGGAATGTGGAGATGTGCACTAACCACTGGCCTTGGCTGCTCCTGATGGCTGTGTTGGGTGCTGGTGGACCGGTACATGTTTGGTTTGCCGTCAACAACACACTTACGTTCATACTTTAAAAACCAACTTTTAGTGAGAACATAAAATCAGCAAAGGGCCTACCTTTACCTCCGTTGACTCCCACAGTATTTTGTATAAGTTGGAAAGTTAAATCAATTTAGGGTTCTTCTGTAGATGCTCCCAGTAGATTTAAAACAACAAACATAACACACCAAAACAAAACAAAAAACCCAAGAAAAACAACAACAAACAAACAAATAAACACACACACACACACACACACACACACACACACAAAATCCCAGAAAAAACCCCTGTGCCATCCCAGGTGGTAATGAGAAGAGAGCTTCAAGCCTGTCCTCACCATGTCTAATTAACAGCTCTTTCATAAATAAAAAGTGGAATGGGAAAAAGAAAGTCAAACATGGAGTTACTCATTCACAATGACAACTCTGGTGGACTACGTGAGTCCAAACCCTTCAGTTCTTCCCATATTGTTCTGAGCACTTCATGGGGTCAAGGATGTACGTCCTTCCTTCCCACCTCTGTATCCTTTTTTTTTTTTTTTTTTTTTTTTTTCCTGTCAGGCTGGTATATTCTCAGTATTATATTTTCAACTTCCAGAATTTCATGAAGAATGCTTGCATGTCAGAGAGGTCAATATGGGTTAAAAATAATATTTGAACTTCAGCCAATAGCCAGCAAGAATATTTACATTATGTTCCAGTGTCCACAGGAGTGGTTCTACAGAATGGAATGCTTCCAATTGCTACATGAGCCCAGAGGAGGATCTTTCTCCAGATGAACCTTCAAATGAGACCCCATATCTTCCCCCAAACTTGACTGAAACCCAAACTTAAGCAGAACATGTTCTTTTTTTTTTTTGTGGTCTGATTGTTCTTTATTTTATATCTAGAATCCACTTATGAGTGAGTACATACCATGACTGTCTTTCTGGGTTTGGGTTGCTTCACTCAGGATGATTTTTTTCTAGTTCCATTCATTTGCCTGCAAATTTCATGCTTTCATTGTTTTTCTCTGCTGAGTAGTACTCCATTGTGTATATGTACCACATTTTTTTCCATTCATTCTTCCATTGATGGGCATCTAGGTTGTTTCCAGGTTCTGGCTATTACAAATAGTGCTGCTATGAACATAGCTGAGCATGCATCTTTATGGTATTAATCAGCATTCCTTGGGTATATGCCCAAGAGTGGGATAGCTGGGTCTTGAGGTAGTTTGATTCCTATTTTTCTGAGAAACCGTCATACTGATTTCCACAGTGGTTGTACAAATTTACATTCCCACCAACAGTGGAGGAGTGTTCCCTTTGCTCCACATCCTCTCCAACATTGGCTGTCATTGGTGTTTTTGATTGTAGCCATTCTGACAGGTGTAAGGTGGTATCTCAGAGTCATTTTGATTTGCATTTCTCTGATGATTAAGGATGTTGAGCATTTCTTTAAATGTCTTTCAGCCATTTGTAGTTCTTGTTTTGTGAATTCTCTGTTTATCTCTTTAGCCCATTTTTTTAATTGGACTGTTCAGTATTTTGATGTCTAGCTTCTTGAGTTCTTTATATACTGTAGAGATCAATCCTCTGTCAGATGTGGGGTTGGTGAAGATCTTTTCCCAATCTGTTGGCTGTCTTTTTGTCTTATTGGCTGTGTCTTTTGCCCTGCAAAAGCTTCTCAATTTCGAGAGGTCCCATTTATTAATTGTTGTGCTCAGGGTCTGTGCTGTTGGTGTTTTATTTAGGAAATGGTCTCCGGTGCCAATGTGTTCAAGAGTGCTTCCTACTTTCTTTTCTATTAAGTTTAGTGTAACTGGATTTATGTTCAGGTCTTTGATCCACTTGGACTTGAGTTTTGTGCATGGTGACAGATATGGATCTATTTGTAATCTTTTACATATTGACATCCAGTTATGACCACCTCTGTATCCTTGATGCACATTTTAGTGCCTGGTACAGGGGATGCTTAGAAACTGGTTAATTTGTTAACTCTTTTCCAAGTGATTTGTGTGCAGTTCCAGTTTGCAGAGTGTCTTATCATTATCTCTGCTCACTCTGAGACTGTGTGACATTGCCATTATTTTTTGGCATATCTTCCTGCTAGACAGATTATAATTTATTCAGTGGAAAGTTAGATTTTTATTCATTTTCTCTATACACTGCAGAACAATTAATTTAGTAAATTCTGAATACAGTAAACTATAAATAAGCATCTTTCTATTTTTCCAGGTCTTTCTTAGAAACACAATCCCAACAATTATTTGACTGCAAAAGATATAATTCATTGAATTTACCAACTTCATAATAGTTTCGTGATTTTTTTTTTTTTTTTTTTTTTGAGATTGGTGGGAGGAAATCTCAGCATGCAGCTCTCCCTGGCTTGGAACTTGCTTTGTAGCCTATTCTGGCCTCTAACTCACAAATGCTAACATGCCTGACTTAACCTCACTGTTGTTTTGATAGCAGCTGAGTCCACAGCCTCCTTCAGTCCCCTGGAGTTCATCAATGCTGTACTCATTGTCTTTATAAGACCTCAACTCTTTCTTCCTACTTCTCTTTAAAATAATTCTTACCTTTCTGCATGAGGCCCTTCTCCTTTATAAGGCTGAGTATTGATATGTGGGAGGACTTTCTTGTCAGACTTGCTCTTGGGGACCACCATCCCCCCAAATAATGACATGGAGACTTATTATTAATTATGAAAGCTTGGCCTTTAGCTTAGGCTTGTTCCCAACTAGCTCTTATAACTTAACCTATTTATGTTAATCTACATTATATCACATGCTTCTTTACCTCTCCTCCATTCTGTACATCCTGTGTCTCACTGGTAATATCCTGCTGCACCAGATTCTAACCCTCAGTTCCTCTTTCTGCCTGGAAGTCCCGCCTAGTCTCTCCTGCTTGGCTATTGGCCATTCAGCTCTTTGTTAAGCCAATCAGGTACCTTAGGCAGGTGAGGCAAAACATAGATACATCTTCACCCAGTGTAAACAAATATCCCATAACATTGTTATATATTGATGATGCCAAAGCAGATGTATCTAATTTGAGTCTTCCTCCTGTCACTGAAGTTTCCATACCCACATGCTTACTCTCCCATCTCCATTCACCTGACGGTTTTCATCTCAAAACCTGTCCAACACGGAACTTATTCTCTACCCTTACATCGAATATGTACCTCTAGTAGTTTTCATCACTTCAGGAAGGAGCCATCCTGTCCTTTCAGTGAGTCAGTTGAATCACGACTCCCTTCTTTAAGCCTAATCGATAACTCCTTGGTCAGTCTAAGGCAAAGCGTACATACACATTATTCAATCTATTCTCTTTACCTGCCTCAGTGCTGTCCTGGTCCGGACCACCGTTATCTCCTGTCTGACCACATATGTGGCTGTCCCTGTAGAATGGGCTCCACTTCCTCCACTCCAGCTCTGAGCAGATCCTGAGGAGAGTCTTGTGAGGGGCCCGAAGCCCTGCCACTCTGCTTGTGGAAGCCCTGATGGCATCTCCCTCACGCTGCATCCCTGTGCCCCCTCTAGCTGACTTTGCTCCATGTATCTTTTCTCCCTGGACACTTCCCTCTGGCCACAGTTGTAATGGATTCGCACGGAGGGAATGTAGATTTAGCTTACATGGGAACAACACTGATTTACGTGAGGAGATATATCAGCCTTTAGCATACTTGAAGCTGTACTCAATTTTTACCTATGAAGAAAATATCCAAAAGACTGCTGGCAACCATTTCAGGGAAGTTTTTCACAAGACAAACACCTTTGAAAATAAGAATTTGTTTCTCAGTAGGTCTGGGCGATCTGCTCAGGTTCCTCTGATGCTGCTGCTCTTGTTTATATGTAAAACATTATAATTAAAAAAGTAAAGTACTTTTCCTAGAGCATGATTATGCTTACCTACTAGAAGATGATTAATTAAAATTTGAAGGTGGTAATTATTGTTTTTCTATACAGGCCATCATTTTCAATCACCAAAGAGTTCATATTGAGATTTAACCACCCACAGAGTCCAGCAGAAAAGGAAGAATTGTTGGAACAAGCTAGAAGACTACTCATTAGGTGCAAGGTAAGGGTCAGTTCCCTGGTTGCTCCATATGCAAACTTCATTTGTAGTTAGTAAATGCTTACTTGCTATATATTATTGAAAGAAAAAATAGCCAGGCGGTGGAGGTGCACACCTTTAATCCGAGTACTTGGGAGGCAGAGCCAGGCGGATCTCTGTGAGTTCGAGGCCAACCTGGGCTACAGAGCAAGTTCCAGGACAGGCTCCAAAGCTACACAAAGAAACCCTTTTTTGAAAAACAACAACAACACCAAAAAAAAAAAAAAAAAAAAAAAGAAAAGGAAAAAAAAAAGATGTGGGTACATACAACTACCTTTGTAAGTAGATGGAGCTAAAATATTAATGTTCATTAAATTTAAGTTTATAACCTAATAATTTTGGTGAGAAGTTTTTACATAAGAGAAAAATGTAAAGTTTTCTCTAACTCTGATCAAAAAACATTGGCATGGAAGAATGGTTTTCAGACTATAAATAAGAAGTAATAAAGCCAGAGAACAAACAAACGAAGGGATGCACATTTCCATTTGCTGTTTTCATGATTTGCTTCTCCATCACAGAGGAAGCTGGGTCTCAAGATGCTGGGCTCTGGGAAGCATGTGCATCTTCCGACTGCGTGGGCAGAGGTCATCTATCTGGCTCAGTGCAAAGGGGAGATTCAAGATGGTATGTGTGGATCCAATTGCAGGTGAACCCCAAGTGTTTGTAGATTTGCAAAGAGATGATTTGAGAATTTAAAGTTTTAGTAAACTTAAAGTAAGTTTGTAAATTCTCCATTCTCCATCAGAATACCTCATGATGTTTCAATTATGAAAGTTTCCTCTGTAATTTTGAGCTTAGGACTTTGACTATTAAATTTTTTTTTTTTTTTTGAGACAGGATTTCTCTGTGTAGTTTTGGTGCCTGTCCTGGATCTCACTCTGTAGGCCAGGCTAGCCTTGAACTCACAGAGATCCAACTGGCTCTGTCCCCCAAGTGCTGGGATTAAAGGCATGTGCTACCACCGCCCGGCTGACTATTAAACTTTTTAATTACAAAAGAGTTTTTTAAAAGCTTTTTCTCAGTATAGTCATTATATCTTTCTGCAAAATAGGTAATTAATTTAAAAGTCACTGTATACTGTTTTTGAATAAGTCTAGTTACGGCAGATACCTAGATAAAGGTGTTTTTGTGCTTTATATTCTTACTTATAAAACATTAATCAAATGGCCATTGCCTTGGCTTTTTTCTTTCTGCTTTAAAACAAGAAGCGTTGCTCACGACCTTTTTTTCATTTATTACTTCTCACTTACATGACTTCTTTCAAGCAACCTCTATCCAATCTAAAAAGGAAATTAAATAACATTATTTTTAAGGGGATAACATTCCTTCTCTCGTTAAACTAAATGTTATGTGTACGCCTTATAAAATGAGTTTGGGGATGTTAACTGCCAGGGCCAGAGGATATTTCCCCTGTGAATTGGGATTTGTAATGCTGGCTGACAGCTCACTTAACTTGTTTTTATGGCTCCACATCCGGGCACTCCCACCTCTATTGGATGTTAAACAGATTTTGTGGGAGGGAGGTCTTGTGGTCTACCACCAGCCAGCAGCCTCCTTGCTGTCTGGGAGAAGGGAAAAAGGAGAGAGAGGAAGGGAAAAAGAGAGGGAGGAGAGGGGCGTGGGGCGGGGGTTTAGGTAGAGGCTGTGTTTCTTTCCGGGATTTGGCCTTGGAAATCACCCACTGTCATTTCTTCCGGGTTCTATTGATTGAAGCAGTTGCTAGGCCGGCTGAGGTTTGGGTTGCCTCTCACTAGGAAGGGTAGAAAGCATTTATGGGTACAGCAGAACCCCAGAATCTGAAGGACAAATAGTGAACTGCAAGGTGGAAGTATAATATGCAAAAAGGCAAGATTAATTTTTCAGTGACGCAATCTCATGTTGTTGACGTTTCAGAAGCTTTAAATATGCTCCATGCCTCCCTGGACCACGTTTCCTTTGATTGTGATCAGCTTCCTGCCCTCTTTTTTCTCGCGGAATCAGTTTTATACCGATTGTGTTGTGATGCATTCATGAAGGGCTTTTTATATTCAGTTGAAATAAAACTGCTTAAGGTATGTTTTAAATTTTAGAAAGTGTTTTAATTGTTATAGATGGAAATGATAGGAAACTACAGTGGTGTCATCTGCTTCAGGATCAGACAGGGCATTAGCATTTACTAGGATAGTTTCACAATCTTTGAGTGTGACTAGTAGATTGCTGCTTGATAGCCAAGCTGAAATAGTTTGAGAAAACAGAATTTCACAAACTGCAAGAATGTATTTAAAAATCATTATACTGTTCTTCCAAGTGTGCATAGATTTACTTTTAAAAGTTAAAAAGAAAAAAAATTATTTACTTTTATTTTATATATATGGGTCTTTTGCTTGTGCACATGCTTGTGTGTGTGTGTGTGTGTGTGTGTGTGTGTGTGTGTGTGTGTGTGTGTGTGCTAGTTGTGAGCTTCCATGTAGGCGATGGGAACGGAACCCAAATCCTCTGCATGAGCAACACATGCTCTTAACCACTGAACTCTCTCTCTAGCCCCTTCTTTTAGGGAATTTTAATGCTATGTCCTTTATTTAAAACTTCTGAGAAATAACGTTAATCTTTCAATTGAGGTGAGTGGTCCCATCCCCAGTCTGTCATTCTAGAGAGACCCAGCGAGGAGCCATCATCATATGGGCTACGCTTTGGAAAGTCCCTCGTCAAATGCTTCTAGGATTCATAATAGCCATAGTTTACATGGAAAATTTATTATAAAAATAATTTTACAAATACCTAGTGGTTTTATTGCAAATAAATTAGGCTTAAATAATGGTTTTATTATTACCAAAAAGGAAAGAAAGATTAGAAAGATTTCCTTAAGATTGCAGTGCATGTAGCATGTCCGTAAAACAAGTGAAATTGATTGAGCAAACTATGTATTTTACAGCTTTTGTTATAAGGGAATATTCCTGAATCTACCCACCATTATGGAGTTTTGGGGAGATAGTTATATTTTATCCTCATGACCCCAGTCTTGGAGCTTTCTGAAAGTTCTCTCTCTGGTCTGGACTCCTTCAGATGCCTTTGGTTGTTCTCTCTCCCTTATCCTCATTGAAGCCTTCTTACTAGTCATGGAGCAGCCATCTTGGTGGCTTCTCTACTGTGTTCTTGCATACACCAGCAACAGTACCTTTCAATAAAATTTTTCTGTCAAAAAAAAAAATAGCAGAAGGGAGGCTTCCAACGGTCTTTTAGTTTCACAAGGAGCATTCTACAAACCCCAGAATGGGGCTGAGGCACACAGGCCATTCTTCTCCACTGGCTAGTTTGTATTGGCTCAAACAATAAAGAGTTAGCTCTTAAATGAATGATCTGAAAACTAAGTGGATTGAAAGTCCACTGGACTTTAGACAAATAATGTCTCTCCAGGTTTTCAAAACCTTTCCTGCTGAAATGCTAAGTTATTTAAACTGTTATATAATTTTTTTCACCTGTTTTCAAGATGGAGGCTACTATAGCCCATACACTGTGAGACACAAATAAGTCAACATGTCTCATACACTGAAGCATTTATCATCGTGCAAACTATGTAGTCACATGCTGATCATTCAAAGCTGCTACAAGAATCTGTCCATACAAATTACTCAACCTGAAGATGAGAAGCTATAGGAGTGTTTTTTTAAAAAATTAAATGATTTGGCATTTAATCTAATGTGGAAGCAATACATCCAGAGATGAAGCTGAATTATGTAATTACTTTTTCTCCAACCGAAATCCAAGTCGAGACATGGAGTGAGGTCGCTGGAGAAGCTCAGAGACAGTGGTCTTGCTCGGTGCTTCCACAGTGTCTGTGTCCACTTGATTCCACCTTTTTCATGGCAAGCATGCCTGCATGTGGTTTCCATGTCTCCCACCTGTATCTTGATGACCAGCCTGCCCCCAACTTAGGCTTAAAAGCCATCTTATAGTAAAGACCAACTAGGCTCATCCCTGTTTATGATTAAACCTTTGTTTCTCAAGGACTGGGCTATGCCCCGCATGTAACCTTAACTATAAATGGTTCTGTACTGTCTGTTCCAGGAAATAGCAACCAGGTTTTTGTTTCAAAAGTTGTTTATAACCATCTTACAACCCTACTTTTGTTTCAAAAGATTTCTATGACTACCTGTTGTTAGGAATACCTTGTTAAGACTACCTTGCAATCATGTCTTCGTTTTAGGAGGTCATTATGACTAAATTGTTATGCTTATGTTCTGCACCTATAACTCCACCTATTTTGCAAGCCAACCTTTCCCCCCCCCATTTGGAAACCCTCTACCTTTGAGCTATAAAAACCTTGTCCTTCCCACCTCCAGTGCTGACCTTGAATCTTTGGGATTAACAGATGTACACATTATTCCACAGGGTTAACTATTCCTCCAATTCCTTCAGCATGGCTTATGGTGAACTTGCCTTCCTGAGGGGTTGTCCTTTCCTTGACCAGATGATTGGCCATCCTGTTAAGGGACAAGGCAATGGCATGTCACCACTCAGAGGTAGATTCTTTTGGTTGGAAAGCAGCAGTTTTCCCTAAATTGGCCTTCAATGCTACTGCAGCAGCATTGCCTAAGCATCCCGATCTCTGTCGTTGCCATTTTGTTCCTCATTTAATGAAACAATTAAGGCCTGATTAAATAAGTAATACATGATTCCCGAACATCATCCCAGCTCCAGATTTTGTGCACAGTCTTTCCTTTTATCGATTTTCTAAATGTGGAATCTTAATTTTTGAAGCATTCTTCTGAAAGTATAGTGAATAATATATATAAAAAAACCCCACCAGCTTGACACATGTGAGCTATAAATAAATAAATAAAGCACAGTTTGACACTTGTGCTTCTCTATAAATACGAAAACACAAAACAAGATAATTCTTGTGTTGCATTTATGTCCCAGTCAGAGAGCGGTGTCAGGGAAATGAGAGAACAGGTAGAAAGAACAATGAGGAAGAAGTAAAGGTTAAGGAAGAGAGGGCGGGAGAGAGAAAGACACTTTAGACACAGAGATCCATGTGGGAGACAAAGCCTGAGTTGTCAGACTGCAGAGAGAAAACGTAGTGTATAGAGAGGAGTCCCCAGAATCCCGAGAGACAGGGAAAGGGCGATCTTCAATAAAAAATGGCCTTTAGAGCTTTAGAAATGAAATCTTAAACTGTTTCCCTCAGACGTAGTGTAACTAAGGACACCCTATGGATCAGGTGACATTGACTATGAAATTAGATGCTTTATTATTCCTCTCAGTATAATCACCAATCCTTTTTAAAATCCCAAGCAGTTTTCCCCCGTGACTAGCTGTTTAGTCTTCATCTTTAATTACGGGAGCTTGTGCCTGTAAGAGCGTTGTTGGACCTACTGCTGTATGTTGCTTGGCCTGTAGATTTTCATTTCCTGTCCTTGAACTTCCCGTTCTTGGAGTCAACTGCATGCAGAGACCCCTCTGCACGAGCTGCAAACACTTTATTGTCATGGATAAGTCTAAAAGTCGGTGTTCCTATGTTTTAGAAAGATTTCTAAATACCAATTCCTCTTCATCAAATTAATTTTAATAAGAAAGGTAAAAATAAAAAAGCTGGTCGAGATTCAGTGATTACCTGAAAGTGAGCAGATTTGGGGAAAGAGCATCCTAGCCCCACATCCCTGTAAGAGCGTTGGTTTTTCTTATTTCCTTAGTAGTGCTGGGTGAGGCATACTGTTGTATTTTAACATGTACCTCAGTTCATATTTTGCACCACTGTTCAAGTGTTTGATGTCTTTCACATGCAGACTTGGTGGTAATTGTTTCTGCTATTTCACAGGGCTCCGCGATTTAGTAACTTACACAGAATGCAGTCTATTTGCTTTAAAATTTATGTTTTTTTTCACATTATTATATGAAATATCATGTATTCCATGGTTTTGCAGATAATCCACTTTCTGTAGCTTGTGTAAAACTGCCCATGTTTAGCTATAGATGTATTTTTTGGTTACAGAAATAAGAGTTTGCAGTGTTTACTGTGTGATATGATGACTTTTTTTTTATATGAGGGGATGGGGGCTCAGTGCAGCATGCTATGAAGATCAGAATATTTTCCAGCATCCCCCAAGTCTGTGTCTCAAGTTGTTTTGGTTAACAGCCATACGAAGAAATAAATACCACACTGTGATCTACAAATACATAATATACAGACTCCAATATACTGAAATAAAGGGAACTGTGAAATCCATCATGGTATTTTCTCTTCTCATGTGCTTTATTTTTATATAAAAGCCCCATCAATTCATTTCATGAGTTATTTAAGGGTTATGATCTATGATTTGGGAAAACAATGTTGCTCTGAAGATACAGAGTGGAACAGAATCTAGTGTGGGCCATTTGGAAAAGGGTGGGGATGATTTATTCAAGCTCTTCTTTTGGCTGTAGCAGCATTTCAATCTTGACATAAACATTTTAAAGTTATTTCAAAAACACATAATATCAACCGACTTTGAAATTGTTTTATCAAAAAGTAAATGTAATAATAAAATGGTTTATCTTTCTCTATGGTTCTTAAGCATTTATTGGTGTGATACAAAACTGCTTTTCTCTTTTCTCTCTTGACAGATTGGCTACTTGATCTTCTTACGACTTTTTGTATTTTTCCTGCATGGTCACTTGGAAAGTTTTAAACAACATTTACTTAGGCTGCAGCCATATTTATACGGTAGAATATTTTTTTTTATTTTTGTGCTTATGAATGTTTTATGCTACATTGTAAGATTCTCTGACTGTCACTATTAAAGAGCATAAGCTGTTTTATGTTTCATGAAAAGTAATGCTTCCAGAGATGGCCCCTGGGCCAGGCAGCATTTCTTTGGTACATGTTTTCCCTCAGAAACCTAGAATTTCTTGTGGCAAGAAGATTTCGAAGTCCAGTCTCCTTGCGATCTGAATGAACTCTGCATTCCTATGAACAATAGTCACCACCTGTGCCGTAGATGTCCAGGATCTAATCTTGACCGAAACCTCATATTCCTTGACCATCTTCTCACTGTCCCTATTCTTCTCCTCACCCTCCTCCAGCCTTCTGCAATCAGCTCTTCATTTTCTACCTAAGGGCATGTAATGACTAAGTCTCAGTTTTCTCACTCGTAATGATAGCTGCCAAACCAAACTATAGAGCAATGAAGTTCATATTCTAAAGTAGGTCTGCTGGCACTGTAGATGCTGGGCTGGAATAGGGAGAGAGGAGGGCTCTGGACCATCTCAGTGTGGTTGTACAGCAGAATATTTTAGCACTACATAAAGCAGAGCAGTGTGTTTTAAATTGTTCCGATGGGGGAAGAAATGTCATTGGCACTGCGATTCCACACACTACGATATGCATCTACTTAGACACTGGGAAGAAGGAATCATGGAGGGATGGGTATTGAAAATGTGAATGATTGCAATGGGATGTCAGATGGCAAAGTAGTTAATTGGTTCTAGGTTGCATGTGTAGGAAAGTGAGGAATCAGGAGGAAATTGATGCTTTTATATCGACTAATAAGATTTGGAAAAATGTGACTTGTCACAAAAATAAGTGAAGAGTAGGCTATAGGTGACTAATAAAGCTAAGAACACCTTAGTGCATGCTGGGATGTCAAAACCCACATAAAAACTCATGGAATCCATTTACTGTTGCTCATATGTAAATGTGTTTAAGGCCAAGCACTTGAGATTGGATAGTCTATCAGGGAGCTCATCCCTGGAGAAAGCTGAATAGTAACCATATGTATGTATTAACATAATATCACATATAACAAATAATTATATGTTGATGTAACCAACCGTCTTATTAAATAAGAAACACAGAAACAATGTAAAAGAGAGAGCCGAGAAGTCAGAGCTCAGAGCTAAAATCTCACCCTTCCTCCTGCTGTCCCAGCTTCGCGAAAAGAGAGCTACTTCCTGTCGGTTCGTTTTTTTATAGTATGTTGTTCTGCCTTCTCATTGGTTGTAAACCCAAACACATGACTGCCTCGTCACTGTCTGAATGTACAGCCCCCTAGGTCTTAAAGGCATATGTCTCCAATGCTGACTGTATCCCTGAACACACAGAGATCTTATGGGATTAAAGGCGTGTGCCACCACCGCCACACTCTTGCTATGGCTCTAATAGCTCTGACCCCCAGACAACTTTATTTATTAACATACAATCAAAATAATATTTCAGTACAATTAGATTACCACCACAATTATATATTATAATATATAATATACATAATATGTTAAACCATATACATGTTTTAATTAAAAATTTTAAGGAATTTCATAGATGAATACTATATGTACATCATTTTTATCCCTTATCTCCCCCTCAAATTCTCCAGACTTCTTTTCAAATTCATGGTCTCTTCTTTAATTGCATCTATGTACATATGTATCTATCAACAGAACATGCTGAATCCATTTAGTGTTGCTCATGAGTGTATGTGTTTCAGGCTGACCACTGGAAAAATCTCACAAAGTTCTACTCCTAAGTGAGGAGATACCTGTAATTAATGGCTGCTGAGAGAGGGAGAAAATATTATTTAATTGTACATTCAACCATCACACAAAGCTGCTCTGCATTATAAAAACTCGAATGTGATTTGTTTAAGGTGTAGTTTTCTTCCTCACCACTAGAGGACACACATAACATTGTAAATTTTAACTAGTTAGAGCAATGAGTAGGAGCTCAGAAGTACTGAATTTAATTGTACTTTAATAACTAAAAGAAAAGTAGAACACAATGCAAAATAGTAATAAAGTATTTCTCACGAATGATTTTTTTTCTTCCCACAGCACTTTATTTCTCTGAAGCATCCTACCACAAGTATCCAAACATTTTCTCAAATGTGCAGTTCATTCTGAAAACATCGGAAATTATCTGTAAAAGAGAACTCCATTCTGAAACAGAATGGGGATGTATAGATGGACCGGAGACCTTATATTCTGATTTGGTAGGTTACCAGATATGGTGGCTGTGCCCTGTCGCATAGCTATAATATAAATGACTATGATTATATGCTCATTCTTATCAATCCAGGAGGCAATGTTGAAGCTGAGCTCGGCTGGGGGAGGAGAAATGGGGAGGGTGACCAGCACACACTCTTGCTCATGCACAAATCTTGGACCACAGATTGCTAGATGAGGAATGGGCCATCAACATGATCTGTTACTTCTTTAAAGACACATGGGCATAACACCTCTTCTGGAAGCACAGGATCCATCTCAGCCACTTAGCAACAAATAATAGCATAGCTTAGATTCATATTCTATTTCATTAAGGGTAAGGATGTAAAGTATAAACTGGCCATGAAACAAATGTGATATGTCATGGTCTCAGTGTTTCAGGTGAAATAATGCTGAATATGCCATTGAGGTCAACCAAAACTTTCCCAAAGCTCAAACTGTCTAGACATGGTAGTGCAGGCCTTTAATCTCAGCACAAAGGAGGCAGAAGCAGACAGATCTCTGTGAGTTCAAGGTCAGCCTGGTCTAGTGAGTTTAAAGCCAGCCAGAGCTGCACAGTGAGACCCTACCCCCTCCAAAAAGTTCAAATTGAGAGATTAAAAGAATTCTAGTACACCAAGTTAATTTTTTCTCACTTACGTTATTAGTAATCAATTTATGCAATAAGCAATAATTATGCAAACACAAGTTCAATGAGCCATGTAATTGTGTATAAGACAGATGTTTTTCAAAGGACGAATTTCAGTCTCTTTGGTAATAATCTTTTTATTTCCTTCACTCAAATATTTTCTGAAAAATAATGAGAACTGTGAAACAGGGATTTTTTTCATTATTTTAATTTTTATAGCTTATAAATGGAAAATTTATTCTTTTTAATTTCTCAGGAAACAAAATTCATGTCTTTTGCTTGTGTGTGTGGTGTGCATGCTCTGTGTTTATTCATATTTGCACGTGTGTGTGAATGCGTATGTGCAATGTGCATGCATGTGTGTTTATGTGGATGGGGAGGGCAGAGGTGGATGCTGGAACCTTCTTAGATTGCTCTGGACTCTCTTGACCTATGCAGTCTTTTTCTGAACCTGGAGATGGTCCATTCCACCTGGCTAGACTAGCTAGCCAGCTTGCTCTGAGATCCTGTCTCCGATTCTAGAAAGCTGGGGTTACAGGTGGGATGCCCGAGCAGCCCAGATTTTAATGTGTGTGTGGTGTATTCACACTCTGGCTCTCACACTTGTGAAGCAAGCACTTCATCCCCGAGCCCTCTCCCCAGCCTGGAAAAACACTTTTAACCTAATGTAAGTTCTAATGATAAGGACATTTGTGAAAATTCCTTAAAAAAAAAAAACACTTTATTTATGTGTGACCCCATAGTCTTCCCACACTCCCCTTAGTGCCTTTCAAACATTAACCAAATTTAACAGATGAGGAAATACGTGTTATCATGCACGTTTGTAATTTTTAAGCCTTAAATATTTGTCTCTTGGCCCATTTGTGATAAACCATCTATATAAAGAGTGATTTTTTTTTTTTTCGAGACAGGGTTTCTCTGTGTAGCTTTGCACCTTTCCTGGGACTCACTTGGTAGTCCAGGCTGGCCTTGAACTCAGAGATCCTCCTGGCTCTGCCTCCCGAGTGCTGGGATTAAAGGCGTGCGCCACCACCGCCCGGCGCTAAAGAGTGATGTTTGCTAAGTAATTTGAACTGTTTGGCCATAATTCGTAGTGGACACAAATTGTCATGCAAAAAGAGGCACCTGTTTCAAAGTTTAAAATGTGTTTTGATGAACATACTTAAAACAAGATATTAAGCTGCAGAAAGAGCATTGATCCTAAAGAGTAATGACCTACTTGGCCTCTGCCTGTGGGATGTCGAGGAGGTCTGCTCAGCTTTACTAGACCACCATTTGCTCCCTTGTGAAAATAAGCTCCGCTCCTTTTCATGATCCACGGTCATCCTGATCATCGCCACCAGAGCTGCCTTAACTGCGTAAATAAAATTGTGCTTTGTGAATGAAAAGACCTAAAAATACAGGCATCCATAACTGAAAATCTATCTAAGTATTCACTTTAGCCTAGGCGGTTCACAGTGGCTTTCAGCAGAGGCAGCGAAGGAATGTAGTGTTGTATCTCTAAATACGGTGCTGGTGCTGTGCGATCTACATGCTGCACAGATGCTCTGGCTCAGGTGAGGCCGCTGTTAGTTTCCGTGCTGGTGCTCCTGAAGAATCAATCTATTTCTACCCTTGGAAGCAAAGGAAGTGTGCTGCTAGACGGGGCCAAGCCCACAGCTCACGGAATGAATACATCGGCTGAGAGTGGCATGCACAGTCACCGGGTCTTCCCGTACCATTTCCACTTTGTAGAACAAAGGACCTAAATACTATTTCAGCTCTATCCATGGTGATTCTCCGAGGGGACTATAACACATTTGGGGCTGTCAGGTTTATTGCCTTTCTTTTTCTTCTCCAATTACTTCATAATCTAAAGACTGTAAAGGATAGTGGAGCCACAGCGCGCCTAAATCACCGCCCGTCTAATCAGCTCTGATTCATGGTGTGATTGCAAGCCCTAAAGTTCCCTAGTTTCCACCCAATTTCTCCAGTGCGGCGTTTCTAAGCCAGCCTCTCCAGTTCAGTTGAGCATCTGCCCATTCAATACCCATTTCATTCCTTACATTGGGGAATGAAAGAGGAAAAAGAAGAGGCAATAGAATGTAATAGCTACTGTAGTGGCCATTTTTCCTCCTGTCCTTATTGATGCTATATTACAATCCAGGATTTATTGATCTATCCATCATCCCTTATCTCCCGATTATACTAAAAGGTCCATCCACAGCCTGTGCTGGCCGTTGTGAAATATTTTATGTTTAATGCTCGTAGAGATGGAGTAAAAGCAATTGCTGGGTGTGTTGCACCACCAATACTCGGATTGCTTTAAAAATCCGATGGAATTTACATATTGTAAGATATGCAGTATGGATTTTGGCTTTAGTTTCTTCTTTTTGTGTCCTGTTAAGCTATCCAGACCCATACTTCCTGCCGACTTGGACAAGCAGTACACTTCTATTAGCTCTGCAGTTGCAGAGCCCTGTTGCCGGATCAAAGTTTCATGTTCTGCTCAGTGGCAGAACTGGATTTTTTTTTTTCCCTAGAGCTGAGAACCGAACCCAGGGCCTTGTGCGTGCTAGGCAAGCACTCTACCACTGAGCTAAATCCCCAACCCCAGAACTGGATTTTCTAAGCACAGTTGTCGCATCATAACAACAACATGGTTCTTTGAACTTGAAGCAGAGCTAAAATGGAGTAGATACTTTATTAAATAGTATCATCTAAAGCACACATAGTTCCTGGAAAAGTAGCAGATCTACCATCTTTATGTTCCATGTGATGAGCAGTCTTACTCTCTCACATGACACATGCTCAGTAAGCGAAAAGGCATGATCAAAATCTGGGGCCCCTCTGCTGTACCGTGAGTGTGAATGATACCAAGAGCAGCTTTGTAACGAGACACACACGTTTTAAAATTAGGAGCATTCTCCAGTGACTCATGTTATTATTTGGCTGACACATTTGCATTATGAGGTCTTTTTATGGCAATGTCGCTGACCCCTAAAATGACTGAAAACAGATGAAAGTAAAAACATTTCATTTGAGCAGCCACAACAGAGCTCACACCTCCAAGCTCATCTCAGTTGTAAAGACCCTGACCAGTCTCTCAAAGGTCTTTTTTTTTCTTCCCGTTTTTTGAGACAGGGTTTCTCCGTGTAGTTTTGGTGCCTGTCCTGGATCTCGCTCTATATACTAGGCTGGCCTCAAACTGACAGAGATCCGCCTGGCTCTGCCTCCCGAGTGCAGGGATTAAAGGCGTGTGCCACCACTGCCTGGTAAGGTCATACTCTTACAGTCTCATAAATGCCAAGGTGTTGGAGTTGTCTGCATTCCCAGTCAACCAATGGGACTTTGGTAGGTGGGCTTCTCATAGCAGGCACTGTACAAGTTGCAGATGACAGTCTGGAGCTGGGCAGCAATCGAGGGAGATGGAGAAATCACAGGAAGTAGTAAAAGAAAAAGAAGAAAGAAGGAAGGTAGGCAGGCAAGCAGAAAGGGATGGAAAAATATTCTCTAAAGTCATTGAATTCTGGGCTTATCAAATTATCATGCAGTAAAGTCACTCTTAATTTTTTTCCTTTTTTGGGGTATGTGTTTGTATACATGTTCACAAGTATGCAAGTGTGTGTCCGTGTTTGTGGAAGCCAGGGATCAGCATCTGCTATCTTCTGGTCTCTGTCTACCTCCCGTTACTGAGATGACCGATGAGCACCATTATGCCCAGCTTTGTTGATGGCTGAGGATCCGAATTCAGGTCCTCACTCCTGTATAGCAGACATTTCACCAGCTGAACAGTGTTAGTTATAAAATGTTAGTTATTTACTGCGTTGTGTTCTTACCCTGCAAGGAAGTGTCACGAAACACGACAGAATCCGCTTATAAGAGTTTTATTAGAGATAAAGGGATAGAGAGTGTGCAGGCCTGTGGGAGAGACATGTGGGTGGAGAAGAGGAAGAGGAGAGAGGAGAGAGAACCGAAACATGGCACTCCGCTTTAAAACCAGCTGGGGGTGTGGCCAGGTCACGTCACTACTCCACGCGTGTGCGTAGATCACATGGTCATGTTGTGCGCTTACATGGCCATGTAATGTCATGGATCCCGGTTACATGAGACGCCTTGACCCGGAAATGGCTATCTTGACCTGGAACTGGCTAGGTGGAAGTGTCTGCCTGGTATATGCGACCATGGGGGAGTGTTGTGAACCCTTCAAACAGCCTCCCAGCTCCACCCCTTTTCTGTTTCAAAGCCATCACAGCTTGACAATTTGCAAAGTGAAATAATAAGGAATTACAGACAAAAATAAAGTATGTCTTAATTTTTATTTGATTGAGCATGTATATACTCATTCTGCTAGAGCGTTGCAATGCTTTGAAACTCTCATGAGTCTCTGTGCTCTTGTGGACGGTTTGTAAGCAGCATTTATCTCCCAACCATAGTAGACTGACTGACTGTAAAGACAACAGACTTTGTGGCATATAATAATTGTCAGGGCTGCTCTTTCCTGGTCTGTACTGGTTTGAATCATGGGATTCTCATTATTACATTAAGTCTTTTCTTTTGATAATGCCAAGGCCATTAAGCCAAAGGTCAAGAGGAGGAGCACCAATTTGTCAGAGACAATGGGGTTATTCCTTGGTGGAGGGGGAGAGGGAAGGAGCCTGAACTTCCAGGAGGAGCTGTGGAGTTATTTCAGCAGGGGAGTGCGGGATACATTTTTTACAGCATTTAGGCCTGAAAGATCGAGGGGAGCCCAAAGAAGCTCCTATAGATTCCCTTATTGAAAAGGAGGGGCGAGTCTATGACTGTGTGTTTCGTGGGTGACACAGTGGCTTTGTTTTTATCTGTGTTTAAGAATAGAAATTGTTACTCGACTTTTTAAGGATCGTGGTCTTGAAGTATTGTCCGGGGCATGTAGTTTGTGCTAATGTCCAGCAGAACAAAATGACCCGACTGTGCCAGACCAGACGGTTGTAAGTGACATCCATGAGGCTTCCTTTTCTCATTCTCCATGATGTGTGAAAAATGACATCATATAAAACTGAAATGAAACACAGGTCTTGCTCATAATCCCAAATGTTACCTTTTTATTACATTTTTTTGAGACAGTATCTCCCTAAATTTCCCAAAGGTAGCCTCAAGTTTGCCATCCTCCTGTCTCAGCCTGTGTTTTTCACAGGCTTTGGTTACACAACCTACCTCCTAATGTTTTCTTTATCATGTGTTAACACAAATACACACACACACACACACACACACACACACACACACACACACACACAGCCTAACTTAATAGTCTTTGTAGCCACCTAGTATCTATGATCTAGGAAAATATTGTTTTAATTTAATTGATCAGGCCATCTCAAAGTTTCAAAACAGATCTATATCTCTGTTTATGTGGATGAAGTCTGAAACCTAAGAACTGTCAGACATGCAGGCTGAGACACCTGGGGCTACTGAGACAATTTCATTTATATGGCTTTTACTTTTTGAATGTGCTCCACCACAAAGCAGAAAATTGAGTTATATGTGCATTTACCAAAGTCAGCCTGTCTCAGTCCAATGCCTTACATTATCTCGGAAGACAGCTTCCCTGTGGAATATTGTAGCACTTCAAACATGGCTTTGGTTAGGGCTTCTTTTCCGAATTACTGCTCCCAGGCCCAGCAAGCTTCTGCAGACCTTGCCTCTAGCCGTTTTCTCCAGTATCTAACTATCCCCAAAAGGAAAAGAATCAACACACTTCCAAAGAACATTACATTTTACTAGAAACTTGAGAGGTTTTAATTTGAAAATTTATATGAACCTCCAGCTTTTTAAGATGACTCAACATAAAAACTACCTTTAAATTTAGTGATGATAGTTTATATAATAACTGAAGACAATGAAGCCCTTTAGATTTAAAGTGTTTCTTATTAGTATGGAATATGAACTGCCAGTGATCTGAGTATGTAGAACAGGGTGTGTATCTTTGGCTAAACAAACAAACAAACAAACAAACAAACAGACAAACAGAAAACAATGAGAGTACTGTGTTGTCATGGAATGCGGATCACTGTAGCAGACCAATTATTTAATGAAGCTGGCAGAGAACACTTGGAGAAAACAAACAAAAGCTTCCTTGCAGCTGAATTTGGAGTCTTAAAAATAGTTGCTTAACAGGCATTGGCCATGTTCCTTAAGACATGTATTTGGTTGTTGACGTAGAGAAATCTGCATTTCAGAGCCCGGTTTGTCACAGATCTTTGTTTATTTTTGGTTGTGAGCCTAGCCTTTAACGGCTGAGCCATCTCTCCAGCCCGATCTTTGTTTAAATGTTCCCTGTTGCCTTCTGTCAGCTGTTGTGAAGAAGGGAGACACAGAGGGTCTGAGAACAGTGAGTCCAACAGTGGTCCTGCAGAAGGTCTGGGAACCATGTGTCCAGTGTTGGTCCTGTATAGGGTCTGGGAACCATGTTTCCAATGGTGGTCCTGCAGAAGGTCTGGGAACCATGTGTCCAATGGTGGTCCTGCAGAAGGTCTGGGAACCATGTTTCCAATGGTGGTCCTGCAGAAGGTCTGGGAACCATGTGTTCAATGGTGGTCCTGCAGAAGGTCTGGGAACCATGTTTCCAATGGTGGTCCTGCAGAGAGTCTGGGAATCATGTGTCCAATGGTGGTCCTGCAGAAGGTCAGGGAACCATCTGTCCAATGGTGGTCCTGCAGAAGGTCTGGGAACCATGTTTCCAATGGTGGTCCTGCAGAAGGTCTGGGAACCATGTGTCCAATGGTGGTCCTGCAGAAGGTCTGGGAACCATGTGTCCAATGGTGGTCCTGCAGAGAGTCTGGGAATCATGTGTCCAATGGTGGTCCTGCAGGAGGTCTGGGAACCATGTGTCCAATGGTGGTCCTGCAGAGAGTCTGGGAATCATGTGTCCAATGGTGGTCCTGCAGAAGGTCAGGGAACCATGTGTTCAATGGTGGTCCTGCAGAGAGTCTGGGAATCATGTGTCCAATGGTGGTCCTGCAGAGAGTCTGGGAATCATGTGTCCAATGGTGGTCCTGCAGGAGGTCTGGGAACCATGTGTCCAATGGTGGTCCTGCAGAGAGTCTGGGAATCATGTGTCCAATAGTGGTCCTGTATAAGGTCTGGGAACCATGTGTCCAATGGTGGTCCTGCAGAGAGTCTGGGAACTGTGCATCTAATAGTGGTCCTACATAGGGTCTGGGAAGTGTGTTTTATTGTAGACTAATTCACTGATAAATACATATATTGATTATAAAAAATAAAGCTTCTATCAACTATACATCCCCAATAAAAATACTTATAAATTACTTCACTTAGTAAAACATGAAATATAAGTGAATATTCATTCTGAAGTTTATATTTAAAATGTATTTAAAAGTTTGTGCAAATTAAAAGAACTTTTGGGCAGATCGCTCTCCATGTTGTAATTTCAGAACCCTTTTGAGTTGAACAACGGGGGCTATGAAGTCAACCACCTGCTTTGGCACTGCGTGGTTGCCTGGACTTGTGTTCAGAACAATAGTCCTCGGCTGAATAAAGTGCTTGAACATCTCCTCCTCCACAAATCGCAGCTTCAGACGAAATGCTGGTAAGGGCAATTCTATAAATCCAGAGTGACTCAGAGAGACCTTTGTGCTGAAATGTTAATCACGGCTCTGTTGACTATGAATACACTTTATGGCCTCAGCCCCGAAGACAAAGGCGCTGTGCAGATTTTATATCGGTTGTATCAGTGAATTGTTGCCATCTCTGTTGTCTTGTTTTGCTGGATGCTCTGTGTAGTTTGTCTCTATGAAATGAAATGTGTTACTGGTGGGAAATTCATTCTTGTGTTTAAAACATTTTCTTACTTCTCATGTTCTTAGATCCGAGCAATGAAGTTATCTATTACATATTGGAAAGGGATGTACTGATCCTATTTCTCTGTGCTTCTCAAAGAGATAGACAAGAAAATGGACTCCCAGTAAGGGTTAGCTTCTAGTCCATGTGTTAATATAAGAAGGGTCATGGACAGCCTACAAAAGCAGATTGGGTGCAGTGAAAGGAAGACTAGTTTTCATAGGTTGACCAGTAATACTTATCTATGTTTGTGGAGTTCAATGTGCTGTTCGTGTGTGAGTGTAAGGTGAGATTTCACTGTGGCTTCAATTTCATTACTTTGACTATTAGTGAAGTGGAACATTGTGAAGCTGTGTGGCTTCCTTTAAGAACTGTTGAGTTAGCTGGGCAGTGGTGGCACACCTTTAATCCCAGCACTCGGGAGGTAGAGGGAGGCAGATCTCTGAGTTCGAGGCCAGCCTGGTCTACAGAGTGAGGCCCAGGATAGCCAGGGCTACATAGGGAAAACCCTATCTTTTTTTAAATTTTATTTTACAATGCCATTCAGTTCTACATAACAGCCACAGATTCCCTTGTTCTCCCCCTTCCTGCCCCCCTCACCTTCCACCCACCCCACCCCCCATTTCCACCTCCTCCAGGGCAAAGCCTCCCCCCCCAGGACTGAGATCAACTTGGTAGACTCAGTCCAGGCAGGTACAGTCCCCTCCTCCCAGATTGAGCCAAGTGTCCCTGCATAAGTCCCAGGTTTCAAACAGCTAACTCATGCAATGAGTCCAGGACCTGGTACCACTGCCTAGATGCCTCCCAAACAGATCAAGCCAATCAACTGTCTCACCTATTCAGAGGGCCTGATCCAGTTAGAGGCCCCTCAGCTTTTGGTTCATAGTTCATGTGTTTCCATTTGTTTGGCTATCTGTCCCTGTGCTTTATCCAACCTTGGTTTCAACAATTCTCGCTCATATAAACCCTCCTCTTTCTCGCTAATTAGACTCCTGGCGCTCCACCCGGGGCCTAGCCGTGGATGTCTGCATCCACATTCCTCAGTCCTTGGATGGGGTTTATGGCACAACTATTAGGGTGTTTGGCCATCCCATCACCAGAGTAGGTCAGTCCCGGCTGTCTCTCGACCATTGCCAGCAGTCTTTTGTGGGGGTATCTTTGTGGATTTCTGTGGGCCTCTTTAGCACTTTGTTTCTTCCTTTTCTCATGTGGTCTTCATTTACCATGGTCTCCTATTTCTTGTTTTCCCTCTCTGTTCTTGATCCAGGTGGGATCTCCCGCTCTCTTTCCCTCAACCCTTGCCCTTCATTGCTCCCACTCATGTCCAGGTTGTTCATGTAGATCTCAGACATTTCTCCATCATTGGGCGATCCTCATGTCTTTCTTGGGGTCCTGTTTTCCAGGTAGCCTCACTGGTGATGTGAGTAGCAGTCCAGTCATCTTTGTTCCACATCTAGTATCCTCCTATGAGTGAGTACATACCATATTTGTCTTTCTGAGACTGGGTTACCTCACTCAGGATGATTTTTTTCTAGATCCATCCATTTGCTTGCAAACCTCATGATGTCATTGTTTTTCTCTGCTGAGTAGTATTCCATTGTGTATATGTGCCACAATTTATTTATCCATTCTTCAGTTGAAGGGCATCTAGGTTGTTTCTAGGTTTTGGCTATTACAAACAATGATGATATGAACATAGCTGAGCAAGTGCTCTTGTGGTATGATTGAGCATTTTTTGGGTATATGCCCAAGAGTGGTATAGCTGGATCTTGGGGGACATAACAACAGACATTGAGGAAATCCAGAGAATTATCAGGTCATATTTCAAAAATCTCTACTCCACAAAACTGGAAAACCTAAAAGAAATGGACAATTTTCTGGATAGGTTCCACATACCTAAGTTAAATCAAGACCAGATAAACTATTTAAATAGTCTAATAACCCTTAAGGAAATAGAAACAGTCATTAAAAGTCTCCCAACCAAAAAAAAAATCCCAGGACCAGATGGTTTCAGCGCAGAATTCTACCAGATCTTCAAAGAAGAGTTAATACCAATTCTCTCTAAATTGTTCCACATAATAGAAACAGAAGGAACATTACCAAACTTCTTCTATGAGGCTACAATTACCCTGATTCCTAAACCAAACAAGGATACAACAAATAAACTGAACTCAGACCGATCTCCCTCATGAACATTGATGCAAAAATACTCAATAAAATATTGGCAAACAGACTCCAAGAACACATCAGAACAATTATCCACCATGATCAAGTAGGCTTCATCCCAGGGATGCAAGGGTGGTTCAACATACGAAAGTTCGTCAATGTAATACATCATATAAACAAACTCAAAGAAAAAAAACACATGATCATCTCACTAGATGCAGAAAAGGCATTTGACAAAATCCAACACCCCTTCATGATAAAGGTCTTGGAGCGATCAGGAATACAGGGAACATACCTAAACATAATAAAGGGAAAACCCTATCTTGAAAAACCAAAAACCAAACCAAACCAAACCAACACAGACCCCGCCCCTCCCCCCAGCAAAAAACAAAAAACAAAAAACAAACAAACAAAAAAACAAAAAACAAAACTCCCAGAAAAACTAAAGAAGAAATTTCAAATCAGGGCCTTTGTCTTTTAAATTGGGTTATTTGTTTGCTTGACCTTGAATTAATTATTTGCATTCTTTATTTTAGACATTAACTTAGCAGATGTATTGTTTCTCCACATATGAGTTCTCTCTCACTTCTTTCCCTCCTTCTCCCCCTCTCCCTCTTCGGTTGTAGACTATTATTTTCAGATGTGGTACACTTGTTTATGCTGTGAAACATTTGTTTAAATGATGCAAAGATGTGTTGCATTTTTTTATGTTGCATTTGTTTAACTCTGTGAAGTTGTGTTTATTGTGCCTATGTAAAACACCTGATTAGTCTAATAAAGAGCTGAATGGCCAATATTGAGGCAGGAGAAAGGATAGGTGGGGCTGGCAGGTGGAGAGAATAAATAGGAGAAATCTGGGAGGAAAGAAGAAAGAGCAAGAGAAGAAGGAGAGGAGGATGCAGCCACCAGCCACACAGCCAGCCATGGAGTAAAAGTGAAAGTAAGATATACAGAAGTAAGAAAAGAATAAAGCCCAGAGGCAAAAAGTAGATGGGATAATTTAAAGTTAAGAAAAGCTGACAAAAAACAAGCCAAGCTAAAGCTGATCATTTATAATTAATAATAAGCCTCCATGTGTGATTTGTTTGGGAGCTGGGTGGTGGGCCCCCCAAAAGATCAAACACAACCAGCAGCAGTCTTCCTCTCTTTTTTCTTCTGTCTTTCTTTGACAGAGCTTCATGTAGCTCAGTTTAGGTTTGAACGTATTGTGCAGTCTAGGCTGGCCTTGAATCTGTGGTTCTCTGTTCTGCCTCGGCCTTGTATTAATTATTTAACCATTTTAAATGTTATTCTATCAACACATATTTAGTTAGTTTGCTGACTATTTGTGGTTAAAGTTGTCAACAGGCCTTCAGGAACCAGCTATTTTAGACTACTACTTCATAGGTTTGGGGTTAGAGATAGTATAAACTGTTGTTATTTTTAGAATGAAACTGAAATCAGAGTCTAGAGCAAGATTCTAAGTGTCCTAGTAGAGGACGTTTCCCAGGGCATCAGTACACTGTCCACTGCCTGGGTCATCTGAATCTTTATTTCTTTTTTCTGGGTGGATGTGAGAATGATCACAAAAGCAGGGACAAGTAATGCATGGTGTTGAAGAATAGAGGAGTAAACTGAGGTAAACTGATCAAGTGATCATCAGTGAATGCAAATAATAGAATGGACACAGCTGTGGTGATATTGTGTCCTCCAATATATTGTGCACCCTAGTAACTTATCTGGGGTCAGAGAACAGGACAGCCACTAGATAGAAATAGAGGCCAGAGAATGGTGGCACATGCACCTTTAATCCTAGCATTCTGGAGGCAGAGATCCATCTGGATCTCTGTGAGTTCAAAGTCACACTGGAAACAGGCAGGCATGTTGACACACACCTTTAATCCTAGGAAGTGATGGCAGGAAGCAGAAAGGTATATAAGGCATGAGGACCAGGAACTAGAGTCTTTTAAGCTTTTAGGCTTTTAGCAGCAGTACAGTTGAGATCCATTTGGATGAGAACTCCAAGGCTTTCAGTCTGAGGAAACAAGATCAGCTGAGGAATTGGCAATGTGAGGTTGGATGTGGCTTGTTCTGCTTCTCTGATCTTTCAGCATTCACCCCAATACCTGGCTCCGGGTTTGTTTTTATTCATAAGACCTTTTAAGATTTGTGTTACACACAACAGTTGTTTGAATAGTGCCAAATTATTTTTAATACTGTGTAGCTGAAAGTTTTCCTGTGTCCTGCCCAGTTCACAGCAGCTCAGACCCAAGTAAATACACAGAGGCTTTTATTAATTAAAATGGCTTGGCCATTAGCTCAGGCTTACTACTGACTAGCTCTTACACTTAAACTCAGCCCATTTCTGTTAATCTATGTGTCACCACGTTTTCCATGACTTTACCTCTTTATATTTAAACCCCAATTTTACACTTTTTATGATACAAAAGGAAACAAAAACAATCAGGAGTTTTTAAGTCTGGGAATAGACAGGATTCATGAGAGGACACACACACACACACACACACACACACACACACACACACACACAATCTATCATAGAATTAGAATAGCCTTGCTGGAGACCATGGTGTCCCAAGAGAGAAGAGGAAAGGGTGTTCCAACACCAGCACAGAATAAAACACAAAGGAGAGTCAGAGGCCTGGAGACTGCAGGAGTCCCCAGCTGCCACACAGTCTACTTTACCTACCCAGAGCTTGAGGTAAGCAATTTGTTGGAATGCAGGCCTCTTCTTAATGACTGAATTTTATATTCTATCTCATATTCTCAGCGCTCTACCTTGTAGTTTGATTTTTCACAAAGTGACCTGTTTGCTTTGGAGAGAGAGCTCAAACCAGCTCCAAAGGCTTTCAAATACAACATGGAAAAAAAATACTGTATTTCTGATTGAGTTGTTGGCCAATGAAGATTGCTGAGAAAAGTGGTAGAACATTTCAAGAGAACACCATCATAAAACCTCATCACCCAAAGCAAACTAGCCAGTTCAGTGTGTCCCTCGCATGTATCAAAAAAAAAAAAAAAAAAAGCAAGCTTGATGATTTAAAACTGTATCAATGTGGCATATGTTTAGCAGACTTTAGAGTATTTGTGTTTGTATCAAAACAAAGAATCAGGTTCTTGGAGACAGTAGACCCTGCATGTTTCAGATAGATCACTGCCATCCCTTGTCTATCTGTATCCAGACCCTTGGTAACCCCAGTGTTCATGGGGAAGTCTCACAGGAAGCATTTAAACAAAAGTACACTCATGGTACACTCTCCCTTCAGTCTCCACAAGTTGAGGTGGCTGTGTGAGTATTCAGGTTTCTAGTTTCTTGATTCATATCCCATTCTTAAAAGATCTATAGATCCTCCACCCTGTTTGTAATCATTTAGTCCACTAGTGGAACACATACAAATTTATGTATCACCACATCATCATTAAGTGAAGACACCATCCACCCTTGAGTCAGGAGACCTCCATTTCAAACCTCTTTCTGCCTGTCCCATTCTCTCTTTTTTTTCTTTTTGGTTTTTTGAGACAGGGTTTCTCTGTGTAGCTTTGCACCTTTCCTGGAACTTGCTTTGTAGACCAGGCTGGCCTTGAACTCACAGAGATCTGCCTGCCTCTGCCTCCCGAGTGCTGCGCACGCCTTTAATCCCTGTCCCATTCTCAATGAGTCCCTTAGCACTAATGGACCAGTTCGCTGAACATTTAGAGGAAAAACATCATTCCTTTTTCCATCTTTTCTCCCTTCCTTTTCCTCCCTCTAAATCTGCCCATGTAAACCTCTTCTCTCTTTCAAATCAGGACCTCTTTATTTGTTGTTACATATGTGTGTGTATACACATAAAACATAATATATATATATACATATATGTGATATATTAGACATAAATACATCCTGCTCAGTCTGTATGATGTTACTTATAAGTTAATCAAATCGGTTTCTCCTCCTTTCCTCTCCTCCCCTCCCCTCCCCCGCCTTTTTTTTAAAATTTTGAGACAGTGTCTCACTATATAGCCTTGTCTAGCTTGGAGTTTACTATGTAGACCAAGCTGGCCTCAAACTCATAGAAATCTGCCCACCTCTGCCTCTACCCCACCTTTCCTAACCTAGTGTCCAAATGGGCTGCAAATACATCTATTGCAATCCACACTTGCTCCCTCGCTCTCTGTCCTCCCTTTCACAGCCTTGTTGTAAAGTTTAGCATCTATTGCCACTGTCATTTCCTAACTGGTCTCTTGGATATAAATCTTGCCCTCAATGATGTGTCACATGCGATATGCTGCCAGGATTACAACGTAAATGTGACGGCATCCCTCTTCGGCTTGGCAGTATTTACTAAGGAATGGCTCTCCATGACACAGGAGCCACAGCCAATGCTGTACAACTTCCATGGTATTGGAAAGCGAGCAGAGCAGAAATGGAAGATGCTGTTGGCTGGATTCACTGCCGTTAGCCACACAGCTGGCCAGAAGTGGCTGTGGGGACTGACAGGCGAGGAGGGATCAGTGGTGGTGTGCCTGAGAAACAGGCATTGCTCCCTGGTAACGGCTTTGGTCGTCCCCAGTGGCTTCCCTGCTGACACAAGAATGAGCAAACTCCTGTAACACAGTGGAAGAACCGTTTCAGCAGACAGGATCAAGATCAGAATTTTCATGTAGCCATCTCTTTCAAACATACAGAAAAAAAAAAATCAAGCAGTGCAAGAGAAAGGAATTCTTTTAACTGTGTGTCCACAAGGGTGACATTAGCAATACCCCATACACAATGAAGACTAGACTAAGATTTCTAACCCTACTCTACTTTATCTGTTAATATATTCCTGTGTTTCTTTATGATATTCAACTAATTATTTAAAAGAGGCTACTTTCTACTAAAGGAATTAGTGATGTGTTTGCACGTAATTATGCATGCTTTTGGGGAATCCTCCTGTCACTGTCTCCCATCTTGTCAGGGGAGCCCTGGGATTACAAGTGTATTTTGTATTGCATCCAGCTTTACGTGGATTTGGGGGATTAGAACTCAGGTACTCACCCTTGTGTGTGCAGTACTTTTCCACTAAGCCAGGTCCTTGGGCCCCTGTAAGAAGTATTTTTAAGAGTTATGGTCTTCTCTGAGGAATCAGGCTGGTACTTTTTTTTTTTTTTATAAAGCCCTTGTCATAGTATACATTTTCACTGATTCTAAGGGAGTCTGCTTGTCCAGTTTTCTTTACTTATTCCAGAATGAGAAGAGACCCATGAAATTAAGCATTTTAAGCTAAGGTAGTGGTGTTCACAGACATTGACATTCTTTTTTTTTCTTTCTCTTTTTTCTTTTCTTTCTTTTATTTATTTATTTTATTTTACAATACTATTCAGTTCTACATAACAGCCACAGATTTCCTTGTTCTCCCCCTTCCTGCCCCCCTTTTTAGCACAGTGTTTTTAAGTAGTTGAAGACTGTGACCCTGCCACTGTGATCATCAAGGACCTCCATGTGTCCTCAGTCTCAGTAAAGCCCATCCCTGCACCCCAATGGCATCTCTTCTTCTTGTGGCCTCCCCACGTACCTCTCAGGATCTTTTCCCCTCTGAATCTTGCTAACTCTGAAGAAAGATGAAGAGATAAAGGTAAAATGAAGTACAGAATGAAGATTCTGGATACATTTTATTTTATTTTTTTTTTAAATCCAGTATCCTAAGGTAAAGATTATCTGTATTTTTCCCTGGTTCTGTGACTCACAGGACAAACTGAAGATGATTGTAATTAGTCTTCTCTGCAATGTTTTCTTTGGGACACAGGCTGCTGAGTTCCCCAGTGTTGACACTGGGCATTCCTTAGTGCTTCTCTCAATCCAGGTCCACCAATTTTATGGCTTGCGCTGTCCCTGTAAGTTGCTGTGTGTGACCTTTGCCTGTTATCAGTTTTCAAGGTTGTATAGATTTTGATATAGGCAGCGTTTTCTGAAATATTTATGGCAAGGTTGGAATAACCGCTATGAATGCTAATAATTGGAGACAGTTTAGTTTCATTTTTCCAGAATGGCAACCCGCTCATTGAGAATGCAGTTTAGAGGAATAAAGAGAGCCCAGAACTCTTCCAAATGCTGATGCTCTCACTTCCTTACAGATATGTGTGGGTGTAAATGATTGGGAAGCCTGGATCAGTCTTTTTTGTTTATGCAATTAAGGGAAATGCACAATACCTACTGTACCTTGCTTGGTGCCTGTTCAGTTTCACAGCTTTGTGAATCAAGTTGCTGATAGCTGACCTTTTTCTGCATTTCAGTGAGCTTGAGAAGGAGGCAGTGGTCCCTTCGAATGTTCAGCCCCTTCCAGCTCAAGCTCTTCCCTGTGTGTGCATCGATTTTCAATTTTGACTTTTAACAAATTTCAGCTCACATGTATTGATGCATCTATTCTATCTTTGGCAGAAGCAGTTTTGCTTATAGAAGGTGTTGCACCCTGCAGCATTGATTGGAAATAGTGTATTTCTCGGGAGGCAGGACTTCTTTCTGCCTCAAGTGGCTGGCACGGAGATAGTTTTCAATCCATAGTTCAGTGAGCGTGCGCTAGTTTAGATACAGCTTTCCAGATGTAAAAGAGGACAGAAGAGAGAAAGGCCATGGAGGCAGGCTGTCCTCAGGGGCAGGGTGGGGTGGCGGAAGCTTTTGAACTCTGCCTTCTGTGGACCTTGACCCTCCTGTGGAGCATGTGTGGTGAGTGTGAGGCATGACTTGGAGATCACTAGACTTCTTTCAGCGACTCCAAGACTTTACAGAGAAAGTTAACAATCTTTTTACCTTTTAGCACTGGAGAAATTGTAATTCAATTCAGCTCAACACTCTAATCCAGTCCTTTCAAACTGGTGATGACCCATGACTACCAGATTTTGCTATTTCTTTATTTACATAGATAACTAAATTAAGACCAAGCTGGGGGGAGTGATTGAAAGAGGATGCACCATTTATTCATCAGCACACAACTTAAGTAGCAGAGCTAGAGTTTTGTGCATTCTTCCTGGCTCCGAAGTGCACGCTCGTACTGTGTTAGGTGTATCGGTTGGGATTTGGTCTTGCCTGTGTTAGGGAAATCCAGCTACGCTTGGGTGACAGATAGGGCTTCCGTTACTGCACAGGACAAAAATGTGTTGTGATGCAGGTGCATAGGTCCTCCTGATTCTTGTGCCGCCATCCCTAGCATGTGACCTCTGCTGTTACTATAAAGTGGAAGTTCACATTCTGGTAGTAGTATGTGTTCCAGGCAGGAGGGAGAGAATGGATGAAGGAGATGGATCTTTTTCCCCTTAAATATGCCATTTTTAAAAATTAACCAGGAGAATAATAACTTACCTTTTACCTTTTTAAATAATAATTTAGCTTTTGTGTTTTGTTTTGAAACAATCTCATCATATAGCCTGGACTGGCTCCGACCTTATATTCCTCCTGCCTCAGCCTGTCCCGTGGATGGGATTACAGGTGTGTATCAGCAATCTGGCGATGTAATTTTGTTTCTATCTCATTGGCCAAATCAGCATCACATGGTGCTTTCAATGTTCAAGGACATAAAGAGTTAATTTGAAGTCAAATGTTCTGAGATATATTATCTTTAAGTTATAGCTCAGTACATTTTGATATAGATCTGTCATTTTTGACAAATCTACTCATATATTCCATCCAAGACACACAACATTCCATGTTGAGGGGACAATCTGTGCCAAGCATGTTGCTCTCTTGAGTGGAACTCCTGCTCTTTTAAGCAGGCAACAGTTGGCCCCGCCACAGTGAGGTTTACTGTTGAAACACTTAAGAAATGATTTAGAAAAGGAAGACTCGCAAAACAAAGCGATATACCTGAGAAGATGGTAGTTACAGTTAAGTATGCATTAAAGGGATGTACGCATGTCTCTCAGGCTTAGCTGTGTCTACAGTCCGTAAGGTTAAAAAGAAAGAGATCTGAAAAGTCTCAAATGGGCCTGAAGTTGTCAAATTTAAATCAAGTAGGATAATTGGTGTGAAAGTGCCTTTGAGATCTGGAAGACTCTATCCACGTACTTAGAATTGTCTTTGTCTCATAAAAGGCATCCCTTTTTGTATTTTTAGAACCTACTTTATTAGCATATTTTAATTGTAGAAAATAGCGGGTTCCATTATGGGGTTTTCTTACAAGCACAGAATGTACTTTGATCATATCTACCATCCCACTCTCTCCCTCAACCCTTTGCAGGCTCCCATCCCTTCCCATAGAGGACCCGCTCTATGCCTTTCTACCTTTGTGTCTTTTTTGGGAATCTAGATTCTAAATAAGAGGAAAATATGGATATTTGTTTTTTTTTGAGCCCTGCTTAATTCACTTAACATGTTGAGTGTTTTCATAGGGAAAGGATAAAGAAGAGACCTAGCCTTAATGACTGGAATAGCACAGTAGTGAAATTCAAACATACTTGTTAAATACCCTGGATGTTAAATTTACAACCACCTTAGGCCAAGGCTGTAAGTAGCTCTATAGGCCATCAGTTGTACAGTTGCTATCTCTTAATTCTCTTTCAACCTACTTCTATTTCAGTTGGGTGAACTGAATACAAGGGCACGAGGTGTAAAATTTCTTGAAAACCTCATTCCATATGAACATTAATGGATAATGACTTTCATTATAAATTCCCACTTATATAGCATTAAAAAAACCTAACCTATGATCTTATTCATTTTTGTGAAATACACATTTTCTTTCGAGATAGGCCACTTTTCAAAAAATAAAGTAATGCTGAGATTTTGGAACATTTACCTAGATAAGTTTGTCCTTTGTTCTATAAGTTTGGAAAGAAAACATTCTTCCATTGACCCAGTCGCAAGAAAGAGAAGTCAGAAACTCTTGTAAGGACCTGAGGGCTCTCTGGAGAACTGCAGCCTTTGAATGCTGCATCCCGCAGGACCTGTGAACAGATGGGAAGGATGCACAGTGCTTATTAAGCCAGCCTTGTCAGCCCAGCATCTTAAATTCATACATCCTTCCAATGTCACTGTTGTTTGTAGGCTTTTATTATGATTCACACCAATCAAAATCTTTTAATATAGAAAAGAAACATATCTGATAATCCAAACCTTCATTCCCTTTGGCTTCAATGCTTTCTCATTAAAATTGGTTACGATTACTTTTTATTAAGGTCCTTCTTATTTGTTCACGATCCAGGTTGGATTCAACACTGGCTTTGCTGGTCCTGGGGGAAGCTGCTAAGTTGAACATGGCCTGCTTGAAAACGCTGATGGATCTAATGAACGATTTCCTCTCTAGCAGCTTTTTTATTCAGAACCAGGTAACACCTTGCAGTTTAGATGTGAAAAAGACCCGACTGGAAACATGCTTTATCCTTATCATTATGTAAATTGCATCTCATATTTGAGCACATGATGTGTATAAATCTATAATATTCAATAATTAAATATAAAAGTGAATATTCACTTATCATAACTTTATGATTAATCATAAATACTTTATTATCCTGTCTATTACATTTTGTATTTTACACATTCATTATCAAATCTATTTGTATCACTAGAAAACATACACTCCATGACAGAGTTAGAATTAGAACAGTGAGCTTTATATGCTCTGTTATAACTATGTCCATCACCTGCATTCAGTCCTACTTATCTCCTGATAGCCTTTCTTGCTCTCTTTTCTGCCTGTTATATTGTAACCACGTGTACATTTGTTTATACAAAAACATATATTATTGATTAGATTCTACATATGAGGGAGAAAGTGTATAATCCAGTGTGAAATGCTAAATGGCTGTTCTATCCATATAGAAGTTCACTAAGAGATATAGAGTTTGGGTCTGGTTAATTCTGGTGTGTGGTTTTTCTTATTTGAAAATTTTTTATAATAATGTTTATGAAAGTTTTTGAAAATTTTACATTTTAATGGAAAGGGGATCATTTCTTTTTTTGTTGTTGAATATTAAGTTTGTTTTCAATTTTAACAGTTAAGAAACAATATTGAACTAGAAGTCTTTTCATTTATTTTTGTATTATTTGACAACTTCATATATAAATACAATATATTGTAATCATATTCATCCTAATTTTCCTCTCTTGCCCCCCACCCCCAATTCTGCTGATCTCCTACTATTTTATGCCATTTCCCCCCTCTTCTTTGTTTTTGATTTTCCTTTTTTTGGTTTTAATTGATTTTTTTATAGAATATATTCTGATTATGGTTTCCCCTTCCTCAACTTCTCCCACATCCTTCCCACTTCCCCAATTCCACACCCTTTCTCTTTCTTTAGAAAGCAAATAAACTAAAACCAAAACTAACCAACCAACCAAAGAAACAAACCAAAGAAAGTAAACAACAACAACACCACACACACACACACACACACACACACACACACACACACACACACACACTAAAACTCATAAAAACACAAAACTGGAAACCATAATACATAAGCAAATCATGTAGAAGCTTTTTTGAAATTATATATATATATATATCTGAAAAAATATAAATGAAACCACCAAATAATGGAGAGGCAATGCCCCAGCTAGACATCTTTTTCCATGGAGTGAAACCTTCATTGCCAGGAATGGGTTACATCTGATTGAGTTGTTGGCCGAAGGGGTCCCATTGAACCCCCTCAAACCTCTCAGGCTATTGTCAAGGCTGTTCGTTGCTCCCCATAAACTGAGCATAAGGCCCTGTTGCTGAAGACAACACTTACATAGCTCATTGAATGTGGAGAAGTCCAGTTGGTGCCTAACTAAAGCCTTTACCCCTCATGACTAGTGTTCATGTTATTAGAAGGTACTCTGCATGCTACCAGAGGAGAAAGATAGCCACCCACAAAGTTACACACCTTGTGATCTACCAAGCTAACCTGTCTGCAAGAGATTCTCATGCAAAAGTAGCACAAACATTGAGGGAGTAATCTGTCTTTTTTTTTTTTCTTTTTCTTTTTGACACTCTGGGTTTAGTTAGAGCTGCTTGTAAGAGTATGAGTAGGGAACTGTTTACTAGATTTGAGTCGCTTACCAGTGGCTATGCAGCTAAAGAAAATCATTAGCTGCCAATAGATTCTCTGGTGGGGGTAGGGCCTCCTGGGTCCCTCCACCAGGAGTGATGGAATGTGGTCCCAAGATTGCTGGCATGAAGTAAGTATCTATAGCATCTGTGCTTTCGTGATGGCAACAGCTGTGTCTTACCCAGAACACAGTGCTTTCACAGCATTCTTTCCCATTCTCTGGCTCTTACATTCCTTCCGAACACTTTTCCACAATGTTTGCTGGGCCTTCAAGAGGGTAAAAGAGATGCATATCCTGTTTAGGGCTCAGCACTCAACTCTCACCTCTCACCATTTGACCAGGTATGAAACTCCGTATGAACAAATGTCCAGAGTTAAAACAAACCTCTCTGCCTGCCTCAGTCAGTGTTCTGTTCTGTGACCACAGCAACTCTCACACAGGAAAGCATTTCACGAGGGCTGGCTTACAGTTGAGAGGGGTAGTCCATTGTCATCACGGCAAGGAGCATGGTGGTGAGCAGGCAGGCATGGTGCTGGAGAGGTAGCTAAGAGTCCTACATGTGGATCCATAGGCAGCAGGAAGAGCCACTGGGCCTGGTTTGAGCTTCTGAAGCCTCAAAGCCCACACCCAGAGACATACTTCCTCCAACAAGGCCACACCTACACCAAGGAGGCCACACCTCCTAATCCTTTTAAGTAGTGCTACTCACTCCCCGATGGCTAAGCATTCAAATATATGAGCCTACAGTGGCCATTCTTACTCAAACCCCCACACTGTCCAAGGTTAAGAGCAACATAGTACTAGTCTATGAGTTTAAACATGAAAATTTAGAAGGCCCCTTTCTCCATGCTCATTTAATAAAAATCACAAGTGTATTTCCACTTAAGGTCTGTGATCACCACAGCCATGGACTTTAGACCATATTTACAGTGTCGGGCATGTATCTGGTTCTGTGGACTAGACCTCAAGTGAAATCACGGAGTGTCAGGTTACCCATCAAAGAGTCCTGCTGCTATTGTACCAGTGGGCTTGTCTTCCTCAGAGATTGGGATTGTAGCTTTCAGCGTCTACAGCTGGGGGATACTGTTGAGTTTTGTCTCCCAGCAGTCTGCATAGAACATTCTGGAACCAGGAACACTAGCCTTCATGGAGCCTCTAGTTCCTTCCACTCTGGCTTGATTTCCCTGTACCCTATAACCAAAGTGCGTGGTATCCTCAACAGTAGGATTTTTTTGAATCTGGAGCTATCATTCTTAGAAATGAAATTTTAACTGTATTTTTCACTGTTTCTTTGAAATAAATTAGTTAGTGAAATACTATGATCTCTCTCTCTTTCTGCCCCCTACCTCCCCTGTGTGTGTAGTGTTTGTGGGTGTCTGTGCTTGTGTATGTGTGTCTGTAGACCAGAGGTCAATGTTAAGTGTGTTTGTCTATCACTCTCTGTCTTATGTTTTGAGATGGTCTCTTATTCAACCTGGTGCTCACAGAATGGGTAAACTGACTGACTAGTGAGCCCCTGGGATGTTGTTTCCCTGTCACAATACTAAGATTCGAGGCATGTGTTGCTACCTGTGGGTGTTTTATGTGGGTGCTAGGGATCTGAACTCAGGTCCCCAGGTTCTCACAGCAAGCATTTATGCACTGAGTTACCTCTCCTCTAGCTGCCTCATTTCTTTTTCTGTGAACTTCCCTGTGAGCCTGTTCCTATGAACAGGTTCTTGGGACACATTCTTAAATTCTGTCCCAAAAGTTGTAATATTTTTGTATTTCTATGAATATGAAAGTTACACAACTAGAGAAGATTATTTTCCAACATAATATGGAGAGTAATATTTCTTTTAATTTATTATTTGAGAACTTCATGCACGTAAATAGTCTACTTTGATCAAATCCTTCTCCTTCTCCCGTACCACTTTCTTCTGCTGTTCCCTCCCAACTTCATATAGTCTTTCCTTTTTTTAGCCTGCTGAGAACACTTAATGCTGCCAGTATATGGATGGGTATAAGGACAACCACTTGGGCAACCTACCAGGCAGTGATTACTAAAGAAATTGAATGCTTGTTGCTTAACATATATATTAGTCACTTAAATTTCTGAACTAATTTTTTTTTTATAAAACATACCCATCCCAAACTAAGTTTTAATGAGTACATTTTGAAATTTTTATTTTGTTTTATAACAATTGCATGACATTTGAATACATTTTTTTTTTGTTAAAACCATATTACACATATGGTTTCTAATAGAATATACTCTGATTATCTAATGCATACCTTTGAATTTTTTGTTTCAGGAAGAAAATTATAATGCCCGTGACCTTTCCTGGGCCTCAGAGGTTATCTTCACATACACAACAATTATTTCCGAAGTGTGCTTATACGCAGCTACCTCTTCTCTGAGGAAAACAGCTTTGATTGGGTTCTGTGACTGTACAAGTCTACAGAAGGAGGTTGTGCTCATGGACAAGTCGGAAGAACCCCCAAAATTAGAGGGAACAAGCATTTTAAGTCTCTTGAAATATTTCTCTTCCAAGATCTCTGTCAATTGTAAGTAACCTGCTTTTCATTTTAGTGAATAATACTTTCTCAATGTCCCCGTGTTCTATGTATAATAACAACTTTTCACAAAATGCTTACATCTAAATATGAAAAATAGCTTTCAATTCAGCAAGACTTCCTAGGGACAGTATTTTATAAAATGGATTTTTATAAATCAATAATTATAAGACAGATGATACGTAAAATAAGCTCAGTAGGTTTCTGGTTTCGATGATGTGAATTGCAAAGTTGAGATGGGCTGAGGTGACTGTGGGATGTGTCTGCACTGCGGGTTCCTTTCCACTCTGCTCCTCCCTGAGGAGTTTTCTTTGTTCCTGTGAGTAGCTCCTTTTTCTCTCTTTCTCTCCTGCTCTTTTTCTATCAAGAAACTTCTCTTCAATTACTGTATCATCATCGTCACCATCATCATCATCATCATCATCAATTACTATCACTATTATATTTTGCTATGGGGTTTCAGTTGGCCAGAAATTAACCATCTTCCTTCCTCATCCTCTCACTGCTGGGGTTCAGGCTTGTGCCCACACACTCAACTTCTACTCACTTTTACTCATTGTACTTCTCATTGTGGGTCATTTTTCATCTCTGACTCTGTACCTGCCTTGAATGCCGAATCTAAAACTAATCCTAGTACTATGATTCTTGAGACTAGCAGAATCACTGATAGTATTTTTAGAAGAGGGACCCTAATTTGAGAAGACCTTTCAGGCCGATTGAACCTCACAGGTATACTGAGAGTTGTTGCAGGTCATTGTTTTAGTCTATTGTTGGTGTGACACTTTCCTCTATGTCTGAGGCTGGAGAACCACCTCTCAGTTACATATCTTTCCTCAAAACCATAATTTACTGGTGCAGCATGAGCTATGTTTAATGTAATTTGGGATAGTGATATTTCAGTGGCAGATTTTAAGATTTCCCTCTTAAAACCTAGCTGATATTTTTTTATATTATTGAAAATAGATTTTTTCATATAATATATTCTGATTATGGTTTCTGTTCCCCAGTTCCTCCATGATCCTCCCCATGTTGCCTCCTGTTTTAAACTCATTTTCAGTATACCTTGCATTAACTAACAAATTGGATTCTATCATTTCTGCGTCAATATGCTCCACTTTTTTTCATTTTTTTTCAAAATTATTTTTGTTACAAGTGTCTGTTTAAAACAGGTCTTTATTCTTTAGTACACAATTATATTTCTTCAGTGTTTGTAATATTGATGAAGTTTAGAGGTTACTATTCAGGCATTATTTTTGTTACAAGTGTTAGTTTCAAACAGGTCTTTATTCTTTAGTACACAATTATATTTCTCCAGTGTTTGTAATAGTGATGAAGTTTAGAGGTCTAGCCATGCATCTTGGCCTTCACATCTCTAATTAGTCTTCTCCTGTAGCAGCTCATTATGTGTATTTTAATCTTCCAGGAGCAAAGGATCCAACAGATTGTAGGTTTTGATTCTTGTCTTGTGTAACTTGGTATGTCTGATCTCCTTGGTAGTGAGTCCAGACATAGTGTCTTCAAGGGGACGACCTGTCCTCACAGATGCCTCTTAGCCACCCTATGCATGGGACCTCCTTAAAATTGATCATTTCCTCCTCCTCTGCAGCCTAAGTTTTCCCAGATATTTGCTAATTCATCGAGGTAATTTGCTCCTTGTTAACAGTTTCTTACATTTTAGATGCTCTCAGTTTTCTAGGAAATTTCTGTTGATGCAGAATCTGGTTGAGTCCTTGGAGGAGGCATTGTGTCTCTGCTACCATCTGCCATGTGCTGTTCGTTCTCAGGCAAACATCCCCCCAAGACTGTCCCTTTCCCCCACAGCAGCGCATTAGCAGACCTACCGAGCACCTTCTCAACACCTGTGTGCATTTCTTTACCCCCGTATCAATGCCACTCCTGAAGACAGTTCTGTGAACGCATCTTTGCCAAGCACAGCTGCCTGTACCATTTTCTTTACCTTTTTTTCTTTCTTTCTTTTTTTTTTTTTTTGGTTTTTCGAGACAGGGTTTCTCTGTATAGCTTTGTGCCTTTCCTGGAGCTCACTTGGTAGCCCAGGCTGGCCTTGAACTGACAGAGATCCGCCTGGCTCTGCCTCCCGAGTGCTGGGATTAAAGACGTGCGCCACCACCGCCCGGCTTTTTTACATTCTTATAGACCCAGCTACGCACACTTGTTTCTGTTTGGTGTGGATTTAATATCAAAGGAAAAGTATGATATCCCCCAAATTCCAAATTCTGATTTTTTTTTTGTGTCAGTTTTCTCAAACATAGATACTTGTAAAAGAAGCAATAGTTTTATTAATGTTGGTGCCCCTCCATGGCTGTTTGCCATTGGATAAGTCCTCTGGGGACGTCTGAATCCCATTGCCCCAGCCACCAGGCAATGCTGTGGATTGAAGAGACAGGGCTGCAGATGACTATGCATCACTGTTTTATTCCTTAAATGAATCATGGTAGAGGCCAGGCAGCAGTAGTCCCTAACAGATTGTGTTCTAGAAGATGCTCTTGATATGTTCACACGTGATGTGGAGACAATGGATAACTTTTTCCTCATTGACACCATGATCACTCTTGAATTTTGCAATGAAATACTTAAGCAGAATTCTTTTCAGTGCCCTTTGCACAATGGACAAGAAGATATTGTCAGCAGTGGACGCCTTTATAAAGACTTGGTTCTAGAGGAAGAATATAGATATATCAAAAGCACTCTGTAAAAATATCAGCATATGTTCTACAATAAAACATTTATATGCAATAAATGATATGTCATTTAATATTCTGCATATTTTAGAACAGTCAGTGATGAATAATCTTTGTAGTTTCTTTATGAAATAATTGAGTTAATTTGGTTACTTAATGACATTTGGCTAAATACACATCAAGGCTGTGTTTTACAGTTTTACTTCTCCCTATCAAAACAAGAGGATGCTTTACTCTGAACACAGGATGTTGGCCCCCAGTTCTCATGTTTCTATGGAGTGTATGGCTTCCTGTGTCAGTAGCTATCATGAAATTCTATTGCTTGATAAGTGAATTGCTCACTTATCAATATTTATTTTCAAAATAAATATTCAAGTTAATTTTATGAGCTATGTAAAGCACAGTATTCAAGGAAACTTACAAAGTTTTGTAAACATAAACCTACTGTAATCCTGTGCACAAATATTAGTGCAAGAATGAACCACATATTTTCACAAACAAAAATAAAACCACGTGTGTATCTGCATCTGTACACGCATAGTTACTTTTTCTATAGTTTGAATATTATGTATAAGATAGATGTTCAGTTCTATTTATGTAATTTTGGAAATTTCAAGTACTTTTCATTATGCAGACATACACGTAAAATAATTTCAAAGTATCTTTGAATATTCAAACCCAACCTTTTATATTTATAATTAGAATATGCTCAGTAGGGAATTACAGACGGTACACAATCGCATTCTACTGCAAAGTATGAAGTACATTAAAGATTAAATAATGGCTGTACAGTTTGGCAAACACTAAAAACTAACAAAACAAACCTTGCAAGGTACAGAGCAGATAGATGACCTGTTAATGGAATCCTAGTATCCTGCTCTATCCAAGCAACACAAAGAACATTCTTATGGGAATATTGCTAATAAAAATGTTTCAATGAAGTGACTATTTCACAACAGATTCCCTGGTAGTCTGCTCTGGTATTTCTGCCCCTTCTGTGATGTTCTCTAAGTTACAGATAGAGGAGTTGTGATGTAGCTGGGCTCACCATGGTAAGCTGATCACATCATTGCTTCTAGTTGTGGTTTTCTGTCATGGTTACCATTTGATGTACAGAGAAACTTGTTTGCTGAAGGGTGGTAGCTATGCTTATATGTGGATATAGGGATAAGACTTAGGATATACAAAAGAATCATGCTGATCTAGCAAAGTGGTGATAGTAGATTCTTTTCTAAGGCCCAGGACCTCACTAGCCTTGGGAAGATGGCTTGGTTTCCAGAATGAGGCATGGTTTCCCTCCTGTTGACAGGGCCTTAAGTACAATTAGACAGCTGTTGGTTACCACCACCATGTGAATGCCGCTGCTGCACCTTTACGGATATCTTGCTATGCTGGTCATTGTTGGGACCATAGGAACTGCAGCTTGTAGATGTAACTGTCTTATTAAATAAGAAATACAGAGACAATTGCAGAGTTAAAAGCCCAAGAGGTCAGAGCAATAGCTAAGAGCTAAAAACCCTTTCTTACCCTACAGCCGCTGCTGTCCTTCCTCTCAGCAAGAGGCCTACTTCCTGTGTGTCTGTCCTTTTATTGACTTCCTGTTCTGCCTTCTCATTGGTTGTAAACCCAAACCACATGACCTCCTCATCACTGCCTGTCTATACAGACCTCCAGGTCTTCTACGGTTGGTATTGAGATTAAAGGCATGTGTCTCCATGCTGGTGGTGTCCTTGAACACACAGAGATCTGCCTGTCATGTGATCGGGATTAAGGACGTGTGCTACCACTGCCAGACTTCTGCTATGGCTTGCTATTAGCTCTGACCCCCAGGCAACTTTATCTATTAACATACAAATAAAATCACATTTCAGTACAAATAAAATATCACCACAGCAGCTTGGTAGGACTATCAGTTGCTTTCCTCTGTTAGCAAATTGCATAATATTTTCTGGTACCATGGAAAGTAGACTGGAGGAAGGTAACTATCAGGTTAGATCCAGCTCAAATAATCCGAGTCCTGTGTCTGAAGCATGCTGTGTCTTTAGCAGTGAGGTGCTTTCCTTCAGCCCCTGAGAGGCAACAAGGGCAATAGCTGGAGTCTACCTTGTTAGAGTCACTTGGACTATTAACCATATGAAAGGAGGTTTTCACCCCTTGACATTTTCTGTTCTGTCCCACCCCTAAACAATGAACTACAGGCAATTAATGATGGCTTGGATAAAGCCCTCTGAGAGGAAGGAGCCTCAGTTGAGACAATGCCTTCATAAGATCTGGCCATATGCAAGCCTGTAAGGCATTTTCCTAATTAGAGATTGATGGGGGAAAGCCCACCTCTGGGCTGGTGGTCCTGAGTTCTATAAGAAAGCAGGCTGAACAAAGCCACGAGAACAAGCCAGTAAGCAGCACCCCTCATGGCCTCTGCATCAGCTCCTGCCTCCAGGTTCCTGCCCTGCTTGAGTTCCTGTCCTGACTTCCTTAGATGATGAACAGTGATGTGACAGTGTAAGCTGAATAAACCCTTTCCTCCCCAGCTTGCTTTGGTTATGGTGTTTCATCGAAGCAATAGAAACCCTGACTAGGACAATTATGCAATTCAAAGCAGTCAACCCTGAAATCATATAAATACAAAGAACAAAAACTAATACAGCAGATTATTTTGATATATTTGTATATATACATACATACACATATATGTATGATAAAGTGATAAAGACAAAGAAGCTATACATTCGAGAGTGGGGGTGTGGGAGGAGTTGGAGGAGGTATCTTGGAGGGGCTGGAGGGAGGAAAATGGAAAAGTGATGCAATTCAATTATAATTAAATGCATTAAAATAAAAAATGAAACATTTCAATAGATATTATGGTGATTTAGCAGTCACAAATGAAAAGAAGTACTTATCATGGCTTTGCTTTTTACCTACAACTGCTGCAGGATCAGGAAAATCAGGCACACTATGATTCCACAGCTTGAAAACTCCCATTTGCACAATTGCTTCCCAGCTGACATGCTCTGTTCTCCCGCTTAGGGCGTCAGAGCCTCCACCTAGTGCGCTCTGCTAATTAGCATTAAGGACATTTTAAATCCCATTTTCAAATGTTCCCATTCCTGTTGTCTTATTCCACTATAACATTTAACACTCTCTAAATTCAGGTATGTTTTAGGTATCTTTCAATATGTCATACGTACTTCAAAGTTTGGAGGTAATATCTCTTCTTCTTACCCCTCCTTCAAAAGATTTATTGTCTGACGTGTAATGTGGCAATTTTTTTCTGGTTAGTTTTATGGGTAACTAATTCTCTTCCTAATTGTTTCTTTTATATAATGCCAAGATTCTCTACTATTTCAGTGTTTAACACTTCGGTTATAATTCTGTTTCTTTCTCATTCGTCCATTTTTTTTTCACTAGGCTAGTCTTTTCCTTTATAGTTTTCCACTTCCAATGATTCTGGATTTTCATGTCTGTGTTTGATCTTGTTGTATGACTGAACACAAAAAAAATCTCCAGGAACAATGCAGAAGACTGTCTTTTTTGTAAAATTGGAGAAATTGGTGATGCAGGTAACCATTAGCAGTAAGGAAGATAGAGAAAGAGAGTCATGAGTCAGGAGAACTCATAGTTCTCAGGGCACGCAAATTTTATGTGGAAAGTAATGTTAGTGGGCACATGGAGGGCTGTTGTAATGGCTTCGCTTTGGTTGAAAAGATTTCAGGATTGTGTCTTCAGTACAGAATACTAAATAACTTAGTCCCACATTTTATTATTTTTTATTATTTATTACATTCTAATAGTCAAAGCATTAGAAATGCAAATAGTCAAGAAATTTATATATTTTAGAGTTTATTATCTTTTTAGAAACATTAAATGTCAGAGGGCTTTGTATATGCTTGATATGTGAAGATCTAACACTACTTTATTTCATAACATTAAACAGCTAGCTTTAAGGTGCTGTCCTGCTTAGCTTTGGCTGTCACCTTGACACAGCCTGCAGTCATCTGAGAGGGAAGCCTCTCTTGAGGAATTACCTAGATCAGATTGGACTGTGGACGTGTCTGTCGGGAATGGTCTTGATTATTAATTGATATGGAGGGACCAGTCCACTGTGGGCACTACCATCCCTAGGCAGGTGGTCCTGGGTTGTATAAGAAAGCTAATGAATGAGCCAGAGTCTTTTATCACAGCAGCAGAACAAAAGTAGAACAGGCATGTTATTTTATTTTCACAGATACCTGATGAATGTCATGCTTGTCTCAGTCCTTGTCCTATTGCTGTGACAAGACACCATAACCGAGTCAATTTTAATAAAAGAGAGCACTCAATTGGGGACTTCTTTACAAAGCTTTAGTCCATTAGCGTCATGGACAGTAGACATGGTGCTAGAGAAGTAGTTGAGAGCTCTACATCCTGACCCACAGGCAGCAGGGAGAGAGACTGGTCCTTGAATGGGCTTTTGAAACTTCAAAGCCCGCCCCCAGTGACTCACTTCCTTCAACAAGGCCACACCTCCTAATCCTTCTAATCATAACAGTTCCACTCCCTGGTGACTAAGCATTCAAACATATGAGCTTCTGGGGCCATTCTCATTCACACCATCACAATGCTTTTTTTTTTTTAATCTTATTCACATTTAATCTATATGTGTGTATATAGTTTAATAATGACAAAGTCTTTTTATGTTGACAACTTCTGTTCTTATTTAAAATGTATCATTGTTTAGATACTGATTTTTTTTGGTACATTTGTCAAATACCACCTTTTAATTTTTTAAAACTTTATAATATTTGAGTTTTCTCACTTAGTTTGTGTTGCCATTCTATTTATTTCCAGCTTTCTTGTTTTTTAAAAGAGAAATACTCAGTAGCTCAAACATGGCGCCCCTATGAGAATATTACGTATAACTTGACAGTTACATGTAACTTGACTGAATACATCTGAGCCTTGGTCTAATCTAATAGTCTTTGAGGAGTGACCTAAACTTGACCCTGGCCTGTCTATGTGGTTTAATATTTTGTGAAGAGTCTACCCTGGAAAGTAACTGCTTTGTTCTTGTGTGCTGTGATCCATCTGTGAGACAAGCATTACTAAACAGCTTGGCCTTGGTTGGCTCTCTGTGTATCACTCATACTAAGAATATCTGGGAGCTGGGAGATAGTTTGACTTCAAGCAGTATGCTTCCCTATACATCTTCACACACATACACAAGCATGTACTCAGAATTACATGCATAAATGTGGGCCACAAATATTTGTTTACATGCCATCCATTGTAGCATTTGATATATGTAGCACTCAATCAGGGACAGGAAAGAATTATTAATAAGTTAAATTTGTATAATTAATTATCCATTTGATATTTAAAATTTTAATGATCACACATTGTAACTCTACCCTGTAAGCTCAGAGTTCCTCATAGAATAGTCTACTAAATGACTAAAAGAAAATATAATATAGTGTCTTCATGTCTGTGAAGGAAAGAATCCATAAAACAGAGAAACCACAATTTTAAAAGACATGATTAGACAATTCGCCACAAAATTTTACAAAATCTGTGCATAAAAATTGGTTAACATTAACATGCAAATGAAGGTTGGAGAATGTGTGCACGTTATGACGTAGAGAGGATGATAAAAGGGATTCTGTCATTGCTGTTGCCGTCCTCACGCCCTGTGTCATTTCTAAGCTTGGTGGTGGCTATGACTGGACCAAGAACAATTCCTAACTTGTGTGTATCTCTTTTTTTCAACTGCCCCCTTCCCTGAGACGAAGCTGTGTGTTGTACTCTGATCTGCAAGCCAGGTTTTGGAATATGAAACACATTCCCCCTCCTTGTAAATTTCTTGAGAGAGTATCTACAGCATCCAGCGTGAGATGAATACATCAGCTCTCCAGGATGCTTTCTGTATTTCTGACACTTCAAGGTAGGGCTATGGGGATCTGGACCAACCTCACTGCAGGGAAAATGGCCTTGGGCCTGGGCCCCTGGAACACTGAAGCAGCTTGGTAGGACCTGTTATGGGTTCTCTTTCATCTCCCTCGTATTGCAGCCTTGAGCTGGGCAGAGTTCGGGAGAGTGCAGGAGAGGTAGAGGGAGTGTTTTCAGTTCAGAATGGGCGACAATAACTAGAAATAGTAAGTGTAAAGAAGAAAAGACTCCATAGCTCGTTTGTGCTTCCATTTCCAAAGTGAAGTTAACAGCTACATTCTGTGGCCTATGACTGTGACATGCTCAGCAAACATGAGAGCAGGCACCTCCCCCCCTACCCCTCCTGTCAACACTGCTTCAGTGAAATGTAATGTGTGGCATCTGTAGAAAATAATTATAGATTTAAAAGCTTAAACTGACCTCCTACATTTATTTTAAGATTTTCATAAAATCCCAACTAACTAGGTAAAGTGTTACTGGGATATTTTAGAGTTCAAAAATCTTGCCATTTTTCTCAGGAAGTTTTGTCATCATTTCTATCCATCTCTGTTTATGTTTCAATTAAAAGGCCCCTACTGTTTTGTTCTGCTTATCTGTGGTGCATTTACTATAGGGCTGGGGTTTTCAACTTATGAGTCACGATCTCTTTGGGGGTTGAATGACCCTTTCATGGGGGTCACCTTAGACCATTGGAAAACACAGATATTTACATTATGATCCATAACAGTAACAGAATTATAGTTAGGATGTAGCAATGAAAATAATTTTATGATGGGGGGATCACCACATCATAAGGAACTATATTAAAGGGTCAAAGCATTGGGAAGGTTGAGAACTGTAAATGGGAGGCAGAGCTTTCTGTCCCGACCTCCCCATGTCAAATAAACATCCAAATGTTTATATTAATTATAAATGCTCGGCCATTAGCTCAGGCTTATTACTGACTAGCTCTTACATATAAATTAACCCATTTCTTTTCTTTTTTTTTTTTTTTTTGGTTTTTCGAGACAGGGTTTCTCTGTGTAGCTTTGTGCCTTTCCTGGAACTCACTTGGTAGCCCAGGCTGGCCTCGAACTCACAGAGATCCGCCTGGCTCTGCCTCCCGAGTGCTGGGATTAAAGGCGTGTGCCACCACCGCCCGGCCTAAATTAACCCATTTCTATTAATCTATGTATTGTCACATGGCCATGGCTTTACTGGTCCTCTGGCATCTTGCTTCTTGGACTGCTAGCTTATGTCTTCCCCTCTCTCCGCCCTTCTTCTCTCCTCCTTAGTTTGGTTTTTCTGCCTAACCTTATCCTGCCTGGCTATTGACAAAACAGCTTCTTTATTAACCAATGAGAGTAATACATATTCATAGCATACAGAAGGCTCATCCCACAGCAGAGAACCACTGTGAAATAACAAACTGAATTTTTCAAGCACTTTGCCTACAATCTTATGAATTAACATTTTGAAACACAGATGATACAAAGTATTTCATTTGGTTCAGTTGTCTAAAATCCATCTACAGCTGAACACAGAGGGAAAAGAGCAATGACCTAAAAATAGCAGCTATTTCTAAAGCATTAGATACATTCTAACCTGTCATTTCATAACAGTGTATCAGCAATGACAGGAGAGAGATTTAGACTTCCTGTCCAAATTAATTAAGGAGTTGATATATATGCATTAATAAAAAGTAACTCATTATGCACTTGTAAATTCTTTGTTACCTGTGTCAGAATTAAGGTCACTGGCGTGTTTCAGAATGATTTATTCTCATATTTCATCTGGCCTGGAAGTTAATATTTTTCTTTCCAGCCCTTCCATCTATCAAAAGCAAGCCAGTTTCTGGGAGGTGGTGGTGCAGCCCTTAATCTCAACACTCTTTGAGAGGCAGAGGCAGGCAGATCGCTGAGTTCAAGGCCAGCCTGCTCTATAGAGTGAGTTCCAGGATAGCCAAGGCTACACAGAGAAACCCCGTCTCAGAAAACCAAACAAACCAAAACCAAAACCAAACAAACAACCAAAACAACAAAAAACCCCAAACAAAACAACAAAGAGCAGAGAGTGACCTGGTAACTGTCGTCAGATGGAGAAATCACTAACTCAGTCCTGTACATTATTTGGTCTGATGCTTGTTGAGGTCTAGAGTGGATAGTTTTTTCAGTGTTTTGATGTGATCAACATTAAATTTTAAAATTATGTTATATATGTGTGTAGAGGCACACATACACACATGCATGTGCATGCCCACTTACACACATACATACATATATAATCCTACATCACCACATTAGGGATATTTGTCCTAGTATTCATTGTAATCTTTATAAATCAAGGAATATTTTACAAATGCCAAGGGAGAACTACTTTTTAAACAGATTTTAAGCATGCAGCATAGTATTTATCTGTGGTCACATTCCTGTACAGATCTCAGGACTTTAAGTCAATACAACACATCAGCACTTGGACTCACCATCCTACTCTTCCATTTTGAGTTTAACTATTTTTTCCTTGCCATTCATTTCCTTTTTAAAATTCACAGACAAAATGATTCATTATGACGTTTTCATCTGAAAATGTCACTGTACTTTCATACTATTCATTCCATTACCCATCTCTGTCCTCTCTCCCTACCACTGTCCTCTCCTTCCCTTCAAACTGTTCTCTTTTTTCTTTCATATATATGAAATATATAAACATCTATGAATTATATAAATTTATGTGAAATATAAAAAATATGTGAAAAGAGCAATGAGCCGGAAATAAAACAGTTTTTCAAACATTCAGAGTGCCAAAGTAGATTCTAACCTGTCACTTCATAACAGTATATCAGTAATGAAAAGAGAGGAGAGGTTTAGGCTTCCTGTCCAAATTATACATAAATTATATGTAATATATATGAAATTATATCTGTACATGTGCCCACACATATATCCATGTTTCCTTTACATGTCTATGATGCATGTATGACATGACTGCTTCAAAAATTTTTATGTCACCCTTGTCCAGAGTCATGCTGACCATCTGTGCATCAGGCCAGTTTGGATGTGTCCAAAGCTGGGACCTGACCTTAACCATCTTTATTACTGGCCATATGCATCATTGAAGTACTTTCCCTTCTGTGACTGGCTTGATTCAGTTGCCACAATGTCATTAAGGTTCATACATGCTGCTGCAAGTAACAGGTCTCATGAACACAGGGATGCTCAAATGCTTTGAGATCCCCATTTTAATTCTTTTGGATAAATCCCCCAAAGTAGAACAGGTGGGTCATGTGGCAGTTTGCCTTTGAAGCTTTCAGAAAAGTTGCTTACAGCTTTCCAGAGTGGCTGCACTGTATTAGCATTCTCCACAAAAGTGTAAAAGGATCCCAGGTTCTTCACAGTTTTGATTCCATCGGTCTGGTCACTTTCAGCGGCATCCATATCCCTTTAGCCATTTGTCTATCTTCTTTAGGGAAACACCTTTTCAAGTATTTTCAAGTGGGAGCGAGGTAGCTGCTGTTTCATTTTTTTGAGGAATTCTGGGTAAATTTCCATTTTGATTTTGTTGTCTCTTTGAGGTGGGGTCTTGTCATGTGGCCACTCCTTGCCTGGAACTCACTCCAAAGCTGCATCCTCCTGAGTGCTGGGATTGTGGGTGTATGCCACCCTCCAGGCTACCCTGTGGATGTTCATCTTGGCTGTGGAGAGAGATTTGGCTATGCAGTCAGCCTATGTGACTATGGAGATTCACTGAGATTTCCTCAGAAGGGACACATAGAGAAAAGCTAGAAAATGTTAGGACAAAATGTAGTCAAACATCTGCCTGTTCAAGATCAATAACCCAGCATCTCTCTTCACAGTATATGTTTTTAATTCTTGAAATATTATATTTCTCTCTTCCCTTTCCTCCCTCCAAATCCTCCTGTATACTTTCTCTATTTCAAGTTATGAGGCTGCAATTATTTTTAACTTTTATTTCTTATCATTGTGTGCGTGTATGGTGTGGGGGTACACATCACATTGTGAGTGTGAGGGTCATAGGACAACTTTGTGGGTTGTTTTTTCTCACCCTCAGGTGACCTTAGTCACCAGGCTTGTGCACAGGATGCCTTGACCCTCTGGGCTATCTTGCCAGTCCCCTTGTTTTTTGGTTTTTGGTTTTTTTTTTAAATTCACTGAATTTATAACTTCCTTATATACTTTGGAGATTAATCACTAGCAAACACATGGTGTGCAAGTTTATTTTCCCATCATTTTCTTTAGCAACATCTTAAATGTGGTTTGGTTTCTACTGTTCTTGCTCACTCTTCAGGGTCACAGAGATCCAGGTACATACATGATCTCTCAACAAGTATAAAGGGACCTTTACAATATTTTGCTTATTTTTTTAATACCCTGTCTGCTTCTTTTTGATCGAGAACAACCAGACATCAATTCGAATTACTACTATCATGTGGGAGTTTGTCCTTCATTGTTTAGTGGGTACATAATATTAAGTGATATGCCCTATGGAACTGTGTTTGTTATCCCAGGGATCAATTTTTGCTTACAGTGTGTGATCCTTTTAGTGCATTGTTATGGTTTGAGTATGAAATGTCCCCACAGGGCCATGATTGGGGTGCCTGGTGGTATCACTGGGAGGTGAGGCACATCTGGAGGGGGTGTGGGCGCCTTTGAAGACTGCCCTGGGTCACAGCCATCTACTTGTTTTGTTTCCTGGGAGACACAGGATGAAAAACCTCCTCTGCCCCAGGATCCTGACACCATAAATGAAGTCTCTGAAGCCATGAGCCAAAATATTGTAAATAATTCCCCCCTTGAGTTGTTTGACTCAGGTATGTGGCACTGTAGGGAGAAGCTGTCTCACACACTAGTATCTTCGTTGAGGAGTTTTGCATCTGAGCCTACCAGGATATTGATATGTATCTTTTCTTGTGGTATCATATTTTTAATCTTGTGGTATCATAAGTTGATCTTTTCTTTTTTCTTTTCTTTTCTTTTCTTTTTTTTTTTTGGTTTTTCAAGACAGGGTTTCTCTGTGTAGTTTTGGTGCTTGTCCTGGATCCCGCTCTGTAGATCAGCCTGGCCTTGAACTCACAGAGATCCGCCTGGCTCTGCCTCCGGAGTGCTGGGATTAAAGGCGTGTGCCACTACCACCTGGATGTTGATCTTTTCTTGTGGTATCATATTTTGTTTCATGAAATGAGTTTGGAAGTGCTCTGCCCCCTACAGTTTTTCATTTAGAAAAGCTTGAGAAATGATAACATTGTCTTCTTTATTAATTTTCACTTTAATATTTTACCCCCTCCCCAATTCACTTCTCTTCCTCCAGTCTCTTCCATGTTCTCCTTTTCCAGCCTCTCCCGTATCCCCCTTCCTTAATTCCTATTTCTTAAATTCTTAGTTCTTCCTTAAATTCCTCTTTAAATTCATGACCTCTTTTTTATTGTTATTATAACACACACACACACACACACACACACACACACACACACACACACACACACACACACACACACCCCTCCCTGTATAAGCAGAACCTGCTGAAGACTCAGCAGGTTTAATTTTGCTTGTATATATAGTATATACATGAAATTTGAGGGCTCACCCCTGGGGAAGACTAGTTCTTCCACTCTGAGTATCCCTTGGTTTCCTGTAGTTCTTTGTCTAGAAGTCTGGCCCAGTGAGATTTGCCCCCAACTCCATTAATATGTCTATTAGTGATGTCATTGTTCTGGACTTGGCTAGGCAGCCATACATTGTGGCATTACAGGTATAGCTCCCCTGACATTGTCTCCCAGCAGACTTCCTGCTCCTCTAGCTCTTACAATCTTTCTGCCTCCTCTTCTGTGATGTTCCCCGAGCCTGTGCAGGACTTGTGTTGTAGATACATAAATTGGGGCTGGTCACTCCCATGACCATTTTTTTTTTGAATTCATGATAGGGTTTGCTGTTGAAATCATCTGGCTCTGGGCTTGTCCTAGGTGTGAAGTTTTTGGTTACTGATTTAACCAGCTTTCTACTTGCAGGTGGACTCACATTCTCTTTCTAATTAATCCTTGCTAGAGTATACACTTCTGGAAACATTTATTTATACTGGGTTGTATAACTACAGAATCTTACGTTTTTAGTAGTAGTTTCATTGTCCTTTTTATGTTTTACATCAGTTGCGCTATTGCTCTCATTTTTATTTTTTTCTGTTTCTTATTGGTGTATTAAATTAATATTAGTTAGTTTTGTCCATTATTCAAAAAACTCTTTGCTTTTAATTTTTCTATCCTCTATTCCTTTATTTCCATTCAAATTCTTTCTTTGTTGCTTTCTGCTCACTTTGGGTTTAGTTTGTCTCTTTCTGTCTCATTGGTTGTAAAATAATTTGAGACTATTTATCACAATAAACGTCCCTCTTTGTACTGCTGTGGCACCATTCTGAAGTTTCAATATGCTGTGTTTTTGCTTGTCTTAGGCTATTTCCCAGTCTTTCTTTTGATGCCTTATATGACCCAGTTTTTTCCAAGATTGTACTTAATTTATACCTTCAGCATTCTGTCCACGTCTGTTAGGCCTATTTAGTCTCCACTATTAGGTTAGTCTCTTCATTCTTATTGCGGTCTGATTTTGAACCATTATTTCTAATAATGAAAGCAGTGGAAGATGAAGAGGTAGCTGGGAGATTGACTCTTGCTCTTGCAGAGGACACCAGTTCAGTCCCTAGAACCCATGTCAGATGTTCAGAACTGCCTATGACTCCAGCTCCAGGGATCCTCTGGCTTCTGTGGGCACCTGTGTTCACATCAATATCACATGCACATACCCACACACATGTATGTATGTAATTAAAACACATTTTTAAAAAAATATTAAAAAAATAGATTGCAAACAAAATATCACCACATTTCCCCTTTTTTGTCTAAAATAAAAAAGTTATAACTAATATAAGAAAAACTATATACAGTAAGTACAATAACTGTATACAATATATACAGACAATAAATACATCAACAACATCTAGTCCATTAACAATTGATGAATTCATAGAAAATACTCATTCCTCCTATCTTGGAGTGTCCAAAATGTTGTACTAATTCACTCTCTATCCTAACTTGTATTACCAACCTCAAACTATCTTTTGATGTCTTTCAACCTTATGCACTTTACACTTCTTTTCTGAATTTCTTTTTTGAATCTGTTAACAAGGAAAACTGTAACCATAACTATCAAGTCTTCAACTCCATCAGAGACCCGAGAAGGAAATAATATTAACTGAGTAGCAGGAAGTGCAAGCAAGTGACTTTCAAAAAATGTGAGAAATGACAGAAACAGCTGGCTACCTGGACAGTCACCCAAGGTTCCTCTGTAACATTGGGGCATCTGTCTTTGACCTACAAGCCTATTATGAAGGGCTGTCCTACCTTGCCTTGGCAAAGTTTGGCAATCCTTTCTTTTATGTCTTGCTTGTCCAGTTGGACAGCATACTGTCAGCGGTCAAGAAAATGTAAGGGCATTTTCTTGCCCAGTGGCTAATTTTGCCACAAAGAAAGTAAACTCCATGTGGAATTTCTTCAGTGCCCATCATCTTCTCTGAAGTAGGTTGGCGCTGCCAGGAGCAGACATGTCTCATAGTCATAAAAAAAAAGAAAAAAAAATCTATGCTATTAAAACATCTTAAATGCCATATTCTGTAGATCTCTGAAGTGTTTAAAGATGACCTGTTTATCTAAAATATATGTCTGTTTGGCCTCAAAAACATACCTAACATGACTACAAGTTCCATTGTAGTAGGTGATTAACTACTAACCTGCATTTCTTTATTATCCTAAATAGTTTATAGTAATAACTTTCAAGGAAGGATTAGCAATTTGCATCACATTGTTAAACGAGATGTATAGGTGCAATACCTTGAACAAGTATGTACAATATGTTCTAACAAAAAATAATCCCAAGTTTGTATCAATATACAAAATTTGTATACAATATACAAAAATTGAAGTAAAATATTTAAAACTAGTAGTTGCTTTTTAAAAGCAGATTCTGCCTTTTATCTTATCATATCTATATCATAACTATCTCATCATATCTATAATATATCTATATCCTCCTTTTTTTCTTTTCAGAGTAGATTCAATAATCTACTCTTTATCCTATCATTTCTATATTTTTTCCAGAATAGATTCAATAAACTACACTTTTATCCTATCATATCTGTATCTTTTTCTTTTGGAATAGATTCAATAATCTACTCTTTTATCCTATTTTATCTGTAGCCCCATTTTTTTTCTTTTTCAAACAAGAACACTGAATCTCATTTCCTTTGTTCAGCCTTTTCCCTGACCATTACCAATAACAACTTGAAACCAACCACCTTAGGCAATGACAAATATCCACAGCCCATTGAAAGACCAAAACCCACCTACCCCACCTCTTGGGATTGTGGGAGTCATGTTCTTAAATTTAGTTCCTGCTGTCTGGGGGTGACAACATCTTTAAGGGATCCTGAAAAGAAAAATTTGGGTTAATTGTCAATTCCTGGGAGAGGTAGCTACATTGTTGCCCAGTCTGCATAATGGGAAAGTGCCTGGCTTGTCTCAAGTCCTGGCTAGAATTATCTATGAGTTTGGATCATCTCAGCTAGGCCACTTGGAAATTGTCCTGAGCCGTTTGTAGTCTAAAGCCAATCTTTAGGTTGTGTTTGTCAGCTTAGTGGTGTTACCATAGTCTGCTGTGGGATGGTCTGTATGTCAAATTGCTCTGATTGGTCAATAAATAAAACACTGATTGGCCAGTGGCTAGGCAGGAAGTATAGATGGGACTAACAGAGAGGAGAAAAGAAAGAACAGGCAGGTGGAGGGAGTCACTTCCAGCCGCCGCCAGGACAAGCAGCATGTGAAGACACCGGTAAGCCACGAGCCACGTGGCAAGGTATAGATTTATGGAAATGGATTAATTTAAGCTATAAGAACAGTTAGCAAGAAGCCTGCCACGGCCATACAGTTTGTAAGCAATATAAGTCTCTGTGTTTACTTGGTTGGGTCTGAGTGGCTGTGGGACTGGCGGGTGACAAAGATTTGTCCTGACTGTGGGCAAGGCAGGAAAACTCTAGCTACAATAGTCCTTGTGGAATCATTGTTGTGGGGCCCATCATCCTTTTGGAGACTTCAATGAGTTTTCCCCCCCTCTCTTCTATAGCTGTTCTATCATCCATAGCTGTATGGTTTCTTACAATGGGTATCAGGTTCTTTAATTGCTCTGGGAAGGAGTTTCCTCCACAATGACAGGGAATAACTGAACTGAATTTGACATGGGGTTCTTCGAGAGGGCCCCCAAGGCATTTCCTGATGGCAAAGGGTTACCCTGTCTGTCCCTTGTTGATCTACATTTGTTAGTCCAATGCCTGCCTTTGTCATACCTTCTGCACAATCCGTTGGGATTATTCTTAGAAAAAACATTGTTTTTGAATGCTCTGTTTACAGTCCCTTTTTAGGTGGCCTTGTTTACAGCAATTGAAACATTTGACTTTTCTGTTTTTCTTCAAACTTCTCGAAATCACCTCTCCTATCCAAGCATCATCATGGTTATGAGATTCAATATTGATTTTATATCAGATCCGTTCCCCCAAGGGTGCTGATCTTACCTTTAATGACTTAATTACCTTTTACATTGTGTATTAGCATTTTCAAAAGCCAGACTCAATTATTTATTTGTCTAGCTTCTGAATTTGGTATAATTCTATTTACTGCTGAAGTCAATCTTTGTAAGAAATCAGTGAAGGCCCCTTTTGAACCCTGGATAACTAACTTTAGTAAATAACTCAATTTTCTTTTCTACTTCTTCAGTTTTGTCCTAAGCATTCATGGATGCCACACAGCATAAATCCAGGGTGTGGTCACCATACAAAGATTGCCTTTCTACATTAGCATATTCTCCCTCTCTAAGAAGTTGATCTTGGGATATTTCAAGACCACTAGCCCTACTTCATTGTTCAATGATCTTAGACTCATCTTTCTACTAGTTCCTCCACTGTAACTGAGGACCAGGCTCCAAGCCTGCTGTAACCAAGTCTCTCTAGTCTTGAGGGATAATTCTATTATAAGTTGACCCCAAGTTTAACATCTGTTTCACAAAAGGTGAATGCATGCCATATGAGACTATTGCTCCCCTGAATCTTCTCAAATCTAACATTTCCACAGGAGTCCATTCAGCTCTTACACAGCCTTAAGGATCTATCATTTGGCAGTTCCTGTAAGGTTACTGGATAAATTAAGGTTGACTGTTTGAAAACCTTAGGCTGTTTCTCTGTAACCTTATAATAAAATGTTGAGATTGGTTCTCCTTTAAATTCCTCTTTCTGGGTCTGAATATCTCTGCGATCTGTTTTAACAAGTTTTTCTAAAACTTTTATCTTGGCACTCATATTAACCAACTTTTTTAATGATAAAATAATGATCAAACAGATAATATTTATAAATGACATCACATAAATCCTATCTGCATTAATTATCCTCTCATCTAATTGTTCCATTTTCAAACCATCTAGTGTATTATCAAACAGAGACCTAACTCCCTCCATTATAAAAATGTTTCCCATTTTTTAATGTGGGAAAAAACTTTGTGTCTTTTTTTAAAAAACTAATTTCCCCTTTTAAGAAATCCCAAGTGACCCACCAAATAGGCTAGTTATAATGACTCAGATGACGGTGAAGTGAGGCAGCTACCTAGTGTGGCAGCAGCCCGAGGAGGGGGTCCAGGGAAAGCCACAACCCATTGGGAGAGAGAAGCCAGAGAGCCAGGCATCTGCATGGGGCAACATGTGAAAGCAGCTAACTCCTCTGGCTTCTGAAGCCCCAAAGCCTGTGAAGTCTGCTGCAGAGAGGCTACAACAGAAAAAGATCCCAGACTCCCTCAGAGGGCTTGGGGAAGCAAAGGAAGAATCTAGCCAGTGGGGTAGTGACTCTGGCCTTGTGTAGCTCCAGCATGAGCCAGTGGTTGCAAATCCACAGGCAAGCAGCTTTTTCATGAATTTGTGCCCCACAAGTTGGATGCCAGATGTAGCTCGAATCCTAATTGGTCTCAAAAACCTGGAGTCAGATATCAGGGTGAAAGCTGAAAGATCAGAGAAGCAGAGGAACAAGCCACAGCCACTTCTCACCTTACCATCTCCTCAGCTGGAAAGACTGTTCCTATCTCTTCTCACCTTATATTCTCTTCTCTACCCAGCCATATCACTTCCTGTCTCAACCTCCCTAGTGCTGGGATTAAAGGGGTGTGTGCCTCCCAAGTACTGGGAGCAAAGGCATGAGATCCCAAGTGCTGGGATTAAGGGTGTGTGCCACCATGCCTGGCCTCTATGGCTAACTAGTGGCTGGCTTTGCCCTCTGAACTTGAGGCAAGTTTTATTTGTTAGAGCACAAACTAAATATCATCACACTTTCTCCTCAGGAAAGTATCTGAAAATGCCACTTCTGGTCTCCTGGTACTCACTAGTCCCCTGGTACTCACTCATTAGTCTCTTGGTACTCACTGACTAGTCCCCTGGCACGTACTAGTCTCCTGGTACTCACTCACTAGTCTCCTGGTACTTACTCACTAGTCTCCTGGTACTCACTCACTAGTCTAATGGTACTCACTCATTAGTCTAATGGTACTCACTCACTAGTCTAATGGTGCTTACTCATTAGTCTAATTGTACTCACTCACTAGTCTAATGGTGCTTACTCATTAGTCTAATTGTACTCACTCACTAGTCTAATGGTGCTTACTCATTAGTCTAATGGTACTCACTCACTAGTCTAATGGTACTCACTCATTGTCTCCTGGTACCCACCTTATAAATGACAAGGGATTCTTCTCTTGTTGCCTTCAGAATTTGCTAGCTTGGACATTTAAATGTAGTGTGCCACGGTGTGGAATTATTTGTACAAAGTTTTGAATCCTGTAGGCTTCCTGAATTTAGATGTCTATGTCCTTTTCCAGGCTGGGGGAGCTTTGGCTGACTGCTTCATTCCAGTTTCACAATGCTGTGCTTGTGGGAGCGGTTACAGTGTGGATGGTTCTAGTCTTCCTACTAGTGTTGGTGTGGTTAAATTCCCACTTCCCAGCATGGAGAAGCCCTTCTCTTAGTTTCTGCGTTTCTCCCAGCATAAACTGGTATATCTCTGTGGCAGAAGGAGGATCTAGGCTTTCCTATTGTGCCTGTGTTCTGATGTCACCATTTTTTAAAACCATATCCCAAAGTACCTGCTGATCAGAAAGAATGATAAATAAGACAATTGAGAGATTTATGTAAAAATGGGAGAGAGATGCATATAGCAAAGATGGATGTAAAAAAAAAAACAAAAAAAAAAAACAAAGCAAAACAGTTCATTGGGCATGGCTTGGTGTTAGAAATTTTGCATGCCTGAAACTCAAGATGAGCATAGCTCTGTTTTCGAGTTCTGAATTTTAGAAAACTTATCTTTCAGATTCTCAGGCTACTCAGAAGTATAGATTTTGAGAGAGAGAGAGAGAGAGAGAGAGAGAGAGAGAGAGAGAGAGAGAGAGAGAGAGAAAGAAGAAGAAGGAGGAGGAGGAGGAGGAGGAGGAAGAGGAGGAGGAGAGAGGGAGGAACTTGTGTGAATTGCTAGTGTGGACATGTATGTAGGGCCAAAAGTTGACACGGGGTGTCTTTCACCAATCACTCCCCACTTAGTTTTTGGGACAATGTTTCTCACTGAACCTGGAGTTTGTACATTAGCTGGACTGTCTGGCCAGTGACTCCACCTGTCTCTGCTACCCCCAGTGCTGGTGTGACAGGCTGTGCTGCCACACCCAGCTTCTTTCGTTGGGCTCAAGGGACCTGAACTCAGATCTTCATATTTGGACAGCAAGTACATTATCAACTGAGCCATCTCCCAGTCTGTGAAAGACATTTCTGCTGTTGTTTTATGTAACATACAACATTTTTATTACTTTGCTTTACCTCCCAAGGTTGTCTTTCAAAATTTTTTTCTTCTTCCTCTTTTTGCTTTGGAATATAAAAGCTTGTGAAAATTACCTACCTCTGCTGAGATAATGCATATCTCATGGTAGTATAAATTTAGTTTAGTGAAATTAAAAAAAGTCAAGGAATTAGGAGTCTGGCATTTTTACATTTGTTTGTAAGAATCACAGTTGGTCCTGATAAAAAATGAGCTTCTCTTACCCTTCTCAATGACAACTCCAGAAAATAATTATTTTTAATTAACAGATTTCCATAATTTACAGTTGGAAAAGATTATGAAATTTAAGTAAGGCAAGTTCTACTCACTTCCTTAATTATTCATGAACATTTTGGCTCCCTACTTGGCATCCTATTCCAGTCAACTATCACATTCTAATAAAAGAATCTGCTGACTTTTAGTCTTTGGCATCCAGTATTACCTGCAAAAATGATGAGCATATTGTAAAGGATGGTTTTCTTTAGTTTATTCCATTGCATACTTGCTTAATATGTATAGTAGTAATCAAATGTGGTTATATATGAAAAATAACTTTTAATACTACTGTATGTAAATATATTATGTATGTACAGTATCATTTTTATAGCTTAACAACATTCTGAAAAGTGACTATATCATGCAGCCAGAACTGCAACCTTCATGTTCATGTTCATGTCTGTCCCTGTTGTTACCTACTCTGAAGTTTGGGAGTCCTCAAGAAAACCTCAACTCTTGACAGCAGATGCAAGCTTGAGGGGTCCCAGATTTTTTTTGACACTTACTGGGATTCTGGGGATCCCTGAGGCAACTCTTGTATTTGGTATTTTGTTTGGAATAATCTTTTTGTAAACTGTGAAGATGTGTCATTGTGATTAGTTTAATAAAAAGTGCAATGGCCAGTAGCTAGACAGAATTTTTAGGAAGAAGAAGGGGAGAGTCACCATCCAGACAGAGAGGAAGCAATATGGACAGTACATAGTACAGGTAATAAAGCCACAATACAAAAAGTAGATTGATAAAAATGGGATGGCCGGGCGGTGGTGGCGCACGCCTTTAATCCCAGCACTCAGGAGGCAGAGCCAGGTGGATCTCTGTGAGTTTGAGGCTAGCCTGGGCTACCAAGTGAGTTCCAGGAGAGGCACAAAGCTACACAGAGAAACCCTGTCTTGAAAAACAAACAAAAAAATGGGTTAATTTAAGTTGTAAGAGCTAGTTAGTAACAAGCCCAAGCTGTTGGCTGATCTTTTGTAAATAATAAGTCTCCATATCATTATTAGGGAGCTGGCAGTCCTGATGAAAAGGTCCAACTATAGTATTTTGTTAAAGAACTGAAACTACTTATCCTTCATTATGGAAGGATACAAATTAAAAGTAGTACCCCCTCCCAACCACCCCTAGTTAGCATGAAGCAGAGCTAGGGAGCATTGAAGCACTTACATTTCTACTGCCCTCTGACAGTGGGGTTGTATGGGTACATTTTCCTCCAGTAACAATGAGGGATGAGGCACTAAGAGTACACTCAGCTGGAGGAGGTTTCCCATGCCTTCTTATTCACAGTTTTATTGTACCTCTTAGACAGATAGCTTGCTGAATGTCTTGGCCCCGTCTCTGGCATTTCTGGAGGTTGAACTGATTTTTATGTGGCTCAGTCCCCCATGCAAAATCATATTTTCAAATCACAGATTACCTATCCCAAGTAAACAGAGCCATTTAAAAAATGGCTTGTCTGTTTGTGTATGTGCGTGCTCTTGGATGTGTGTGCATAAGTATATCAGGGTGTGCTAGTGGATATCGGAGAGCAACTTGAGGAAGTTGGCTCTCTCCTTCCATCATATGAGTTGCCGGACTCAAAGTCACCACATGTGACTTGGCAGCGAGTTCTTTTGCCCACTGAGCCATCTCAATGGCCCTTCCAAATAAGAAGGTTTTTGTTTTTTTCAAACTAGACAATTCTTTCTTCTGTTTTTCTAAATGTGTGAACTTCCCAGGACCAAAGCCTTTGCATCCTCCATCTCCTATTGGGCACACTTTTCTGGAGTTCTTTGGACAGTTAGCTGAGCATCATCACCTCTTTGAGCCTTCCTCTCTCTTCCAGACATTGTCATGCTATCATTGGTGACTCTTGTGGCACCACTATGAACTGATGCTGTTTTGTTTACTTTCTTCATATCCATGGTTCCCACTAGAATGATGTGTTCCAAAGGCACTGATGTAATTTTCACTGGTGTAGAGAACAGTGGTGGCAGAAAGCCTCGGCTCTGCATTTGTCAATGCATGGCTTGCTGGGAGTCTTATCCATGCCTTAGTTTCCTCACACTGGTCTCACTCTTCATAACATTTAATAAAGGTGGTACTTTGGATTGCATCATACATTTGAGCTACTTTTCAGTCACGCTTTGATTTCACAATGTAGAATTATATTTGTCAAAATCGCAGAGGCTGTACTCATACTCATACACAGAAACATTTATATTCTGTGTTTGCTGACTGTTTAGAGTCTATATATCCAGAATGTCAATTAAAGGCTACAGTGAGTCCAGTCACTAAAACAAAACATTACTATAAAAGAAAGCTCCTAGTCCTGGCTGCCAAATGCCATGAATTCTCAATAAATTCTGAGAACTTACAGTTTGGCTCCTTTTTCTCCCTTCTCCTGGGACACTACCTGCTTAGCTGCACACACAGACTCTGCTTCTCTCTGTACTTAAAGTGACACATTTGATACCCGCCATAGAGTCTCCGATAGCAGGACGGAAGTCTGCCTTATGCCGTGGCTTGGTCCCTGGACTAGGAGTTTTGTATCAGGCATGCTTCACAGGAAGTGTCTAGATGTGTAGATGAGAAGGCTTTCTGTGACAGCTGCAGTACATCTGTCTCCAAAAGGTCTCTTCCATCATTAGCTGTCAGTACACTAGATGTAATAGATGCTCCTTATTGATATTATCTATCAGCAATGCTCCAGGGGAGTTTAAGCAGCTTACTTAAAAAAAAATTACAAGGAATTTTCAAAAGAATTTTGAGTTTGAGAACACAGCTATCAGAATATATTTTATAGATTTGTTATTGAGCTTGAGGACTATAAAACCATATCATATTCAATATGATGTGAACTATTGTAATCTTATAAAATAGTATTCTTCATTTAAGAATTTAAATTTATGAAGAAAAGTGGTCTGTATATATTTTAATCATTCTTTTATAAGGTGAAAAGGTTTGGAGATGGGCATGGTTGCACACCACTGTAAAGTCAGCTCTTTGGGAGACTAAGGCAGGAAGGAGGAAGATCCAAAGATTGAAGTCAAGAGAATAGAAGCCTAAGAACCACACACAGACATGATCGATTAGAATCACCAGGTAATAAACTGTGGAATGTTGGATAACATCTATCAGAAGAGATGGGTGCTAGCTAAACATCAGTGGCTTAAATAGCAAAATAAAATGGGAAACTATAAATCAGGAGAAAATCTAGTGTCCATCCCTGAGGGGCTGGTGTGTTTGAAAGCTCTTCCCTCCTAGGGAGTCAGGAGTGTGACACCAGAGGGCAGCAGCCATGACAGAGGACTTCAGAAACTGTGCCCTACACATTCCTTAACAGACATTTTAGAGACCAGAGGAGGAAGAAGAAGGAGACACAAGTTGTCCCCTGCACTGGCCGAGGAAGGAGAGGCCCTGGCACACCAAGAAGAACCTCCTTTCTAGGCACTCTACTGAAGCAATGATGAGAAGTCATTTCAAAACAAGGCCCTGCTTCAGGAGGCAGCTCGGCTATCCTAGACTCTCTGTGGATTGCAGCCAGGCAAACCCAGAGCAAAGGCAGATGGTGAAACATGACAACAGAATGCTTCTGAGTTGTAGAGGGGAAAGATCATGAGAACTGTGCAGTATTCAGTGGGGTGGAAGCCTGGTTAGAGCCAGAGTCTGCAGGAGGATTGAGATGCAGTCTCCAATTTCATATGAGAGACACTGAGAATCTCCTGCAGGAGGGATCAGTATTCCGAGCCCACCCTGTAGAGAACCTCTCACTGATGGGCCCAGTCAGCATCTGGGATCTGACCTCCCACAGGCGTGACTGGCATCTGGCAGTCCAGGAAGAACACTGAGAATCTGGACTCCGAGCAGGCAAGAGACCACATTCGGACTCTGCACCTACAGTCATCCCTCTCCCCTTCTATTTCTCAGCCCTGTTTCCACTTCCACACATTTTTCTCCTTTCTCTGTTTCTCTACCGTTCCAGTACCAGCCACTAGTTTTATTCTGTTTCCCATCACTCTCACACAGTAATTAATACCTCAGTGTACATAGTACTGTAAGCGTTCCTCTACTTCCCGAAATGATTTGAGCTGAAGAGGCGATCATTTATTTTTTATTTGATAGTCACTGCATTTTCATAGTGGCACTGTCCTTTGATAGTTGTTCTTACAGAGACTAATCTTTTCTCCTGAGAATATTGGATATTGATCCTGGTGCTGATGCTCTAACTAGTGAATTAGATCCCCAGTTTAGCAATGAAAAATGAAAACCTCATTCTACTCTCACCAAGCCCCGCCTTCCCCTAAGCAATTTGAAAATTGCAGACACTTCCAGTGAGTGAATGAGGGTGATTAAAAGACATGTCCAACCAGTAATCTGACTCCATATGTGAAAATACCAATGTACAAATATGAGCAACATGAAAAACTGAAGCAATGTGACTCTTCCATGACTCACAGGGGTGCCCTCTAATGAGAGTAAATTAGTTGATGTCCCTGACAAGAATGTAAAACAATAATTTTAAGTTTGTTCAAATAAATCTAAGAAGCCACAAATACACCCTTGAATGAATTCCAAGAGAACATAAACAACATAAAGGAAAGAAGAAACAGATATGAAAGTGGAATTCAATAGTGACATAGAAATATTGAAAAAAATCAATATGAATGACTGGAAGTAAGAAGTACAGGATATTGAATAAAAAGCTCTGCAGAAAGACTCTGCAGCAAAATGGATCAAAGGGAGACAGAATACAGGACTTGAAGACGAGGGAGATGAATGAGAGTATTCAGATAATGTCAAAGTTAGATTAATAAGAAAGTACACACAGAACGTATGAGATTTGTAGGACACTATGATCAAACCAAGTCTACAAATTGTGGACACAGAAATAGGAAAAGAATTTCATGTAAAAGACATAGAAAATATTTTTTAAAAAGCCACAAGAGAAAATTCTTCAAGTCTAGGAGATATACACTGAGGTACAACTGACATTTAGACTCCAAAACAGATAAGAAGAGAGTAGAACCTGTCCATGGCAGGTTATAGTTAAAGCACTAAATATATACTACAAAAAAGAATATTGACAGTTGCAAGAGAAATACCAGATCACAAAGGGAAGCCTATCCGAATAGCAGCAGATATCTTAACAGGGACTCTATAAGCCATTTAAAAATATTGTATTTCAGTCTCTGAAAGACAACACTTACCATTCCAGACTAAAATATCCAGCAAAGCTGTCATAACTGAAGGATCACCAAAAGATTTCATAGTGAAAACAAACAAGGGATCTATAAATACTAAGCCAGTTTTACAGAAGATGCTGAAAGAATCCTTTGGACTAAAGTTGTTGGCTGTTGGCTTGCTGTAAATTGCCTTTATTATGTTTAGGTATGTTCCCTGTATTCCTGATCACTCCAAGACCTTTATCATGAAGTGGTGTTGATTTTGTCAAATGCCTTTTCTCCATCTAGTGAGATGATCATGTGGTTTTTTTCTTTGAGTTTGTTTATATGGTATTACATTGACGGACTTTCGTATGTTGAACCACCCTTGCATCCCTGGGATGAAGCCTACTTGATCATGGTGGATAATTGTTTTCATGTGTTCTTGGAGTCTGTTTGCCAGTATTTTATTGAGTATTTTTACATCAATGTTCATGAGGGAGATTGGTCTGTAGTTCTCTTTCTTTGTTTGGTTGAGGAATCAGGGTAATTGTAGCCTCATAGAAGAAGTTTGGTAATGTTCCTTCTGCTTCTATTGTGTGGAACAATTTAAAGAGTATTGGTATTAACTCTTCTTTGAAGATCTGGTAGAATTCTGTGCTGAAACCATCTGGTCCTGGGCTTTTTTTGGTTGGGAGATTTTTAATGACTGATTCTATTTCCTTAGGGGTTATTGGACTATTTAAATAGTTCATCTGGTCTTGATTTAACTTAGGTATGTGGCACCTATCCAGAAAATTATCCATTTCTTTTAGATTTTCCAGTTTTGTGGAGTAGAGGTTTTTGGAGTATGACCTGATGATTCTCTGGCTTTCCTCATTGTCTGTTGTTATGTCCCCCTTTTCATTTCTGATTTTGTTAATTTGGATGCTCTCTCTCTGTCTTTTGGTTAGTTTGGATAAGGGCTTGTCTATCTTGTTGATTTTCTCAAAGAATCAACTCTTCATTTCATTAATTTTTTTGTGTTGTTCTCTTTGTTTCTATTTTATTGATTTCAGCTCTCAATTTGATAATTTCCTGGCATTTATTCTTCCTAGGAGACTTTGCTTCTTCTTGTTCTAGAGCTTTCAGGTATGCTGTTAAGTCACTAGTGTGAGATTTTTCCAACTTCTTTATGTGGGCATTTAGTGCTATGAATTTTCCTCTTAGCGCTGCTTTCATAGTGTCCCATAAGTTTGGGTATGTGGTGTATTCATTTTCATTGATCTCTAGGAAGTCTTTAATTTCTTTCTTTATTTCTTCCTTAACCCATTGGTGATTCAGTTGAGCATTATTTAGTTTCCATGAGACTGTAGGCTTTCTGTAGTTTTTGTTGTTGTTGAAATCTAACTGTAAACCATGGTGGTCTGATAGAATGCAGGAGGTTATTCCAATTGTTTTGTATCTGTTGAGATTTGCTTTGTGGCCAAATATGTGGTTGATTTTAGAGAAGGTTCCATGGGGTGCTGAGAAGAAGGTATATTCTTTTTTGTTAGGATGGAATGTTCTGTAGATATCGATTATGTCCATGTGAGTCATGACATCAGTTAAGTCCTTTATTTCTCTGTTAAGTTTCGATTTGAGAGATCTGTCCAGTGGTGAAAGTGGGGTGTTGAGAACTCCCACTATTAATGTGTGGGGTTTTATATGTGATTTAAGCTTTAGTAATGTTTCTTTTACATATGTGGGTGCCCTTGTGTTTAGGGCATAAATGTTCAGAATTGAAACTTCATCTTGGTGGATCTTTCCTGTGATGAGTATGTAATGCCCTTCTTGATCTCTTTTTTTGATTGATTTTAGTTTGAAGTCTATTTTGCTGGATATCAGGATGGCTACACCTGCTTGTTTCTTAAGACCATTTGATTGGAAAGTCTTTTCCCAGCCTTTTATTTTTAGGTAGTGTCTATCTTTGAATTTGAGGTGTGTTTCTTATATGCAGCAGAAATATGGGTCCTGCTTTCATATCCATTCTGTTAGCCTGTGTCTTTTTATAGGTGAATTAAGTCCATTGATATTAAGGAATATTAATGACCAGTGATTGTTCATCCCTGTTATTTTTTTGGTGGTAGTGTGTGTGTACTTCTCTTCTTTGGGGTTTACTGCTGTGGTGTTATCTATTGCCTGTGTTTTCGAGGGTGTATCTGACTTCCTTCCGTTGGAATTTTCCTTCTAGTGCTTTCTGTAGGGCTGGGTTTGTGGATAAGTATTGTTTAAATCTGGCTTTGTCTTGGAATATCTTGTTCACTTCATCTATGATGATTGAAAGTTTTGTTGGGTATGTTAGTCTAGGCTAGAATCCATGGTCTCTTAGTGTCTGCATTACATCTGTCCAGGTCCTTCTGGCTTTCTAAGTTTCCGTTAAGAAATTGGGTGTTATTCTGATGGGTTTGCCTTTATAAGTCACTTGGACTTTTTCCTTTGCTGCTTTTAATATTCTTTCTTTATTCTGTATGTTTAGTTGTTTAATTATTATGTGGCAAGGGGACTTTTTTGGGGTTCTAGTCTGTTTGGTGTTCTATAGGCTTCTTGTATCTTCATAGGCATTTCCTTCTTTAAGTTGGGAAAATTTTCTTCTATGATATTGTTGAATATATTTTCTGTGCCTTTGAGTTGGTATTCTTCTCCTTCCTCTATCCCTATTATTTATAGGTTTGGTCTTTTCATGGTGCCCCAAATTTCTTGGACATTTTGGGTCATGACTTTGTTGGCCTTAGTGTTTTCTTTGACTGATGAATCTATTTCTTCTACTGTATCTTCAATGCCAGAGATCCCCTCTTCCATATCTTGCATTCTGTTGGTTATACTTGCATCTGAAGTTCCTGTTCATTTACTCAGATTTTCTATTTCCAGCATTCCCTCTGTTTGTGTCTTCTTCATTTTTTCTATTTCCCTTTTCAGGTCTTGGACTGTTTCCCTCATCTGTTTCATTGCTTTTTCATGATTTTCTTTCAGGGATTTATTGTTTTCTTCTGCTTTTTTTGTCCTTCCCTCTAGGTTTTTTTTTTTTTTTTTTTTTTTTTAGCGTTCTTTTCATTTTTTGTTTTTCCTCCATTTCATTTTTGATTTCTTCTTTATAAGCCTGTAGCATCTTCATGATGTTATTCATAAGGTTGCTTTCTTCTGCTTCTTCCATTTTATGATGTTCAGGTCTAGCTGTTGGAGGAGGGCTAGGTTCTGGTGATGCTGTATTGCTCTTCATTTTGTTGTATGTACTTCTGCCTTGACGTCTGCCCATCTCCGTGTGGATTTGTTCTTGGTCTTAGCAGCGCTCTTGGTCCAGACAGAGCTGACAGATTCAGGAAGCCTTTCTCTGGTCTAGATGGAAGCTCTCTTGGCCGGAAGGGGGGGGGGTTCTCTAAGTCTCAGGAAGTGGCTGGCATCGGGTGGATGGGTGTAGGAGTAGGGCATGGAGATTGCAGGGTCTGTATGGGGTCTCGGAAAAGGGGTACCTTCCTGCGGGGCCTGCCCAATGGCCAGAAACTGGGGCCAAGTTGGGCAGGTCTTCCCGGAATGGCTGGTGCCCAGGGATGGGACCTAGGGGCGGCCTCTCTGGGTATCTCTTCCTATATTTCTTCCAGCTATGTTTTAAGAGCTGGGTGCCACCCGGAAACCATACTCCTTCTTCGTCTTTCCACCTTTTCCTGACACTCTTTACCTGATCTCCCAAACTGACTCCTTCAAATAACAGCATCATTTTTTGCAAGTGATTTCACTATTGTTTCTGTCTCCTAAGTTTAAAGATGTGCCTCTTGGCTGGGCAGTGGTGGCACACACCTTTAATCCCAGCACTCGGGAGGCAGAGCCAGGTGGATCTCTGTGAGTTCGAGGCCAGCCTGGTCTATAAAGTGAGATCCAGGACAGGCACCAAAGCTATACAGGGAAACCCTGTCTGGAAAAACAAAACAAAACAAACAAACAAACAAAAAAACCAAACCAAAACAAAATGTGCCTCTCCTCTTACCTTTGCGCTTTCTACTCAAAGCGAATACTTCATTAGGGTGCCCTCCCTGGTATCCAGTGTCTGTGTTTTCCTCTCCAATCTCCTGCTGCCTACCACAGTAAGGACCTAGATTATCTCATTACAACTCCTGTCAAGGGTACCCAGCTCACTGATGGAAGAGATATAACATTGCATGGAACAAACATAGAATTAATTATTCCTTTGCTGAAACACCGACCATTACATAGGATACCATTTAGTGTTAGCTACTTAAAGCACCTGTGTGGATATGAACTCTCTTCTTTAGCCCTGTGTGAAATCCTCTCAGGCATCTTCACTCTTCTCTCTCCTTATAACTATGTCTCCGTAGGAGTCTTTTACTGGGTCAACTAGCCTAATTCTCTTCAGCACAATTCTGATTTTGTCCTCAAAAGCACTGTCTTTTAAGCAGCACCTTAATCCTAGACAAATGGAGACAGTTTTCACCATACCTCTTCTTGTATACTGTGTTGTTATGACGCTAAGTGCTAGGCATGTCAGAGTGAATCAAATAATTCCCAGCTTCCTAGAACGATGGATGACACGCACAATTCCAATGTGATATAAACATAATTTTGTGAGGGCGAGGCAGAAACTAACCATGAGGAATCAGAGTTTCTTAACAGACCATGAGCAGATGAATGGATAGGAAGCAGCTGAAGTGTAGATGTACGTTGGATGGATGGAATTATCGTTAAATGAAAGGAATGATTTACATTAACCATAGAAGATAGAGTTAAGTATTTACTCAAGAACCCCAGTATTTGTGTGACTTTTCTTTTTGTGGTGTGATTTGCAAGTGGGATGGGAATGAATGAGGGGCGATGGATGTCTTTTAAAAAGATGTGCTAACACGACAGAGCTATTGTTGCCTGGCTCTCCAGTTTGGGATTTACACAGAGACAAATGATATGCCATGGATTAGTAATAGCAATTTAATCTGAAGTAAATGTGAATACAAAGGCAAGTGGGAATCTGGTATAACATTTATTTGCAGTGCTGACTTTTTAAAAATCAGGTATCTTCTTACATGTAGCCATGCTCTAACATCCTTCTCTATCCTTTCTCCAAATTACCCTACTTGACCAGGTTGTGTAAGTAAGGTCTTGCCTTCTCCAACTCTCTTCCTTACCCTGCCAGCCCTCACTGAGAGTCTTGCTCTGGCAATCCCAATCTATCATCTTTTCAAGGATTTATTGTTCTCTGAATCTTCACATTAAGTCACTGTAGTTCCCCAGATCTGGTCCACTGCCCGAAGCCACTGGGTGTTTATCTCCCAAGAAAGAAAACATATAATTAAATTTGTGTTTCTTGATTATATTCTGTTTTTTTGTAGTGAGAAACATTACTATTCATTAATGAACTCATTTCCCCCCCCAGTTATAGAATTTTAAGCCCCACAGTCCCTTAATCTCACATACTTTAGCTGACAAAGGGACAAGGAACTCTGTAAATGCCTCATTGACTGCAGCCTCCTGTTTGCACATCTGTTTCCCTTCTCACCTCCACACCAGTGAGCTAGAGGGTGAAGGACGGACCTTCAGGGTGAGGTGAGAAAGGTTCCGTTCTTCAACTTCCATCTCAAATTTCTGAAATGGGGACACACTTTCTCTTTCTAATTTCTGTTTTTTCCCTCAGTTTTTGTACCTCATTGTCTTTTCTTTCCCTGTGAATGAAATGTGTAGAGTGGAAAGAAACATTCTTGATTGAAATGGGGAATGTACTGCATGGCACAAACTGCATAGCCCCTCACCTATTTTGTTGCTCATCAGCTGTGTGACAGTAGGGGACCTTCTAAACAAGTTGATGTCACATGTTTCCTTTTATGTGCTAAATATAGTAAGGCCTATATAACAGAATTATAGTGCAGATTAGAATCCAGACATAGTTGGCATGCCAGTTTATGCCAATTAAAATAATAATTATACTCTCTCTCTTTTTTTTTTTTTAAATTTTGAGACAGGATTTTACTATGTAGCCCTGGTCGTCCTGGAACTCACTCTATAGACTAGGCTGGCCTCGAACTCACAGAGATCCACGTGCTTCTGCCTCTTGAGTGGTGGGATTAAAGGTGTGTGCCATTATGTCTGACTTTTTAAAATAATCATTATTCTTATTGAAATTTTGAGGTTTAAAAAAATCTTCTATTTATCATACTTACCTGGCAGGGGAGATACCATGATGACGAAGGTGATTTTCCCTGGGCGAGGCTTATCCATTGCACTCTGGATGTGCTGACCTCTGCGATTTCCTCAAATGCGGGAAACTCGACTGCATAATAGAAAAGAAAAAAAAACAACTTCTATCATTTGTGTGAAAGCTTTTTCTTTTTCTTTTGAGAATTTAAGTTCTTTACATAGGCTCAGTATTTTCAAAATGTTCTTTTACTGCATTTAGTTTATCTTCCCTTGAGCACTGTATTATCTTTTTATTATTCACATCTATTTTTCCTGTTTCTTCCTAAGTTAGAATTATCCATGTTAAGCATCACACATAGAAAGATAGCATAGCAAGGTAAAAAAGAGTAATTTAAGAATAAATGAATTATTTCACTCTTACTAAGGATAATTTTGAGAGTAGAACTTGATATAGTTCAATTCCTAACTATTTTGTGGCCTTTAGGTTAGGGAATGTTCTAAATTTCTGTTTCCCTATATTAACTAGCATTAACTATTATCAATGTGAATAAAATAGAATTTGTCTTTTTCTTCATGCAACTAGAAGCATATTCTCAAAGAATTATCATCCTCATCATCCTCATTATTATCAACATTTTTGCAGGTGCTAAGGTGGTCTGGATTGGATACTATGGCATAGTATATAACCTGGTGAAGATGTCATGGGAACTTCAGGGTGATGAGGAACAGGATGGACTTAGAAACTTGATATGGCAAACACTCCAAAAGATAAAGGATTCTGAGCAAGATCCACGAATTCAAAGCGCACTAACTATAGCCCACGTGAGTCCACAAACATGTCTTTCTATTAGCAGGAGTGATGTTTGTCAGGTTTCTATGAAAAGTGAAATTTCCACGTTCAGTGAGCAGTAGTGATTCGTCATTGAGAGCATGGATTTTAGAGTTCTGTTCTTGACTATTTTTGTTTAAGGATGAGAGGTGAGCTCTCGAGGATAGCAGAAAATGAGAGCCTTGAAACTTTTAGGGTAAGCAGAATTAAAAAAATGTAAGAAACCCAGGCCATAAACAAACGAACAAACAAACAAATGAAAAAGCCCAAGCAAAATTAATGCAACCATTGAATTTGGATATGGTGAAAAGTTCTGACAGATGTGTAGTAGGTGCATACCACTGAAGTTACAAAGTCATAGTTTCCCCCCCTCTTTTCAGAAAACAAACAAACAAACAAAAATGGTGGAGAAGCTTGGTAAGTACTAGATGCTTGAGGATCATTACATGTACTTCTGACTTCAGGGTTCTTTCTGGGAAGGGAGATAGAGTAGATGAATGAAGGTACTATTTTTCATAAGGAGCTGTACAGAGGTCAGCTATCCCCTGTGATTTCTTAGAGTTTGTAGAACTCTGTAGGTCCTTCTGGCTTTTAGAGTCTTCATTGAGAAGTCAGGTGTTAGCTAATGGATCTGTGTGTTACTTGGTCTTTTTCCCTTGCAGCTTTTTATATATTGTATATATTTAGTGTTTTGATTGGTATGTGTCTTGGATAATTTTTTTTTGGTTCTGTCTATTTGGTGTTCTTTATGCTTCTTGTACCTTGAAAGGCATCTTCTTCTTTAGGTTAGGGAAATTTTCTTCTATGATGTTGTTGAAAATAATTTCTGTACATTTGCCACAGTTTCGTGTTCTTCTATTCCTATGATTTGTGGATTTGGTCTTTCATAGTGTCCAAGATTTTCTAGATATTTTGTTCTTGGATTTGTTCAGATTTAACATTTTCTTTGATGTAGTATCCATTTTTCTATCTTTTTAAAAATAATTTATTTTTTTATTTTATGTACATTGGCATTTTGCCTGCACGTACGTCTGTGTGAGGGTGTCAGAGTTATAGACAGTTGTTAGCTGCCATGTGGGTGCTGGGAATTGAACCTGAGTCCTCTGGAAGAACAGTCAGTGCTCTTAACCACTGAGGCATCTCTTTAGCCCCCCCCCCATTTCTTCTATCTTGTTTTCAGTGTCTGTGACACTTTTTCTATGTCTTATATTCTTTTGGTGAGGCTTACCTCTAAGTTTTTGTATGACTTCCTAAGTTTTTCTTTTCCAGTTTTATCTCAGTTTGGGTTTTCTTTAGTAATTTTATTTTTACTTTCATGTCTTGAACACATGCACACATCCACACATCCACACAATCCCATACACCATGCACATACACACAAGTGGCTTTCAGATGGACCATGAGAGTATGAAGAAGTAAAATTTGGGAAAAATTTTAATCTGTTTGCAAAAAATAAAGAAGATATTAAGAAAAATGGAGTAATAGACTATGCAATAAAATATATAAAGTTGATTCATACAGAAATTGTTCTTTGGAGTAAAGTAAAATAGACAATTTGCAAAATAGGTAACAATTGGAAAATTAGAGAAATGTTCATCACTAAAACTGAAGGGGTAAATGGAATAAAGCTCTAAGAAAATAACTGTAAAACAATGGTTAGAAGGTCTTTTTACAAGTTTATGCTAACACATTTGAAAACGCAGACTGTTAAGGTTGGTTTTAATGTTAACTTGGCACCAATTATGATCACCTGAGTAGGGAGCTAAACCTGAAGTATTGTCCTGGTTGGCTATTGCTGTTGTCCTTGGTCGTCTCCCAGAGATCGAAGGTAAGTCCCTATTGCAGAAGACACCATGAATTGGACACAGGACTCTGAGGACCTGATTTGAAAGTCTTCTCCTGGGGGTGACTTTTGTAGTCCTAGAAGGTGCTATGCAACCTGTCAAGGGGGAGAACCAACAGTCCTACACAGCTGTGAAGCCTTAGGACCACAACTATGGCCAGCAAGGCAAGGTTTCCCTAAAGGTACAATGGTGGCATTCGTATCCTGGTGCTACCCAACAGCTCTCTAATTGGACTTAAGGCTTGCTTGACAGGAGCAAAATCCTTCCTGGTACTGGAAACATAGACAACTACTTGAGGCTAGTGAAATCACGGACCTAGAAGAGAGCAGACTACCATCAATTTACTACACCAGCACACATCCTAACTGTATTCTACATACTTACCCTGTCGTCAGTATAGCTCTCAACTCCCACCAAAGTAGTAGAGATCATCAGAGAAAAACCATAGCTGGTCAAAATACAGAGAAGAAGTGGTGGCATGGTGGCAAGGCCCACTGGACACCTCTACATCACAATTCCCAGGGTGCAGGGGGCATCAAAGATGAGGGGAAGAAAAATTATAAGAGCCAGAGGATCAGGAAGTCTGCTGTAAGATTGCTTCTCTTAGAACTGACAGGGAAGTTTTACTGGATGATGCCTCAAAAATAGGGCTATCTAAATAAGACCTAGACAGTGACACTGATAGACATGCTAACATGTAAAGGGGAAATCTCCTGGCTAGCCAATGCCAGTGGTCAGCTCTGAAATCTCTGCTGTGGATATTGTTCTATATAAATAAAACACTGATGGCCAGTGACCAGGCAGGAAGTAGGTTGCCAGGCAGGAAGTAGGTGGGACAAGGAGAGAGAATTCTGGGAAGTGGAAGGCTGAAGAGAGAGACACTGCAGCCACCGCCAGGAGAAGGGCATGTAAAGAAGCCGGTAAGCCACCAGCCACGTGGCAAGCTATAGATTTATAAAAATGGGTTAATTTAAGATATAAGAACAGTTAACAAGAAGCCTGCCACGGCCATACAGTTTATAAGTGATATAAGCGTCTGAGTGATTATTTTATAAGTGGATTGTGGGACTGCGGGGCTTGGGGAACCTGGAGAGAAGCTCTCCAGCAACAAATGGCGCCCAACGTGGGGCTCGAACCCACGACCCTGAGATTAAGAGTCTCATGCTCTACCGACTGAGCTAGCCGGGCTTTATATATATTTCTATTCTTGTTTGAGGTATTGTGTTTATGTAACTCATTTAAAATTGTAATGGATAATTAAAAAAATAGATTAATAATTAGTCATCTATGATAATCATATCTGTAGCCATGTTAGTTAAGTCTTCTAGGTATACATAGATATATTTCAGATAGATAGGTAATCTTCAAACACTTCATAGACCTAGAGAATATGGCATTTAAATAACTTAAAATTCTGTTGACGTGAGACACAATTGCTCCTGGCTGCACCAATTGATCCCGAGAGAATGTTGGGCTTCTAAGACATTTCCATTTGGAAGTTTGTCTTTTTGGCATAAAATGGCCTACTGGGCAAAGAACTGCCCTTGCCTTGATGACTGACAGTACAAATATAATGCTGTCCTTTCTGGACAAGTGGGACACAAGGAAAGCGACCACTGTACTCTGCCAAGACAGGGTAAGATGGTCTCTCAGAATTCCTGCTTCTAAAAATGGTCTGTCAGATACTCTAGGCCTGTAGCCAATTTAAATGCACCAACAATGCTGAGAAACATTAGGTGACTGTCCAGGCTGCCAGCTGTCTTGGTCTACTTTTGCAAGATTCCCAAAAGTTGCTTGCATCCATCTACCATTTCTCAGGTACCATTATGTTCCTTCTCAGGTCTTTGATGTGGTTGAAAACTAAATAGTTGCAATTTCCTCAGTTATGATAAAAGATAAGTTAGATATAAAACCTTAAATTCACAAATATTAGATAGGACATCTTCTTTAATATTGTAACTGTAATTCTTGCTCGATAATTGTTTTGTTATATGTAATTTTACCATGTTAAAGTTAAAACCTTACTTTTTAAAAAAAGAAGAAAAGGGGAAATGCTGTGGATATTGTTCTATATAAATAAAACACTGATGGCCAGTGACCAGGCAGGAAGTAGGTTGCCAGGCAGGAAGTAGGTGGGACAAGGAGAGAGAATTCTGGGAAGTGGAAGGCTGAAGAGAGAGACACTGCAGCCACCGCCAGGAGAAGGGCATGTAAAGAAGCCGGTAAGCCACCAGCCACGTGGCAAGCTATAGATTTATAAAAATGGGTTAATTTAAGATATAAGAACAGTTAACAAGAAGCCTGCCACGGCCATACAGTTTATAAGTGATATAAGCGTCTGAGTGATTATTTTATAAGTGGATTGTGGGACTGCGGGGCTTGGGGAACCTGGAGAGAAGCTCTCCAGCAACAATCTCACACACACACACACACACACACCACCACCACCACCACCACCACCACCACCAAATAGATTTAACAGGTTGTGTTTATATATTCATGCATGCATCTATAACTCACACAGATATAACCCATATATATAAAATTCATACATATGCAAATTAGGGAAAGAAGTCAGAAATTTGATAGGGAGCAAGGAGAAAAAGACACAGGAGTTGGAGGTAGCAAAGGGAGCAAGAGGGAATGATTTGATTATATTTTAGTAATATTAAAAAAATCCATCCTCCAAAGCTACAAATATACTTCTGAGTTCTTAGACCATTCCAGAAATAATCGATTTACTGTATATAAAAATATGATGGTTTAGATTTACCTGAGCAGTAGTTGTTAATGTTTAAAGTTAAATACATAATTAAAAAAAGAGAGAGAGAAAGCCCTGGTTGCTGTAATTGATGTGGGAAAGTGTGAGAGTCACCTTAGGATAGGAGCCTAGATCCAAAGGCAGTGGCAGAAGAAAGATCCCTCCCCTTTTGTTGGCTCAGCCTTCCCATTGCTCTGAGTTGAGTCATGCTGCTGCTGCTGCTGATGATGATAATGCTGCTGCTGCTGCTGCTGATAATATTGATGCTGCTGCTGCTGCTGCTGCTGATGATGATGATGATGATAATATTGATGCTGTTGCTGCTGCTGCTGCTGCTGCTGCTGATAATATTGATGCTGTTGCTGCTGCTGCTGCTGCTGCTGCTAATATTGATGCTGCTGATGCTGATGCTGACCCCTTTGCTGCTGTCAGAACCAAAGTCTCTAGGCTTCTATCCTCCAGCTTTCCAGGAAACTTCCAGGTTTTTGATACCAGATTGTGACTGATAAGACACACAGCATGAGCAACTCCTGGGCTTCTCCAATGTGAGATATCCACAGTGGGTCTACTCCTACTGTGGAGGCACCCAGCCCCTGCCACCGACTGCTGATAGTTCTCAGCTTCTCAAGTGTGAAACAATTATATATATATTTTTTAAAAAACATAAACTGACACTAGTAAATTCTTTTAATATATGTTCATCCTATAGGTTATGTTTGTCTAGAAAACCCCGACTAGTACAGTGAGAATGAGTGATTTTCTGAAAAAATAAAAAAAGATAGAATTTATTTAGTGTATGAAGGCAACCAAGATGAACGTATTCATTGTCACATTATTTAACATGGCACTAAGTCATGACAACCTGTACACTTATGTGTGCCTATTTGCCATTGGAAACATGTCAGATAATACATGAAAAATGTGAAGAAGTTTATCAGACTTCAGTACTGGAACATCCATGAACAGAAATGAAACAATAGAGTTTAAATTCCAACTTCATTCAATCGCCTGGACTTGGGACAAACTACACCCCACAGCCTCAGTTTTCTTACGTTCCAAAGCTGTGTGCTCAGGAAAACTTACCTGCTCATAGGCAGAGCTGCTATTGGACACACAGAGGAGAGGGAAGGCCCCATGACAGAGCTTGAGAACTCCAGTGAGGAGGTCCTAGTGCAAATGGGAGCCCAGTACAGAAATGCTGTACTTGAGTGACCTTGAGTGTATTTCTACCTCAGTTCTTCTCAGAAAGTGAGGCCAATATCCTTCAATGCATAGGCTTCCGGTGATTATTGAGTTAATATTGTAAGGCAAATAAAATTTTTGCTAAACAAATAAATAAAAAGATAAAAGTCATGTTTCGAAGCTTCATCTTCTTAGTACTTCTATAATGGAACTATGGGGAAGGGAACATTTGCATTCAATATAAAAACTTAACATCAAAGGTTGATAAGCTTCACATGAAAAATTAAAAAATTGAAAAACATTTTGAGGGCATAGAAGATAGTTACCATACAAAGGAGAGCAATTAATTTTTTCTTCTGTAGTAGTTTCTTTGTGTCTTCAAGTCATGAAACTGTGGTCCAAAGGCTAGAAAAACCTCCCAGAGTTGATGGAGTCCCACTGATTTCAGGAGTATGACTACTGTTGTTACTTAAAGGTTCCAAACATCTGGAGTGGGGAAGCTGAGCTGGAATCGATGCGGCTCTCATGGGCATGAGTTACTCTTAACTTTGGATATAACTGTGAATGAAATTCTGTACGTTAGCAAGTGTCCTTGTGGTCCCTCAGGTTTCTGTCTTCTGGTGGTGAGGGTAAGCAGCCATGCTGACTGGCCTGTCAGGCCCAAGACACCGCTTAATAAACTGCTTGAAAAAGTTCACTGTGCGGGGCAAACTGTTCTGTTGTAGATTTGTTTCCTTTAGAGGCATTTCTAAGTATGCTGACTAAACAACAAACTGGCTCCTGTCTCATGGGTGTTTTACAGCTTGCTTATAGCAGTGAATAAGTAACTGAGATATCTATCATAAAGTTTCCTTTTCTCTGGACTCATTGGCACTCAAGTCCTTTTCCTTAAATTAAAATTACCTTTTCCATTTTCTAGGCTTTTAGGTGGTTCTCACTGGACGACCATGTACATTTCTTTCCAAGAAAGCCATTTTGAACTTAGTGAGTCTCTCTCCTGAATTGCAGATATGACGTTGCAGTAATGTGGATACAATGGGTGTTTACAAAATGCTGTTATTTCTTTATGTCTTATTTTCAGTCAGTTCCATCATCTTCAAGTATACTTTTTTCTGTTGTCTGAGTTTCTTGTTCTTTCTTGGGTTTAAATTAATGATTAATTATTCAATTATGTAATTTGTTATTTTGGATTCAATAAACATTAATAGGTAGAAGGTCAGTTGATTGACTCCACTGTATACAGTGCATTGTCAAAGCATGTGAATTGGCCCTGTTGATGATTCAGAGTCTGTAATCCATATTCTTAGTACAAAATGAATCCTGAACATGTCAGCTTTTTAATCCTCAATATGCTGTGAGTGATGAACTATGGAAGAGCAGGAGGCTTTTGTTTTCCCTTGGAAGAAAACAGACAATTGGCTGCCCACTGGAACTAAAATGTTTGCCATTATGCTCCCCTTAAGTTTTATCTTTATTTTTTGGTTGAGAACTCAGAATGAAACAACAATAAAAAGAAAATATCAAATCAATTGTAGTGACCACCAGCATATCACTCATTAATCCCTCTACTGGGACTTGGGACTGAAATTCTCCACAGTCTAATATTCTCTGTGACCCTCACCCCTCACTACAGACTCTTTGGAAGGATAATGGGAATGGCAGTCAGAGTTCTGGACAACTTTGTTACAGAGTAGGAGGTGCATTTCTCTCACAAATCTTTATTCTTTTCTGTTTGTTTCTGTCATTCTTTTAATCATGTCTGCTGTTCTCTGATCTTTTATCTATTTTCCATGCCACCTCAAATCTCAAACGGATGATACTGCAACTCAATAAGCCAGCCCTTATTTGTGTTTTCTATAATTAGAATTCTGTTTATACACCTGCTTTCTGGGCCAATCATTTGATATAGGATGTTCTTCTGTTTTCAGAGTTTTAGTAAATATCTATAGATAATTACATTTGAAATTCATAAGTCAATCAGACATAGCAAATATATTAGCTACTAGATGATGCTAACAAAGCCACAGTACTCAGGCAGTTAATGGACTGCTAGATAAGAGCTCAATCACTACACATGATGGTTTCTTTTCAATGCTTAGAAGAGTTTCGAGGGCTATCAGTTACTTGAACTAGGAAATGATTGGGAGGCAAGTTATCTTCAGAGAAAACTCTAAATTAGAACTTTCAGAAAGCAGCTATATCAATTTAGTATAAATTAAGTTAGTACTAAATTAATATTATGTAATATGACATAAGTATATGCATATGAGGAAGACCAGAAGACAATCAGTCTAGGCCCACCTTCTATCAGGGTTATTTAGAGTTAGAGCCAATTGAATTATTGAACAGCAAAAATATAATTTCTAGACACAAACCCTAAGGATCTACTATGACTTGGAAGTATTTATTTTGCATTTGCTTACTGCTAAGATAGTACAAATGGAGGAAAAATTATAAATTTCCTATAGGCTAGTACAATTTTCAAGATAGCAAAAAATGCTCCCCCAGCTTCCTCCTCAGGCTGCTGTTCCCCATCAATACTGACTGGCTCTGCCTTGGTGACCCAGAGCCTTATTGTCGTGATTAGTGATGATGAACCAGGCTACACTCTAGATTTATTTTGTATGCCTAATTATTATGCTGAGGGCTTGGAAAAGGTGTTTATTCCCTGTTGGCTGATTCTGGACAGGACTGAAAGACTTGATAAAGATGTCATGAGAGAGATGGGAGGCCATCATATTGTGGCTCTCTGTGTGTTCAAGGGGAGCGGCTTGTTTGCTGATCTGCTGGATCACATTACTCACTGAATAGAAGTGATTATAGTTCCCTTCCGATGACTGTAGATATTATGAGACTGAAGAGCTACTGTAGTGACCAGTCAACAGGGGACATAAAAGTTATTGGAGATAATTTCTCAGTTTTAGTTGGAAAGAATGTCTTGATGAAAATACGGATGATGCCGGTAACACAATGCAAACCTTTATTCCTTGGTCAAGCAGCACACCTCCCAAATGTTCAGTGTCACAAGCTTGTTGGTGAAAATGACCTCTCCAAGTGTTGGATATAGGCAAGACTTTGTTGGATTTGAAATTTCAGACAGCTTTGTTGTTGACTGTGCCCTTGACTATAATTAGAATTTCAGGACTTTGAATCCCGTTTGTGTCATTAGTGGAGCTGGAAAAGTCAAATTCCAGAGTCTCTGATGAGAGTTCAAGTTGAGTCTGTAAACCTGAGGCATCCCGTTGACATTGCCTCTAAAGTTATCAAGTGTTCTAGTTCTGTGGCTGCCTCCTTAGTAATGCTTTCTGCATGAACATTGTATGAATTTTATGTTTGATATTTTTAGAAATGTCAGTTGCTACATTCCCGCACTTTTGATTTGCACTATGAGCCTGTAGGCAGACTATCTGTTCCTTCTTGTAGATTGTTGCTAACTTGTGAGTAAAACACATCTCTTAATTGCCTCTATTAAATAATAATACTGAGATTGTACCAGTAAGAAACATTTAAGGGGAAGAAGTATTAGCTTTTTAATTGGTATTTTAATTTTGATATATTCAGGAAAGACCAGATGTGATTGAATATTGTTAATTATACCGGCGTGCATTAGAACAGTCTGAAGCAGTCAGTTTCATATCATTAACAGCTTCTAAGAGGTTTTTGCTCAGTTGAATAAACCTAAGTTTCATCAGTGTATTGGCTGTACTTTGCCACTTGGATTATTTCAGGGAATTATATCCAACAGTTCATAAATAAATAAATTCTAAAAATTAAAAAAGTAAAAGTATGAAAATGTACTAATTGAGCCCTATGAAGTCTATTTTTACTTAATATAGAAATTCAAAGAAGTCTGAAACAATAATCTTGGCATATAAATTTTAGTATGTTACCCAGTAGACATTCTCCAAAAGTATATCAATAATTGAAACGAGAGATTAAATATATGGGTAGCCCTATCGAAATACATTGCACATTCTAGACATTCACATGATACTATGTTATAGTACTGAGAAATAAACCATTGCTAAATTCAAGTAGTATTTGAGCTGCAAACATAAATTATGACTTTAATTAGTGATGGAAGGTGGCAAGGTAAGAGAACATTTCTTAGATGATGAGATACTATGAGGAAGTCTTCGGCTGACTTGTCTAGTTTGGAAAATAGTTTGGATTGTGCAGTAGTAGGCATTAATTTGAAAAGTACATTTAGAATATCTAAGTGTAGATATTTGCTTCGTTTCATAAATATAAAGAATCTAAATAGAGCAATTTGTTTGGAGAGAAAACTATCTTCACTGAATTTTAGTCGTTTGGTAATTTTGTAGTGTAAAATTCGTACACTACATATATATTCAAAATAATGAATTACTGCTTTGGAAATTGTAGTATATAGTAATTGCTCACATTTATTTGAGGTTCTTTTTCTGACATTTTGCATAACTTTCTCTATTCCAAGTCTTGACTTGATTTGGATAATGGCAAATTTTACATAAGCCAAAGTTTGAAAGCTGCTTACTAAGGGAAGTCTTTTGTGTCTTTTCCTGGAACCTCTCCACTATCGTGTCCCAAAGTCATCTAATAGAAGCTTAGATAAAACATGGTGCCAAGCAGACCCTTCCTAGCTCATGCTCTTCCCTCCCCAAGACTGGTCAGTCTCCAGTGGACCCAACAGCACAGAAATGAGTCCAATAAAATCATGACCATCTTTCTGCTGTTCCCAGCCCAGCACTGACCTTGACACTGTGAATTAAGTAAATGGCTGTGTTGTTAAGATTCTGAGTTTAGGAGTGATACATCTAGACAGTGAGTTTGGGGTTTGAGAGCTATATAAATGGAATTTTATCCCACTACACTGTATTTATTATTTTTGTTTTGCTTGAGTGTTTGAGACCAGGATTTATTATGCTCAGACTGGCCTCAAACTTATGTATTAGAGGCCAGCCTTGAATTCCTGACTGCCTCCACTTCCCAAGAAACAAAATTATATGCATGTACCATCCTTCTGTTTCACTCTTACCACTTAAAAAAGACAGTAATAGGATTATTAAAATTGGTAAAACATTTACTGTGTCTTGTATTTAGTTATTGGACTATCATAAAATTATGATATATGTTGTTTTTACCTTTATTACAGACATGGAAATTGAAAATTTAAATGAAGACTCATATTTTCTCTCTTTTAGATACACAGTTACCCAAACTGCTTGAAATCAAACCCATATTATATTCTGGCTCCCCTTCCTCTACTGAATTCCTTTAAAAAAATCTTGAGTGTGTTGTTTGTGCGTGTTTGTGTGTGCATATGGCATGTGTATGCTGAGTAAGCCATGAAGAGCAAGTCTAAAAACAGCTTCCCTCCATGGCCTCCGCACCAGCTCCTTCCTCCAGGTTCCTGCCCTGTTTGAGTTCCTGTCCTGATTTCCTTAGATGATGAACAGTGATGTGGACGTGTAAGCCAAATAAACCCTTTCCTTTCCAAGATGTTTTTTGTTATAGTGTTTCATCACAGAAATAGTAACCCTAACTAAGAGAGAAGTTGACAGAAGATCATGGGATATTGCTGTGACAGACCTGACCATGTTGCTTTTGGAAAGATTATGGAAGGACTTTGGAATTTTGGGCTGGAGAAGCCATTGAGTGTGGAGAGCTCAAAAAGCCCTTGAGTATTGAGAGCTCAGTGGACTGTTCTGCAGAAGATAAAAATGTTGAGAGTAATGCAGACGGTGGAGGCCTGAATTGTGGAGTTTTAGAGGGAAGTTTGAGAGTCCCTTAAAGATTCTATTGGAGCCATCTGCAATTTTAAATTAATCATCTCTGGTTCTGACCAGCTGGAGCTGAGATATCAGCAGTGATTAACGAGAGGCCAGAACCATCTAAGGGAAACGTTTGCTTTACTGGGACAATTGGTGCTGGTCAGCTGGAGCTGAGAAATTATTGGGGATTAAGAGGAGACCAGCATCATTGAGGTGAAGTCTTCTGGGAAGTGTTTCCTCAGTTTCAACACACAGAAGCTATCTATATTCCAGAGATGGTCAAGGTTCGACCTTATGCTAGCAGATGCACTTGGTCATGTAGAAGAGTCACTCAGGTGGTGGTGGTTTTGAAAGCATGAAGGAATCGTGGAGAGCAGCTGAGGTTTGGCACTGTGAGAGGCCAGGAGAGGCCATTGGTGAAGACACAGCTTCAGTAGCAAATGAAGCCTCAGGACTGAAGAGGTCATGCAGAGAGTTGAGGCTTGGTATCATGAAGAGAGCCCAGGAGAGGCTAGGTCAAAGTGCAGCCTAGTTGTAACAAGAAACCCCAGCATTTTGGAGATGCCAGTGCCTTGGGACAACCAGCACAGCAGCAGTCATAGAGCTGGGTCGGCCTGAGCCTCTGAGACACGCTGTTGTTGTGTGCTGTGGGAAGCCCTTGGGAGGAGCCCAGGCTATGGTGAGTGAATCCCACAAGTCTAACACTGAGCTTTGTATTGCTGGAGCTGGTTTTATTTTGTTTAGCTTGTGACTGTGCCCTGTTTTTTCCCCCCTTTTGGAATAAGAAAGTACTTAACTTATTTTGGTTTTACATGAGTCTACAGTGGACAGACTTTGGACTTTGAGAAAGATTTTGGATTTTAAAAGAGACTCTGGATTCTTTAAGAAGGATTGAATTTCAAAGTGTTGGAATTAGCGAAGATTGTAGGATTTTTAACTTTGTAATATAGTTTATATTGTGGTATTTATTAGTGTGAGATCTTGGAGATAAACAAAATAGGAAAAGTTATTGTTAAATAGTGTTGTATTAGTTTGTCAAGTTAACAAGGGGTCAATTATTCTGAGTAGAGTTTTATGTCAACTCTATACAAGCTAGAGTCATTTTGGAAAAGGGAATCTCAACTGTAAAAAAGGCCCCAATTAGATTGTCATGAGATAAAGCTGCGGTGCATTTTCTTGATTGGTGATTGATGAGAGAGGGCCTAGCTCTCTGTGGCTTGTGTCACATCTGGGCTGGTGGTCTTGGATGCTGTAAGAAAGTAGGCTGAGCAAGTCATGGGGAGCAAGCCTGTTAATAGCACTCCTCCGTGGCTTCTGTATCAGTTCCTGCCTCCAGGTTCTTGTCCTGTTTGAGTTCTTGCCTGATTTCCTTTGGTGATGAATAGTGACATGGAAGTATAAGCAAAGCAAACCCTTTCTTCCAAAGGTTCTTATGGTCATGTTGTTTCATCATAGAAATAGTAACGCTAAGACCATGGAAAATCTGGTCCTATGTGTGGATGGAGGGATAGCTGGTCCTCTGGGTGGGTGGTGGTATAGCTGGTTCTCTGCCTGGATGGTGGGATAACATTGGTATGTAGGGATGATCTGTGGTATAAATGTTTGTTTTTAATGCAAATAATGTTATTTTTTTGACCTCTGCACCATTTGGATCTCCTGTGGTGAAGTGGCAATCCGGAAGTATTTTGTCTCAAACTATCTATGTATTGTTCAGCCATCTTTATAAACTCGAGCTATAACTTCTTTCTGAATGGCTATCCAACACTATTTGTTCTTGTTCACGTAATTCCTGCTGTGGCTCTTGGGATCTATTTCAATGTATTCCTCTGTGGTTTCCACACACCTCCAGTCATTGTGGTTTTCAATTTCATTTTCACTCCTTCTGCTCCTCTTCTTGTTAGCACTTTCTTACTTTCTGGGATTGAACAATGTTGCAGTGTATGGCTCAATTTTTCATTCATTGTGCTTTCTGATGCCCTATAGACTTGTGTCTCATCTTCATTTTTATTGAAATAGAAACAAAGTGAAGATACCTAGATAAAAAATGTTTAGCTCTGAGATGTCAAAGCTGAACACCTAATGAAAATATTTAAAAGACTAAGACTTCATCATTTATCCTTTCCAATCACTGTGTTCTCCCTATGATAAGGCATTTATCCTGATCTCTAGGTTTTGTTTGTGTAATTCATACATTACATAATTAGGATTTGCTGTGCCAGCTAACCTATTTACAAGATTCATCAATATTCCGTGTAACAGTTTTAATTGGGGCTTATCATTTTACCATATATATATATATATATATATATATATATATATATACATATATATATTTATTATTTAAGATCTTTTTATTTAATGACAGGGTTTCTCTGTGTAGCTCTGGCTATCCTGGAACTCACCTTGTAGACCAGGCTGGCTTCTTTTTTTTTTTTTCAATAATTGAGTAAAACTGGAATTTATTATATGCCACAGTTGTCCTAGGGACCTCCATGCTATATATATATAGCCTCTATGGTTCTATGGGTTGTGGTCTGATTGTTCTTTATTTTATATCTAGAATCCACCAATGAGTGAGTACATACCATAACTGTCTTTCTGGGTTTGGGTTACCTCACTCAGGATGATTTTTTCTAGTTCCATCCATTTGCCTGCAAATTTCATGCTTTCATTGTTTTTCTCTGCTGAGTAGTACTCCATTGTGTATATGTACCACATTTTTTTCATCCATTCTTCCGTTGATGGGCATCTAGGTTGTTTCCAGGTTCTGGCTATTACAAATAGTGCTGCTATGAACATAGCTGAGCATGTATCTTTATGGTATAAATCAGCATTCCTTGGGTAGATGCCCAAGAGTGGGATGGCTGGGTCTTGAGGTAGTTCGATTCCTAATTTTCTGAGAAATCGCCATACTGATTTCCACAGTGGTTGTACAAGTTTACATTCCCACCAACAGTGGAGGAGTGTTCCCTTTGCTCCACATCCTCTCCAACATTGGTTGTCATTGGTGTTTTTGATCGTAGCCATTCTAACAGGTGTAAGGTGGTATCTCAGAGTCGTTTTGATTTGCATTTCTCTGATGATTAAGGATGTTGAGCATTTCTTTAAATGTCTTTCAGCCATTTGTAGTTCTTGTTTTGTGAATTCTCTGTTTAGCTCTTTAGCCCATTTTTTAATTGGACTGTTCAGTGCTTTGATGTCTAGTTTCATGAGTTCTTTATATATTGTGGAGATCAATCCTCTGTCAGATGTGGGGTTGGTGAAGATCTTTTCCCAATCTGTTGGCTGTCTTTTTGTCTTATTGACTGTGTCTTTTGCCCTGCAAAAGCTTCTCAGTTTCGAGAGGTCCCATTTATTAATGGTTGTGCTCAGGGTCTGTGCTGTCGGTGTTTTATTTAGGAAATGGTCTCCGGTGCCAATGCGTTCAAGAGTGCTTCCTATTTTCTTTTCTATTAAGTTTAGTGTAACTGGATTTATGTTTAGGTCTTTGATCCACTTGGACTTGAGTTTTGTGCATGGTGACAGATATGGATCTATTTGTAATCTTTTACATATTGACATCCAGTTATGCCAGCACCATTTGTTGAAGATACTTTCTTTGTTCCATTGTATAGTTTTGGCTCCTTTGTCAAAAACCAGGTGTTCATATGTGCATGGATTAATGTCAGGGTCTTCAATTCGATTCCATTGGTCCGTATGTCGGTTTTTATACCAGTACCAAGCTGTTTTTATTACTATAGCTCTATAGTAGAGTTTGAGGTCCGGGATGGTGATGCCTCCAAGAGTTGCTTTATCGTATAGGATTCTTTTAGCTATCCTGGGTCTTTTGTTTTTCCATATAAAGTTGAGTATTTTTCTTTCCAAGTCTGTGAAGAATTGTGCTGGGATTTTGATGGGGATTGCATTGAATCTGTAGATTGCTTTTGGTAAGATTGCCATTTTTACTATGTTAATCCTACCTATCCATGAGCATGGGAGATCCTTCCATTTTCTGATATCTTCTTCAATTTCTTTCTTTAGAGATTTAAAGTTCTTATCAAAAAGGTCTTTCACTTGTTTAGTTAGTGTTATCCCAAGGTATTTTATATTATTTGTGGCTATTGTAAAGGGTGATGTTTCTCTGAGTTCTTTCTCAGCCCTTTTATCATTTGTGTATAGGAGGGTTACTGATTTTTTTGAGTTGATCTTGTATCCTGCCACTTTACTGAAGGAGTTTATCAGCTGTAGAAGTTCCCTGGTAGAGTTTTTGGGGTCACTTATGTATACTATCATATCATCTGCAAATAGTGAAAGTTTGACTTCTTCCTTGCCAATTTGTATCCCTTTGATCTCCTTTTGTTGTCTTATTGCTCTAGCTAGAACTTCTAGTACTATATTGAACAAATATGGGGAGAGTGGACAGCCTTGTCTTGTTCCTGAATTTAGTGGTATCGCTTTGAGTTTCTCTCCATTTAATTTGATGTTTGCTGTTGGCTTGCTATAAATTGCTTTTATTATGTTTAGAAATGTTCCTTGTATTCCTAATCTTTCTAAGACCTTTATCATGAAGGGGTGTTGGATTTTGTCAAAGGCTTTTTCAGCATCTAAGGAGATGATCATGTGTTTTTTTTCTTTCAGTTTGTTTATATGGTGTATTACATTGACTGATTTCCGTATGTTGAACCATCCTTGCATCCCTGGGATGAATCCTACTTGGTCGTGATGGATGATTGTTTTGATGTATTCTTGGATTCGGTTTGCCAATATTTTGTTGAGTATTTTTGCATCAATGTTCATGAGGGAGATTGGTCTGTAGTTCTCTTTCTTTGTTGCATCTTTGTGTGGTTTGGGTATCAGGGTAATTGTAGCCTCATAAAAAGAGCTTGGTAGTGTTCCTTCTGTTTCTATTGTGTGGAACACTTTGAAGAGGATTGGTATTAGTTCTTCTTTGAAAGTCTGGTAGAATTCTGCACTGAAACCATCTGGTCCTGGGCTTTTTTTGGTTGGGAGACTTTTGATGACTGTTTCTATTTCTTTAGGGGTTATTGGTCTATTTAAATGGTTTATCTGGTCTTGATTTAATTTTGGTATGTGGTATTTATCCAGAAAATTGTCCATTTCTTCCTGGTTTTCCATTTTTGTGGAGTACAGGTTTTTGAAGTATGATCTGATGATTCTCTGGATTTCCTCATTGTCTGTTGTTATGTCTCCCTTTTCATTTCTGATTTTGTGAATTTGGGTGCTCTCTCTTTGCCTTTTGGTTAATTTGGCTAGTGGTTTGTCTATCTTGTTGATTTTTTCAAAGAACCAACTCTTTGTTTCATTGATTTTTTGTATTGTTCTCTTGTTTTCTATTTCGTTGATTTCAGCCCTCAATTTGATTATTTCCTGGCGTCTATTTCTCCTGGGTGAGTTTGTTCCTTTTTGTTCTAGAGCTTTCAGTTGTGCTGTTAATTCATTGGTATGGGATTGCTCCATCTTCTTTATGTGTGCATTTAGAGCTATGAATTTTCCTCTTAGCACTGCTTTCATAGTGTCCCATAAGTTTGGGTATGTTGTACTTTCATTTTCATTGAATTCTAGGAACTCTTTAATTTCTGTTTTTATTTCTTCCTTGACCCATTGATGTTTCAGGTGGGCATTATTCAGTTTCCATGAGTTTGTGGGTTTTCTATAATTTTTGTTGTTATTGAGTTCTAACTTTAAGGCATGGTGGTCTGATAAGATACAGGAGGTTATTCCAATTTTTTTGTATCTGTTGAGATTTGTTTTGTGTCCAAGCATGTGGTCAATTTTTGAGAAGGTTCCATGGGGTGCTGAGAAGAAGGTATATTCTTTTGTGTTAGGATGGAATATTCTGTAGATATCTATTAGGTCCATTTGAGTCATAACATCTGTTAGGTCCTTTATTTCTTTGTTAAGTTTCAGTCTGGTAGATCTATCTTTTGGTGAGAGTGGTGTGTTAAAATCTCCCACTACTAATGTGTGGGGTTTGATGTGCGTTTTAAACTTTAGTAGTGTTTCTTTTATGAATGTGGGTGCTTTTGTATTTGGAGCATAAATGTTTAGAATTGAGACTTCATCTTGGTGGATTTTCCCATGATGAATATGTAATGTCCATCCTGGTCTCTTTTGATTGATTTTAGTTTGAAGTCTATTTTATTAGATATTAGGACAGCTACACCAGCTTGTTTCTTAGGTCCATTTGCTTGGAAAACCTTTTCCCAGCCCTTTACTCAGAGGTAGTGTCTGTCTTTGGAGTTAAGGTGTGTTTCTTGTATGCAGCATATGGATGGGTCCTGTTTTCTAATCCATTCTGTTAGCCTGTGTCTTTTTATAGGTGAGTTGAGACCATTGATATTGATGGATATTAATGACCAGTGATTGTTAATTCCTGTTATTTTTTTGGTTGTGTTGTGTTGTCCTTCTGTGGTGTATGTTGGTGTAGGATTATCTATTGCTTGATTTTTCATGGATGTGTTTAACTTCTTTGGGTTGAATTTTCCCTTCTAGTGCTTTCTGTAGGGCTGGGTTTGTGGACAGGTATTGATTAAATCTGGTTTTATCCTGGAATATTTTGTTTACTCCGCCTATGGTGATTGAGAGTTTTGCTGGGTATAATAGTCTGGGTTGGCATCCGTGGTCTCTTAGTGTCTGCATGTGGTTTGTCCATGATCTTCTAGCTTTCATAGTCTCTATTGAGTAGTCTGGTGTTATTCTGATGAGTTTGCCTTTATATGTTACTTGGTCCTTTTCCTTTGCAGCTCTTAATATTTTTTCTTTATTCTGTGTGTTTAGTGTTTTGATTATTATGTGGCGAGGGGACTTTTTTTTTGGATCCAGCCTATTCGGTGTTCTGTAAGCTTCTTGTATCTTCATAGGTATTTCTTTTATTAGGTTAGGAAAGTTTTCTTCTATGATTTTGTTGAATATATTTTCTGTGCCTCTGAGTTGGTATTCTTCTCCTTCTTCTATCCCTATTATTCTTAGGTTTGGTCTTTTCATGGTGTCCCAAATTTCCTGGACGTTTTGTGTTAGGACTTTTTTGTCTTTATTGTTTTCTTTGACTGACGAATCTATTTTCTCTATCGTGTCTTCAGTATCAGAGATTCTCTGTTCCATCTCTTGCAATCGGTTGGTTATGCTTGTTTCTGTAGTTCCTGTTCGTTTAGTCAGGATTTCTATTTCCAGCATTCCCTCAGCATGTGTTTTCTTTATTGTCTCAAATTCATTTTTCAGATCTTGGAATGTTTCTTTCATCTGTTTAATTGCTTTTTCTTGGCTTGATTTGATTTCTTCCCATTTTTTGTTCGTTTTTTCTTCCATTTCTTTAAGGAAGTTTTTTATTTCCTCTTTAATGGAGTTTTTCATTTCCTCTTTAAGGGAAGTTTTTATTTCCTCTTTAAGGGAGTTTTTTATTTCCTCTTTAAGGAAAGTTTTTATTTCCTCTTTAAGGTAGTTTTTCATTTCCTCTTTAAGGAAAGTTTTTATTTCCTCATTGAGGGAATGTTTTATTTCTTCTTTAAGGGCCTCTATCATCTTCTTAAAGTCATTTTTAGGGTTGATTTCTTCTGTTTCTTCTGTCATGGTATGTTTAGGTCTTGCAGGTGTAGAATCACTAGGTTCTGATGTTGCCATATAGGTCTTTATGTTGTTGCCTGTATTTTTGCACTGGCGTCTACTCATCTCTTCCTCTGTGCGGTGCAGGTGGTGTCTGTGTCTGAGAGTGCCTCTCTTGTTCTAATTTTTAGTCTTGGTTTAGTAGTGGTTCTTGGTTAAATTGGTGCTATTGGGCTATTTCTTCAGGGGCAGCTGATTTCGATCGGTGAATTATATACTTATGATTCTGGTGATCTGGTTTGGTGTCTGGGTAGCGCCTTCTTCTGTGTTCCCAGGTCACGTTTTGTTCATTTGTCAACTCCTCAGCTGATCTTGTTTCTTCAGACTTTAAACTGTAGGCATCTGAATCCTCTCCCAGATGGGTTTCAGCTGAGCAGGGTAGTCTCACCAACACCTCCAAGTTGTTGGGTTTCACAGGATCAGCAGCTGGGCCCTGGGTTGTCCTCAGAAGGAGTGTTCAGATTCGTTCTGGTTCTGACCCACGGAGATAGGTTCTTCCCCAGATGTTGGGGTTAGGGGCGTCCCTGTTCCAAGCTGCGTCTGCTTGTCTCCGTCCCTGGGCCTGTCTACCTCTGTGGTCTGCCGCCGCCGGGCCTGTATGTCCCTGTCAGCTGCTGCTGGGTCTGTCTGCCTCTAGGGGCCGCCACCCCATATATATATTTTTAAAATGATTTTATTTTATTTTATGTGCACTGGTGTTTTTCCTTCATGTATGTCTGTGTGAAGGTGTGAGATCCCCTGGAAATGGAGCTGCCATGTGGATGCTGGGAATTGAACCTGGGTCCTCTGGGATAGCAGCTAGTGTGCTTAACCACTTAGCCATCTCTCCAGCCCGTTACCATATTAATATATAATTTATCTATCATATTTCCTATTGATAGAGAGGTGCATGACATTTTCCATCAGACTGTTCTACCCTAAGCAGTCTTGTACATTTTGGTGCAAATTTTCTCATTGTCTCATAATAAAATCGCTGGTAATTATTTAACTTTTATTTAAAAAAGAGAAGGCATTATGCATCATTATGATGCTTTCAAAGTTTGTTTCAGTCGATGCTTCCGCTCCCTTGTGTCTCCACCCCTTCCCCTTTGACCCTCCCCTGTCACTTCCCCTTCCGCCTCCGTTCTGCTTTTGTGTCCCCGCCTCTCCCTTGGCGATTCTAGTTTTATCTCCTTTTGGTCTCCTTTCTAGTTTAGTGTCCACACACACACATTTACACCCATCTCTATACATACACCTATACATTACAAGCTCGGGTCCGTGGAGAGGGAAGCTGTGGTTTTTGTCTTTCTGAATTTGGGTCACTTCATTTAACATTATACTTCCTAGACTCATCTATTTCCCCAGAAATTTCATAAATCTGACTTTCCTTTATAGAAATGCAGGTATTTAAATAGTTTTTGTTATGCAGAAACTGAAATTTTATACGGATTGACTAGAACTGGGTATTGAGAAATGAAATGTTTGGGTCATAAGAAAGGCTTTAGTTGATAATCCAAAAAGCGCCCCCCCCCCCAAACTATACAAAAGTTCTGGCTGCTCTATCTTTGCTATAGGTTAAGATTTGAGTTGCATGTGTGTATATCAGGATGTGTTTGGGTGATGCACATCTGGATGTGGTATGATTCAGGGGATAGTGAATTTTGTGAGTTTCCATTTATTTCTGGTTTAATTTTTCAATTTAATTTTTCACTGGTGTCTTAGTTTCCTTGACTGTTTTTGTGATAAAAATACATTGATGAAAACAAGGGAGAAAGGGTTTATTTCATCTCATGTTTCCTGGTTACAGTCCATCCCCGCAGGAAAGACCAAATGACAGGGGCTTGAGAGAACTGGCCACATGGCACCCGAAAGCAGAGAGGAATGAATTAATGCATGCATACTCGTATTTAGATTTGTCTCCTTTTGTAAATAGTTCAGAACCCAAATCCAGAGAATGGTACTACCCATTTTCAGACTGGGTCTTTAACATTGATTAACACAATCAAGACAATTCCTCACAGGCCAATGAAATCTAGACAATCGGTCACCATGTCTTTCCAGATGATTCTAGGCTATGTAAAACTGATGTTAAAGCTAACCACCACAGATAGTTTTATAAGCTAAGAATTACTATTATTTTTTTACGGTGGCACAGATAAGATGTCCACTCAATTCTTTATTATTATTTCAGTGTTTTCTCTTGCCTCATTCTTATGTCTTTGGTCATAAAAGTTTTTCTAAGTTTATTATTTGATGGTATAGGAGGTATAGGCTTTAGGAGAAATAATCTCTAAACTAAATCCTTAAAAATTTCCAAACTTTATTTTTCAACCAACCACAGTAGCTTGCCCAATACCACGGTCAGCCTCAGCCTTAGCCTCCCTGCGTTCCTGGTTTTGCTACATGGAATTTGGATTTCTTGAATTCCAAAGCCAACATTTTTGTCCTTCTGTGCCTCTTTCTCAGTTAAGGACACACACATCCATTTATATTTTTATACCTCTCCTTCTTAAGATAGTTAATACCATCATAGCAAGATGGCTCGCCAAACGTCGCATCAGATAAGGAAGGCAGACCAAAACCAGGGTCTTGAAAATGAGCACATTTGACCCCCAGGTTACAGGGATGAATGCCTCAGCTCCATTAACACTGTGTTTTTAAATCAGAAAGAATGGGACTATTTTCTAAACAAGTGACCTTTACTGTAAAACATGAGCACCACAGAACAAACCTCTTGCTTTTATTTCTTCCTCTGGGCACTCTGTTGATAGCACTCATTTGCAATAAAAAACTCCACCAGGTTTAGTTCTTTATCCCTACGTGTCCTCATGCTTCTTTAGTAACTTGCTTATTCACAAGTCCCACAGGACCCTCTTACACGTCTTCTCTGATGCCTCTTTTGAAGATTCTGTGATATAAACTATCGAGAAGACGCCCTTCACAAGTGACTAGAGCGTGCCTATTTTTAGCTGCTCCCTTCATACTCCATGTGAGTAGGGAACATTAAAAACAACACCTGTACAGCGAAGGCTTGTGCCTTAAGGAATCTGGCCCAAGTTAAAAATGTATTATTACACTCTTATTTTTTGTATGGCCAGTAACTATGTCTGTAACACAAGCTTTGCTCTTTCCTGTCCTAAGTCCTTGCTTCCCAAACCACTATTCATGTCAGATAATACTGTAACTTAGAGAGAGTGACGTGTGGCTTGTATTATAATCTACCGTGTGTCATATGGGGAAGATATGTACTGGAATGTTTACAGAGTTAAACAGAAATCTTCTCATGTATTGAAATCAAATACACATTTTACATAATAGACTTTTAAATTTAATGAGTAATTTTTTAATTTAAAACTTCATCTTCAACACTGATAAATTCACCACTGACTACATTATGTACTACCATACATTGTATCCTTTTTAATCCGTAATAACATTCTGCTATCAGTAATCTTGTTATATCTGTTCATAATATTTGATGCTTTGGGAGGTTTGGGGAGAGGTGAAAAAAATCTAACTAGAATATTTGAAATGAAAATCAATTCTAAATAGATCCCCAAACACAAGTCCTTTGTGCAGCTAAGTGAATATAAACCCAATATAAAGAAAAAAACCTGTCATATATGCAGAGTGGCATAACCAACGAATGTTAATTAGCGTGTTTTGTTTGAAATGTTTCCAGAAAGACTTGTATTGAGCAAGGCTTCTCTGTGCTGGTGCTTTAGTACCATATGTTGACACATGGAGAAGAAGCCATCATGTATAAAGGTTTTCTGCCATCTGGTACATGACCTGGAATATCGAAAAGAAATATGCACAGCTCATATGAATGTGTAACTTTATTCAGAGTGTCTTTGACTTATCAGGTGAAACCTTTTGTGGTTATACTTTCATGGCAAGATTGTTAAAATAAAATGGTTTTTGATACTTAGTAATGTTTCCATATTTTCGGTGTGGTCCATTGAACAGTCAAGGTGATGGTAGGTCTCCATTAGTCTCTCTGTGTGTGCCTACCTTTCTCCTCCTTCATGTCTGACTTTCCTTTTGGAGAAATGTGTCACGGCAACAAAATGCTGAAGGCACAGAACCATCTTTAAGACAACAGAGCTGCTCAGAGAGCCTTGTAGTACACAGGCGAGGCAAAGCACTAAGTGTCCTCGTCCGCCTCACTCACTTAAGACCACAGCGCTCCTGCCATTGTTGTCAATGTGGCTCAGGGTGAACTAAGTGGTGGGTGGTTCATGCCCTGTCAGCAAACATTACTCAAAGGCCCGTTACATTATGCCCTTTCTGAAAGTAAATGTAAAGGAGGCGTTGGCACTGAAGAGATTTGGGGTCAGAAAGAGCTGGGAAATAAGGTCAACTTTCATGCTCAACATTTAGAAGAACCCTTGGACAAGTTGTTATGTCTTCAACTCAGCACTAGGGAAAAACGTACAGAGATTGAATGACTTAGTGAAAACCACAAAGCTTGTGAGTGGGAAACACAATATTCTCATTCAGTCCTTACCTTAATCCTGATTGTAATTTTGTCTTAAACTTGAACATCCTTACAGGGGTAGAGATTGAGATCCTGCATTTATAAAACTGTCCAAGGTAATGAGAAATGATGCCCTCATGGCCAGAATTTTAATGACAAAGAATTACACATGCTGCTCTCCTTTGTGCAATTAGAATTCTTATAGAAAGTAAGAATTAGGCACTTAAACTTAAAAAATGTTAATCAAAACAAGTAAATAACCAGTTCTAATACTACTTTAAGAAAATGCAGAGACATCTCCCATCACTAGCAATGTGAGTTAGCTCAGATTTTGTTGTGTTTCTACATTGAAAATTTGGGGCTCTGGGGAGCTTTTTCCTTTTTGTTTCCTTTTGGATTGCTAGTATATCCTATTTCCCTGGGAGAATTTCTGCTTTGCTGATTTATCATCTCCCTACCAACCTGCATTAATGCTGGCTTCCCCATCTTTTTTCCCCACTACAAAACCGAAGGGCAAACATCTGTTCTTGCCTGTGGTTAGAATATATATGTAGGAGAACTCATCATCAGGAATTCTACTCTTACAGTTTTAATTCTAAGTTACATAGACACTAAAAATTATCATTTTCCCAAACAAAACTAAATGTCAACTGTTAATAGTCCAATAATAAATACAACCCTGACTTATTAAAGCCTACATAGACATCACTGAAAAGCAGGGACAGTCAGCGAAAATGTAAATACTTACAGAATGGTCAAAGTTGGGGATTGTGATATGGCTCAAAAGGAAGCTAATAGCAGGAATTAGGAATCTAATTTAAGGGGTAATTATTAATATTTTGTTAGATATATGGACAAGAACTAAAGACTTAAATTTGTGCATATGTGGCATTTAAATGTCTGAATTATAGCATATTAGAAGGAAGCTGAATATAGACTGACTATAGAATATAAGTATGAACTCATTTGATAAACTTGCTAATACAAAAGTCACTTAGGGACCAAATTGGCCTTGAGAAGCCATAGGCTGGGCCAAGTGTTTCTGGTTTGGTGTAGGAGCAGATTCTAGGCATCCATGAAAGGAGATGAGATCTGTTAAGTTTTACGCTGTCTCCCGGAACAATCATCTACATGCTTACACTTAACCCTTGCAAACTGGAAGTCAGAACAATGCTCAACACTAAACAGGCCTGGAGAGTTACATGCCCTGAGTTCAGGTGATATGGAAAAGCAAAACCTGATTTCAGTTATTTCAAACTGTAGAGCCTGTGTTCTTTCCTAGTAATTTCCAGAAAGAATGATACTGAAATACAACTTTAAAAATTTTAATTTCAGTTTTTTTGTTTGGTTTTGAGATCTTAATTTAATTACAACATTTCTCCATGCCCTTTTCTCCCATATGCTCCTCTTCACTCAATATTGTATTCCTCAATACAACCTGCTCAGTCTGGATAATGTCACTCATATGTATGGTTTCAGGGCTGACCATTGGGTATTGAATAGCCAATTGGTGTGCTTTCCCTGGGGGATACTATTTCTACCAATCCCAGCATTCCTTGGATGCCTATAGTTCTTTGTGTAGGGTGGAGGCCTCATGGGCTTTTCCTCATCCACTTTGACATGTCTATTGCTGTTGTCCTTGTTCAGCTTATGTTTATGGATATAGCTTCTGATATTACTGGGAGACACAAATGTCACAGCAAACTTCCTGGTCCTCTGGCTCTTACAATCATTCTGACCCATCTTCTGCAATGTTCCCTGAGCCTTATCTGTGGGAGTGTTTTGTAGATGTGTCTACTGGGACTGGGCTCCACAACCCTGTGTTTGGATTGGTTGGGTTTCTTACAGAGGATACCATGTGTTTCAAAAAGAAATTTCTTTGATGGGGGGTGGTGGTGAAGACTATGCTTATTTGCATTTATAAGGACAAATGTTTAGAGAGTACATAGAGACCACTAAAGAGGTGTTGTAGGTTCTCCTGAAAGATCCATGACTTCACTACCATTGAGTAGTTGGCTAGGATTGTAGTACCAAATTTTCCATTGTCTCTGTTGTTATTGAGATCCAGCTTTAAATCCATGGTGGACAGAGAGGATGCAGTGTGTTATTTCAGTTTTCTTCTATCTTTTGAGACTTGTTTTGTGTCTGAGTATGTGGTCAATTTTGGAGAAAGTTCCATGAGATGCTGAGAAGAAGGTATGTTCATTTGTGCTTGAGTGAAATGTTCTGTAAATATCTGCTAGATCCTTTTGATTTATGACATTATTTAACTTCAGCATTTCTCTGTTTAGTTTTTGTCTGGATGACCTGTTTATTGGTGAGAGAAGTGTATTGAGGTCACCCACTGTCACAATGTGAGAGTCAATATGTGATTTAAATGGCAGTTGTGTTTCTTTTATGAATGTGGCTGCACTTGTGTTAAGTGTATAACTGTTTAGAATTGCAATATCCTCTCAATGAATTTTTTCCTTTGATGAGTATGTAGTGACCTTCGCTATCTCTTCAGATTAACTTTGGTTTGAAGTCTCTTTTGTCAGACCTTAAAATGGCTACACTGGCTTGCTTCTTGGGTCCATTTGCTTGGAACATCTTTTTCCATCCTTCCCCTGAGGTGATGTTTATTCTTAATGGTAAGGTGTCTTTCTTGGATGTAACAGAAGAATGGATCTTGTTTTTGTAGTCAATGTTAGTCTGTGTCTTTTTACTGGTCGAACTGAGATGATCGATGTTGAGAGATATCAATGTACAGTGTTTGTTGATTTTTGTTATTTTGTTGTTATAGTGTGGTGCCATGGCCCATCTTTTGATTTGTTGGTCTAGGGTTATTTATTCCTTGTGTTTTCCTGGGTGTGATTAACTCTTTAGGTTGGAGTTTTTCTTCTAACACTTTTATAGAGTTGGATTGGTAGATAGCTACTACTTAATTTTTTTTTTTAAATCATGGAATGATTTTCTTTTTCCATGTATTGTGATTAAAGTTTTGCTGGGCATAGAAGTCTGAACTGTCATCTGTGGTCTCTTAGAGTTTGTGGAACATCCGTCCAGGCCCTTCCATCTTTTACAGGTCCATTGAAAAGTCAGGTGTTATTCTGATTTGTCTGCCTATATATGTTGCTTTGTCTTTTTTACTAGCAGATTTTAGTAATCTTCCTTTGTTCTGTAAGTTTTGTTATCATGTACTGTGGAGGATTTCTCTTCTGGTCTCATCTATTTGGTGTTCTGTGTGCTTCTTGCACCTTGATAGACACTATTCTGCTGAAAGCATTTTCTCTGCCTTTGCCCTGGGCTGCTTCTCCTTCCGCTATTTCTGTTATTCTTAGATTTTGTCTTTTCTTACTGTCCCAGATTTCCTGAATGTTTGTGCCATGATTTTTTTACATTTAACATTTTCTTTGATTGAGGTATCCATTTCTCCATCTTGTATTCAATGACTGAGAGTCGCTCTTCCATCTCTTGTATTCTGTTTGTGAGGCTTGCCTCTGAGGTTCCTGCTCAAGCCCCTGAATTTTCATTTCCAGCTTTTCGATGATTTAGTTCTGTTTTTTTTTTTTTATTAATTCTATTTCCACTTGTGAGTCTTGAACTATTTTTTTTGAAAAAGAAAATATAACTTAAGATATTTGAAAAAATACTTGCAGCTTGATCTGCACTGACAATGATTGTCGAAGCCTAGAATTCAACATTTACAAATTCTCATTCACACACACAAAACACACTATTATCACACAACTTGTGTCTTGAGAGAATCTTCTGCTTTTTAAATCTTTGGCCTCCCAGTCAATCCCAAGTTCAACCAACTTTAACTAAAACTTCACTCAGAATTTCACCAAGCTTTTCACCCACACATTAATGCTTGTCGTATCTTTCATCAACTGTCAAAATCTGAAGCCTGCTCAGAGATCGCCAGGTAAAAGAAAATAAATGAAATACACAGAGGTTATTTCAAAACAGAGCATAACCATCATCCAAAAAAAAAAAAAGTCACGATTCCCGATTGGGATCATCTTTTGTTTCCCACGTTGGACTATTTCACACTCCGGTATTGGCCAAAGGACACGAGAGCTGGTTCTGGAGCATACAGTTTCTCACACAGATGTCCCCAGAGGAACACCAGAGACAAAGTCACGTGAGGCCTCTCCCATACAGAGACTGTCTCACAGGGGCAGTGAGGGAGGACACCCACTAGTTTGTGGAGATCCCTGAGAGAGTATGATTCTTAAAATCTGGACTGTACATAATTCACATCAGCCCTGTTCAGGTACTTACTGGAAGAAAGATGCAGCTGTTTGCCAGAACTCAGCACTCCACTCTAGATCTCTGCTGCCTTAGTCTCCGTCGCAGATTTCCGAGTTCTGGTAGTTACCTGGACCACTGAGGCATTGCCACAAGACTTCTTCTCTTTTGAAACATCCTTTTTCTCTAGATATTAGGATAGCTACACCAGCTTGTTTCTTAGGTCCATTTGCTTGGAAAGCCTTTTCCCAGCCCTTTACTCGGAGGTAGTGTCTATCTTTGAAGTTAAGGTGTGTTTCTTGTATGCAGCAGATGGATGGGTTCTGTTTTCTTATCCATTCTGTTAGCCTATGTCTTTTTATAGGTGAGTTGAGACTAATGATATTGATGGATATTAATGACCAGTGATTGTTAATTCCTGTTATTTTTTGTGGTTGTGTTGTGTTGTCCTTCTGTGGTGTATGTTGGTGTGGGATTATCTATTGCTTGATTTTTCATGGATGTGTTTAGCTTCTTTGGGTTGAATTTTCCCTTCTAGTGCTTTCTGTAGGGCTGGGTTTGTAGACAGGTATTGATTAAATCTGGTTTTATCCTGGAATATTTTGTTTACTCCGCCTATGGTGATTAAGAGTTTTGCTGGGTATAATAGTCTGGGTTGGCATCCGTGGTTTCTTAGTGTCTGCATGAGATTTGTCCATGATCTTCTAGCTTTCATAGTCTCTATTGAGTAGTCTGGTGTTATTCTGATGGGTTTGCCTTTATATGTTACTTGGTCTTTTTCCTTTGCGGCTCTTAATATTTTTTCTTTGTTCTGTGTGTTTAGTGTTTTAATTATTATGTGGCAAGGGGACTTTTTTTTTGGATCCAGCCTATTCGGTGTTCTGTAAGCTTCTTGTATCTTCATAGGTATTTCTTTCTTTAGGTTAGGAAAGTTTTCTTCTATGATTTTGTTGAATATATTTTCTGTGCCTTTGAGTTGGTATTCTTCTCCTTCTTCTATCCCTATTATTCTTAGGTTTGGTCTTTCCATGGTGTCCCAAATTTCCTGGACATTTTGTGTTAGGACTTTTTTGTCTTTAGTGTTTTCTTTAACTGACAAATCTATTTTCTCTATCGTGTCTTCAGTATCAGAGATTTTCTGTTCCATCTCTTGCAATCGGTTGGTTATGCTTGTTTCTGTAGTTCCTGTTCGTTTTGTCAAAATTTCTATTTCCAGCATTCCCTCAGCATGTGTTTTCTTTATTGTCTCAAATTCATTATTCAGATCTTGGAATGTTTCTTTCATCTGTTTAATTGCTTTTTCTTGGCTTGATTTGATTTCTTCCCATTTTTTTGTTCATTTTTTCTTCCATTTCTTTAATGGAGTTTTTCATTTCCTCTTTAAGGGAAGTTTTTATTTCCTCTTTAAGAGAGTTTTTCATTTCCTCTTTAAGGAAAGTTTTTATTTCCTCTTTAAGGTAGTTTTTCATTTCCTCTTTAAGGAAAGTTTTTATTTCCTCATTGAGGGAATGTTTTATTTCTTCTTTAAGGGCCTCTATCATCTTCTTAAAGTCATTTTTAGGGTTGATTTCTTCTGTTTCTTCTGTCATGGTATGTTTAGGTCTTGCAGGTGTAGAATCACTAGGTTCTGATGTTGCCATATAGGTCTTTATGTTACTGCCTGTATTTTTGCGCTGGCGTCTACTCATCTTTTCCTCTGTGCGGTGCAGGTGGTGTCTGTGTCTGAGAGTGCCTCTCTTGTTCTAATTTTTAGTCTTGGTTTAGTAGGGGTTCTTGGTTAAATTGGTGCTATTGGGCTGTTTCTTCAGGGACAGCTGATTTCAGTCGGTGAATTATATACTTATGATTCTGGTGATCTGGTTTAGTGGCTGGGTAGTGCCTTCTTCTGTGTTCCCAGGTCACGTTTTGTTCATATGTCAACTCCTCAGCTGATCTTGTTTCTTCAGACTTCCAACTGTAGGCATCTGAATCCTCTCCCAGATGGGTTTCAGCTGAGCAGGGTAGTCTCACCAACACCTCCAAGTTGTTGGGTTTCACAGGATCAGCAGTTGGGCCCTGGGTTGTCCCCAGACAGAGTGCCCAGACTGGCCCTGGTTCCGACCCTCGGAGATAGCCTCTTCCCCAGGTGTTGGGGCCAGGGGCGTCCCCGCTCCAAGCTGCGTCTGCCCCTCTCCGTCCCCCGGCCTGTCCACTCCTGCAGCCCGCCGCCACAGGCCCACCTGTGTCCACTTGTCTCAACCGCCGGGCCTGTATGTCCCTGTCAGCTGCTGCTGGGTCTGTCTGCCTCTGCGGGCCGCCAACCAGCCTGTATGTCCCTGCCGGCTGCCACCGCGGGCCTACCTACCTCTGCTTGTCACTGCTGCCGGGGGCCCATCCACCTCTGCGGGCCGCCACCGGGCCTGTATGTCTCTGCCGGTTGCCGCTGGGCCTGTATGTCCCTGTCGGCTGCTGCCACCGGGCCCGTCCACCTCCACAGGTCGCCGACCTGCGTCCGCCTGTCTCCTCCGCGTGGCCCGTCCACCTCTGTGGGCTGCCGCCTGAATGTCTCTGTCGGCCGCCACCGCTGGGCCTGTCCACCTCCGTCTGCTTATCTCTGCCGCAGGGCCTGTCCCGAGTCTTGAACTATTTTATTCATTTCCTTCCACTGTTTGTGCCTCCCTAGACGTCATTAGTGGATTTATTCACATCCTCTTCAAGTTCCTTGAGCACATTCATAATAGTTATTTTCAAGTACTTGCCTTATGCTTTATCTATGTTGTAGTTTCAGGGCCTACTGTAGTAGGGTTGCTGGGTTCTGGTGGAGTCATATTGTTCTGGCTGTTACTGATTGTACTTTTAACCTGGCATCTAGGCATCTGAGTTTGAGATGATATAATTGTAGGTGTTGATATCTGGTCTTGTCTTTTTTGGGTGGGTGTTCTGTGCTTTGATTTGTGTTGCCCTCTCTGGATCTTAGGAGAGTGTGGTGGGTGTGATTGCCTGACAGGAAGTGCTTCTGAGTCCCTGCCAGGTGTGGCTACTAGGGGGGTCCCTGGTAGGACCTATTTCTCGGTATTAGCAACTGACACAACGGAATGGGGGATGAGCTAGAAAGTGGAGGTGTGCTGAGAAGGTTGAATAGAAAGGAAGAAAGTTGGGTCTCAGAAGGATCTGTGGATTTCCTAGGGACTGGAGTCGGAAAGGCCCCTGCAGATGGCCTGCTCCAGGGCTGGGGATGATAGTGGGGAATGGCAATGGAGGACAGGAAGGAGAATCTCAGGCTGGTGTGGCCAGCAGGTTCTCAAGTAGAGAGTGCCTCATCTTTTCTTACAGCTGCATAGTATCCACAGTGTGTATGTACCACATTTTCATTATCCATTCATTGGTTGTAGGACATTTATATTGTTTCCATTTCTTGGCTATTGTGAATAGAGCAGCAATGAACATGAATGAACAAGGACCTGTGGAATATGATGTTGAGTCCTTTGACATATGGCAAAGAGTGGTATAGTAGGTTCATAGGGGAGATTTATTTTAAGCATTTTGTTAATTCTCCACACTGATTTCCTTAGTGGCTGGAGATCAATCCTCTCTCAGGTGTAGAGCTGGCAAAGATTCTCACCCATTCTGTGGCCTTCCTCTCACTGATTTTATTGTTTCTTTAGTTGTGCAAAAGCTTTTTAGTTTTTATGAAGTCCTACTCGTCAAATGTTGGCCTTAATTCGGGGACAAATGGAGTCTAATTCAGAAAGTCCTTTCCTACAACTGTATCTTGGAGGGTCTTGCCTATGTTTTCTTCCAGCAGTTTTAGTCTTAGGTCTTTGATCAACGTGGAACACCTTGTTTTCATTACTATGTCTTTATGGTATATCTTAAAATTTTGGATGGTAATCATTGCTCTGGTTTGCTTCGGTTCTATGGGGTCTTTTGTAATTCCACATGAATTTTAGGATTTTTTTTTTGATTTATGTGATTCGTGAGATGGGGATTTCAATTGGGATTGCATTGAATCTGTAAATAACTTTGGTAAAATGGTTATTTCAAACAATATTAATTCCATCAATCCATGAACATGGGCTCTCATTCCAATGTCTAGTGTTTTTTTTTTTTTCTGTCTTTTTCTTCAGAGGTTTAAAGTTTTCATTGTAGAGGTTCTTTATTTTCTTGGTTAGATTTATTTTTATATATTTTATTTTCTTTGAGGCCATTGTGACTGGGAGTATGTCCATGATCTTCTCCTCTGTACATTTGTTGGTATATAGAAAAGCTCTTGATTTACACAAGTTAATTTTGTATTTATTCATCATTTCTACAAGTTTTCTGATAAGAATTTTTGGGATCTCTAATGTATAAATCATGTTATCTGCAGATAGGCATTTTGATGGCTGTTCTTGGTTGTCAACTTGACCACATTTGGAATTAGTTAAAACCCAAGCAACTGGGCATACCTGGGAGGGATATTTCTTTATTGGATCATTTGAGGTGAGAGGACCCACCTTAAATCTGGGCCATGCCTTCCAGTGTTGGTTTATATAAAGGAGATGGAAAAAAGAAGGTGTTGCTCTTTGCCTGCTTGGTCTCAGCATTTTTGCATGGTCATGGAGACTCGGTGGACTAGTCACTGGAGAAGAGGTGCCACGTCTGACTGGGTAGAAAGGTTGGAAACAGCAGGAGAAACCTGTGGGTAGTGGCAGGTAGGGTCCAAGGGATGAATCCTGGCAGAAGCATAGATGGTGGCTGCAGTGCACGTAGGCATGGTGAGACTATACAGAGGCACTTTATATGGTACCTGAGTTAGATGTGGCAGGTTGGAGAGAAGGCATGAATGACGAGGTCAAAGACAGTCACCAGACTAGACCCTAGAGAAGAAGGTAGGAAGCTTATTTGGGTGGAGGGGTTTTATAAATAAGGAAAAATATTTGTTTGATTGAGATATGAGGAGTCCTTGGTCATCAATGAAAGGTGGGATTTTCCTGAGCTTCTGACAAGGGTACCAGAGGAAAGATGAAGGAATGCCTTCATCTTGATAAAGCCACTGACATCTTAACCTATATGTAGTCCTACCTTGAATAGAAGAAAGTGAGGAACAGTCAAATGAGACATGATGAAAACAGCCTAAAAAATGTAGGTTTAGAGTAATGCAGCCTTCTATAACAATGTGTTTTTCCATACATGATGTTATGAGAAGACATTCTTTTTGCTGGTCTGGATATTCATTCATTCCTTTATTCATTTATTCTGTCTTAGTAGTTCGTATGCTCATAGTAAAGTCTTACGTGTGTGCTATAGTGCATGTTACTATATACTTTAAAGTGTCTTTTCTAATGAGAATTAAGACAGGTGGTAAGTTGAAGACACAGTCCAGGTGTGATTGACATCTTACAGAGGAAGTCTTAGACTCTGAAGTGTTAAATAATGACCTGAACATCACTGTTGGTATTCTGTTTTGCATGGGTCTGTTGAAGAAAAAAGGGTCTCTCAAAGATGAATTTTAGGTTCTTTGCAGCAGGGAGGTCCAGCCTTGGATGGACAGAATGCTTATGGCTTTGGAAAACACTCTTTTTTATTGTTTTACACACACACACACACACACACACACACACACACACACACACACACACACACCAAAACAAACAAACAAACAAACAAACAAACAAACAAACAAACAAAAAAAGCCACCTTTAGCAAACCAATTTCCGTATGCCAAAACCTCTTATCTGGAGTTGTTTGAAGGAACCAATTGCCTAAGCAGTTCTCAGTCAAGAGACCCCCTGGTTTACCAGGTCCTCTCATGACTAAGTTTTGCAAAGGCTCTGGAATCCTTTGGGAAGAACTCAGATAAGAATCACCGACTAAACAAAATGTAGTTCAAAGCTTAGGTGCTAGCACTTTGGAATTCAAGCTAGATGCAACAGCCCTGTGGAATCTTGTGTTTCACATCACAACAGCTACTGTGTGTCAGACACAGTTTGACTTCCTGTCTCAGACTGCATACTCTGTCCAGGATTTCTCATTAGTAGGCAGCAGATTCAGCTCAGCTGTAAATAGTATGAATATAACTGTATACTGATACAGTATCTAGACATAATTGGACTTAAATGCTTTAAGAGTTGATATATTTTAACGAGAACTACTGATAAAGTTATTTTTTCTGAAACAGCACAATAAAATTCCCTGCTTTGATGATGTCACTTATTAACATTTCATTTCATTTTTTTTTTTTTTGGCTTTTTTCAAGACAGGGTTTCTCTGTGTAGTTTTTGGTACCTGTCCTGGATCTCACTTTGTAGACCAGGCTGGCATTGAACTCACAGAGATCTGCCTGGCTCTGCCTCCTGAGTGCTGGGATTAAAGACGCACGCCACCACTGCCTGGCTTAATTTCATTTTTTAGTTGGTAAAATTGAATATACTTTTAAGTAAAATACAGTTCATTGAAATTTATATATACTGTGGAATAACTAAATCAAGCTAACTAACATGCCTCACGTGGTTAACATTTTTGTTGCAGACCACTTAAAATCTCCTCTCAGCATTTTTTAACAAAATATGACACAATTATCAACTGTATTTACCATGCCATAAATAGATCTTTTGAGGTTACTCTGCCTTTCCAACCAAAATTTCCTGTTCTTTTTTTAAACACACAAAGCATATTTATTTGTGCTCACATATATATGAAATAAAATCTTAGATCAGCAGTTCAATATGTTCATAATAGTTCATTTGTACAGTAGACTTGTGGGAGTTTTTAAATTTAAACTTCAAAAATATTTTTGTAGATTTTTTCCTTTGGCAATTTCATATATGTACATAACACATTCAGGCTATTCTCAACCATATGCTCTTCTATTTCCCTCCTATTCCTGACATCTCCCCATCCATCACTGACTAATGACACACCCAGTCTTGTGCAGGTCTATGCAGGCAACCAAAACTATAAGACCATTAATGTGATGCCTGTGTCATGCTCAGTACCTAGTAGTTTGTGGATCCTTTCCTTAGCTTTTAACTCTTACATTCTTTCTGCCCTCTCTTTCACAATGTTCCCTGACCCGTCAAGAAGATGATCCAAATGGCCTTTTTAGGGCTGAGCTCTCAACTGTCAGGAATTCTCAACATTTGAATATCCAGGAGTCCCTGTATTCACTGCAGTTCATTACAAAGGAAAGATTATTATTATTATTATTATTATTATTTTTTACGTGGGTCCTGGGGGTTAAAACTCAGTCCTCATGCTTGCTAGGGAGGCAATCTCTTGACAAAAGTGTCTGCTCAGCTCAACCACCCCTATAAATGTTATAACAGGCACTTCAGGCATCTAAATTGGTAAAGAGCTCCGTGAAGACCAGCACTATTAAATAAAAATTTAAACTACATAAAAATAAACAGCACCCAGCTTATAATATGAACACACCTGTAAAATATAAAACATGTGAGATTTTACTAAATCTCTATTTGCTATTACTGAGTCAAGCCAAAGAAAATAAGCCTCTGAATATTTCAAAAGTATTTAGAGTTAGTCTTAGTATTGAATATATATTGGTGATTTCAAACAATATCTCCTTTTGAATAGAATTCCTGAAATGTTTCAGAATTTTCCCACTGTGTCATGGTTTTGGCATACAGCACTGATTAAAATCTATATTCTTTGAAATATAACATGATACCTGATTAATATGAATAGTTGTCTTAGTTGGGGTTTCTATTGCTTCAATGAAACACTGGGACCAAAATGCAAGTTGGGGAGGAAAGGGTTTATTCTGATTGTACATCTGTATCACTGTTCATCTCTGAAGGAAGTCAGGACAGGAACTCAAACAGGGCAGGAACCTGGAGGCAGAAGCTGATACAGAGGCCACGGAGGGGTGCTGCTTACTGACTTGTTCCTCATGACTTGCTCAGCCTGCTTTCTTATAGAACCCAGGACCACCAGCCTAGGGATGGCCTTAAGAAAATGCTCTACAGGCTTGCCTACAGCCATATGTTATGAAGGAATTTTTTAGTTGAGGTTCCCTGCTCTCAGATGACGACAGCTTGTGTCAAGTTGACATAAATGTAGCCAGCACAATAATTTTCATGTTTTGTGCATCTGTGAAGTAAAATAAAAAATGATCAATAAAAATCCTAAAACATTTTCAACTGTAGCTAAATGCAAAGCTATTGTTTCTACATTTCTTTTGATTTAAAAATCCATTCTATAGAAATGTTTTATTCATTTCAATGGGATTTTAAGGTACAAGCAGAGTAAAGAAAATTTCATTAAAAACTTCAAGTGCTTGTGTTTATGGAATTCTTGTATGTCAACTGTATCATATTTAAAAATGTTAATTTTATCATTACATTAAAAAATTACCTGTGAACTAATATACAATTGTTCTTTTTACTTTATATTGCTTTGTTCCTTTTTTAAAAAATTGGTGGAAACCTTTTCATTGGAAAGTTTTTTTTGTAATATTTTTACAAAATTTTAATTTAATTACATTTATTTATTTTGTGTGGGTGTGTTGCACACACTGTGTGTGTGCAAAGGTGTGTTTGTGAAGGTCAGAGGACAGCTTGTAGAAGTCCGTTCTCTCCTTCCACTATGTGGGTCCTGTGGGTCAAACTCAGGTCATCAGGGTTGGAGTCAAGGACCTTTACCCACTGAGTCCTTTCACCGGCCCTATGGTTACTCTTATTTAATAGAGGGAAGGCACTGTTAGTCAAAGAAAATGATCGTACTCTTTATCTTTTATTAAATGACTTAGATTTTTCTCTCATTCAATCATATTCAAACTCCTCCTTTTTCCTTTCAACAGGCTGAATTAAATGACCCTATTGACCCTTTTACAAGGTACAGCACAAAAGTCGCACCGAACCTAGGAGAAGAAGTTTTCTCTAAGTACATTGGGTGGAGAGTTGCCAATACCCTCTCCAAGCTCTTCTTCCCCTCTCTTGATGCCTGTGACCACCCTTCAAAGGAGCCAGGAGACATCCATCTGCAAAAAAAGCGCAGAGTCAAAACACAACAGCCTGCAAAAAAGAGAGTTCTACGTTTTGTTGTAAAGTAAGTGAACAGTGTTTTATTATTCCAACTCATGACAGTTCACAGGTATAGAAATTATAATCAGGTGGCATATTACTTAACTCAGTCTCTCCTTTTCAGTTCTTGGCACAGCCACCTCCTAAGTGTTTTATCCTGAGAAGGCTCTTAAGAAAGTTGCAGCCTTCTCAGGAAGGCTGATCTCTTCACGTTTAGAACAGATATCGGCACATAATGTAATTCTCGTGTAGGAAGAATATAAGTAAAAAAAAAAAAACATAGCCCATGTTTAAAAGTTTTAAGGCTTCATTTTTAGACATATTTGAATGTATATATAATATATAAATATATGTAATTAATGTGTATTAAATACATGTAGCCTTAGAGTCTTAAATAGTAATCATTTGATAAGTTGCAAGTATAAGGATAATTACTATGGTTTATGCTTTAAACACTTGCAAATGTCTTTGAATTTCTAATGTCTTAGGAAAGTGTAGAATTGGGATATGTTGATTTAGGTAAATAATTTTCAATATGTACTTGCCATATCTTCAGTGATAGGTATCCTCAGGGTCTTAAACTATTTATTATAAATGCACTTAGACATTTTTCCTGCTTCTACTCTTCTGATATATTAAAAAACACAAAGAATCCCATTGTGGCTTTATACGATGGACTATGATTTACATTGTTAAAATTCCTGGAAAGCTTTATTTGAGACAGGAAGATTATAGTTATTCTCCAACCCAGGTCATTTAAAGAGTACATCATATTATATATTTTTGCTATTTATTTTGACAATATCACAGAGAACTCATATGTGCTAATTTTTTTAACAATTATTTTTTTCATGTTTTAGTTTTCAGTTGAGCAGAATATTTGTAGAAGACTGATAATTGTGAGATTGCATTTTAAACTTTGATACCTTACACACCTGATTATTTTAATATTATATCTACCATTCCATTTCCATATTTTAGAAATCATTCTTGGTGGGCTTTATTTTGGGTCATTTTCCTGTATGCTCTGAATCTTTTATTTCTAGCCTATTCTGAACACAGGGAATAAATTTAGCTGCTCTAAATTGCTGCTGATAATGTATCTATAAATTTCAATTTAATTATGCATTTTATTCCCATTACTGCAAATGACTTTTCTTAAGTATTTATCTTTATTTATTACTTGACTAAAATATTGCTGATTTTTAAATGTCTACTGATTATTTAAAAAATACTGCCTGGCCTCTACAAATAGGAAGTATCTGAATACACATAGTATTATGGATTGAAAATTGCTTTCTTTTGTGCTCTTCAGTAATATTTGAACTTATATATATTTCTCTTGATAAGTTCATTGATAAATGCTTCATCTATCTTGATTTTAATATAATCTTTTCTCAATATTTAGCCTCTATAGTTGTCCCTCATGTGTGTGTCAGGCTGTGATGTGCAGATTAATTGGCAGAGACTCTTAGTAAATTCCTGGAGAGATTGATTTTTCTAGCTACACAGTTTTACCAAGTACCAAAGGCTGATTTTTCTTTCTTAGTTTTTGTGCTTTTACCTTCTTTCCTTTCTCTTACCTGGTTATTGTTTCAGCATCTCTCTGAAAATAGATTAGCATCCTGGGTGTGGACCTTTCTTTCTCCATATTTCTGCTCACAATTGTTCTTTGTTTTAATGTTACTTGTGATGCTGGCTTTAAGACTGTGTTTTTTCACACCAATAAGTTGTATTTGTAAAAATCTGTTTGGCCTGTTTATTTGAGTAGTGTTGATGGGATAGAAAAGGACTGCTGTGCAAGCCATAAGAATAAACAAAGGTATCCATCTGTCTGTCTGTCTGCCTACCTACCTGTCTACCCATCTACCTGTCTACCCATCTATCTGTCTACCCATCTATCTGTCTATCTATCTATCTATCTATCTATCTATCTATCTATCTATCTATCTATCTATCTATCTATCTATCTATCTATCTATCTATCTATGTATCAATCATCTATCTATCTGTCTATGTCTATGTATCTAGCAGAATATTAAGTATTTTATTAAGTAGCAAACTGTCACACAAAGAAAATGCATAATACTAAAAGGACCAACCCATGAGAAAAGTCTAGCCATTATAAATGCATATGCACTCAATATGAGAACTTCTAAATATATGAAGCAAATATTGATGAACCTGAAGACAGAAAAAGACAGAAACACAACAATAATAGATATTTCAATATCCAGCATTCAGTAATAGAAGAATCTGATAGGTCAATATAAAAAAATTGGGTTTGAATAATACTAGATCAAATATATCCAACTGATACATAAATAACACCACACCCAACAATAGTATAATTTAATTTCTTTTCAAGTCTCATCGAAACTTTTCTGAGTTAATCATGTTAGGTCACAAATAATCTTTTAAAAAATAAAAGATGATTAAAAAAATACCAAGTCCCCCCCCCCACACCACCAACATAGTGAATCTAGAAGACAAAGTACAAGTATCTGAAATTTTCTAAAAGTTTGGGAATTGACACACTTTTGAGCAACAGCTGGGTCAAAATATAAATAAAATGGAGATTAGCACTTAGATGGAAACAAAACTAAAATACAACATATTACAAGTTATGAATAGAGCTGGGGGAAGAGGAGTGAAGCCTCAGGGCTGGAGAGGTTGAGGAGAAGGGGTGGGGTGTCAAGAGCAGAGAGGAGTCATGGGGACTGAGTGAGCCTGGCCTCGGGCCAGCATGCGCTTTGGTATGCTAGTAGGCACCTCAGCCATTTGTCTTCAGTTTCTTTGGGACCAGACAATAAAGAGGATGGTACGTTTCTCTCTTGCTTTAGCACAGCAGAGCACCCTGATTTCAGTGTGAAAATCTGGAAACATACTTGCAAGGAAAAACTGGGAGCTTCCACGATGAAGAATCATTTGCTGTGGATAATGTCTTAATGGATATTTTCCCTCTTAGTTTTAGTACAAAAATTGAAGACAGAATTGTGGTTTTGGCTCATAAATTATTCAAAAATCTTTGTCTTTTATACATTTGTAAGCACATATCTTTTTTTATTTCAATGGTTTATAGAACTTCTTTCTCATGCAGTTTCTCCAAAGGAAATTGGTCATTTTGGTTCTATGCGTTAAACTGGGGGTGGTGGTACTTCTGAGTTAGTGGAACATGTCATTGTTTGTATTTCTTGCTCTGTTTGCCCCTTAGCGTTTTTTTTAAATGGAAAAATATCATTATGGCTCTGTGCTGTTTCATAAAAACTGCAGGCAGTAACCAAGGTATATAACCCTTCTACTTCAAAGCACAGATTTTTTCCCTTTTCTCTCCTTGTCAATAAAAGGATCTTAAGTTTACCTTAAGGCTGAACATTTATAACTCCAAAAACTAAGTTAAAAAAATAAACTTTCATTTCTTAACTTGTTTGAATCCGAGTTTCTAAAATGCACATTTTCTGTGCTTACTTACACCTTGAATCTGAAAATTCATGATAACTTCCATATAAATAAAAGAGTATCGGAATAATAACTTAAAACTTTATCATTAATAATGCTTAGTTGCTCAAAGCTTTGTTTGAAGACTGCATTTATCAGCAAGCAGAAAGACCAAATCTACAATTGTCTAACTAAAACAAATTTTATTTAATACTGGCTGGGACAATGGACACTGGTCAGGTTCATACCCAGGTTTCCCAGAGAATGGCACTGTATTAGGTTAGTCAAGGTGCTTATAAAGGCAAAACCCATAAGTCTACACACTTCCCACCTTTGTCCAATCAGAAGCAAGCATACATCATGACATACATACTTCCTGCCTACGTACCTCCCACCCAGGCACCTCATGCCTGCTTGTGATCAAGCACGCTCTGCGCAGTTGGGGCAACCAACCTTGTTTACTGAAGTGAAAACATGCAGCTTATTTTCTTACATGAACAATTGCCCCAGCATTCTAGGAAATTATCCATCCTTGGGCAAGTGGGGCTGACAGGTTAGAGGCATTTTTATTTTATAGATCTCTTAAATACAGTAATTGAAACTTAAAATACAGCTTTAGCCCTCACAAGAAGACCAGCCTACTCCAGTGAATGCAGATTGCCAGCTTGCCAGCTTCTGTGGTCATTTATGAAGATGTTGCACACCTTCTTGAATGGATGAATGATCAAAGGCAAACCTAATTTCTCCTTTGAAGTCTCCTTCATAAAGGCATCCTGCTCCAAAGTGTCATTTAACCAATAGTGAGAAGGTAGAAGGGTAAATTCTACATTTCATCCATACTGGAGACAATTCACTATAAAAGAGAGAGAGAAAAAAAAAAGATAAGGTTGTGGAGTTCTGCAAGAGCAGTTGGCTGAATCTGGACTTGGATTTCAGGAAGAAACATGGCCTCATTGCTTTTCCAGTTTCTGGTAAACATGAAAACCTTTTTCTGGGTGCATAAATAAATAATTTTCTTAGTTTCTCAATCACTGTATGGTCAAGGCTGGTCTCAACTGCCTTAAGCTAACGTCATCCTCTCCCTTCCACTTTCTGGTGGTGAGATTACAGATGTGTTACCCAGCTAGCTGCAAGCCATCTGAAGTTTGGAATCAGCTGCATAAGGGATGTTGGAAATGCCAGAAACTCAGAATCTGGAGCCATTGAGACATGCCCTTTTCCATGGTAAAAGGTGGCCATGGACACTTTTGGGAAAAGGTTAGAGGAACCTTCACCAAGGAAGAGATCCTTAAGTCTTCTTTAGTCCTTGACAGCCAGCTGCCAGATGATCAAAGATGAATTCTGTTTCCCACTGGACACTAGAGGCTTCCACTAGAAAATCACCATGTTAAGCATTCCCTTGGTTGTGTTTTCTTCCAACAAGGACAGTGAGGCTTAGAAATCTGATTTGTCCAGAGACCAGGCTGATGTTCGTGGTCTGTACAGCTGGAAAGCATGTGAAGTTCATGATCCATGCTGTCTCAGGCTGCTATGGACAAGGAATCTTCTTTTTGTGGTAGTATCGATGACTGCAGACTCATAACTGAGAATGAAAGACATTGAAGGCTTCTGTGAACTCCCTCTCCCCTCAAAAGGAAACAATCCAGATAGGAAGCCATTGAAGAGAGTCCTTAAAAATTGTGTGGCCTACCCTGGTAATCAGATTGGTGACTACCCTAACTGTCATCATAGAGCCTTCATCCAGTAACTGATGGAAGCAGATGCAGAGATTCACAACCATGCACCAGGCTGAGCTCTGAGAGTCCAGTTGAAGAGAGGGAAGAGCAAGGGGAGGTCAAGGTCATGATGGGGAAATCTACAACGATAACTGATCCAAGCTCAAAGGAACTCACGAACTTTAGACTGACAGCTGTGGAACCTGCATGGGACCTGACTAGACCCTCTGCATACAGGAGACAGTTATGTAGCTGAGTCTGTTTTGAGCGGCCCCTGGCAGTGGGATCAACATCTATCCCTGGTGCATGAGCTGGCTTTCTGGATCCCATTACCAATGGTCGGACACCTTGCTCATCTCTGACAAAGCAGAGAAGGCCTTGGTCCTGCCTCAACTAAATGTATCAGGCTTAGCTGTCTCCCTATGGGAGAACTTACTCTGCCGGAGGAGGGGATAAGGGGTGGGGAGAAAAGGCAGGAGTGGGAGTGGGAGGAGGAATGAGAGGGGAATCTGTGGTTGGTATGTAAAATGAATAAAAAAATAGGAAAAAACAAAAATGAGCAAATGTTAAATACACACACACACAAATTGTGACAAAGATGCTAAAGTATAGCTCTTCACAGTTAATGGCTTCTGGTGGGGATGGGTGGAAGGACTCAGTTTTCTTTAAGAGACTGACCACTGGAAGTTTGATCCAGCCCTAGTAAATATATGTGCAACACCAATTAGACTTGGTGGTTTTTTTTTTTGTGGGGGGATACAAGGGTGGGAGGATGGACCTGGGAAGAGTGGGAAGCAAGTATGATTGGGGTGCTTTATATGAAAATTACAAATAATCAATAAAAAATAATATGTTGGGGGAAATGTTATTTGTTTAAGGGTTCACAGTCTTTCACTCTGGGGTTTGGATGTAAAATACAGATGTTTTGACTCCTGGCCACTGTGCTCTTGGTCTTCTCCTTCCAGTGAATGTCATTTGACTTCAAAGACTTGAGCAGTTATTAGAAAGCTTGTCTTCAACCTGTAATAAATGAAACCCATCTTTCTGTTTCTCTTCAGTTTCTGCCTTTTGGTTTTGAAAACATGATGTTGATTAGGATGCATATCTTTAGTAGGCTCTGAACCTCTCTGGTCCCTTAAAAGGGAATTTATGCCAAGCAAGTAGCATTTTCTAATTACTGCAATTTTTGCCAAAGCCAATGGGAAACCTGATATATCTATAGAGAGTTTAAGAAGAGAGTTGTAAGGATTGAATTGGTATGCTATTTAATATTTTCTGGGCTTGACTCTACTTCTTGGGTTCCTAAACAAAATCCTGCAAATAAAAAGTTGTTTATTTCTATTTCATATGGGGAACATGGCAAGAGACACATTTTAGTTTACTTTTGATTGACTTGTAGTATTTGTACATACTGAGTGTGATGGCCAGGCCAAGGCAGCATTTCTCTCGCCACACCTTCATGTTTGGAGTTATGAGGCACTTCTCTTTTAAATGTTCATAAAAATAGCACAGGTGATTATGAACTGTAGTCATCCCATTATGCCAAGGAACACCAAAGCATGTTCCTTCTATCTGAGTGTGCGTGGGTGTCCATTGTGCATCTTTCCTTTGCCCTTTCTCTCTGGTTCCTTACCTTTACCACCATCCTACATTTAGATAAAATAAAGTCAGTTCAACGTAGTATATCCTCCCCATTCATCCATTTCCCTGCGAATGAGCTTATTCTTCATGGTAAATAATCTTCTACTCTATAGAGACCACATTCCCTGCCCCCCATTCATTCATATATGGGCACTTGAGTTGATTCTATATCTTTGCTAATGTGAATAGTACAACAAATATATCCATGAGGATACATCATTGGTATGCTGACTTCATATTTAGGACTCACATCTAGAAGTGATCGAGTTGGAACTGGCAGTGTATTTGTTTTCAGGGTTTTGAAGTACTTCCACACGGTCCACCATGGCTGTACTATCCACATTTCTCCAAACAGTGGAAAAGTTTGCTTTTCTCTACACCCTTGCCAGCACTTGGTGTTCTCTGTCTTCATGTCTTACTCATCTAGTGGAGTAAGATGCCATCTTATCTGGATTTGCTTCAGTTTCTCCAATGGCTAATGACACCGTGTATGTTTGGAAACCTGTTGTCAATTTGTGTCTCTTCTCCTGCAGAGTGTCTATTCAGATCGCCTGTACAGTTTAATTAGATTGCTTACTTCTTTGTGAAAAAATTTTTTGAGTTCTTTATGTAGTTCTGAACATTAATCCTTTATCAGGTGAATAGTCTGCAGATATTCCCTGCTTCTGACCTCTGATCGCTTCTCTTGATGTGGGAAAGCTCCTCAGCTTGATGAACTCCAATGCACCTGATTTCTATTTTGTTGCCTGTGTTTTGGGGGTTAAATCTAGAAGACCATTGCCAACACCATTTGTCTCACAGTGCTTTTCTGGTTTTGTTATACTGCTTTCAGAGTTTGGGCAATATTTCTTTCATTCTCTTATTTATTTTTGAGCAGAGGTTCAGACTTCAGTCCTCTTCATATGGGCATGCAGTCTTCCCAGCAAGAGTCTGTCTTTCCTCCACTATGTGTTTGGGCATCTTTGTCATCAAGCAGTTGTGTATAGACTCCTGAGTTTATCTCTAGGCTCTGTATTTTCTCCAGTTACTCTGTGTATCTCCTTTTATACTAATACTATATAGTCTTTGGTTAAAATGATGAATTTAGTAAAACTAAAATTAAATTTAAAAATTGATCAAAACCAAAACATAGAACAGGTATTCATTTTAAAAATAATTTATTCATTACTATTTTATGTGTATGTTTCTGACTGTATGTGTGTGTACCATATGTGTGTAAGACCCCAAAGAAGACAGAAGAAGGCATTGAATCGCTGGAACTGGAGTTACAGGCAGTTGCCAATCATGTGATATGGGTGCTGGGAATTAAATCCATGTCTTCTGCAAGAGTAGAAGGTGCTCACCACCAATGAATCTTTCTCCAGTCCCAGAGCTAGGTATTTGTGAAGTGTTGGATAGCATAGCACATCTGTATTACATATGTGTGTGTATCTATACATATATGTATATATATGTTTTAATTTGCTCTCTGTTGCTATGATAAAAAACCAACTAAAGCAACTTTGGAGAAGAAGGGGCTTATGTGGTTTACAGATCATACTTCATCATTGATGGAAGTCAAGGCAGGAACCTAAAGGAAGAAACTGAAGCAATGCTGCTCACTGGCGTTCTCAGCTTATATAACCTAGGACCACTTGCCTAGGGCTAGTAACACCCACAATGGCCTAGGCCTGCCCTTATCAATCAATCAAGAAAAGGTCCCATAAATATGCTCACAGCCAGCCCGATGAAGGCAATTCCTCAATTGAGATGTTCTCTTTCTAGATAATTCTAGTTTCTGTTAAACTGACAAAAACTAACCAGCGTATACTCATATAAATTAATTTATGAGTCAGGCACCATGGTAAGCTATTAAAACAATAATAAAACAATTATAATGATATACTGTTATTATAATCACTTAAGAAGCTGGAGAGATGACTGACTCGGTTTTAAGATCACTTGTAGTTTCTGTAGAGGATCTGGGTTTGTTAAGATTACTTGTAGTTTTTGTAGAGAACCTGGGTTTGGATCCCAGAACCCACATAGTGGTTTACAATCATCCCTAACTCCAGCTGTGGCATGATCTGATGCCCTCTTCTGACCTTTGTGGGTACCAGGCATATGCCTGCTGCCCGTAAGTATATGTAGACCAAACACTCATACACAGAAAATGACATGAATATTTAAAAAGCAATAATTACATAGAACTTTGAAACCATTTGCTCCCACATTGTATTTCTGACAGCTTCTTTCTGATTGATTTTAGTCAGTTAGCTACCACCTTCTCTCTGCCTTAGGAGTTTAACTATAAAAGAGCTACATGATCCAGTCGGGCTTGTTCTGAAGAGAAGCATACAGGTAGAGTGCCAGACATGTTAGCTCCTTCCCGTCTTATCCAGTCATGAGTAGATTTTCTTAAATATTTATTTTTTTCACAAAGTAAAATTATACTACTAAGACTGTAATAAAGATTAGATAAAAAGCATCTTATGGTTTTGCCTTTGTTATTTTTTTAAAGATACAACCTGCTAGGAATGTCCAGAGAACACAGTTCGATGATGGTTTTTGTTTTTAGATATTATTTTCCTCCTGCTTCTGTATAGTTAAAAAGCAGTGTCTGTCTAGTTTTGATCACATCATATGTTCATGTGTGTGTATGCTTCACAGCTGCATTGTGTAGGATTCTCTATAGGAACAGGACCAATAGACTACATATATATTATAAAAGGAGACTTGGTAGCATGGCTTACGTGGTAAGGGCTGGGTAGTCCAACAATGGGCATCTGTACACTGGAGAGGCAGAAAACTCTAACGAGTAACTGGGGCCATCAGAGGATGGAGGGAGCAGCGGGGGTGGTGGGAATGGCGGCGGCGGCAGCAGCGGCAGCAGCGGCGGCAGCAGCAGAAGCAGCAGCAGCAGCAAGGGATAGAGAGATGCCCTCACAAAAGCCAATGCAGACAAGCATGGCTGTGTATCTGGGTCATGCACTGAAAGGTGCATACACTCTGACATAGGCTCTTCCACTCTCAGGGAATCCTTTCTGGAAATGTCTACAGACCCATCCAGGAGCATTCTCTTAGTTAATCCCAGTTCCTACCAAATTAACAATCAATATTAACCGCAGTGGTTATGCTGATTTATTATGGGAAAGTAGAGGCTTTGGCAATCACCATTGCTGACCACAGTTGTTATCTGGAAAGAAATAAAGAGCATAGCGTGGTTCTTCAGAGAATGGACTTTTACTTCTTTATCTCCTATGAAAAATTTGAGTAATAAGAAACCAATTATTATTTTACATTAGTCATGCAAAGTGCTAAAACTCCTGGAGATTTGGAGTATAAATAATTCTTCAACATACTGTTTTATTTACCCCTTCTTGGAAACGTTCCAGTAATTGGGATCTTGAATCGGGTCATAGTTCTATTTTCATCTTTTCACATTATTTTGAGGGGGGAGGCCAGTAGAGGGCACCAAATCCTCTGGAGCTGGAGCTCCAGGTGCATGTGAGCCAGCCACTCAACAAAAGTGCTGAAAACTGAACCTTGGGGTATCGGTAAGAGCAGCATGTGTTCTTAACCATTGAGCCATCTCTCTAGGCTATGAATGCTCTCCTTTAGCTACACCTCACACACTTATCTTCTGACTTATTGCTTACAGCCACCTTCCCAGGTCTGAAGTGATAGGCCATTGTGGTTGATTGATTAGTTGATTGATTTGATTAGTGATATTGAAGATCTTCCCATACACATGGTGGCCATTGGAATGACTTCTTAGAAAAACGTCTTTAGATCGTCTTTGCCAATAATCAAGTTATCTGTGGATTTTACTTTTAGTTTGCAAAAAGTCTTTTGTTGTTTGATTGTATGAGTTCCTTACATATTTTGGATGTTAACCCTTTATTTTTTTTGTTCATTTTTGAGGTTATAATTTGGTTACAACATTTATCTCTTCCTTTTCCTCCTCCAAGCCTCCCATAACTCCCTTCCCACTCTCCTTCAAATTCATGGCCTCTTTTTTATTAATTGTTACTGCATGCATATGTATTTGTATGTATGTATATTTATTTTCCTAAATATAACCTGTTGAGTCCATATAATGTTACCTGTATTTACCTGTTTTTAAGGCTGACCTTTTGGCACTGGACAAACAATGTGGTCTGTTCTTCCCTGGGGAGGATACATCTACTGCCCCCAGCTTTCCTCTATTTTCTATAGTCCTTTGTGTAAGGTATTAATCCTTTATTATATGTACAGCTTTCTCCCACCACATGGGTTGACTTTTCATTTTTATTTTTTGTTTGCTGTGTAGTTTTGCAGATTGATGTAGTCCTACTTCTTTATTTTATCCTGTTGATATTTAAGAACTATGAGGTGAAATCCAGTGATTAAAACATGCTACCTTTATCAATTTCTATCACAGGTCTCCCTCAACATTACTCACAGTCTTGTCTTGAAGGTGACCCTCCCTGTCTTTGTTACAGACACTGTTCTTCCCTGTTTCAGTTGCTGGAGTAGAGCCTTGATCTCGGCAGGAACTCTTGTTTTGCATCAATGGGACCATGCTATAGCTTTAGTTCTCACTTTTCACCATAGATGTTTGCCTTCAAAACAACCATCACCCCTTGAACTCATCATTAAAGGTGGCATGACATGTTGTAGAATTTTCAATATGACACAGCTATTAAAATGATATCAATGAGATAGAAAAAATTTTACATTTCAAATACAGATTAACAAGAGACAGCCTGTGGGACAACAAAATTATGAGACAGAAAACAAAATCTACATGTTTTGTTTTGTGTTTCATTTTTCATATGCTCTTTGGTCTGTCAAAGAAAAGGGCAGTGTTCAGCTCATTGTAAAATGTTTTTACAGTGGTTGACAAGCATTTATTACCTGCTTGGTTAGAATGAAAGCTTGGATATGACATTAATCAAAATTTTACAATTGTTGTACCTTCTGAGCTCCCAGAAAACATGAAGCCAACAATTTATACAACTTGATCTTTTCTTCTTTTAAATAGTTGATAGAGTCAGATATTTGATGTGAGCAGGAACTGAGTAAGCACCTGTCACCTCTCAGGATAAATGAGGCTCCTGGCTAGCCTAGATTTACCACAGAAGACACTTCCTATAGATTTAAGTGGTGGGCAGAAAACAGAACTCCCATGAGAAGTCGTATTCCTCCACAAAGCACTAATTGAATACCTCTGTATGAAGGCATTGTGTGAGGTACCACACAATAAAGGAAGGTAAGGTACTGCAGAGTAAAGAAAAAATAAGAGATAGCCAGGGGGTATGTCTGCCAGCTTCTCATTTAGATCAACATTTGTGTTTCTAGCATATCTTCCCAGTAGAATTCATTCACATAGCTTTCTTTTCACATGCTTCTTCAATTGTCATTTCCTGGATGGCCCAGATAAAATATGTAATAACATATCTATATTTCTTTCTGAAGGGAACTTAAAATCAAGTTTATAAGATAGATATTGAGTAACACCAGACAGGTAAAACCAAACATATATGTTCAGTATCTGTAATAATGAGTGTGATGAAAAAGAGTTCATGGTACCACCATATGTTCCAGAGGGAAGGGGTATGTTTATGAAGGCATATGAAAGCATTCAGTGGATCGGTGAGGAGGAGTCTCAGGATGCAGTGACTATGTCAAGCAGAGGAAAAGAATAGGAAAGTCCCAATGGTGAAAAGGATAATAAAACCAATAAATAAAAGAATGATGATGTTGGTTCATGCATCACAGGGTAAAGGGCTTCAAGACATGCTCCAGATTTCCAGTTTCATCTTAGGACACACAAGCACTTGATGCGTTTTATGTGGCTGAGTGAGGAGTGATGGGTTTGTGTGTGTGTGTGTGTGTGTGTGTGTGTGTGTGTGTGTGTGTGTGTGTGTGTGTGAAAGAGAGAGAAGGAGAGGGAGAGAGAGAGGGGAGAGTGTGTTTCTGACATGGAGTGAGGTAATAAGTATTGTAGTTAGCTGATACTGGGTAAGTTAACTTTTCTAAACATAAACATGTCTTAAATAAGGCAATGATAATATTTTTATTTTTGAGGACTCTTGAGAAATTATGAAGTAACTAATTAAAAGTGCTTATTCTACAATACTGGATATATACATTTATGAGGTTATATACATGTATATGTGTATGTTTAATATGAAATTACTTTGTAGAAGGGAGCTTTGTATCCCATGTTTATGGTAGAATTATCGCAATTAGATATAAAATGAGAAGGACCTAAGTGTCTATCAGCTGAAGGATGGATAAAGAAAATGTGAAACATGGAAGCAGAATAGTATTTGGTAATAAAAGGGATGCAACCTTGTCACACATGGCAATGCAACTGAGACCATAGACAGTTATACTAAATGAAACAAGCCAGGTACGGAAAGACAAATAACGCACAACTTCACTAACATATGAATTCTGCACAAAGACATTGAAGATAGATTTGCAGTTACCAGAGCCTGGAAGAGTAGAGGGAAGGGAAATAAATGTAAGAAAGGTTTGATTAATGAGTATCAAGTTACAGTGAAGAGAAGAAAGTTTGGATGTGTTATTGAACAATTCAGTAACTCTACACAACACTAATATACTATATATGTATATGCTTTTAAAAAGCTAGGAGAGTTTTGAAAATTTTTAACTAAAAATGGTAATTGTTTTAGGAGACATGTATTTGTTTACATGATTTATATATGGATACATGTATACTTAAATGTCACAGAGAGACCCAGTAATATATACAGTTCAATGGATAAATTGAAAATGTTAATAACAGAAAAGTGATTATGTTAACATCTGGGATTGTGTAAGTACAAAACTATTCTATTAGCGAGTATATCCTAGTGTAATCTAATCTGTAAACAATGTGTAGACATCACACTGGTCACAACAGAGGAAGAAGGCAGAAAGATTTTTATATTTAAAGAAAAAGCAGTAGGATTCAGTAGCAGGTGTGTGTGTGTGTGTGTGTGTGTGTGTGTGTGTGTGTGTGTGTGTGTGAGAGAGAGAGAGAGAGAGAGAGAGAGAGAGGGAGAGAGAGAGAGAGAATGAATCAACCAGTCCAAAGGGGCTCCAGTCAAAGAGACAGCGAGGTGTGATTGGGGCGGAGGGAGAAGACCAAAGTTTGCTTTGGAACATGCTGAAGGTGAAGGTGGCGTTTTTTACATTCTCTCAGTAGATGTGTCAAGTGGGCAGTGAGTTTCCCAGTTCTGCAGCTCAGGAAGAAGTGTGGGCTTGGAACGAAGGTGGTGACGGAAGGCATGGGCGGAAGGAATGCTGCCTTGGCGAAGAGCACTGAGTAGGATGGACAGCAGGGCTAGGGTGGAATTTTGAGGAATGCCACCTTTCAGCATCTGGAAGAAGGAGGGTGATATAAAATGGTAAACCACAGCTTAGAAAGATGTTAAGGGACTGGGAGAGAAATCTATGGAAATTCATAAAAATCTGGAGGAAAAAAGCATAGAAACCCTTGATAACCTTAAACCATAGTACTGATTTAAAAAAAAAAAAAAACTGTCTGCGACTGCCCAGGCAGGCAGTGACAGAATCCTCCACTTTCAATACCTCTGGGCAGCACATTCGGCTCAGTGAGTGCAGGGGACATCATGGAGTCATTCAAATAGCAAGTACGTATGAAGCCACATGTCTCCTTAATGAAAAGGTTTACACAATGAAAACATTCAGAGGGAAGCAGGTAGACTAATTGCAGATCTTCACCACTCCCTAAGCTCCTCCAAATCCATCTCCCAGTCTCATCTGCAACTTTGCATCAGGCCACCTGCTGAGGCCACCTTTCTCCCCCACCCCCATGTCCAGTAGACCACACAGATCTTCCTTTCCAAACTTCCCTCTCCTCTCACATAGCTCATCCCAGCTCGCAACCCCAGAGGCACTCCCTGGGACCCACATGCCACTCTGGCCTGGGAAGTAGGTAGGCTAAATACAGATCTTGACCTCTTTATCCATATCTCTAAATCCAATCCCCCAGTCTCATCCCCAGCTCTGTAGCAGACCACCTACTGTGGCCTCTGTTTACTCTCTGCTCCCATTCCCAGGGGACTAAGCAGATCCTGGTGGCACACCCTGCTTTCCTCCCTCCTGTGACACCCTCAACCCATACCCTAGACCAAACTCACTCCTGCTTATCAGCTCCCAATACCTAGAAACACATTTTACCTGCAATTTCCAATGGCCACACCTATCATGATCCCAGAAGAATCTCCTACCAGGCACCACACAGCTGACACAAGAACTGCCCTAAGAACCAGAAAGGACGACAGAAACCAAGGAACAAAATAAAACATCCACCCAACAAAGATAGGACTAGAATTACAATTTTCCCAAACCCAGGTGCCTAGACAACAAGCATAAAATACAACTAGGATAGTATTCCACCAGAGCCCAGCAACCCCACCACAAAGGGTGAGTACTGCAACCACAAGGGGTGAGTAGGCCCTGAGTATTGCAATGCTGCTGAAGTGCAAGAAAAGGACCTTAAAATAGACTTTGTGAATATGATAGAGGTCCTTAAAGAGGAAATCAATAAATCTCTCAAAGAAATAAATGAAAACACAAGGAACAATAGTAGGAGATGAATGAAACAGTTCAAGATCTGAAGGTAAAAATAGAATCAGTGAAGAAAACCTGAGCTGGGGGAAATTGGAAGTGAAAAATTTAGGAACTCGAACAGGAATCACAGAGGGCCAGCCTCACTAACAGAATACAAGAGATAGAAAAGGGAATTCAGGCATTGAAGACATGATAGAAAAAATGGATACCTCAGTCATAGAAAATGTTAAATCTAAAAAACTCCAGGCATAAAAAATTTGTAAAATCTCAGACAGCATGAAAAGACCAAATCTAAGAATAATAGGAAAATGGGATGGAGAAAAAACCCAGTTCAAAGGTACAGAAAAGACTTTCAAACAAAATCATAGAAGAAAATTTCCCTAACTCAAAGAAGGAGATGCCTATCAAGGTACAAGAAGCATTCAGCATACCAAAGAGACTGGGTCATTAAAGAAAGTCTCCTCAACACATAATAATAAAAACACAAAATGCATAGAACAAAGAAATAATACATATGTATATACATATATATACACACATATACACACAACATATAAGGGCAGACCTATTAGAATAGCACCTGATTTCTCAATGGAGACTATAAAAGCCAGAAGGTCCTGGACAGATGCTCTATAAACTCTGCGAGACCACAGATGCCAGCCCAGATTACTATAACCAGCAAAACTTTCTAGACAATAAGACATTCCATGATAAAAACCAAATCTAAGCTCTGTATTTCTGCTTTGCAGTCAGAGGTAGTTGATGTGCGTGGGCTTGGCACCTGTGGAAAGGAACCTCGTGGTGTGGTCTGAGGAAGAGAGCAGAAGCCCAGCTTCCATTGCACTAGCCTCATGCTTGTCTAATCTAGAGCTACTTGAGTGTCAACTCATACGTTTTTATGGGGAAGACTCTTGAGTACTTTCCACCATGGCACAACTCCAGGCATGTTTCTACACTGGAACAAGAAATACACAGTAGGTGATGTTCCTTTCTCAATCCCTACCTTCTCTGAAGTTGCTGACCTTAATAACGTCATCAGTAAATTGCTGGAGACCAAACTTGAGCTCCATACACATCTCAGCTTCAATTTCCTTATCAAGGGCCAGTTTCTTCAAATGCCCTTGGTCAAACACATGGAATTGGAAAGCATCTCATCAAAAGAGGTTGTTGAACTGGAATCCATGGAAAAATGGATTGCACTCCAGCCAGAGCAATTCATGTTCCATGATGCCTGGATCAGCTCAACTCAAGGGGCAGAAGAATAGACCCTGTTTGGTTCTTACGACAAGACCTTTCAGGTCTGGTCCTTGGAAGGAAAGTCAATAATGACAATTGTAGGACATATGAATGTTGTGGAAGATGTGACTTGGGTGGAAACGGGCTGTCCTGCTTACTACTGAGTGCCTCAGTGGATCAGGCTGTTCTCTTGTAGAATGGGATGTAGTGAGGAACAAAGGGCAAGCCCCACACTGCTGTAGAAGTCATGCTGGGAGTGTTGATTCTACAGCCATCCCTAGCTCAGGAGCTAAGTTTTGCAATGGCTCTTGGGATAAGATGCCAAAGGTCTGGTCCACACTCACTACAGATGAAGAAGATGAAAAGGAAGAGTCCACAAATGGACCAAGAAAGAAACAGAGGACAGAGCAGTTGGGGCTAACAAGGACTCCCTTGGTGACCCTCTCAGCACTTTGGTCAGAAGCTGAAGAAATCTGCAGTGCACCTTGTGGTCATACAGAGTGTGGGATGTTGAGTCTGGTGGTCTTAAGTCAACTTTGATAGGAAATAAAGTGTTTAATTGTACTCCCTTTGTAAAGTTTGGTACCTGGAAGCACAGATAGGCGTATCAGACTGTGGGATCCCTGAGTTAAAGAACGTTCTTTGGGTCGTTATCCCTCACCTCATACGCAGGCTGGGTCACATCAGTGAAGGGGTCTCCTACCCACAAAAAGCAGCTGATTTCAGGCTCTTTAGATAACATTGTCAAGCTGTGGGATACAAGAAGTTGTAGGGTTGTGAAGAGGACATCATGACCATGGAAACCTTTATAAAGGAAAACATTTAATTAGGGTTGGCTTACAGTTTCGGGGATTTAGTCCATCCATTATCAGTATGGCAGAAAGCATGGTGGCTGACAGGTAGACATGGTGCTGGAGAAGGAGCTGGCAGTTCTACATCCAGATTGGTAGGGAGCAGGAGAGAGAGAGAGAGAGAGAGAGAGAGAGAGAGAGAGAGAGAGAGAGAGAGAGAGAGAGAGAGAGAGAGAGAGAGAGAGAGACTGGGTGTCTTAGGGTTTCTATTGTTGTGAAGAGACACCTTGACCATGGCAGCTCTTACAAAGGAAAACATTTAATTGAGGGGATGGCGTACAGTTTCAGCGATTTAGTCTATTATCATGGTGGGGAGCATGGCAGCACACAGGCAGACATGGTGCTGGCTGCATCTTGATCAGAAGGCAACAATAAATGGACTGTGACACTGAGTGAAGCTTAAGCAAAAGAGACCTCAAAGCCTGCCCTCACAGTGACACACTTCCTTCAACAAGGCCACACCTCCCAATAGTGCCACTTCTATGAGCTTATAGGGGAGCCCAGTTACGTTCAAACTACCACACTGGGTCTGGCTCGACCCCAAAGCCCACCCCCTAGTGACATACCTCCACCAACAAGGTCATACTCACTCCAACAAGGTCACACCTCCTAATCCCTCTCAAGTAGACCCAATGACCGAGTATTCAAATATACGAACCCATGGGGGCCATCCCTGTTCCAACCACCATAGGAGCCTCTGGGGCTTGTGTCTGAAGTGCATCATGATGTCTTCAGCAACAGGGACTTTCCACTCTGGGGGCATCCAAGGGCAGCAGCAGCATCCTATAATATATTGGGAGTCTCTTGTACAGCCCTGACTTACAACTCAGAAGAGGGATTTCATACCTAGTGTTGGGACTTGTTAGATTGTCCTTGGGTCTTGGGGAGAGCATAGTCAGCCCAGAAGGGAACTTTTCATTTAATGTATATATGTGTATTTATACACAAACCTATGCATATTTTTTGGCATTTTCAGGCAGATAGTTAATAGTATGATTTCTCTTGACCTTTTCAGATATCTTTACTGATATTTTACCCTCCTCTCTTCTTAGTCTGTATTTATTTCCTAACCAGAGCCCCCGTTTTCCTCATTTCCCCCTTCGGCTCTCTTGTGTGCTGTTATTCCTGTCTCTCTTGTTCTCCCGCCCTCGATGATCCCTTTCTCTTTGCTGGTTTCTGTAGTTAGTACAGACTGTGTTCTCACATACAAAGCTTGGAGCTAGGACTCTCAGATGAGACAGAATTGTGACATTTGTCTTTCTGGGTGGGGGTTACTTCATTCAATATGATCTTTTCTAGTTCCATCCATTTATCTGCAAGGCTCCTTTCTTTCTTTCCTTTCTTTCTTTCTTTCTTTCTTTCTTTCTTTCTTTCTTTCTTTCTTTCTTTCTTTCTTCCTTCCTTCCTTCCTTCCTTCCTTCCTTCCTTCCTTCCTTCCTTCCTTCCTTCCTTCCTTCCTTCCTTCCTTCCTCCCTTGGTCTCTCTCTCCCTTTCTCTCTCCCTCCCTCCCTCCCTCCCTCCCTCCCTCCCTCCCTCCCTCCCTCCCTCCCTTCCTTCTTTCCTTTCTTTCTTTTTATTTGATACAATATCTCACTATGTAACCCTGGCTGTGCTTAAACTAACTTTGTAGACCAGGATGTTCATGAACTCATAGAGATCCACCTACCTCTGCCTCTTGAGTGCTGGGATTAAAGGCATGTTCCACCACCCCTGGCATGACTTCATTTTTCTTTTCAGTTTAATAGTATTCCATAGTGTATGCATGTAACATTTGTTAATTATATGTGCCATTAAGAATATCAGTGTGTCTCTTCTAATTATTTTAGCAGAAATGCCACAGAGCCATATAGTTGGGGGAATTGCCTCTGTCCCATAGCTTTTTTAGTTCTAGTAATTCATGTCTTCCATTTTCATTTGAGAGAGGGAAACTGGGCACTGAAATTAACCAGATCATGGCAAGGACTGTAGTCAAACCAGAGGCCTTATTACATGGTAGCATATGCCAATGACCAGAAGAGAAGAAAGGAGAGACTTGGTCAGATGGGTAGATGAAGTCATGAAGGTATTAGAATTGTGTTTCACACATGCCTTCCTTACCTCCAAGGTACACTGCTGCTAAATTTTTTACAATTTCTGCATTTAAAAATTTAATGGGTACTACAGATATGCCTTTTATTTCTAAGTTTACATTTCTACATTTTAAATTGTCTTTGTTTTTGTTTTCCTTCTCCTACATCCTTTCTAAATGGTTGCATCTGTACCCAATGCTAATCGTGCCTTTGATCTTTAATAAATTGTCAGATCCATTTATCATTCTGAACAGCTTCCACTCTCAGTGCCAGAACTGTCAGTGCAGTATGAGATCAGTAATTGCTGAGCATCCATCATTTCTGAAGTGATATGTCACGAAGTTCTTGGCAACCCACAGTAGTTCGCTAACCTGAGTCTTGTTGAGTCAGAATTAATGTCAAGTGTTTTTCTTTCTGTTTTTTTTTTAATGTAAAAGTATTCAAAGGAAAAAAAAGCTTACCTCAAGCATTGAAATTTTCTTAAACTATTGATGTAAGCAATCCAGTGTTGCCAGACACAATTGTAAGCATTCAAAGCATAACTGGGTGACAAATCACCCACCTACTATCGTACCGTCATTAGGATGGAGAGATAGTGCTAAGTGAACCACAAGGGAACAGCCGCATGGTGATTATTCTAGCGTCTTTTCTTTCTGGCCTAGAAATAGCTTGGGATGCAGCCAGCGGGGACCTGTTAAGAACTTCTTACTAAAGGCCATGCATTTAGGAAATAGATCTGCTATTCCCTCACAGAATGCCTTTTGGTCTCATTCTATTAATGTTCACCTTCTACCTTCACCTTCTATAAAATCCAGGAGGAAAGGAACTGAAACGATGGGGCCCAAGTTGCACTCAACTTCCACAATAGAGTTCTGTTTGGCTTGGAGAACCAAGATTGCTGAGTCTGTGAAGTCACATGCTCCATTGATCTTGGTGGGACAACTGACCTCTCTCTGAGAACTCAAGACCCTACTTCCGTACTTTTTGTACTGGCATTCTGTGAGGTGGCCTCCTGAGACACTCTGGCTGAGTGTGAGTTGTTTTACATAGGCTTAAGACCTTCCTTGTTTTGGCTTGGAAAGGGCAGAAGCAGCAGAAACAGCTGAATAACTGGGTTTCCCAAATCTATTAGCAAAGCCCTCCATTTGCTTTTAGAAGTACTTCCAAAATCTCCATCTTTGCTGTTTCCAGTCTTCATAGCACACTTGCAGTCATGCAGAACTCTAAACACAGCTGGCCAAGCAGTCAACACAAATTCAGCCAAGACTCTGAAGGGTGGTGGTGATTACAAGTACATGCAGGAAAAAAAAAGTCACATGAATGAATTCTGAAGCTTCCTTTTACTTCTCTTGTTCAGTTTTATGGACTGTCTATTGATCAGCCCAATGTAAAAACAGTGAAAACCTCTTAAGTTCTGCTTACTAGGAATCTGTTAATATTACACCTAAGCCAAGATAGACTTACTATAAATTTATCCAGTCCTCTCCCAGAAATCAGTAACAATGGCTCTGTTCAGTTTTACTACTTGGAATGATATGTTCAGAAGGATGATAAATCAATAAGCCCAAGATGATGGTCATTTGGCTGGAAGATATGATAGAAAAAGTACAATTACTTTTTGAAAAGAATGTAAAGACAGAACATTATATTTTAGGAAAGAATATAGTTATATAAATGGAAGAACACAGAGTGATCAAGGCATTTTATTCTTTTTCATTCCCATAGTTTAAGATTCTTGTAGTTCACCTGACTCAAGAGGGCTTCCAATCACCAGAAATGGAATTTGCTCAGTGTCCCCATGTTCAGTGGCTGAGCAGATTCACTGTCAGTGAAATACAACAACCCTCACCTTTAATTGTGGCTGCATGTTATTACCTGATGAACGAGAATTGGAAAAGAGGGGCAGCTAATTTAATCAACGTAGATTCGGATTCCTGACTTGAGTGATCTTATCTGGCTATCTTCATTAATAGCTACAGTGGGATAATTGTCATATTTTCAAATGAAAGTGTGACAACTACCTGTAACACTGCTTATGCAGTGGACACACATTTATATTTTATTAGGAAATTAGCTGATAAGTGATAAAATTAACCTTAAATGTATTAGTGCATTTCTACTATGAACTATCTCCCTAAACTCAAATATAATTTTATTTAAAAATTTTTATACTTAACAATAAAATGGCATTGCTGAGAAGTTGACTTAGCCATTGTATGTAGAAGCTTAAATGTTAGGTGAGCATTGGTGGCCGTCTGTAATTCCAGTCTTGGAAGACAGAGACAGTTGCTTCCCCAGAACAAGCTGGGTAGTGTTACTAGCCATATTCAGGAGCGCTGGGTTTGATTGAGAGACAGTTATATAGAAAAAAATCATTGAGGAAGATTCTTGGCAACGACCTCAGGTTTTCACATGCATGCATCTTTATGTGCATGCATGCCTTCATCAAAATGTATATAAGCAGGTATACCATATACATGTTTACACACATACAAAAAAAAAGAAAAGCAAAAAATAACCTGGGGTAACTTATTATAAAATATATACAAATGCATACGCATACAAGTATTAAAAGTTAGCAACTATAATACAAGGTTGGTAGGAAAATTATTCAATTTAATATTTGCTTTTATCTGTAGTATGTGATAGGAAGTGGTCTTGTGTGACTGGGACCACAGAGGGGTGCTGTAACTATTATAGCCTTGAAAGCAGCAAGCATTAAGGATTCAGTGATAGTGAAACTAGCTCAAAACAATAAACCTTCTATGTATTAATCATAAAGAATTGGAAGGAATTAGATGCTTATGTCTGGTTTAGATATCCTGGCAGGAAGAACTGTTAAATTATTCAGTTCCCTTCACCTCTCATATTTCCTCCCCTAAGCCCAAACTAGATTAAAAAGAATTGGTACAAAAAAAAAAAACCCCAAACCAATCAACTAACCAAACAAGACAGAATTGATACAGTTCTGCATAAATGTGAATGTGACTGTGCCTATTGGAGGACATCATGGATATTACAAACCTACTCTTCTTTTCCATTGGGCCACTAAACAGTTTAGGTTGGTCACACTTGCCTGGTTCTTCTGCCATGCTAACCACCACATTCACCACAAAAGACTTCCTCTTGTACTGAGAGCTGGTAGCTCATCTCTACTTATGAGGAATCCAAACAGCCAGGGCCGTAGAAAACTGTCTCCAGTTTCAGAGGCCATCGCCAGGAGTTGCTGGGCCAGTGTTCCTCTTGTATTCAAGGGGAGTAGAATTTTGTAACATTAACTGAATTTGCTAAGATAAGAAGCAGGAAAGTAGACATGGAATCAGAACCTAAGATTTTTCTCAGTCTCATTTGGGGAAAACTCTCTTAATTTTATAGAATTATAGTAACATTCTAAGGCTTGAAGTGAGTGTTCAGAGAAAGCAATGGGATACATGAAAAAGAACTAACATGATGTTTGTTAATCTTTTGAGTAAAGTCTTTGGCATATCTGAATAAAAATAAATAAGTAATCATAATTATGTGGCAATGAGATGGCTGGTTTGATGTATCGTCTCGTTTGAGCCACTGATGTCTGGCTATTTCATCAAACTCTCTTTATTCAAGTGTCTGTGGCAATGCTGTTGGGTGATGTAAAAGTTCTAATTGAGAAGCTGAGGTGAAGGGATTGCCTTCCTTGTGTGCGAGGTCCAAACCCAGTGATTTCAAGGCTTGCCTAGGACAAAGACTGGCCTTGGTGTAGTAGGAACATCCTGCTTCCCAACTGTTTGAACTTGGACAGCAGTTCCGTCAGGCTTCTTGATTCAAACTGAACTTGAAATATACACCTATCTTGGAACTTTGACAGCCCCCCTCACAGTTACAGACTGGGATTTAAATGGTAGGTCTTAGTCCTTTGGATTAGAACAAGAGATTCGGCATCTCCCCTGCATTTCCCTCTTGCTTACTGCATGTCTTGTGAGCCTCCCTAACCGTCTCAAGAGCCTTGCTTTCTTCTCCCTCCGGGCAGAACCCTGACTGATACAGTTAGATTTGTTAATGTTGTAAATGCTTCAGCTCGGCCCATTTCTGCCCCAGCATTAGTTTCCCCCTTTGAAAGCTCAACAAGATTTACAAGGAACCCCCTTTGCTCTGCTCAGGTAACTATGTTAAAATGTTTTCTCCATATTTTTTTTTTATAATTGGTATTCTATAACTCTACCTCTTAAAAGATAGTTTTAATAGAGGATTGCATAATTCCTACCACATGGGAGATGAAAATTGTGCAGAAATCACAGTAATGAATTAAAATCGTACTAATACAACTGCTATGTCTATAATTAGACAACTTTTTTCATTTATAGCTGAACACCGACATGCTGTGCTGTGTTTGCAAATGACCTGATTGGTTCAGGATAATAAATTGCTAAGATATCTAAAAGGAACATGTTCTTTGGCTTGCAAACATCTAATAGGAGGAAGATAACAAGAATGGAACATGCAGAACATCAATTATCTTCTGACATAATGCGATCGTAAGGGTTTCCTCCATAGGTACAGAAAAGCCAAAGGCATCACTTTACTTTAAGGAAGTTGCACAGCTCCATTGAACACTCAGTCATTTGGCAAACACATAGGTTAATGTCTTTAAAGTTAAAAAGTAAGGTGAAGGAGAAATAGCTGCTGTGAATTCAGGAGTGAAATTTAGGGCCTGTTTGTTCTCTATTACAGAGCTAGGATAGTGGATACATGAAAACCAAGGTAAACAATGAAGGAGAAATAGAAATGTTGAGCAAATGAATTGCATAGGATTTCTACACACACTCGAGTGGACTGGCATCTGAACTCAGAAAGCGTATGTGTCTGGAATAGATGAAAGGAGGAGTACATCACTCAGGTCACCCTTGGGGAAGGTTTACAATAACGGTGATTTTAATTCACACCCCAGTGGTCCCCTGGCCTGGTTTTGCCTCCAGCTTTATACTCAGCTACAAAACCACCAACATTTTGTCATCAATTAAATGAATATATCAATACTTCACATTTAGTATACACAAAACTGAAAATGCCTCCATCTCCCTCACATCCACTCATCCCCATTGTTTTTTCAACAGTCAGGAAACTCATGTTTCCGATTCCACGGGTTTGGAAATGATCTTTCACTATTTCGTTTATATCCCATCCTCAGTCTATAGGATGCTCCCCCGGCTTTGTTTCCAGATGTTTCTGAAATGCAGTCACTTTCCCGTCCATTTCCACCTGATTCATAAGGAAAATAAACTGACGTGCCAGCTAAGACAAACCAGCAGTCGAGATGATGCTTGGTAATCCTTTGGCTCTCAGTAAAAATAAGAGAAAACAAAAGAGAATTGAAGTCCACCTGCACCATGCATGGGGCTGTGTGCCAGAGAGGGGTGGCCAGCAATTTCAGAGTTTAGCACTAACTGCCCAGGTTCACCTCGATGATAATCTAAGATGCACAAGAGAGAACTCGGTAAGCAAAGGAGGTAGAGATTGTTTTAAGTCCCGTAAAGTGGAATTAACAGGACAATGACATGGAAAATGCAAAATTCCACTTCAGATATCCAGGAGAGATCTCTTTGAGGAGGTGACAATTAGGTGGGGACCTGCTGAAGAACAGCCCTGCCTTGTAGACTGTGTGAGGGACTGTTGACTAAGCATTGGCCCATGCAAGGTCCAGAAGGAGAAAGATCGCCATGTGTGCAGTCATGAATGTGGTGGTTGGTATGCCTGCCCAGCAATGAAAGAGAGAGGTATGTGATGCTGCCATTGGCTGAGGCTAGGCAGGGTTCATAAATCTGAACTAGCACTTCAGTTATACTTAGAGGACAGAGGGAAGTGATTTTAACCAGGGGTTGACAACACTAATTTACCTGTAAAAGCAAGAATTATGGCCTAAAGGTGATAGCTGAGCTGAACCAATATTTCTCTTACTCCATTGCCCTTTCAAAATTAAAACTAGTCTTTGAGTTGACCTGGGTTTATACTAATTATCTACAGAATTTTCTCTGCCAGAGCTTATACTTCCAGTGAGTGATGAGTTCAGCCCATGCCAGCTGAAATTCACTGGTAAACCACTTCTGGCCTGATGAGGGCAACATTTGACCAAGTCATTGGAATAATGAGAAATATAGTGAATACTTAAAAAGTATTACTATTCTTAGTTTATAATAATCCTAAAAGGTCAGACTTTTGAATGTGGCCTTTAATTTTGGGTAGTTTATTTACTAAGAGTGTTCGTATCACTTAATTTGTTTTGTTTAAAAACTACACTGTACATGTTAATAGAGTTTATAGTGGAAACAAAGTACACAAAAGCAATTAATAATCTCAAAATATTTTACATCTTAATAATTATCAGTGTCTGTGTAATTATATTTGCTATTTTTTTTTTTTTTGGTTTTTCGAGACAGGGTTTCTCTGTGTAGCTTTGTGCCTTTCCTGGGACTCACTTGGTAGCCCAGGCTGGCCTCGAACTCACAGAGATCCGCCTGCCTCTGCCTCCCGAGTGCTGGGATTAAAGGCATGCGCCACCACCGCCCGGCTATATTTGCTATCTTAATAACAATAATAAGTTCATCTATTTCTGTGGCAGTTATGTATTTTCTTATCACAAAATTTCCAATGATAAACTAGAAAAGTGTTTATTTTGACAGTGATTTGGCTCTCAAATGTATTTTAATTTGTATGTACTTCTTATACTTGAGTATCCCAGGTTCTACTACTTGTGGAATAATTCAATAGAACTGTGTTAAAACTCAATAGAACTGAGCTGGCGCCTCTTCCCTCTGTATTGTCAGACTCCATATACTCAAGCAAAGTCGTGACATTGGCTCTTCTGTTTCTCCTCCAAGGGTGATAGTTTTCCACAAGTCCACTCATACTTTGCCACATTCAACTGATGGTTTGGAAGCATCCACTTACAATATCTTCCTGACATTTTTCTTTTGCAGTTACTTAAATTTTTAAAGAGGATCTTGGTAGTCCATTATCTACTGACCTATGGAATGGATTTTTAATGGGGAAAGTCTTCATTTAGGGCTATTTGGAATTAAGTCATTTCTCATTTCCCTAAATCATAACTCACAGAAGCACCTTTAAAAAGATGACCTACACTGCTTAAGATGGAAATCTTGAGCTATACCTCTGTGAAATAAATTTGTCTCATGAAAAGTTATACTGTCACATTTGAATATGGGCACTCAAAAAGTTTTAATCCCTGATTATATTTAAAATGTCATTTTAACTCCCTCTGAAGGGTTATACGACATGGTTCTGAGGACAAACTATGCTGATCGATTATGATCAGACTAGTTAGCATTTATATTCTACTTTACTCTTATGGTTCCTTTAGAAGGAGAAGCTAATTAGTAGATGGGATGCCAATATTGTGTATTCAAGGGACTCAGTACATTAGGTTATGCTACACGCTTAGAGTGCTCCTTCAGTGTTTCCATTAGGACAACAAAGAGCAGGTATTTCCCATTTCTGTTCCAGTGTGGGCATGGAGAAGGTGTTTTCACATCACTAGTTTTTGCGAGAGCCTGAAAAGAATGGAAAGGATGTCACTTTCTCTATTGGAAGCAATTTAGCAAGCTACCCTAGATAAATGCATTTCGAAGTAAAATAAACACTCCTAAAAAAATGTAGAGTGCTTTGCAAAAACAGGCACAGCATCTTATGACTTACGTTTTTACCAGTTCATGAGGATTTTAGGAAAGTGGTGGGAAGTTCTTTGTACAAGGAAAGAACTATTTCTAGGGCCAGATGGAAACTTGCAATGTCATAATTCAGTTATTATATTGATTGTAATTATTACAATTATCTGGTTATTTCTTCTTTCTAATTGGCCATTCTAGCTCCATGATGCTTTAATGAGTTTGGTGCCCTCACCTTTAGGAAGAGTACACACTAGCCTAACCCATGGACCTCAGAATTATTATTACCGATTATTTAGTCTCATTAGCCCCTATTTGTAGTGTTTTAAAAATATTTTCTATTCTTTATTTTCCTATTTCCTTGTACTTTGGGCAAACATTGTCTAGTTCTTTAATTTTAGCATTTTAAAGCTGAAACTTAGATCCTTAGTTTAAAAACTCTTATTATTTCCTCAAATATTTCTTTCAACTAAACATTCCCTTCCAAGCAGAGGATTTGAGATCTGGTATTTTAAGAAGAACTGAGTGTGAAAATAGTTTCCTAATATCCTTGTGATTATATATCTGGCCCATGGTTATTTAGAATTATTAATGTCAAATATTGAGAAAATTTATGATTGTCATAATATTCTTATCAAATTTAGCTTCATTCTGATTAGAGTAAATATAAAACAGAATCAAGTTTAACAAGTGTAATGGGCATTTTTATGATCCACTATTTGCTGTGCTCTAGACACAGGAACTACCCATGCACTACCACTGGGTGGTGCTCTAGTGCAAAGAGCCGGTGAATATAATTGGTGAGTTCTCAGTTACTAATCTCTTGGATTCCGTTTATTAGTGGGGAAAAGGTATAAAAATCTCCAACTACAGATATAGATTTACATCTTCCATCTGAGTATGCTCCTTGCTTATGGAGTCTCTCTTATTAAGTATATGTACATTTATTAGATTAATATTTTTGAAGAACCCATCCTTGTAATGTTAAGCATTCTTCTTTGTTTCTGGAAAGCTCTCTTACATGAAATTTCACTTCCATATGAGTACCTCTGCACCAACTTTTAATGCTTATCTTTTCCTTACATATACATGTCTTAAATATATTACATAGATGCATATGTAGGTAGGTGTGGCCTTGCTGGAGGAAGAGTATTCACGGTGGGGGCGGGCTTTGAGATAGTAGATGCTCAAGCTATGCCCAGTGTGCCACACAGTTTTTCCTTCTGCTGCCTCCGGATCAAGAACTCTCAGCTCCTTCTCCAGCACCATGTCTGCCTGAATGTCTCCATGCTTCTTGTCATGAAGATACTGGACTAAACCATTGAAACTGTAAGCCAGCCCCAACTAAATGTCTTCCTTTATAAGAGTTGTTGTTATAGTGTCTCTTCACAGCAATAGAAACCCTAGCTAAGGTAGTCCTTTTGGTGGATTTTTCCTTTGATGAGTATGTAGTGTCTTTCCTATTTTTTGGTATGTTTAGTTTGACGCCTATTTTGTCATATAACACCACCTTGTTTCCTGGACCCATTTGCTTGGAATATCTTTTTCAATCCTCTTATACTGAGGTGATGTCTAGCCTTGGTGTTAAGTGTGTTTCTTGGAGGCAGCAGAAGGATGGATCCTGTTTTTGCATCCATCCTATTAGTGTCTTTTTATTGGCAAATTGACATCATTGGCATTGAGAGTTATTAATGAACAGTGTTTGTTGACTCCTGCTATTTTGTTATTGTGGTGTGGCTTTTTTCCCTATCTTTTGATTGGCTGATCTGAGATTATTTATTATTTGTGTTTTCTTGGGTGTCATTAACCTCTTTAGGTTGAAGTTTTCCTTCTGTAGAGTTGGATTTGTAGTTAGATACTTCTTACATTTGATTTATTGGGGAGTGCTTTTCTCTCTGCATCCATTATTATTGAACGTTTTGAGTACAGTAGTGTGGGCTGGTATCTGTGGCCTTTTAGAGTCTGTAGAACATCCATCCAGGCCCTTCTGGCTTTTAGAGTCTCCATTGAGAAGTCAGGTAATATTCTAGTGGATCTGCCTTTTTATGTTAGTTGGTCTTTTTTTCTCTGCAGCTTTTTAATATCCTTTCTTTAGTCTGTATACTTTATTTTTTGATTATTATGTGTCATAAAGAATTTCTTTTTGGGTGATGGTGGTGCATACCTTTAATGCCAGCACTTGGAAGGCAGAGGCAGGTGGAACTCTGTGAGTTTGAGGCCAGCCTGGTCTTACAGAGTGAGTTTCAGGACAACCAAGGCTACACCAAAAAGAAGAAGAAGAAAGAAGAAGAGGATGAAGAAGAAGAAGGAGAAGGAGAAGAAGGAGAAGGAGAAGGAGAAGGAGAAGGAGAAGGAGAAGGAGAAGGAGAAGGAGAAGAAGGAGAAGAAGAAGAAGAAGAAGAAGAAGAAGAAGAAGAAGAAGAAGAAGAAGAAGAAGAAGACGACACACACATACACACAAACCAAATAAACCCAAAGTTCTTTAAAAAAAACAAACATATTAGTTAGATAAAAATAAACAAGACAAAACAAAAAAGAATTTATTTTCTGGTAGTCTCTTTGGTGTTGTGTATGATTCTTGTATGTTGAAAGGTGTCTTCTTCTTTAACTTAGGGAATTTTCTTTATGATTTTGTTGAAAATATATTCTGTGCCTTTGACTTGGGTTTCTTTTTTCTGTATTCTTACTAATGTTATTTTGGGTCTTTTCATAGTGTCCCGATTTTCTGGATGTTTTGTGCCTGGGATTTTTTAGACTTAGCATTTTCTGTGACTGAGCCACCCATGCCTTCAGTCTGTCTTCAATCCCTGAGACCCTTTCTTCCATTTTTCATATTCTGTTGTCAGGGTTACCTCTGAGGTTTTGGTGGACTTTCTACAGTTTTGTTTTCAGTTTTATTTCAGTTGTGTTTTCTTTAGTGGATTCTTTTTTTACGGTCATATCTTGAACTCTTTGACTCATTTCATTCCACTGTTTGTGTTTTCATAGGCTTCATTAATGGGCTTATTTACATCCTCTTTAAGGTCCTTGGACATATTCATGATAGCTATTTTGAAGTCCTTGTTTGTGCTTCGGCTGTATCACAGCTAAATTACAGCTATCTCTCAGGGCCTGCTGACATAGGGTCTCTGGGTTCTTGTGGAGACACATTGCCTGACTATTACTGTGTTTTTAACGTATTTTTAACCAGACATCTAGGCATCTGGGCTTGGGATGGTTGTGATTGTACGTGTTAATATCTTGTCTTGTCTTTGTTGGGTGGGTGTTCTGTCTCTTGGTTTCTGTCGCCCTCCATGGATCTTAAAAGAATGCAGTGGCTGTGGGTTGCCTGGTAGGGAGTGCTTCTGAATATCTGCCAGGTGTGGCTAGTGGAGTTCCTGGGTAGAACTTGTTCTAGGTATTGGGAGGTGACATGAAGGAATGGGGATGGCTTAGTAGAGGGGCACATGCAAAGAAAGCCCCCAGGACAGAAAAAAGCTGTGTCTGCCAGGAAGATCTGCAGAGTCCTCAGGGAATGGAGGCAGAGGGAGAGGGGGCCCCAGCAGGTGCTGCAAGGCAGGGGGTAAAACTGGGGGGTCAGGACTGGAGGGTAGGAGGGAAAGGGAATACAGCCTACCTCCTGATTAGGTTTGTAAAGTTAAGCTTGATGTTTATTTCTCTAATTGAAAAAAGTTCTTTATTCTTTCCTATAGTTACTTTTTTATTAATGTAAAAATCAAAACTACGCACTTGTTTTCCATGTGTTTCTGCTGCTCCTCCTTCCTCATTTCACATCAATTAGCATTTACTATTCTGTTTCATGCATCTTTGGCCTTAAAAAACTGTATCTATTTTATTTCATATATCTGGGTTCCTTTAACAACATATCACAGTATCATCATCCTTACTAAACCACTTTATATAATATAAAAATCATATTGCAGGGCCTCTGGATTCTGATAAGTTTCCATGAAGAGTTTTTTTTTAATTAGCCAGCAATTTAATTCTTGGTTGATAAACTTGAACTTGTGGAAATTTCTTCTTCATTCATTATAAAAGTGTGGTTTAGTTTAGTCTTTAGTTTTGGGGGAAATCATTAGTCTGAGAAAATACTCTTTACTTTTAAGGCCTGGTTCTTTGAATTTTAATGGTGAGCTAACAATTTTTTTCTCAGCTCCTTGGATCTATCAATAAGCATATTTTAAACTGTTTTGTGGGCCCGGCAGTGGTGGCACACACCTTTAATCCCAGCACTCGGGAGGCAGAGCCAGGAGGATCTCTGTGAGTTCGAGGCTAGCCTGGTCTACAGAGTGAGATCCAGAAAAAAAAAAAAACTGTTGCGTGTTCGGCTCAATGTCTAAGGTCATAGATCACGCAACATTTTAAGGAGGTTTACATCAGATGCTCTGAACTCATCCTGCATGGAATTCTCTGTATTTCCAGCAATTCCAAAAGGCTCCAGTTTTCCTGACTCTTAAAGGGATGAACCTGAAGCTTTTTGCTGGTGTTCTGAGCCATTCTGCTTATAGGAAACTGGTATGTTTCTTTACGGAAGGTCTCACTTAGGATTGCATCGCCCAGTGCGTCCTCAGTTCCCTTCGACTTCTATGTACCCTTGGTTGTTCTCTAGCGCTTTATAGAATTGGTTTTCATGTTTTATCTAGAACTTACGTTCCAGAGAGGGTAGTTAGTGCAAACTAAGCTGACCTGTCATCCTAAGAACAATAAATAGAGGCACATTCAGTTTTTAATGTTAAGACTCCCTTATAAAAAATTATCTGGAAGATCCAGAGCCAGGCAGGGCGTAGCAAGTTCTGTGGGAGACACACAGCCACTTTTATGGAGGTAGTTATCTTCTTTTTATCTTTTAGCCATTTTATTATCAGCTTATTTTTTAATTATTTTACTACTTGTTTATGCACACATATCACGTGTGATGTGTGTGGGCACCTACATGGGCCAGAAAGAGGTTTAGGAGCTCCTGGAGCTAGATCTGCAGGTGGATGCCAGCCCTCTGACATGGATACTGTGAGCTGAATTGGGTCTTCTGCAAGATCAGTACATATTCTTAACTGTTGAGTCATCACTGAGCTCCCAGGGTTGTTATTCTTACGTTGAATTAAATGATATTGCGATGAGAAAGTTTCAATAAAGCAGACATGTTTTCTTCATGCTTTAATTTGAAGTTTGTGTCATAATATTAGTGTGTATAAAGACTTCCAGATTTGAGGATGCCATATTTTACATGTACTTTACATAATTTCTCATGCATATTTCATGAGTGTTTAACTTACGATTCATGAAATGGATGTATTTAAAGTATGAGATATTGAAATTACTAACTCTTTTGTTGTCCCTTTACTCAATATGTTTTCAACATGTCTTATTTTATCTTTGTGTGTGTTTGTGTACATGCCTTGATGCACCTGGGCAAGTCCAAGGACAACTTTCTGGAGTTGGTTTTCTCCTTCTAAGGGAGGTTCTAGGGGTATACAGTCAGGCCGTCAGGCATGCACAGCAAGGGTTTTCATCAGCCAAGTTAGCTCACTGACCCTTAGTCATTTGGAAAATGACAAAATCCAGTGTTTTACTTTAATTTATTATGTCAAGAAAGAAAAGGAAATTAAAATTTTTCTTGAGATAAAGGACAATGAAAATGCAGCACGCCAAAGCCACTGGTACGCAGTCAGGGCAGCTGCAAGGAGACACTTTATGGCAGTGAGTGCTCCATCAAAGACGAAGGAGAAAGAACCCAATAAAGGACCTTGTGTTGCAGCTTGAGGGTCTCAGACAGCAAAGATTGGAAACATAGTAGAGTGGTGCTGATGCTCGGGGGTGAGCCGTGTGTGTGTGTGTGTGTGTGTGTGTGTGTGTGTGTGTGTGTGTGTGTGTGTGTGACGTGAGTGAGGGTGATGTGAGTGAGTGTGAGCCTGCAGAGGGTGATGTTCCTGAAGGTGAGCCCCTGGAGGATGACGAGAGTGAGGGTGGGCCCCGGAGGGTGATGCTCATGCCCCAACATAAGGAACAGATTAGAAATTCATACTGGGAGCCATTGGTTCTGTGAGTGCCTCGTGGGTCTTGCAACAGCTTCAGTGATCTTCTCCAGCCTGGCTTCTTCTGTGATAACCTGTATTTCTCTTCTGCCTTAAAATCCATGACAAAGAGCAAGAGACTCATGTCTCAACACCTGCCCCTAATTTCACAGCAAATTAGAAAAAACTAAATAAAAATAAGACCGGCAATAGATAAAATAGAGAAAAACATTACAAAGGATTGCAGAAAGAGAGAATTGTGCTTTTGGAATGAAAATGAAACTCCCTAAAAATGTTAAATAGACTGAGCAAAAAAATTATGTGAATTCAGAAATGCAAAGCAGAGATGTTACATGACACAGCAGAAATGCAGAGCAGCATAAGATGTTATTATCAACAGTTATGTGTTAAACTAGGAAAATCTGGATGAGTGAATAAATTCTTAGACAATTCAATATATGAAGACTGATTTATGAATAAACAGTAAAACTGAACAGATTATTAATGAGAGGGGTGTGGGAAGATGGCTCTGTGGGTAAAGGACTTGCTTCAGAAGTATGTGGACCAAGTTCAGATTCTGAGGACTCATGTAAAAAGTGCTGGCTTCTGTATGCACATGCATGCACACACACACACACACACACATTCACATACTCACAAATAAAATAATGAATAATAAATGTGAAGAGATGGGAATATTACCAATGTTTCCATCAAACAAAAACCTGTGTCCTTGCTGTTTCATCACTGATTTCCAACAAGTGTTTTAAATAGTCAATGTCAATTCTCAAGTTTCCAATAAAACTGAACTTATATTTTACAACTCATTCTATAAGAACATCATTACCCCAATACCAAAATCAAAGATGCTAATCATAGACACTAAAACAACAGTAACAACAAAACCAAGCTAACATCTTTGCTGAACATAGATAAAGAAACAAAAACCTTAGCAAAATACTGTTACACAATCCAAGAGCAGTGTGAGTGAGTGAGTGTGTGTGTGTGTGTGTGTGTGTGTGTGTGTGTGTATGTGTGTGTATGTATGTGTTGTTGGGATCAAACCCGACTGCTGGGAGCCATTCCCAGTGGTGGACTAGTCCCAGCAGAGGATGAAAGGTGTTGGTGGGGGACAGAGGTGAGCCAGGCCATGGTGGTGGGGAGAATCTTGCAGCCTGACTGACTAGCAGCCAGAGTGCTTTTTTATACAGAATTTAGTAAGCAGAGATACATTTATGTTGTTCCAAAACATAGACCATATCATTTTTGTTTTTGGACATGTATTTCACATCCTCTTGCTCATCTTTTAGTCATCATTAATAAACTATGACAGAACAGAGTTATCATTTCCAAGTTTTGACATCATTGATGAACAGAGTTATCATTTTTACTCATTAACCCTTTAACCCAATTTTTAAGAATCTAGAGGCATATGACAGCCTGTTCTCAGGCTAGTAGCTTTTGTGACTACAAGGACATTACACCAAAACAAAATCTTCAAGCCAGTCTGGTCATATTGTCATGTCTCAAGCAGTGTATTATTAACTCTTAGTGGTCAGAGTGCCAAGAAAAATCCTCAGGCTAAAACTGCCACCATTATTATTCAAATTCTGGCCTAACATAGTGTTTATATTTTATATCTTTATAGAATTTGTCTATATGCCTAATCTTGGCATTCTGTTGTTTCTTGGTCATATGTTATCACAGTGGCTCTGTATATGCTAACTTTTCTAAGAAAGAAAGGTCCTGATATCTCATTTTTTAAAGCATCTTTTTACTCCATTCTTTGCTCATCAATATAAGTCTCTGTGTAGGGCTGAGGTAACTTCAGTTAATCTGACTTTGTTGCTGTATATGCCATGTAATGTAAGGGAGGAGGCTTGCAATCTGATCTGTGGCCAACTCCTCTAGCCCACTGAATCTTGTTGACCTTTTTTGGGGGGGTTTGTTTTTTGAGACAGGGTTTCTCTGTGTAGCTTGGAGCCTTTCCTGGAACTCACTCTGTAGCCCATGCTGGCCATAAAATCACAGAGATCCACCTGCTTCTGCCTCCCGAGTGCTGGGATTAAAGGTGTGTACCACCACCACCCAACTTGTTGACCTTTTTGAGTTTACTTTGTTTTGAATATCTTATTCCTGTGTAAGTACAGGGACAGATGTTTCAAAAATGTCTCATAGCCTCATAATAAGATCTGTGGCTTCTTTATGTGCCACAACCTCCAAGGTGTAAGGAAGACCTTCAAGTAGATGAAGATATCTTTCTAAAAGTGGGAGGGGTATATGTTCAGGACTTTCCTGGGGGTGCTTAGAAGCAGTATTCCTGGGAGAAGGCATAAAAGATTCATAAAAGAGTTTCCCATCAATCCAATACCCCCAATGTACACACATTAAAGTCCTCCAAGTCTGCAACAGGTGGAGATGAAAACCAAAGGTGGCACAGCAGCCATCATGTGGCTCAGCTTTGCTGGATCTTTGTCAAGCAGCTGTGCTGGCTTTATGACTTCTGCCATTCCCATCAGATATATGCCAGGTTATGTGCCACCATGTGGAATAGAACTCCAGTCCTCTGAAAGAGCAGCCAGTGCTTTTAACCTCTGAGCCATCTCTCCAGCTGCTGGGATTGGATTCTTTACAGCCAAAGTCATAGATAAAATATTTTACTCTTAAAATTTGGAGTGTCTGATACTTTGTCCATTCACTTTAATTTGACATTGGAGAGGTTGTGAGTCAGCCTAACTCAGTTTTTCCAGCGTTTGATTTTACACACCTAATTCCCCTTCTGATCCTTGCAGGCTGGAAGGAATTACAGTTGTGGAAGGACAGACTGCATGTGCTCACTCATCAGAACCTGGTCCCACCTCTTAACGTCTCTAGCAGAACTGAATTTTATTAACCAAACTGCAGCCTTGCTATAGTAGAGATAGACTCTCTGCTGGCATGTGTTTACCTTTGGAACATGATTACACCACAGGATGGCATCTTAGGTAAATTTCTATAGATGCCATATTGAGACAAAACTAGAAGTCTTTACAGATAAAAAAAAATTATGTGCTCCTACCCTAGAAAGTCTGAGTGAGTGATATTGCTCAGGATCTTAGCTCATCTAAGTTGTTTGTAGCTTCTTTGCTCAGAGCCCAATATGAAAACTTCACCATCAACTTTATGAAATAAAATTGCATTCATGATCATTTTAAATTATTAAAGAGCCTAGATATTGTATAAGTGAATTCAGTGTAACTAGTTTTAACACATAAATATGAAAAAGATTCCTGAAAAAAAATACTACATAATAAAACTATCAAAATAAGTTTTAAATTCTTAGCGAAATTTCTAGGTTTCCCCTGATTATTGAGAATTGAAGTCTTGGTAATTCTGTTATTTGATAGCAAGTTTCCTAAGAAATCATGGTGTTGAATTTCCTATCACTATATTGTACTTGAAAAATAAGTGAAAAAAGATAATCACTGGGCTAGAATGGTATTTGAAGATACGCTATTTCTTTTTCTACATAAGGGAAGCCTGCATTTGTTCTTTTCATTACATAATATTTATTTCCTTCCATTAATATTTGGTCATAGAGTCAAAATAGACAAGCTGTCTGTCATTTGGGTTCCAGTAAAGATAAAGGATATAAATGTGGTACTAACTTAATGGCATATATATTATCATTTTTCTAATGGGTCAGGAAGTAAAATATTGTATCCAATTTATTTTATACTGATTACCACCACGGGGTTCTTAGTATGTATTCTTGACTCATTACATCTTTGGGTTATGACATCTTAAATTTTCTATCTCGAAAGCCTTATGTTTTCATGCCAGCACACCTTTAGTGTAAAGACAGACACTGTAAGCATTTGTTTTATTTAATCAGCAAGTACATTTTCTTTTCGTTCTGTTCATTATAAGAGGTGATCTCTGAAACATGATTATTGTTTTAGAATAGATCTGTTGTTATTGTACTTTGGTGCACATTAGAATCACCTGATAGGATTTTTATGAATCCCGAAGTCAAGGCATAGTGAAATTAAATCAGATCTTCTGGAAATGGAACCTAGACATTGTTATTGTTTAGAAAACCCATTGTGTAGCCAAGTTTGGAACAAAATGGAATAAATGGAAGGAGAATGCTGAAATGGTAGGATAAAGGCAGGCCAAAAAATTTAAGATAATAATAATTACTATTACTGAGGTGGGAGTCTCATATTATTGTCCTGGTTGGCTTCAAACTGCTGGGACCAAGCTTTTCTGTATTAGACTCCTAGCTGAGATTCTCCTCCAGTGGTTCTCAGCCTTCCTAGGCTGTGATCCTTTAAGACAGCTCCTCGTGTTATGGTGACCTCCAACCATAAGATTATTTTCATTTCTACTTCCTAAATGTGATTTTTTTGCTGCTGCTATGAATTGTAATGTAAATGTTTTTGGAGTAGAGGTTTGCCAAAGGGGTCATGACCCAAAGGTTAAGAATAGCTGCTCTAGCATGTACCTATAGTACTCATAATAAATTATTATTTTAACTGTACAAATTTATAGGGTACTATGTGACAATTTTATAGCTGTGTATAATGTTTAATAATTAAACCAGTAGAGTGAACATTCATATTTCCATGAAAAATTAAACAATTAATGTTTAATGATATGTATGTGTACAGATTTCTCTGTGATATTTTAGTGCATGTACGTAGAGATCAGAGGAAGTAATTTTGCTGTCTCCTTGTTAGCACAGAGTTGGTCTTGACACTTGGGCTACCAGCTTTCTCTTGAGAGTGTCCTTCCCTTCAACTGATTTAGTGTTTCTGACAGCAGACTAAATCAAAACATAGGAGACATATTTCCTGATGTTAGCTTGGCACAATTTTCTGGAAGACATCCCAAAGCACAGGAAATAAAATAAAAAATACACAAATATGACTATAACAAAGTTTTTTTCCCTAGCAAATAAACAGTATAACAAGAAATACTATAAACACTGAAAATAAGTAGTTCTGTTAATTTCATAAGGGATTGGCAGAATATATAAAAATCTCAAAAATCTCATCAACAACATTTAAAAAAAGAATCTAATTAACATAGGAGAGAGAGATATAAGTATGATCAAAATGGGGAAAAGCAGCTAGGACATGGCACACCTCTCCAAACCCAGCATTCTAGGTGCTGAAGTAGGATCATGAGTTTGAGGATATCCTAGCCTGCAAAGTGAGAAACTCTATCAGACAAAAGACAATCAAGGACAAAAGATGACATGTACTGACAAAGAAGTGAAAAGGGAACATTTGCTCATTGTTGGGACTATATAATATTTGCAAAGCCAAAATAGAAAATAATGTTGAGTAGACTCCAAATAGCAGTTACAACTGCTATGTGACCTGATGACCTAAGTCCTGGGCACATAGCCAAGGGAAGTGGAATCAGCATGCTAAAGGAATACTGGCCTTACTGTGTGTGTGTGTGTGTGTGTGTGTGTGTGTGTGTGTGTGTGTGTGTGTGTACTTGCATGTGCATGTTACAGCATTGGTCACAATAGCAACAAACAGAAATTATCTAGATTTTCATCTGATAATGAATAGATAAGAAAGTGATATACTATGCAGTCATAAGAAGAATCCTACCATATGCTAATTATAAGAGAACTGATGATAATTTGTTATGTGAAATAAGTCAGTAATAGACTGTGTAATCACTGTGACATGCACATTCTAAAGCAGTTGACTTCATACCACTTGAAAATAGAATTATAGTTACTGGAGTGTGGGAAATCAAGGCGAGAAAAGGTAAGGTGGATTTGATGAACAGGTACTAAGTTATTTAGGACTCAGCCATACTTATAGCCTTCAAAGAGATAGAGGGAAGGATTTAGGGTTTGTACTAAAATGAAATGGCCAATATTTGGGGAGATAAAATGGTGAACCCAGTTTAATCACTGCACAACTTGATGTGTCTCAAAGAATCACATGTCACTGCACAAATGTATTCAAGTTTTATGTTGGGATGTAGCAGTAAAATTAAATTTAATTGAAATAAGAGAACTAGAATGATTATGTCATTTTTTTTTTTTTTTTTTTTTTTTGGTTTTTCGAGACAGGATTTCTCTGTGTAGCTTTGCGCCTTTTCCTGGAGCTCACTTGGTAGCCCAGGCTGGCCTCGAACTCACAGAGATCCGCCTGGCTCTGCCTCCCGAGTGCTGGGATTAAAGGCGTGCGCCACCAACGCCCGGCTTGATTATGTCATTTTATATCCATAAGTTTGGGGGCTAAGTTTTTAGTGGTACTCTTACAATCCTTATGACCATGGCATAACTTATCAATTAATTCTGGATTTCACAAAACCTCTAGTTTTTATATAAAATTCAGCTTATTTTTATTTTATTGTGGCCTTTTGTTTAGTGTTTTGCTTTTATGAATGTTCCTTTTTATAGGAAAACTCTAAAGCATGTAAAAAAGCAGAAAGGATCCTTTATATTTACCCCCTTTTATACAAACCCCACTTTCAGCAGTTAACACCATGTGGACCTTGCTCTACTTATCTTAACACCCACCCGCTCATCAAATTCAGGTTATTTCTGGTCATCACTGGTATCACCTAATTTTTTTTTTATAAGTAATGAATTATGGTCTCAACTTTTTTTCCAAATAACATTACACCTCCCAAAGTATCAAAGTACATTTGTATACAGTCCAGCTTAAAAAAAATAATCTCCCATTAATGATTGTCTTTGCACTTTTTTCTCAGTGAAATTTGTAACTGATAATCCTTCAAGTCTGGGAAGGTCATGGCACGTTCTTCCCTTACCTCACTGCCGCATCGAATATTCCATTAGTCACGTTATCTGCTTCAGTATCCAACAGTCTGTCATTTATCCTCTGGTGGATTGAGCACGTGATTTACATGACAATGCTCTGCGAGTTTGTTGAATGTTATATTATCTTTAAAATTGTATTGGGTTAATTTTATTTAAAATAATATTTTAGACTTGTTGAAGTTTTAAAATTTGTCTGTTTTGTTTACATTTTAAAATACTTTGCTAGGTCATCACCAAAATAATATTTCCCTATAATTTTAATGTTACTTTGTTCTTTTTTTAATGCTGCTTGCATTTCTTATATTTCAAAGTTTATTTACTTTGGAAATATCACCCAAATAATACTTACCTTTTAAAAATTTCCCAAATTATTCTTCTCACGTTTACTGCACCCATCTAATTTAGACTAATGGGGAGTTTTATCTTAAATTGAAATGTAATTCCTATTCTAGAAAATGAACCTTTTAGGCTTGTCAAATTCAATACTTTCTCATATTAGTAAGCGTGTAATCACTAACACATCTAATTCTAGAATAATTGAATCAATCTAAAATGAAACCTGTGCCCATTATTAGACAGCCTCTGTCTTTAGTGTTTAAGGATTCTTTGAATAAGTCACTTGCCCACCTCTTGATCTTGTTACTTGTTTGTTATTGTGCAATGTACTCTAAAAATTTATCTCTTGTCAGATCTATGATTTAAAAATTCCTTTTCCCATTGTATATGTTTTTACTTTTGGGAAAGTTTAATATTAATCATAATATATTACATTAATTATATTTTATGATGTTCAGTTTCCCCCTTCTGGGTCTACTGCTTTAGAGTATGATGCCATAGCTAAGACACTATCATTGAGTTCACAGTAAGGGAGTTGTACATTTTTCTTCTAGCGGTTTTGTTCCACCTATTTATCTCTTATGTTAAAGCTTCCAACCTAGTTTAGCTAATTCCTTTATATGGCTTGGGAGACGTCTGAGTTCACTCTGCAGTGTGTGGATAACACATTGTCCCCACAGTATTTACACCAAAGACTGTTTGCTGCTTTGAACTATCTGGACAGTCATTGCGAATCAATTTTGTGGACTTCCAAGTTGGCTCTATTGATGCTGTGTTTATTCTCACACCACCAGTATTACAGTTGGAAATGAGGGAATCATGAACGCTTCCAGATTTTCAATCATTTTATGAGGTTGTTTTGATGTTTTTGTTCCACTACATTTCCATATATTAGAATTGAGTTGTTAATTTTGGCAAAAAAAATTGGGTTTTAAATACTATGATATTTTATATATATATATATATATATATATATATATATATATATATATATATATAAAGAAAATTATTAACATTTTAATAATACTGGAATGGTCCAATCCATGAAAATGGGGTGGCTTTGCAGATGTTACTGGTTTAATTTCTATACGTAATTCCTCTCAATGAGGCTTTCAAGTTTTATTTTTATTGAAAATAGATCCTTTTCTCATATAATATATCCTGATTATAGTTTTCCCTCTGTCTGGATTATAGTTCCTCCCCTCCTCTCTGGATTGACTTCCTTATTGTTTCTCATTAGAAAGGAACTGGCTTCTAAAGATAACAACCAGACATGACAAATTAAAATATAATAAAATGAAGCAAAACCTTTCATATCAAAGTTGGACAGGGCAAACCAACAGGAGGGAAAGTGTCCTAAGAGCAGGTACAAGAATCAGAGTCCCACTCATTCTCATGGTCAGGAGTCCCATAAAAACACTAAGCTAATAGCTGTAATAAATATGCAGAGGACCTGTTGCAGTCCCCTGTAGTCCTCATGCTTGTTGCTTCAACCTCTGTGAGCTCATATGAGCCGTGCTTAGTTGATTTAGAGGGCCTTGCTCTCCTGGTGTCATCCATCCCCATTTCCCCCACCCCACCCCCTCACCCCGGGCTTTTAAATCTTCCTGCCTCCTCTCATGCACGATTTCCTGAGCTCTGAGGGATTTGATGGAAACCTCCCATTTAGACTCTATCTCTGCATAATGTCTGGCTATGGGTCTCTGCTCCCATCTGCTGCCAGAGGAAGCCTCTCTGATGATGACTGGGTAAGGCACCGACTTATGAGTAGAGCAGAATATCTGTAGGGGTCATTTTACCATGCCTTTCCTTTCCTTTTTCCTTTCCTTTTTCCTTTTTCCTTCTTTTTCCTTCTTTTTCCTTCTTTTTCCTTCTTTTTCCTTTTTCCTTCTTTTTCCTTCTTTTTCCTTCTTTTTCCTTCTTTTTCCTTCTTTTTCCTTCTTTTTCCTTCTTTTTCCTTCTTTTTCCTTCTTTTTCCTTCTTCCTTTTTCCTTTTTCCTTTTTCCTTTTTCCTTTTTCCTTTTTCCTTTCCTTTCCTTTCCTTTCCTTTCCTTTCCTTTCCTTTCCTTTCCTTTCCTTTCCTTTTCTTAACAGTAGTATTTGTTTCCCCCCTAGGTCTCTGGGCTATCTCATCTCTGGTTCTTGGTCACCCAAGAAGTAGCAGGTATAAATTCCATCTTGTGGAGTAGGCCTTAAATAAAGCAGACACTGGGTGGTTACTCTCACAAATTGCGTGCTACCATTTACCTTTTGGCAAGCTGGACAGCATTGTAGATTAACAGTTTTGTGGCTGGGTTGGTGTTTACATTTCTCTTTTGGCAGCCTGCAGAGTACCTTCCCATAGAAAGAGAGGAGAATGTAGTGGTGAAAGTTCTGTGTAGGCACCAGCTCAACCTCTCCACGTTCAGTGAGTTGTATGGGTGTTGTCTTCAGCAATGGGGCCTTGCTGTCATTTTGTGGAGAACAACTTATTGTCTTAGCAATAGCCTGGGTTGTTTGGGGATTTCTATGGGACCCCTTTGGCCAACCCCTTTTATCAATTGGATGAAACCCAGTCCTGGCACTGGAAATTTTAGTGACAAGTGATGGCTAGGTGGGACACCTTCTCCTGTAGACAAATTTTTAAAAGGTCTTATTAAATAAAAAACATGGAGCCAGAAATTGGGGTTAAAGCCTGAGAGAGATCAGAGGAATAGGAAGAGCCACCAGTCAACCTCACCTCACCAACTCTGTAGCTTCCAAAAGAGAGATACTTCCTGTCTACCCATGTCTATATGCTTTGCTGTTCTGTCATCTGATTTGCTTTCTCTGTCCAGCTACATTACTTCCTCTTCCTGCCCAGCTCTGTCATTTCCTGTCTGTCTGTACAGACCTCCAGACCTCCATGGTTAACTAGTGTTGGAATTTAAGGCATGTGCCACCATGCCTGGCTCTGTTCCCAGTGTGGCCTTGAACTCACATAGATCCAGACAGATCCCTGCCTCCCAAGTGGTAGGATTAAAGGCATGTGCTAACATTGCATGACTTTTGTGTTTACTTATAATGGCTGGCTTTTTCCTCTGATCTCCAGGCAAGCTTTATTTATTAAAGCACAAATAAAATATCAACACATTTCAGCACATATAAAATATCACCACATTCCCCCTTTTTGTCTAATAAAAAAAATAAAAAAGTTATAACTAATATAAGAAAAACTATATACAATAAGTACAACTATATACACTATATACAATAAATACATCAACAATGTCTAGTCCATTTGCATTTGACAAATTCAGAGAAAATATTCCATTATCTATCCTATTTTGGTGAGTCCAAAATGTACCTACTTCACTTTCTATCCTAACTTGTATTACCAACAGAAAACTATCTCAAAATATCTTTCAAACTTACACACTTAGCACCTCTCAGTGAGTTTCTTTTCTGAATTTCTTAACATGGAAAACTATAACTATCTAATCTTCAACTCCCTCAGACCCAAGAAGGAAATAATATTACCTAGTAAAACAGGAAGTGCAAACAAGAGACTTCCAAACAATGAATCATGACAGCCTGGACACTCACCCGAGGTTTCTCTGCAACATTGGGGCATCATCTTTGGCTTACAGACTTACCATATCTGCCAGACTCATTTGTGAGACAGGATGTACACAAAGCCTACAGCTTGACTCCACATTTAGTGTGAGTAGTCCATGAACTAGATAAATTTGAATTCCACCAGTGTCATGTTATGATTCAGGATTTAAAATTCTGGAAATTGCTGGTGTTTTTGGAAGTTGGATTCCTATTCTCCTCAGCTTGTGGGTGGCTTCATCTCCTTTATTAAATGCCAGTCTACCATTGAGAGGCTAGACTCCGTCAGTCTAGTTACTCCTCCAGGAACAAGTGTTTCAGGTACTGTTCCACTGCACACCAGAAGCCACTGCCTGCTCAGCTGCCTTTGAAGGAAGGGGCACTGTACCTTTTCAGGATTGCAAAGCCACTTCAGCTATGGTGCCATATTGCCCTGGCCTCAGAGGACACCTGTTGCCAAAGCCGCAACCACACTTGTCTCGGCAAGGATTGGTAGTCCTTTGTTTTATGTCCTGTTTGTACATTTTGCATAGCATACTGTCAGCAGTCAATGCAAGGGCACTTTTTGCCCAGTGGCTAACTTATGCCACAGTGAAAGTTAACTCAATATGCAGTTTCTTCAATGCTCGTATCTTCTCTGAAGTAGATTGGTGCTGCCAGGAGCACACATGTCTCATAGTCATTAAAAAAAAGAAAAAAATTCTATGTTATTAAAACATCTTAAATGCTATATTCTGTATATCTCTGAAGGGTTTTAAGATGACCTGTCTATCTAAAATATATCCTTGACCTTGAAAACATACCTAATATGACTACAAGTTCGATTGTAATGTATAACTACTAGCTTTCATTTCTTTATATCATAATAGTTGGTAATAATAACATTCAAGGATTAACAAATTGCATTACATTGTTAAATGAACTGTAGAGGTACAACATCCTGAACAAGATTAGAAATATACATACAGCATTTTCTAACAATATCAATCTCAATATATGTAATTTGTATACAATATATAAAAATCCAATCTAATGTAAAGTATTTAAAACTAGTAGTTGCTTTCTAAAAGCAGATTCAATAATCTACCTTTTTATCTTATCATATTTATATAAATCAATCTCAAATTTGTAGCAATATCCATAATTTGTATACAATATACAAAAATCCAATTCAATGTAAAATATTTAAAGCTAGTAGTTGCCTTTAAAAAGTAGATTCACTAATCTACCTTTTTATCTATATCATATCTATATCCTCTCTTTTTTCTTTTTAGAATAGATTCAATAATCTACCCTTTATTCTATCATTTCTATATTTTTTTCACAGTAGATTCAATAATCTACCTCTTAGCTATATCCTCTTTTTTCTTTTTCTTTTATTTAAACAAGAACCTTAAATCTAATCTCCTTTGTTTAGTTTTTTTCCTGAACATTAACAATAACTACTTGTAACCAACTGTCTTAACCAATGACAATTATCCCAAACCCCAAACCCATTGAAAGACCAAAAACCACCCACCCTACCTCTTGAGAATGTGGGCATCATGTTCTTAAAATTGCTTCCTGCTGTTTGGGGGTGAAGGCATCTTTAGGGGATCTTAAAAAGAAAAATTTTGAGTTAATTGTCAAGTCCTGGGAGAGTTAGCTGTATCATTTGTTGTCCAGTCTCTGAATAATGCAAAGTGCAGGGCTTATCTCAAGTCCTCACTTGAATAGTCTGTGTCAGCTACCATCTCAAAATTGTCATGAGCAGTTTGTAGTCCAAAGCTGATCTTTGGGTGATGTTTTTCAGCTTAGTTATATTATTATTGTCCATGTAGAATCATCATTGTGGGGCCCCATCATCCTTTTGGAGACCAGATTTGCTGTTAGGCATGGCCATGATTCCTTGCAGAAAACTGATAGAGACTCCAACACAAAAACATGTATAGGAAGCTAAATGAAGTCTTTTTTCTAGAATTAGTACTCTATGTGACCATTAATATCATAACAAAAAGTTTAAAATATATATATATATATATATATATATATATAAATCTTATAAATTTTGCTATAAAATTTATATCTAAGAAAAGTTTAAAGACTCAAAAATAGATCCAAAGAATTGAAATTAGTGGCAATAGAATAGTCCCTTAATTTTGATTTTCTTCTGTCTCATACAAGATGGCTCTTCAGGCATGATACAGAGATTTTGCCTTTTCCTTTTAACAAACGGGCTTGGGTTTAGAGAAGGAGAAAGCCATTCTCTAACTCCAAAGCCAGCTTTAATTTGTAATTGAACTAGGACTACATAAAGACCATTTGTGTTAAGTGTCTGTAGGGAAGAGCTGAAACAAACATTTAGGAAGACTTATAAGATTTTATATGTAATATACCAGTCTTCAAAGAGAAAATAAAAGTAATATAAAAAATAAGCCATGTAAAGATGGAAATTATACAGAGAGTCTGGATTATATTGTCTTTGGGATTTCTAACTGCAGAAAAACATTTAGTTATAAATGCTGCTGAGTTATACCAATATGTATATTTTAAAGATATCTTGATTTCAAAATTTATGTCTAAGGATATATTGCTTTAGAAAAGAGGTTCTCTTTTGTTTCCACAGAAGATGTGAACCCCTGGATTGCTTCCAGGCTAATATGACCCCCTGAGAGGTCTTCAAATGATCCAATATCCAGAACAGCTTCAAGGCAACTGGCTCAGAGAATACAGCATCACAGACTATTCCAGTCAGGACTTGACCATAATTCATAATTTTCTTAAGATCCCCATAAGAATACAGTGCCCTCAATCAGCAGGAAGTAACCTAGAACACCACGCCCACATTCCCCCCAAAAAGAGATTATGAATGTTTGTCTTTGTTTAGGTTGTTGGTTACAAATTATTATTGGTCATAGTCAATTCTCTTTCTAAAAGAAGAAAGGGGGATATGATATAGAAATATAGGATATAGATATGATAGAATAAAAGGTTAGATTATTGAATCTAATTTTAAAGAACAACTTGTTTTACATTGCTGTGGATTTTAGTTTATTGATACAAAAATAAGTTTTCTTATATGATATGTATATTTCTACTCTTGTTTAAAGTATTTTGTTTGTGCAACTCCTTTAAAATTGTAGTGTATAGTTGAGAAATATAGATTAGTATAATTAATCTATATTAATATTTATATTAATAATTAATCTAATATAATTAATATAATTAGTCATCAATGAAAATCAAACTTATAGTCATGTTAGTTAAGTTTGTTAGGTATACATAAATATATTTCAATTAGGTAAGCAATCTTCAAATAGTTCAAAGACCTACAGAATATGACAATTAAAATGTTTTAAGATCTTAGACTTTTCTGGACAATGAGACATGTCTACTCCTAGCCTCACCAATTACTTTAAAGAGGAGGATGGGTGTCAAAGCCACTCCATATGGAGTTTATCTTCTTCTTGGCAAAAATAGCCATTTGGACAAGAAACTGCTTTTGCCTGGACTGCTGATAATATGTTGTATAAACTGGACAAGCAGGACCCATAGGAAGGTGACCACTGAACTTTGTAAGGCGAAATGGTTCTTCAGGTTCCTGCTTTCTAGAGTAGACTTCCAAACATTCTATAGGATACAGAGAGAAGCAACTGAGAGACTCCAGGCCTATAGGCTAAAGAAGGATGCCCCAACGTTGCAGAGGAACTGTGGGTAACTGTCCAGGTAGCCAGATGTCTCTGTCATTCTAGATTTTTTTCTTTTTTTTATTATTAAGAATTTTTTCATTCATTTTACACACCAATCAAAGATCCCCCTCTTCCTATCTCTTGCCCTTCCCCAGCCTCCCCTCCCAATGCATCCCCCATTCCCTCCCACAAGAAGGCAAGGCCTCCCATGTGGAGGCACATTCAGTAGAGGCAAGTCCAAGCCCTTCCCCTGCCTCAGGCTGTATGAAGTGTCCCATCATAGTTAGTGGGCTCCACAAAGCTCACTCATGCACCAGAGATGGATTCTGATCCTGCTGCCAGGGGGCCTCCCAAGCAGATCAAGCTAGAAACATCACCATTTACAATAGCCACAAATAATATAAAATACCTTGGGGGTAACTCTAACTAAGCAAGTGAAAGACCTGTATGATGAGAACTTTAAGTCTTTGAAAAGAGAAATTGAAGAAGATCTCAGAAAATGGAAAGATCTCCCATACTCATGGATAAGAAACATTAACATAGTAAAAATGGCAATCTTACCAAAAGCAATCTACAGATTCAATGAAATTCCAATCAAAATCCCAACACAATTCTTCACAGACCTGGAAAGAACAATACTCAACTTCATTTGGAAAAGCAAAAACAAAAACAAAAACAAAAACAAAAACAAAACCAGGATAGCTAAAAGAATCCTGTACAACAAAACCACCTCTGGAGGCATCACCATCCCTGACATCAAGCACTATTATAGAGCTATAGTAATAAAAACAGCTTGATACTGGCATAAAACTGACATGTGGACCAATGGAATAGAAACGAAAACCCCGACATTAACCCACACACCTATGAACACCTGATTTGTGACAAAGAAGCCAAAACTGTACAATGGAAAAAAGAAAGCATCTTCAACAAATGGTGCTGGCATAACTGGATGTCAACATGCAGAAGATTGCAAATAGATCCATATCTATCACCACGCACAAAACTCAAGTCAAAGTGGATCAAAGACCTCAACATAAAGCCAGTTACACTGAACCTGATAGAAGAGAAAGTAGGAAATAATCTTGAATGCATTGGCATAGGAGACCACTTTCTAAATATAACACCAGTAGCACAAGACACTGAGAACAACAATGAATAAATGGGACCTCCTGAAACTTAGAAACTCCTGTAAGACAAAGGACACAATAAATAAGACAAAATGACAGCCTACAAAATGGGAAAAGATTTTCACCAACGCCACATCTGACAGAGGGCTGATCTCCAAAATATATAAAGAATTCAAGAAACTGAACATCAAAATAACAAACAATCCAATTAAAAAATGGGCTATAGAGCTAAACAGAGAATTCTCAAAGGAGTAATTTCAAATGGCCAAAAGACATTTAAGGAATTACTCAGCCTCCTTAATTATCAGGGAGATGCAAATCAAAACTACTCTGAGATACCATCTTATTCCTGTCAGAATGGTTAAAATCAAAAGCACCCGCAGACAGCTTATGTTGGAGAGGATGTGGAGCAAGGAGAATGCTCCTTACTGTTGGTGGGAGTGCAAACTGGTATAGCCACTTTGGAAATCAGTATGGTGGTTTCTCAGAAAACTGGGAATCAATCTACCTAAAGACCCAGCTATATTATTCTAGATTTTTGAAAGTTGCTTACAATGCTCTTCCTGTTTACCTAGATAATATATCCTTCTGAGGTCTTTGATGTAGTTGAAAACTAAATAGTTATAATTATAATTTTCCTTGGTTATGATAAAAGGTAAATTAGATATGAAACTTTAAACTCACAAATATAGGATAGATAGAATATTTTTTAAATTTTGCCAAATACAAATAGACTAGATATTATAACTGTAATTCTTACTTGATAACTATTTTATTGTATGTAATTTTACTATGTTAAAATTAAAACCTTCCTTTTTGTTTAGACAGAAAAGGGGAAATGCTGTGGGATAATGCTTTTGTACACTTGTTTAATAAAATGCTGATTGGCCAGTAGCCAGGCAGGAAGTATAGGCAGGGCAAGCAGACAAGGAGAATTCTGGGAAGAGGAAGAGCTGAGTCACGAGTCACCAGCCAGACACAGAGGAAGCAAGATGACAAAGCAGAACTGAGAAACAGTACCAAGCCACAATGGCTAAGCATAGATAAGAATTATGGGTTAATTCAAGTGTAAGAGCTAATGGCCAAGCAGTTATAATTAATATAAGCCTCTGTGTGTTTACTTGGGGGACATGAGTGGGAAAGATTTGTCCTGACTGCCAGTCAGCCAGGACACAGAAAAACTTCCAACTACAATCTCCCTCATTATTTGGAGTCTTTATTAAGACTGCCTTCATGTATTTTAGGAACTTTCCACTGTATTAGGTCTCCATACAACCCCTCCAATGCCCCTCAATTCTAGCTGTTTTCTCTTTGCATTGCCTTCCTCAACCCCATCTCCACCACGCCACCTGATCCTCCTCTTCCATTATCCCCTGCCCCCCAGTCCATCCATAAAATCTATTCTATTTTCCCCTCCCAAAGAGATCCATGTGTTTCCCCCACCCCCAGTCCCTTCCTCTATACCTAACTTCTCTGGGTCTACTGATTGTAGCTTGGCTATCATTTATTTAAGCTTGGGACACAACCACTATGCAGAGAAAGAACTCACTGGGAATGGCATGGGTGTTTGGAAACTTAAAGCCCGCCTCCAGTGACATAACTCCTCAACAAGGGCATACCTCCTAATCTTTATTGAACAGTTTTACCAACTGAGGACCAAACATTCAACCAGATAAGCCTATGGAGCCATTCTCATTTAAACCAGCATACTGAGTAACAACTTCCAAAGAGGCTTAAGAGGAGAGATAAAGATGGTTTTTAGGAAAGTGAGCATTGTGGTGGAGGTAGACGGAGATCTGAAAAACCTTTACTGAGGGATAGAACAGTACACGTGGTTCTATAAGAGGACAGTGGAAATCAAGAATGTAGAGCTTGTTAGAGTGACATAGGCAACAAGTATGAAAAAATTAATGTGAAGCACTCCAAATTAATACATTGATCAGACTTCATTTTTGGATGCTTGAACTTCTCGAGAGTTTTCTTTCTTTGGCTCCTTCCCCTAAGCCTTTATCTTTACAACTGCTTTTTTTTCCCTTGCCATCCACTTCCACTATCTTACTGACTTACCTGTTTCTTACTATGATCTATTCTTTCATAGTATCTGTAATAGTAGAATGATTATGTAGATAATCTGGCACTAAATCTCCCTTTAGAAGTATTTATTTTATTTTACATGGTATGGGTGTTTTGCCTGCGATGGTCAGGAGTGAGCATCCTTGCACTGCAGTTACAGACAGTTGTGAACTGCCATATGGGTGCTGGGAATTGACCAGGGTTCCCTGGAAGAGCAGCCAGGAGTCTTATCCACCAGGACAACACCTCTTTAGGCCCATGTTTTATAGCTTTTAACTTCAAACATACAGAAGTATGTAGAAATCCCCTCCCTTATTAACATCACCCCAGTTTTGCATTGATTATGGTGCTTTGGAAAACTATTTTCAATTTCTGATTTTTCAGAATTTTCATTGTTAGTGTGTAGGAAAATAGTTGAGTTTGGGATAATGACCTTATTTCTTTAAACCTTAGCGAATTCATTTGTTAGTGACTATATTTTTGTTTTTGTTCATGTATGTGTTGTGTATTCATAGTATTTAACACCCAAGATTAGCTCATTTGCCAACAACTTTTGTTTTCTCCTCACAACCTGAGTGTTGTTACTTTCCTTACATATTTGGCCATGTTAGAACATCCAGTACAGTACTGAACAGGTGTGACAACAATGGACATCTCTTCACATCCCCAACACAAGCATGATTCATCTGCGGGCTCAACACGGCAGCCTTTCATCTGATTGAAGAGCACCGTGGTCCCGCTTCACTGTGTTTGATATGAAGTGTGACCCATTTGGTGTCATTTCATTTTAGTGAGATATTTGTGTGTGTGTGTGTGTGTGTCTGGTGAGATGATTGTGTAATTTTTATTCATTATTAAGTTGATAATTAGGTAGCACATCAGCACCTTTCCAGATGTTCAAATAACTTTTTCTCCTTCGGAGAAAAATATTCATATCGATGAGCACTCCAATTTCAGAGTGTAATTTTTTCACATGTTACTAGATTTAGTTTTCTAGGATTTGTGCTTTTTTTGTTGTTAGAGGCTATTAATTGATTTCCTTTGTTATTTACCTGTTTTCATAGAATGAGGTGAAAGTTATGGACTTTCAGTGGAGAAGATGTGACATACCAGTTAAGTCTATAAATAGAATAGAATTTACCAATGCTGACTTTTGGGTGGGAGTCTTGTTTGATACATTTTTCATGTTACTATCTAATTCCCTTAACTTGTTACAAGTATAATGGTGTTTTACATTTGTTTTTGTGACATCTTTTTCTTTTTTTTTTTTTGGTTTTTCGAGACAGGGTTTCTCTGTGCAGTTTTGCGCCTTTCCTGGAACTCACTTGGTAGACCAGGCTGGCCTCGAACTCACAGAGATCCGCCTGGCTCTGCCTCCCGAGTGCTGGGACTAAAGGCGTGCGCCACCACTGCCCGGCGTGACATCTTTTTCAATTGTGTTTGGTTTATTGGTATTTTTTCATTTCAACTAGTTTATCATGTTAAGTGTGTGTGTGTGTGTGTGTGTGTACAGCCATGACTTCACATGGTGTAGCTGACAGAGAACAACCTTTAAGTATGGGGTTTACCTTTCTACCTTGTTTGAGATACAGTCTCTTTGCACTGCATAAACTTGGCTAGCTCGCCCAGGAGCTTCCAGCAATACTTGGTCTCTGCTTCCCACCTTCTGGTAAAAGCATGATAGGATTACAGACTCCCCCAATTGCATCTGGTTTTTATGGAGATTCTTCTTTTCCTTATTTTGAGGAGTTATTTTTTAAAAGATATGTTTTTAAAATTTTTTATACAATGTAATTTGATCTTATTTTTCCCCTCCCCTGACACCTCCAAGATCCTCCCTACCTTATCTCTCTCTCTTTTTTTTTTTTTTTTTTTTTTTTTTTTTTTTTTTTTTTTTTTTTTTTTTTTTTTTTGGTTTTTCGAGACAGGGTTTCTCTGTGTAGCTTTGCGCCTTTCCTGGGACTCACTTGGTAGTCCAGGCTGGCCTCGAACTCACAGAGATCCACCTGGCTCTGCCTCCCGAGTGCTGGGATTAAAGGCGTGCGCCACCACCGCCCGGCCCTTATCTCTCTCTTTTGCTTCCTCTCTTTCTCAGAAAGGAAAGAACAACTCACCCCAACCCCCAATGAAGATCAAAACAACTAAGACAAAACAAAAAAAACAAAACAAAACAAAAAGCACACAAAAAACACCTGGAGTCCATTTTGTGTTGTCCACCTCCTTCTGGGCTGAGAGCTGCTCTGAAGTGCTCTGTGACCCTCTCGTTTTCCTTCTCCCAGAAGGCACTGATTACCCACAACATCTTGGTTAGGAGTAGGACTTTGTGTTCTCTTCACGGGCTCAGTGCTGGGATTTTGTTAGTTTGGTTTGAATCTGTGCAGGTCTTGTGTGTTGTCACAGTCTCTGTGAGTTCATATGTGTATCATGCCTACGGTTCTGGCAGATGCTGTTTCCTTGAAACCATCCTCTGCCTCTGGCCCTTGCCATCTTTCTCCCTCCTCTTCTTCGAAGATCCCTGAACCTTGAGTGGAGGGATTTGATGAAGACATCCCATTTATGACTAAGTGTTCCAAGTCTCTCATTCTCTGCATGTTGTCCAGTTGTGGGTCTCTGTGTTGATTGCCATCTACTGCAAGGAAAAGCTTCTCTGATGAGGGGAGAACCATGGGTGTTGCACTGTGTTGTTAGGAGTCATTTAACTGTCATGTTCTTTTAACAGAACGATGGTAGTAGAATTTCTCTTAGGGTCCATGACCTGTTTTGTCTCAGGTTCTTGGCCACTTGGCCTGGTATGAATTCCATCTCATGGAAGGGACCTTAAATCAACTAAGAAATTGATTATTTACTCCGATAATGTTTGTGCTACTACTGAACCAGTATATCTTGCAGGCAGTTCACTGTTTAGGTTGCAGAGTTTGTAGCCGGGTGATAGTGATGATTGTTTATAGCTCTATCCATTGGCCTGCAAACTTCAGAATTTCATTTTTCTTAACAGCGGGATAATATTCCACTGTGTAAATGTAGCAGATTTTATCTAGTCATCAGCTGTTGGACTTCTAGGCTGTTTCCAATTTCTTGCTATTTTAATAGACCAGCAATGAACATGATGAGCGAGTACATCTGTAGTAGGACATAGAGTGCCATTGGGTATATGCCCAAGAGTGGTGTTGCTGGACTTTGTGGTAGATCAATTTTTTCGGATGAAGGTTGCCAGGCCTGTATCACAAGTGCTTTCCTGCTGAACCATCACCCCAGCTCAGGTTTTCTATTCTATTGTAATATGAACAATATTTTTTAAGAAAAACCATTTGATTTCTGAGACACTTATAACAATAGCTCATCTTTCACTCTGATTTTAGAAATTTAAGTTCTCTTTCTGTATTTCTCTGTCTTCCATCAGTCTCCCACTCTCTTTGATCACACTAACTAAAACTTATCATTTCTGTTGATCTTTCAAAGAAAAGTGCCTGGTTCTCATTTTCTCAAGTGTGTTTCTGTCATGTTTCATGTATTAGGACTGTAATCTTATTTTTTCCAACTCTTAGTTCTGGCTTGAGTTTGCTCTGCTTTTTCTAGTTTCATAGAAGGTAGAAAGTTAGGTTAATTATTTGAGTCCCTCTTTTTCAATTTTTTTTGATATGTTGTGTTTTAGTTTTATTCCATTTCAAAGTATTTTCCAACCTCTTTTTTTTTATCAATTTTGTTAGTTCAATTGATTAATATTTAGGAATATAGTTTAATTTTATGTGTATAAATAATTAAACTTCATGTTTTAGTTCTCACTTTATCCTGTTGCGCAATGAGATGATTTAAATTTTTTTAAATGTATTGAGATCTGTTTGTGGGCCCACATGTTGACTGTGTGGTCACAGTCAACACGGCCGCTTCATTTGTGAAAGAAGTTTATTCAGTTGTTAGTGGGATGTTTGTGTTGTTGCCTGTTTAGTTTTTAACATTGTTCAAGTTGTCTGGCTCCTCCGTGTTTTTTAACTGTGTCTTATAGACAGTGAGCTAGTGAAGACTCCACGCTGTTGCTATACTGTCTATCAGTCCTTCATTGCACACTGTTCCTACTTCATGTACTTTAAGGCTTTTATTCAGTCATTTACCTTTATAATAGATGGATCTTCTTGATAGGCTGATCTTTGGTTATTATTTGAGCTCCTTTATTCTGTTATAATTTTAGTCTTTAAGCCCTTTGTTTAATGTAAGCATTGACAGTCCTACTCTACCTTTAGCATTGCATTAGAAATCTCTGAAGTCTTTTAACTGTCAGCTCACCTATGTCTTTGAAGGAAAAGTATATTTCTCACTAGTAGCATATGTATGCACTATGTTTTAACTCATCCTTCCAATTTCTACCTTACATTGAAGTATTTGGCCCATTTATGCTTGATATAGTTACTCATGAGTTATATCAGACATTATTTAACATTCTACGTAAGTCACACCTTTTTATTACTTTCTCTCCGTTTCTATCTTCTCTTGTACAAAGTTGTCTTCTGATGAAATATTTTAGCTCAGTTTTATTTTGTTGTTTTAAAAAGTTATTTCTTTCATATTTCCCCTGCAATTTGGAATTAAGATCATTACTATTTAAATCTTGGTTCACATTGGTGTCAACTCAATTTCAACAATACATAGAATTCTGGTCTTCAAGAATATTATTCTTTCTGTCCACTTATTGTTGCACAAATTTATCTTTACAGATTGTACCACTAACAGATTTATAATTACTGCTTTCTGAAGTAATTTTAAAATATGGAAGACAAGAGGCTTCAATCATAAGCAAAAATATTTTTATTCTTTCTTTGATATTTACCTATGATACTACTTTTTACCAGTGTACTATGTTTCTTATATAGATCTGAGTTAGTTCAGTGTGGCTCACATTTCCATCGTAAGAAATTGCTTTAACATCTCCTTCTGGGCAGTGGTCTATGGGAAGATTCTCAATACTTGAGGGAAAGTATTTTTTTCCTGTACATAGAATTTTTGTTTGGTGCCATTTGGCTTCGGCACTTGAAATGCATCCTGCACCAGCTTCCACTTCTTTCACTACTCCTTTACAAATGACAGAGCAACATGTTTGTTTCATTTACTTTTACTCATTTAAATTTATGGATTTAATTATGAAAGCCTTCTTAACTGTGCTAAATCCATTTGCTGCCTCCTGCTTTCTATCATTTGCGCTCATCATTAATTAAAAGACTATTTTAACTGTTCTAACAAATTTTCCTTATGTGGCGGTAGTCTCTGGCTGGAACTTGGTTATAAATGCCCGTATCTCTTCTATAGATGGGGTGCCCTCTTCCAGTGTTCTATTCTGCTAATTATAATCCCTGTGATGGTGATTTGTTGTGGTATGGGGGGGTCTTTTTACTTAAATAGTTAATGATTCTTGCTTTGAAAGGCTTGATTTTCCATTTAAAAGTTCTTTTTAACCTATCAGTAAAGCTGGGTCTATGTAGTTGTCTTGCTTCTTCTTATTTTCGGGATAGAAGGGGAAATATTACCAGTTAGCATGTGTCAAGACCTTGTCTTCTCACTTTTTAACTGCCTCTTTCAGCTCCCTTATTGGGTTTCTGTTGCTGTTGAAGCATAGGGAGGATGTTGTATAGCTGAAAAAAGGAGGGGGTTTGTTCAATCTAAAGTATGTTGGTCACTGTCTCTAATTCAAGTGTAAAATAGAGCTCAAAACAAGTTTTTGCATGTATACTTTTCATCTCTTCATCAACAGTTCTGTGATAAACATTTGATTTCCTGAGTTTTGTTTCTGTCTTCTGGTCACACTTACTTTTCATAAAAGATTTATTGATTTTTTTAATGTGTGTGTTTTGCCTCCATATATATGTTGTGTGTACCTGTGGTGGCCACTAGAGGCTGTGACTTGACTTGGAGGTTGTGAGCCATCAGGTTGGTGCTGGGAACAGAACCCAGGGGTCCTGAAGGAACAGCAAATACTATTAGCTACTGAACCATCTCTCCTTCCCTATACTTAACTTTTCAAACAAAATTACAGTCTTAGAAGTAATTTCGTAACCCACCTACATAACTGCATAATTTAGCATTGAAATCTTATGAATAAAAATTTTCAGGAAGAGATAATAAATAGCATAACAGAAAAAGCAGCCCATGAAGTAACATGATGGAGGATATAATATTAGTGCATGGAATTATGGCATTCATTTAGTTATCATGTACATGTTAAAGATGTCTTCAGCAAATAATTACAAATATTGATGATTAATAAATAAATAGCAAATGCATATTGATTAGGTACATGAGGTTAAATTAAGTACACCAATCTTCTAATTGAATGTATTAAGCAACTAAAAAGTAATGTAATGATTATTTTGTTCTAAAACATTCTTTTCATTCACATGAGAAACACTGGCTAGTCTTCAGTTTGGCGGAAAAATATTTTTTAGTGCGTATACTCCTATAAAATAATGAATTGCTTTTTATTACACAAAACAATTATGAAGTATTTATCTTGGTGTTACCTTATTGGATGATGAACTGAGCTTCTGACTTTTTTCCCTCCTCCATATCTATTCTATGGCATAGAATAGAAACTCCTTGGTTACTGTGAATAGTGCCACAATAAGCATGGGTATGGAAGTGTTTCTGTGATATGCTCAGTGGTCCTCTTCATAACAGCAAAATTACAGAATCAGCATCACCTAAGTACCCATCAGCAGATGAATAGATAAAGAAAATATCACACACACACACACATACACACATAGTTACAAACACATTGACACACAGACACACACATAGACAGACATGAACAGAGTCACACACCCAAAGTTACACACACATAGACACTCATATAGACACAAAGACACAGACACATACATGCACACACACAGACAGATACACACAGTCACAATACAGAGTCACACACACATAGATGCCAACATACACAAAGACACAGACTCATAGACACACATACACATGCACACTCACACAGACACACACAGAATCACACACATATAGACACACAGAGTCACACGCAAAGTCACACACATACACATGCACACACAGACACACACAGAGTCTCATACACACATAGACACACAGTCACACACACAGAGTCACACACATACATATGCACACATACAGACACATACAGAGTCACACACACATGCACACAAACAGAGTCACACACACATGCACACACACAGAGTCACACACACATAGACACACAGAGTCACATACACAGACACAGACACACACACACACACACACACACACACATGCACACACACACCAGTCACATAGTTTGCAGGAAATGGAAAGAACAGAAGATCACTGTGTTCTGCAAAATTAGACTCAAATAAAAATACAATATTTCTTGCTCAAAAGCAGAACCTACAGTTGTGTTTATTTTTAAAGCTATAAAAACTATAATGGAGAATATTTGGGAAGAGGAGACCTAAGGGAAAGGGAGGGGGGAGCAGTAGAAGACTGAGTAAATGTAATGGAGACATGAGAGGCGTATATTGAAATGCCGTAATGAAGCCCATTATTTTGTATAGTATGTGTGTCTTTGCCGTTTTTCTATTCCACACCACACTCCCCAGAGCCAGTTCAGCAACAGTTCCCCATCAATATCAAAGAAGTTAGTAAGAAATTTGGTCACAAGAGACTTGTGATGGGCCCTATGGGGTGGAGAATGAAGCTGGCAGCAATTTTCCCACATGTTATCTTAAAAACAACCAGATGAAAAAAAAAATTAGAAGTGGCCAATAATTCAACTCACTAATTGTCATCATTTTAATGTTCTCTCCAGCTTCTTGGGAGAACATTTGAAATTCTCTATCTGGGCATGGTGGCTTCTTAAAGACTTGCATTTGCATATCAAATAATGCTATAAAGCCAACACACTCATAGACTACTAGTCCAGTGAGAAATGAAATAGAATCTTCAGTGGCAGGTCTTGACTTGTGCAAATCATTTGTTTCCTAGAGAAAACACAGGGTTGATTTTCTACTCTGCCATTTCTAAGGGACACTGAGACCACTCAGCACCAACTTCTGTCTTTTTTTGTAAGATATGAAATAAGATTTAAATATTATTAAAATTTGAAGGCATTAAAGCAGAAATGAATAGCCAAAGGAAAGAAGTGACATATGAAAGGCAATTAATATAAATCAATTAATATAAATATTATTAAGTGATATGATTGATGGGAATAACTTAAAATATTATATATTTTTCTCTCAGCAGAAAAAAGTATTGCATTAAAATTTATAATGACTTTTGATAACTGTAAATATATGCCTTGTACATGTGAATGTGAACTCAAGTGAATTCTTTAAAGAGTCTACCATGGGCTTCCTGGACTTGGGAACAGAACTGACTACTGGAGGAGATCATTTGCATTCAAGAGTGAATGCCTTACTAAATGTTAGCACAGTTCTACTTGGAAAATGATACATTTAGTTAACAACTGCCACAAAAAAGTAAAAACCAGACTATCAAATATATAACTTCAAGAATGCAAAATGTGCATTGAAGGTAGGATATGAGTTATGGTAAGCTAATTAACTATTATAAAAGGAGAACAGACAGGCTGTTTTTTCATGTAATTAATAATGACCTCAAGAAACAAGATATAAAATATGTGCTTTATGATGCCATTTTTATCAGGTTGAAAAATCACAAACAATCTTTGAGCTTTAAGGCTGCATAGAGGCCATATTTGGAGAATGGCTAATGACTGGAGATGGAGCATGAAGGACATTAGGTTATTCGGGTAATTTATTTTTATTTCTTGACCTGGGTTTTATTTAACAAAATCCACTGACTTGGTGGTAATTCAAATTGTATACTTGTGCACTAAAATCTATATATTCATGCTGTATCTCAGCTGTGTCTATAAACAGAAAGCTAAGGGTAAAAAGATTTAAAATTTTTCTTTACCTGTGTGCAAACTGCATCATCTATTAACCAGAAAAAGGCAAAAGCAGCCAGTTAATATCTGAGGTCTGAGAGACATTGTTCGTGATTTCTATTTGAGTATTTCAGGGAAAATGATTGTCATAAAACCTTGTAGACTGACTATGAAGTGTTGGAACCAACTACCTGCTTTCTGAGGAACTTCAAAGTCTGCCAGGGACATGTTGATCAACCCATAGACACAATGACAGTTTAAATATTGTATGTCCTAACCAAGGACCCATCCATGAAGTTTTTGCTACCTTATTCATGTGTGGTAGTTAAATGAGATAATGTTTTTTCATATATGAATACTTTATCTGCATTTCTCCCCATCCCACCCCTCTCTCAAACTCTTCCTATACTCTCCTCCACCCACTCCTCAAATTCATGGCCTCTTTTCTTCCATTAAAATTATTATATATAGGTATATCTATATTATATTATACCTATACATATATAGGTATAAATCTATAAATACAACCTCCTGACTCCATTTAGTGTCACTCACATGCATATGATTTAGGGCTGACTTACTCTTAATCCACCAAGAGAGATTCCCCTCCCCAAGCCCCAATATCTCCATGTGCTCCTATTCAACACACTTCTTTTGTAACATCTAATAGACCAAACAGGGCCTAGGATTCCATCAGCCAGCCGAAAGGCAATTACATCGCTGGTCTAGCACAAATCTTAGTACATTAAAAACCCTGGAAACTCAAAACATTGCCTTATGATGGAAACAGCTTGAAAATTGTGCCTTTTGCCTTGTATACAGACTTTTAACATCTATGATTACAGAAGAATTTTCATAGTTTCTTTATTCTATCATCCATTTCAAGTTTTGCACCCTGAATTTTATTTTGAACAATTTACAATGTCTGTTTCTATATATACACATGAAAAATGTGATGGAGAATTGGAGCTCTTTTCTGGGTAATCTCAACCCACCCTCAAATGGCCCGAGTTATAGTGATATTTCAGACAAAGTTCTGTTTCTTTCAGTTTGAATTATAAAGACAATTATTGCACATCTCCATTTTACACACATACACAAACTTCAGCACTTGGAGCGCGGAACAATGAAGAGGACAGTGATTTCAAATGAAAGGAGAAATTATCTATTTTGAAGTAAAAGTTTAAATTGACGATTATTATTTTGGCTTAAAGTTAGAAAACTAAAAAATAGCTTACTAACATTTTGGGGAGCAGATTGATTTTCACAGTTTATAAAGTAGAAAGCATATAGCAGTGAGATTGGGTGAGTGTGGATGATTAACACAAGGAAAATTAGTAGACGAGCCAGCTTTGCTGGGACTGCACAAAAGTAAAAAATGCAATGTGAACCATGAGATTCTTATGGCTGAGCCATGTCACATGCTAATGCTGCTCTGAATGGGATAATAAATGCCTTTCTACTCTAATAACACCTATTCTAATCCTCTCATTCTAAGCCGAACATAAATATAAAGGATATTAAGAATATATTTGAGATGTCAATGAAATAAAATGTTGTCACAAGATAATGGTCTCCTGCTGCTTCAGAAAATGCTAAGCCAAAGGCAAGACTTTCATTTCCAGAGTAGACGATGTTGATCCCACGACAGTGCTGTATGGCAGCGATTGCATTTCCATTACACAAAATGAGCATGTAGATTTAATTAGTTCATCAGATGGATACTGATATAGTGAATTGACAATAGTTTATCATCATTTCAAACTGTTGTCTTTTCATAGGCAGCTTATCAAAAGAAATATAGATATTTCAGAAAACTGTAGTTGATGGTCTTGGGGAACGGTGTTTTCTGAATAGTTGTAGGTTGGTTTTGTCTAAGAGAGCAATAGTTAATATAACAATCAAGGACCCATGTGATTGACACACACAGAATGCTTTATATAATGTTCTTGTTAATATTATAGTTCTGCCTTTCAACTTTCTGACAGGCAAAACATAATAATTAAATATAATTACTTGAGCAAAGTGCACAATGACACAAAGTTGGATTCCTTCTCAGAATGATTTACTAAGACATTTACAAAACTATCTTTGTTCTTTTGAATAACAACTGCTGAATAATGGTTGGTATCATCAGCCAAGAACATTATTTTCCACTTCTAGTACTAGCATAATACAGCAAGGGTCCATTGTGAAAGATGTCTTAGGGATTCTTGTGGAAGCTCAGCAGTCTAATCCAAAGCAAGATTTGCTTCAATGAAACAGAAGTCGCCGCTCTTTTCCTCCCGTGGAAATGACATTAATGCCAAAAATATTGGGCTTTCAGTCAATGTGTTAGAATATTTTCTATTTAGAAATACTCGTTAACACCTAAATGGGTGTTGGGTTTGTTTTAAGAAACTCCTAATATTTTTAAAATGGAACTACTAGAAAAGTTAATTTCTTCTTCTCAAAGGCAGGTTTGATTTCACATACTATGGTGGTTTCAATGGGAGCCTTAGGCTCAGATGTAGGCATACTTGGCCCCCAGTTTGCAGAGCCCCTTTAGGTTAGGGTCAGGAGGTGTGGCCTTTCTGGGTGGGCTTTGAGGTCCAAAGCCTGAAGCCATTCCAACTTGGCTTTCTGTTTCCTGCTTGTGGTTCAAGATGTGAACTCTCTGCCTCCTCTCCACCCTCAAGAACTGTAAGCTCAGATAATTGCTTCCTTCCATAAATTACCTTGGTCACAGTGCTTTATCACAGTGATAGAAAAGTAACCAATCCACATACTTATATCATATTTGTTGGTGACCTTACATAAGTGATTCTCATAATTCCAAAGTCCATCTATTTAAAAAAATGTTTTATCCTGTGTGCATTGCCAACAAACCTGAAAGTTAAACTCTTTACTTAAAAACCCAGAGAACTAGGTAACTGAAAAAGCCTTTTTTTTTCTCTTAAAAATTCAGGTCATCGAGCACATTGTGCATGTAGGGGAAATAAACTGTCAAAAGTGCGCAAGAATGCCATGTGGGAAATGCTTACAGTCCTAAGATACTGCTGGCCACTGGGCTGGCTCTGGCTCAGCTTGAGATCTAGAACCTTCACAATGCCTTTTGATATTAATTTCAAAGAAATTTTATTACCTGTTCTCATTTTCAATGAGCATGGATGTACCTTATCAGCATTCTATGAATGCCACGACAAAATAGAATGTCCTGCCTTGCCAGCAGCAGAAATTCATTTTCTCATGGTTCTGATACACAAGATGCAAAATCAAAGTATTGGGCAGTTTGGCTTCTTTTAAAGCTTTTGTCATTGTTATGCAAGATGTCTGTCTTCTTGTTGTGTCCTCCACCTACTTTTGTTTTTGTCTGTGTACACAAATCCTGGTTATGTGCCCTTGTGTTAAAGCTTCCTTTGGGATAAGAACTCAAGACAAGTTGTATGTAGGCCCGTGCGCATGACCTCATTTTACTGTTACCATCCTTTGAAGGCTCCTTTTCCAAATAGAGTCACATTCCAAGGTGCTATGATTTAGAACTTCAGCATATGAATTTGTGGGCAACAAAATTCATCCTATAATAGATGAAAGCAAGATTTCTGTGGAAATGTAATCTGCCTATAAAAGGTGATGAGAATATAGAAGTTGACCAATATTACCTACAAAATAATAACAAAGCCAGAATTATATATTACCTATTTAAAAAATGGCATCTTTGTTAACAGGACCTTCATTGCTTTTCTTTTTCTAACCAACTATTCACCATAATTCAAACGATAGCTGTGATGTCATCTCCCACTGTTAAACCATGTCTGTGTGTACTAGGTTCCATCTGACCTGAGGAGAAGAAGGGATTCCATGTATGGTATCTCTTTCCTATAAAAAATGAGTTTCTTGAGAAAAGAGACTATGTTTTCATATTGTACATAGCACAGATCTTGGGTACTAAACATGCATTTTGAAAATTAATGGATGATTGCGTAAGTGAACAAAATAACTACAATTTAGATACATTTCATCTGAGCTCAGTTAGGACATAAAACACCATTCTTTAGTGGACACAAAAATGTACTTTAAAATATATTACCATGAAACAGATTTAAGAAAGACTTTGTTACATGGCTACAACCTCAAATCATTTAACAAAAATTAGAAAGGAAATAAAATTATACTCCCTTGGAATCCAGATGGATTTTCTACATATTTCCTCGTTATATCATTAAATATCGTCTGCATCTTGTTACCTGTATGCATATCTCTTTGTATTGCATACCAACTGGGAGCGCTTCCTTGGGGATGGTCATTTCTCCCACTCCCCAAATTCTCTAGTTGCTGTAGTCTTTGTCTATGGTTGAGACCCCATTAGCTATCCTCATTCCAAGTGAGCATGTCCACTGGTGTTGTCCTTGTTCAGGTTGTCTTTAGGCAGCCATAAGACTTCGTGGGTATAGCTTCTCTGACATCTCTAGGAGACACAATCAGACAGCAAACTTTCTGTTCCTCTGGCTCATCTTTCTGCCATGTCTTTGTCAATGATTCTTGAGCCTCAGGTGCAGGGATTATATTGTAGATATATTAGTTAGGACTGGGCACCATACATTCTCTTGTTCTCTGCATTTTGATTGGGTATGGTTTTCTGCAACGATGCTCACCTGAGATATGTACATACAGGTAATATTATGGAGATTGAGCAGGTTGTATTTGTGTATCTAGGAATGTGTGTGTATGTGTGTATGCGTGCACATAACAACAATTAAAGACAAAGGAGGCTATGCATTTGAGAGAGTGCAAGGGGCATACATATGGGGAGTTGGATTGAGGAAAGGGAAGGGGGAAATGGTGTAATTGTATCATAATTAAAAGTATTATAAAACATGTCTTGTCTGGACTTCATATGCAAGAGAGATGCCATTGAACAATTGACACAGACTTTTAACTAGACTGAGTCCTTGGTAGCTTGAGCTGATAGGCTAGGATTTGTATTTGTGTGAGTGACTTTGTATTCCATTGTCTTTGAGTACAAATTGGACCTCAGTCTTTTCAGAGGGCCTCTGCATTTTAAGTTTAACAAGAAAACTTTAGAATATATGAGTAAAACAAGAATATTGTGAGGAAAAATAGACAATGTAGACATGGAAGAGAAAAAAGAGCATGTCACGACCTACTTCTCATAAATGAATACTGTTGGCATCTGTTAAATAAATTCCCGAAAGATATGTGCACTTAAGTGTGTGTGCTTGTTGAATCCACATGGATGTGGTTATCAGGCTATTTCTCTCTCAGGTTTAGCTGAAGTTCCAAAGAACATACAACACTATCGTGTACCAGGGTTTGCACATGCTAACGTATACTATTAGTTTCTCCATGCAAAACATCTCACAGCTCATCTAAAGACGATGTTTAGTTACCAGGAACCAACAAACATGCACAAAGATGCATTGCACATAAAGGTTCTTTTAATTTTGGGGGGGACTTCAAGGGAAAAAATTGCTTTGGAGGTGGATGTTGCAGTGTGGTGTGCCTGCTTCTCAGAGTGGAGTCACCCTCACATCCAGGCAAACAAGACAGGTATTTATTACTCACACCTTCCTGGACTTTGATGTTGGAGTGAGCAGCATCTCATTTGAAAATGCACTTAAATGAAATGTTGTCAGGCTGAAAGAATGCCCAAATGCTTCTCACAGACAAAGTATGGACTCTAGGGATGAGGGACATTCATACTCATATACCTCACATAAGATGTGAAGGTGTTTTGAATTTCAGCTTGCACAGATTCATTCCTCTCCTATTATTTGAAAACACACACACACACACACACACACACACACACACACACACACACACATTTTTTCTTACATTACTATCCTTTGCTCTCTCAAATTGGGAAATTAATACTACTCTGAAATCTGATGGTATTAGTTCATCCATACACAATGATCTATACTTATTTTAGATAATAGTGTATCCATAAGCCATCTACTTTGTTCTGGTATTTTAACATGACTGCCTAAACATAAGCTAAACAAGGAGGATGCCAGTAGACATGCCAAAGTGGACCAGAAAAAGCCCATAAGGCCTCAGTCCTGCAAAAACTACAGGCAGTGAAGGTAAGCTGGGATTGGGAGGAATAGCCTTCTCCAAGAGAGCATATCAGTTGGTTATTCAATAACAAATGGTAAACCCTGATAACATATATATAAGCAACGTTACACAGATTGAGTAGGTCATATTTAGAAATATATATGTATATACATATACATATATGCATGTAACAACCATCAGTGAACGAAGAGGCCATGAATTTGAAAGAGCAAGGAAGGGTATGTGGGAGGGTTTGGAGGGAGGGAAAGGAAGGAGAAATGATATGATCTCAAAACGCCAACCAATGTTGTGTGTGTATTTTAGCTCATGTTTCCTGGGGAACACAAGTGAGGCATTTAGGGAGACAGGCCTGGAAGAAGTTCTGAGTCCAGGAAGTCCAAGTGCATGTGCAGCTTGCTGGCTGGGGTGAGGCTTCTCTGCACAGCGGCTGTGAAATCTGTACGGTAATGTGTACGGGGATTCCTCTTATTCTGAATTTTGACACTAATTTATTTTAGAGCCTTGGTTTTTTTTTTTTTACCACTTGGTGACATATTTTGATTTGCATCCTGTTATTCCTCTCATGGCTGTAATATTTCAAGAGGCTGAATGGCTATTCCTCAGTGGATTTCTGATTCATATTTCTTGTGCTAAGTTTTCTATTCTTTGTTTGACTCTTTTGATCACAAATTTAAGTTAAATTAAAATCCTCACACCATATTCCCTCAAAGTTCATATTTTCTGTGCATTTTACTTAGGATTTATTTTCTTGTTTTTGTTTTTAATTACTTATATTCTCTAAGTGTTCTAAGTGCTTGTATCTTGTTTAAAAATATTTCCTTTCTTCTTACCTAAATATATGGTGACAGGTTTTTAACAGACCACCACAGTTTCGATCTCACACTTAAAGGGTTTAACCTGCCTGAAATATTTTATAATATTAAAATATGTAGTGTGCAGCACTTTGTAGTGATTTGATTTTATTGTTTTCCCATATGCAGTACAATTTACCTTGCATTCCATGTATGTAATTCTTTTGCAAAAGGTTTGTACAGCTACACTTGTCATATACCATACACACCCAGTGTCTTCTGAGTCCTGTGTTCTGCCTGTTTATGTGCTAATACTGCAGTGTTTTTTTTTTTTTTTTCCTGAGACAGGGTTTCTCTGTGTAGTTTTGGTGCCTGTCCTGGATCTCGATTTGTAGACCAGGCTGGGCTCGAACTCCTAGAGATCCACCTGGCTCTGCCTCCTGTCTTTTTGTTTGTTTGTTTGTTTGTTTTACTTCCTCATATTTTCTTTTCTTGTTTTAAATTTTTTATTCATTTTGCATACCAACCACAGTACCCCCCTCCCTGCCTCCTATTCCCTCTCACCTCTCTCCCCAACCCCCATCTACTCTCCAGAAAGGGTAAGGCCTCCCATGGGGAGTTAGTGAAGCCTGGCATATCAAGTTGAGGTAGGACCAAGCCAGCTCATGCACCAGGGGTGCCAGGGGCCCTACAAACAGACCAAGCTACACAACTGTCACCCATATGCAGAGGGTCTAGGTCAGTCCCATGCAGGCTCCCTAGTTGGTCCAGAGTCTGTGAGGTCCCACGAGCTCAGGTCAGCTGTCTCTGTGGGTTTCCCGGTCATGATCTTGACCTCCTTTGTGCATATGATCCCTCCTCCCTCTCTTCAACAGGACTCCCAGAGCTCGGCCCAGTGCTTGGCTGTGGATTTCTGCATCTGCCTCCATCAGTTCCTGGATGGAGGTTCTATGATGACAGTTAGGGTAGTCAGCAATCTGGTTACCTTAGACGGACAGTTCAGCACCCTCTCCACTATTGCTAAGAGTCTTTGCAGCTTCAGCCATTATGGCTCTACCATGAGTCTTTATGTCAGAGCCAATCCTCTTCTTCAGTTCTCATGAGTAACTTGATCTTATATATCTATCATCCTTTACTTCTCTGTAGATTTAAAGATCAAACTTAATAATTTACTTGAATTTTAATTTGAATTATTGGGAAATAATAATTCCATTTCACTTAGATGTTTCATCTATAAATGAGATTATCTACATTGCTCCATATAATTCAAAGTGGTTCCTCAATATTGTGACTATTGATTTATGGTCATTATATTTAACGAAACCTTTGAATGCCCTCATTTGTCTTGAAGTTTTCATGTTCAACCGTCTATCTATGTTGTATATCCTCCCACCTATAGTAATAAGCATATTTTCTTTCTTTAATTTTTCTAGACTAGGGTATCCAGGCAATCTTGTAAACATATGCTGGCTAGTAAATACCTTTGAGTCACCCTGTGAAAGGCAGATTCCTTGCTATTGAAGGTTTTCCTGGGCATGGCTGGTTAGGAGTTTAACATGTGCTTGTCAGGACTTAGCAGGTCTTTTTTATTTGTTTGTTTGTTTTCTAGATAGAGTTTCTCTGCGTAGCTCTGGCTGTCCTGGAACTTGTTCTGTAGACCAGGCTGGCCTCGAACTCACAGAGAACCTCCTGCATCTGCCTCCCAAGTGCTGGGATTAAAGGCTTGTGCCACCACCGGCTGGCGTCTTAGCAGTTCTTATCACTTGTTTAGTACATTTCCCCCCCTCTAACTAGTTGCTGTGATACATCATGTTCATAATATTTAAACATTGAAGTATTTTTACCCAACTATTAAACACAGTATTAGGTAATGATTTATTTTTCCTTAAAATACTGGAATATGTTCTACATTTGCAAGTTTCTGAAATGTATATGAAAGCAGCACTGATGGTCTTTAGGTCTTTTTGTGGAATTTACATTTTGTTGGCATAAAATTCTATCATTGTCAATTTAATGTTTTGTTTAAGAAGTGGCTTTTTTTCTCCTCTCTTATTTTTTTTCTTTTATTTTACAATACTATTCAGTTCTACATAACAGCCACAGATTCCCTTGTTCTCCCCCTTCCTGCTCCCCTCCCCTTCCCCACAGCCCACCCCCCATTCCCACCACCTCCAGATCAAGGCCACCCCCGAGGACTGAGATCGACCTGATAGACTCAGTCCAGGCAGGTCCAGTCCCCTCCTCCCAGACTGAGCCAAGCGTCCCTGCATAAGTCCCAGGTTTCAAACAGCTATCTCATACAGTGAGCCCAGGACCTGGTACCACTGCCTAGATGCCTCCCAAACAGATCAAGCCAATCAACTGTCTCACCTATTCAGAGGGCCTGATCCAGTTGGGGGCCCCTCAGCCTTTGGTTCATAGTTCATGTGTTTCCATTCGTTTGGCTATTTGTCCCTATGCTTTATCCAACCTTGGTTTCAACAATTCTCGCTCATATAAACCCTCCTCTTTCTCACTAATTAGACTCCCAGTGCTCCACCTGGGGGCCTAGCTGTGGTTCTCTGCATCCAGATTGCTCAGTCCTTGGATGGGGTTTCTGGCACAATTATTAGGGTGTTTGGCCATCCCATCACCAGAGTAGGTCAGTCCCGGCTGTCTCTCGGCCATTGCCAGCAGTCTTTTGTGGGGGTATCTTTGTGGATTTCTGTGGGCCTCTTTAGCTCTTTGTTTCTTCCTTTTCTCATGTGGTCTTCATTTACCATGGTCTCCTATTCCTTGTTCTCCTTCTCTGTTCTTGATCCAGGTGGGATCTCCCGCTCTCTTTCCCTCGACCCTCGCCCTTCATTGCTCCCACTCATGTCCAGGCTGTTCATGTAGATCTCATCCATTTCTCCGTCATTGCGTGATCCCCGTGTCTTCCTTGGGGTCCTGTTTTACAGGTAGCCTCACTGGTGATGTGAGTAGCAGTCCAGTCATCCTTGTTCCACATCTAGTATCCTCCTATGACTGAGTACATACCATATTTGTCTTTCTGAGTCTGGGTTACCTCACTGAGGATGATTTTTTCTAGATCCATCCATTTGCCTGCAAACCTCATGATGTCATTGTTTTTCTCTGCTGAGTAGTATTCCATTGTGTATATGTGCCACAATTTATTTATCCATTCTTCAGTTGAAGGGCATCTAGGTTGTTTCCAGGTTTTGGCTATTACAAACAATGCTGATATAAACATAGCTGAGCAAGTGTTCTTGTGGTATGAATGAGCATTTCTTGGGTATATGCCTAAGAGTGGTATAGCTGGATCTTGGGGGAGATTGATTCCCAATTTTCTAAGAAAGTACCATATTGATTTCCAAAGTGGTTGTACAAGCTTGCATTCCCACCAGCAGTGGAGGAGAGTTCCCCGAGTTCCACATCCTCTCCAGCATAAAGTGTCTTCAGTGTTTTTGATCTTAGCCATTCTGACAGGCATAAGGTGGTATCTCAGAGTTGTTTTGATTTGCATTTCCCTGATGATTAGGGATGTTGAGCAATTCCTTAAATGTCTTTCAGCCATTTGAGTTTCCTCTGTTGAGAATTCTCTGTTTAGTTCTATAGCCCATTTCTTAATTGGACTGTTGGTCTTTATGATGTCTAATTTCTTGAGTTCCTTATATATTCTGGATATCAGTCCTCTGTCAGATGTGGGGTTGATGAAGATCTTTTCCCATTCTGTAGGCTGTCGCTTTGCCTTGTTGACTGTATCCTTTGCTCTACAAAAGCTTCTCAGTTTCAAGAGGTCCCATTGATTGATTGTTTCTCTCAGTGCCTGTGCTACTGGTGTTATATTTAGGAAGTGATCTCCTATGCCAATGCGTTCAATGACATAAAATACCTTGGGGTAACACTAACCAAGCAAGTGAAGGACCTATATGACAAGAACTTTAAGTCCCTGAAAAAAGAAATTGAAGAAGATGTCAGAAAATGGAAAGATCTCCCATGCTCATGGATAGGCAGGACCAACATAGTAAAAATGGCAATTTTACCAAAAGCAATCTACAGATTCAATGCAATCCCTATCAAAATACCAACACAATTCTTCACAGACCTGGAAAGAATAATACTCAACTTCATATGGAAAAACAAAAAACCCGGATAGCCAAAAGAATCCTGTACAATAAAACAACATCTGGAGGCATCACAATCCCTGACTTCAAGCTCTACTATAGAGCTACAGTAATAAAAACAGCTTGGTATTGGCATAAAAACTGACATGTGGACCAATGGAATCAAATTGAAGACCCCGACATTAACCCACACACCTATGAACATATAATTTTTGACAAAGAAGCCAAAAGTGTACAATGGAAAAAAGAAAGCATCTTCAACAAATGGTGCTGGCATAACTGGATATCAACATGTAGAAGGCTGCAAATAGATCCATATCTGTCACCATGCATAAAACTTAAGTCCAAGTGGATCATGGTCCTCAACATAAATCCAGCTACTCTGAACCTGCTAGAAGAGAAAGTAAGAAGTGGCTTTTTATATGAACTCATCTTTATTAGTTCTGCCAGTGCTGTCCTATATCATGCATTTTCATTTTTTGTTACACTTTAGCAACTTCTCAATATTTTGTAGTATTTTAATATGCACAAAAAGCAGCTTGTTTGGATATTTTATTTTCTATTTTCACAATCTCCTGTATGTCCTTTTTAGAAAAATAAAATGTGAACCTTTTCTCCTGATTATCTTTAAAAACCATATTATTCGCACTCCTTAATGAATTTGTTTTATTGTGTGTATGTTGTGTGCTTGTGTATACCATGCATGTGTGATGTGCTTGCCCATGTATGTATATGTGGGTGTGTATGTGTATGATGCAGATGTGCTTGCCTGTGAATGTGTGTGTGGAGACCAGAGATCAACTTTGCTCTCCACCTTAATTATTGAGACAAGGTTTCTGGCTGAACCCATGGTTGCCATTTTGACTAGGCTGGCTGGCCAGCAAACCTTGGTTCCTCCTGTTATCTCTGATCTCACTCCAGCAATGGGGTTAAAGACGTGAGCCACCACGCCCAGCTTCTTACGTGGCTACTGAATATGAGGCTCCAGTTCTCACTCTCACAGAGTACACATCTGACCCACGGAGCCATCTCCATACTCCCAACTCGATTATTTTCAACTGCTGTTGTTGATCGTTGTTATTGGGTAGATAATTTTTTTCCCTTTTTTACTCTCCATAACTTAAAAAGAAAAGTTAAAATCCCGACTGTTTTCTCTGTGGCTTCCTTAGTTACAAGAAATTTTAAACATGGCTGTATGGATTGTGAATGGTAATGGAGCATTTTCCTCTTCAGTTAGGAAGCGAGAAAAGACAAAGGCAAGGAGACAAACACAGGTGGGCTTTTGCTGTCAGCCTTGTGGTGAAGCTCGCGTTTCTCAAATGAGATTTCAACGCGCCCTTTTCCTCTCCAGGGCTCCTGAGTACTGTCCTGGATTCAGTTACAACTGAGCTCGCCCCACAAAACCCATTTGGGTCCCCTCTCCCCCTCTGCACTGTGCTCCTCCAGGCCAAGCTGCCTTCATTTTTCACCTTGACAACTACAGTAGCTGGAAGAGTTGTCTCTACTTTGTGTTTTGAGTCTCTTCAGCCTCATGTTTTCTACCACTGGACCAATACTTCCCCTTACTGCACCCAGTGAGGTCTTACTTGGGAGTGTAGCTTTTGTTTGTAGAGGAATCGAGGGGCTGCTGACGGGACTCCAGTTCACTAAGAGGATGCAAAGAATCAGTCTGTTAAAAAGGGTCTGGGATCCTTACCACCTCTCCTCACTAATGACCGCCATAGTGGTTATCTTTAGTGTTCATGAAGACTTCTGGGGATCCAAGTCTCCATCATTCTCTTAACATGCTTGGACTATGCTGTAAGAGGATGATGTCTTTTGTTTCTGTTTTCATCTCTGATTGTGTCTCAGATAGTCTACATTCGATTTGATTAACAGGAAAGGATGAAATGGAATACTAAGTTAAATGACTCTTTTAAGGATAAAAGTAATTATAATTTGAAGAAATGTGCTACTTTCAGAGTAGGGAACCTATCATGGTAAAGCAAATGTGTTTGAAACAGTGAATCTTGTTATTTTTTACAAAAGTGAGGAATACTCACCCAGGGTTTTTGATTGAGTGGAATGGATGACACCAAAGCAACTCAATTAGGTTAATTTGTCAGGAAAAATAAAACAGTCAATTTGGTAGCTAAATATAGACCTCAGCTCTGACATCAAAATCAATATTAAACAAAGTGGAATTTTTTTTCATTCATTCTCCTCCAAACAAAGAAGAGTATGCCTTTAGATATAATTTTCATCTGGGCTGGTTGTTTAGATTTAATTCATCAGCCAAAAATATCTGAGGGAACATGGTACGGGCTGTATGGGCTGTCTGAAGACTTCAGTTCTTTGTTATAGTTCAGTCAGTCCTCGGAGCTTGTTTCTTATGTGGAAGGGGGAATAGCAGCGTCTGCCTTGTGGGCTCAGTCCAAGGAGTAAACAGTGCCCATGTGACTATTTACACACTCAACGCCATCTCCAGAGCGGGGAGAAATAATTTCAAGAGACATTTTAGTAATTGCAGTATCTTATTTTTTCTTTAACGACATAATAGAAGGTTGGGTTTCTGAAGCATAGTTTCTAATTCAAACACATTTTTCTTTGAGTTGAAGAACTTATTTTCTTGCATTCTTTGACCTGCTAGCCAGGTCATTCTAACAATCAATGGCACAAAATGACTTATAATAAAAGCTATGAAAATAACCTATCTCCTTGCTCTAAGTAGTGCAATAGCTTGCAGCAGACTTCCTCCTGGGCAGGTTCTGGACTTCTGAAAGGTCTGGATGCTCTTACATTTCATGAGTGTCTCACAGAAACCGGAGTAGGTGCTTCCAGACTATATATGGCTGTGAAGACAGGGGCCTTTGGTGCTTCTGCCCAGTTCCTTGTTTAATCAAGTGGTGGGGCCCCGCATAAACATGTCCCCCAGCATTCCACAGGACAGCAGATGTGAACACAGTTCCCAGTTCTCAGCTACATCTTTGCTTCTCACTATAGCTCCAGCCACAGAAGCAGGATAATGAACAGAAGAGGATTAATGATGGCATTGAATCTGCCATTTATCTGGCCTTACACAAGTCTTTGCCTAGACTTTAGGATCACTCATGAGCATTGTGATATACCATTGGCAGCCTTTCTGTGGCTTTTCCCTACAAATGGGCATTTTTATAGACACAAAATACTTTTTATTAGAAATATTAACACATATTGTACAGATCAATGGTTTTGCTGATGCATCCATGAGCTTATCATGCTTTGATTCTGTTCCCTATGTTCATCACACCAGTCTCCTGTCTTACTCCTGCCTCTTTCTAGTCCCCAGCACTCCTTCTTTTTAGAGTTCATTTAAAAAATTTATCATTTTGTTTCAGTGTATAAGATAAAACACATGATACTTCGGTCTTTACATTTCTTAGGTAAATCAGATGTCCTCTGGTTCCACTCATTTTTTGTCCAAATCACAGGAATTTTTTCCTCTTTGTGATTTAATAATATACCACTGCGTATCTGTGCATATACAAATTTTCTTCTTTATCGAGACAGGGTCTCACCATGTAGCCCTGCCTGGAACTCGCTCTGTGTTCACATAGTTACTGCTTCTGTTAGTCACCATTCCTTTGCAGAATCCAGAGTTACTGGATGCTATCTTCCTTTTGCCTGAAGGACTTTTGTAAACATATTTTTATGGCACAAAACATATGAGCCCACTGGAGATGGATTCTTTAAGTCCATCTGAAAATTGCTTATTGTACCTTAGTATCTGAGGGAGACTATTTTATGGGGAATGAATTCTGTGTTGAGAGTGTTGTTTCTTTAAACATAGTTTGACCATTTCTTTCTTGTGTTATTTTCTATCTTGTACCAGCTATACACATAAAAATCTGCTATTCCCTTTATCTTTGTTTTTGTGCACACATATATTTTCCCTCTGGTCACTTTTAATATCTTTCTCTTTGTTCTTGATGTTTGATTTAATAATTTAAATGTATATGATTTCTAGCTTTGTAGGTTTCAGAAGGTTTGAAAAAAGCTAATTTGGAAGACTTACACCTGTAATACCTGTATGGGTGGGGCTGAGGCAGGGGGATCATGACCTCAAGGTAAGTCTGGGCAACATGCCTGAGATAAATATATTTTCCTTTAAAATAGTGTTTTTCAGATAAGCATAAATATGAACCCATTATTTCATTCAATGTGTAAGTGTGCATTCATAATTCAAACTAGAATTCCAAGAGATGGATTTGTAAGTAGTATGCCTTAGGAATCCACCCTCTCCTCTCCTGTGCACAGCCAATAAATCAAGCCCTAGTTACTATAAAAAAAGTTACTCCTCTGGAGAGCCTTGGTGCATTGTATTTCCCATTCTCATTTCTGTGCTTTTGGTTTTGATTTTTTCATAATTTTAAAAGCATAGGTTTATTGTTCTATGATCTTTAAAATTTAGAAATGAATTTACCTTAGTGGAAAAGGGAGAAAACAATGTCTGTCTGTCTATCTACTTATCTATCTATCTATCTATCTATCTATCTATCTATCTATCTATCTATCTATCTATCTATCTATCATCTACCTATCTATCATCTATCTCTTTTATCTCTATCTATCTACCTATCATCTATCTCTCCTCAATGTATCTGTCTATCTATCTATCTATCTATCTATCTATCTATCTATCTATCTATCTATCATTTGAATGAAAGTCACCATTCATTCAAGTTACTTATTGAATCATACTTACTTAAAGAGAGAATGTTTGATTATAGGAGACAACAAAACCAAACATTGAAAAAAACAAAATTTTTTTCTCCTGTCTTTTTCTCAACATGCAAATTGTTTGTTTATAGTTGATTTGTCATGTGGAATAGCCTATGGGGCCAAATTATGTCACTGAAGAAGCTTTCTTTGTGAATTATGACCTTGACATTCTGTGTCTTTTTTTCCTTCTAATTTTGTTCAAAGATCTTTTTGGGAGGTTGTTTGTTCCCATTTCTCTGTGTTGATATAGACTGTTGCTGTCTCTGCTCTACACTGTCATGGGATATGAGGAGTCTGTTAATGTAGCGACTGGCTTTTCTTTGGTGACATCCAATCTCTCCACACATCTCTTTTTTTGTCTGTTCCAACAGTAGCACTCACATGGTGAATACATGAATATATTTCATGTGTTTTACATCTCTGAGACTTATCTTTTTAAAATCTCCTGTTTTTAGTTGCCTGGATGAGGCACATAGTTTCCCAGTTCATTACATGTCTTTAGAATGAATGTCACAAGAGCAGGATCTCTCTTGCAGGAGCATTGCCCTGTCTCATTACTACAGCAGAAGGGAGCCAATGTAGATTAGGTAGTAAATAACCGAGGGACGAATTAATACACTGCTATTTTTTTCTAACAAATTAGGAGTTCTTAGTACCATGTTGCATGCAAGTGCTGGGACTACTTCAGTCAATTCTGGTATCACTCATAATTTAGTAAATGTTCAAACTGGTTATTTTCATCCACAATGCTGCTAGACTTGGTGGTACTCAAGAAGCTGAGGCAGGAGATTCTTCTGTTCAAGACCTGTGTGAGCTACAGGGAGAGTTCAAGGGGAGCCTGGGCCACTTGGGAAAATTTGACTTCAAAATAAAAAGGAAAGACATGCTGTGAATGTAGTTCAGTGGTAGAACATGAACTTACCTAGCATGCAAAAATTCTCTGGTTCAAGCCCCACTATGAAGAAGAGTAATACAGATATGGTGGCCTTGTAGACACACCTGTGCATACATTTTATTAAGTCATGTGAATAATGATGATGTTTCAGTCAACAATGATCCTTGTCTACAATGGTGATCTCACAGGACTATGATGCAGCTAAAACATTCCCATTTCCTGTGACATTGTATTAACCAGTCTTGTCATGTGTTTACTGCTGGCTTATGGCAATGTTGGTGTAAACAATGCCACACTGTCAGTCACATATCACTAGTTAATGATAACACATAACTATGTTACTGGCTTACAGATTTACTATACTATCATATATAACTATTAGTGTAAACTTTCATATAGAAGAAAGTTTATTACAAGTAGCATACTATGTGATTCTATCATCAGCCTCATATAGTTTTACCATATCAGAATTGGGCCATTTTCTCTTGTACTTGATTTCATCTCATACTGTTTTCTTCATCATGGCCCTAGAAACAAAGAATGGGATATATATAAAATTTGTAATATATATATATATTTGTCAAACATAATAAACATGTTTTATTCTATATTATATATGTCATGCCTTTGTCTACCAGCATTTATGTCATATAGACTAGATGTGCAGCAAGTTGGTGTAGTTGCATCTAAGTTAATGTAGGTATTGTCCATGATAGTTGTATGATGTAATGGCACATTTTTCAGAATGCACCTCTGTCATTAAGAGATGTGTCCCTTTACAGTTTTACTAGTGATGAGTCCCAAATAATAATCTGGAGTCATATGTGCATAATTTTTTGAATTATCAAGTTGTTAAAGCACACATTTAATATCTTTATTTATATATGACAATGAGATGGCATGGTCATCTAAATAGAAAATGAAAATCTTCATTAAATAAATTGGACACTGAAGATAAAAATAAAGTAGTATTTTGTTGCATTCAGACTGTCATTCTGAGTCTTGATCTAGTTAAAAGGTTAAAGTATTTAACTTAAGGCCAGTAAAGTGGCTGAATGGTGGCTACCCTTCCATGGATCCTGCCTTGTCATAGGATGCTAGCCATCAGTCACAGATGACAGTGATGGAGTGGCTTCAGGAGTTTGGTGTGACATTTATGTCAGGTAAAGGTCTCAGTGACAAATAGAACGTTGGACATGACCATAGCTCTAAGAAACTTCCAGTTTGATGTCTCACTGATAGCATGTTGCCGAGACAGCTTTCCAAGAAGACTGATCCCCTTGACCCAATTCTTCCTGTCGTCATTTATCAGCATATTCGTTTGACAGTGTGCTAATGCAGTAGCAACACGTGAAGACAGTTTCCTCCTCTCTCTCCACAGTGTTGAGCTTCCAATGGTGCTTCCTCGGTGTGGTTTCTGATTGCTTCTATTATTTTAGGAAGACACTGTCAATTCATAAGGATGTACTAACTCCAGGAAACCAGTTGTAGGCTCTTGTGGGCTTCCCCTGGGAATTTAGCAGTGGAAACATTCATATGCTTCTCTTCTGAGTTGCTGTATTCAGGTCCTTTGAAATGCATGCAACTTAGTGGTTAGAAGCATAGAATTTTGCAATTGCTTCATGAAAAATGGTATATATAATACATAAATATGATCGAGGTTGATGGTAGATATAGAACAAATGGATAGGTAAATGATAGACAGACAGACAGACAGATGGATAGATAGATAGATAGATAGATAGATAGATAGATAGATGATACATAACAGGTAAAAGATTCTTTGTGTATATAGTTCTTTCCAAGTGCTATATTAATATTATCCCTACTCTCTTTTGTTAAAAATGGTCAGTTGTTCCTGTATGTTTTAAAATACAGAATAATTTTTCTGCTTAGTATGTGTCAAATTTTTCTTATTACAAAAAGATGATGCTTTTAAAATATGAGAGTTGTCTGAATAAATTTGAACTCAAAGGGCACACCATATGTAGCAAGGCAGAGATCCCAGGTTTCCATTTATATTTATGGCAGTCTTCCAGTTGCAAACACTTAGCAATTAATGGTATTCTTTCAAACTTTCAGCATCCATAGGTCTAGATTCAAGGCTTAATTTGTCTCCAAGAATGACTTGTCTAGACTTGAAGAGAGATGTTGTTGCTTTCCTTTTCTCAGCAACTTCACTGTTTACACAAAGCCAACATGGTCTCAAATTGCTGACTAGAACAATGCACAGTGAGATGTTGTTTCGTAGAAATATTACAAGGTACTTAGTTTCCATTCATTTGATGAATAATTTGTTCATTTTGACTCACTGATAGCAATTTATTAATCATATACAATTTCTTCAGCCAATAGGGATTAATAGGGAAGGCAAGCTCTTTTCTCTTAAGGCCCTTCTAATGGAGAAGACAAATAACTAGAATATTAAGATCAGGGTACCAGGCTTTTTCTTTTGGGCCAGAACCAGCTCCCAAATCATGACATGGAGACTATTATTAGTTATGAATGCTTGGCTTAGCTTAGGCTTGTTTCTGGCTAGCTCTTTTAACTTAATAACCTGTTTCTCTTTATCTACATTCTGACTCGGGCTTTTTACCTTTCTTTCATTCTATATGTCCTAGTTACCTGCTTCCTCTGTGTCTGGCTGGCTGGTGGATGCCTGGTTTCTGGCCCTGAGCATGTCCCTCTTTTTCTCCCTCATTCTCTTCTCCTTTTTCTTCTCTCATTCTTCTCTCCTGAGCCTAGATTTTTCCTATTTATTCTCTCTGCCTGCCAGCCTTGCCTGTCCTTTCTCTGACTAGCTGTTAACCATTTAGCTCTTTATTAGACCAATCAGGTGCTTTAGGCAGGCAAGGTGGAACAAATGCCACACACCTTTACATAATTCAACAAATGCTGCATAAACAACTTAACACACCTTTACACAGTTAAAGTAATATTCCACAGCATAAACAAATGTAACCTATCTTTGCCCAATTAAAATAATATTCCACAACAGGTTAGTGTGTGCAAATTGCCACAAAAAATGTTCAAGTAATGGCATGGAGAATTTGAGCGTGGCTCCTTTATAAAATGTCGATAGGACAGGCTTCCCTGAGCAGGTGACAATGGAGCTAAGGTCTACATGTTACAAACGAGACAACCCGGAAACCCTGGAGTATCAGGATTTCAGAGAGCAATCACGAAGGCCCCAAGGTGGGAATCGCTCAGTGTAGCTTACTAGGGGGCAGCGGAAAGGCTGGTGTGACTGAAGAACACATGTGACCAGGCAGGAATGCTAGTGTGGTATTGGTAAGACACACTAGTGGACTTGGACTAGGGAAGGAGTAATGGAGTTAAAGAGTGGTTTGAAAGAATGTAGGACTAACAAAACTTATGAATGTAATAACTTGAGCCATGGAAAAGGTTGGCAAAAAGCACAGGAATAACTTCCATATGTTTGAACTCTGCAGCAGAGAGAATATTATAAAAATATAATGAAGAATGGCTTACACAGGCAGGGGAAAGGCAAGACTGAATGAATGCAATTAGTAGATTTAATGGTTGGATCATGTAAAGCTTAATCATAGCTAGTAAATACCCAAATGATATACACAGTATGATGTGTGTGTGTGTGTGTGTGTGTGTGTGTGTGTGTGTGTGTGTGTGTATGAAGTAGCATGATTTCCTGAAAGATAATTTTTAAAAAATGCTCCACCAACTGATTCAGGAAATGTGACAAATGTCTTGCAATGTTTTGTATTAAGTAAATATTTGGCATTCTGCTGTAAGCATTTTTGTACCCATCACCCCCTTTTCCTGATAGTATCAAACATAGAAAAAGAAGACCATTCTCTTATATAAACACACAGCAATGATCAAAACCAGGAAATAGAAACTAATCCAATGCTATCATGAAATCGGTCATGACCTGTTATTTCCACCCCTCTTACGGTCTCCTGTAGTTCTTGTTCCTCCAGGGCCAGCCTCTGGTGCAAGACTGCACATTGTGTTCAGTTGCTGCTTTTCCGTTCTCTCTTTATTTGAAGCATTCTCCAAACTTCTTTGTGTTTCTTGATCTTAAATTTCTAGGGACCACAGGAGATTGCCTTTTGGACTGAAGCTTACCTGACTATTTTTCATGGCTGGTTTCAGGTTATCCATCTTCAGCATGAATAGTAGAGAAATAACATGTCCTTGTGGGTGCATTGTATCTAGGGTATAATAGCTGGTTCTTTTATTGGTTACTTTCAATTTTGTTACTTGGTTAAGGGGTGTCCAATAGATTCTTGCACTGAAAAGCTACTTTCCATTCCTTTTCTAATTAACAAATTTGTAGGGAAACATTTTGTTATTATTAAATATCCTGTTCATTATTATGTTTTTACCCACTAGATTTTAATAGTCATGTTTTTTGGCTAACATTTGTTGGATTGCTATAAAGTTGAAAAAATATGACTTTTTTCTTCCATAATTGTAATTTTAACTGTAGTTATGAGTTAGCATTTTCCTGGAATAGCTTTTCAATTTTTAATTAATGACCTTTGCAATCAACTATTTCTATTTTTGAATTTCAATGGGGAGTATAAATGCTTTGGTAAAGTTTTGAATTCACTAGTGTAAAGTAAAAAGGTCAGGCTTACTCATATGATTAAAAAAATGAACCTTTGATTTTGTATTTTCAAGATCAGTCTTTGTGTTCTGTGTCTTTGAAGCTTTGTGAGCCTTTTGACACTGAGAGACACCAACCTGCTGGTACATCAAAGAATAAAACCTTCAATAAAAAGAAGAGTTGGTCCACATGGTCTAGAGATATTTCTATCATGCCTACCTATCATCAGGGGTCAGGGATGGCTGCCAGGATGGATGAAAATAGCAGAAATTTGGTGTTTCTAATGCAGTAGCATAAAATGTAACCTTTGATATATATGTTTGTGCAGGAAGGATATAAACAAAATGAATGTGGAAAAGGCTGGTAAATATATTTAGGAATACCCTTGTCTCCTCAAAGATGCCCAAGATCACACATCCTAAGGGGCTAATTTTTGTTACCACGGAAGCATTCATTTTAATTTCATGTGCTCTAGTAGATTGAAAGTAACAACCCAAAAAAGGAATTTAGTAGAATATAGGTATATTGTTTTACCTTAGATGTCATTTTAAACAAGTTCATTTAGCCAATATTTATTTGGAGTATTTTCTACACCGGAGCCTCTAACCAAGCTTATGACAGACTCATGTTTAACTCTCCAATATCCCATCTCCTGTGACTGCTCCAAACACACAAGGGGATATAAAAATCTTCTTTAAATAGAACATCCACAGAACTAGAAGAAAAAAAGGAAAACTAATCATTAAAAAAAGTAAAAAAGGAGCTGAAGATAGTGGGCATGAACTCACGAATTCATGTGCTAGGCATGGGCTTGGGAATGGTGTGCCCCACAGAGAGAGGAAGGTGGTAGTCAGGCTCATTGCTGAGTTCAGTTGGCTCCATCTCTCCTGGGAAGGGTATTGAATATATGTCCTGCTGCCTTTCTTGGGCCTTACATAGGCTATGACCCTGGAAATTAAGAGATACAACTCCTGAAGAGGGGACTGAGCTTAGTCTCTAGATGGCTCAGTGACCTGCATCATCTTTCTGTTGCTCAAAGTCAGGAGCTCTATAAAGCCCATGCATCACCTTTGTTTTAGTTTTAGTTTTTTTTCCCCCCAAAACAATGAGCCACCTTGTAGGGGGAAATGATAAAATTATAAAACTAAGACATGGGGAAAGAGATGAAGAGGAAAATAGCAAGTGAAAGGTGGAGGAAATGAGAGAGAAGACAAAATGTTTAAAAATAACCTGTAGCCTTGCAGAAGAAGGAACAGAAAGAACAGAAGAGCTGGCGGTTAGGGAAGTTCGTTGAACAAAGACATCTTCTGGATGTGACTTGGCCATTGCACACACGTAAACTTATAGCAGTGGGGTTAGCAGTACACATCTACATTAGTTTAGGCCTATCAACATTTCACCAAGGAAGCGGGAAGAGTTAATTAGGCCCCGTGATTCTCAGAGGGACTATTAACAGTTGATTGTAGCTGGAGAAAAGGGGGTCATTTCTTATCTGTGATGTATCCACTGATAAGCTGTTCATCCTAAATACTGAACTCCCATCTGTGCTCATGAAAGCAACCTTGACTACACTCAGTGTGTTACACACACAACAGACAGGAATACAGGGCAGAGATGGGTTGGAGAGAAGAGGAGATTCAGTGTGAGGAGTAGGCAGGAGAGAGCATAATTGAGGTGAAAATGACTAAAAATCACTACACACACACACACACACACACACACACACACACACAAAAAAAAAAAAAAACTGTCAAAGAGAAAAACAACAACAACAAAGCCTGCAAAAGATGAACTTTATAAAAACTGATTCAAATGCCCAGCAATTTTGGAACAGTGACAAGCATTTTGAATCTCTCCGCTGATCATCAACCTGCGGTGTAGATGTTACGGACATTTAATACATGGAGAAATCAGTTAAGGGAGAATGAGAGGCTAGGGAGTGCGGGTCACAGATGCCTTGCAACCCGACACCCCTAACATCTCCATCTCCATTAAGTGCTGTTAGTACTTAAAAGCAAAACCAGAACCTGTAGCCCAAATTCTCACCATTGCATAACAAAAGTGAATAAAGCAAACCAATCGAGATTTGAAACGTGCTTTCATTCAAGTTGAAATAACAGAAAATCATTTTTAAAGGTTTGTAATAAACATGTCTAAGACACGGACGATGTAGTTGATGGGAAAACGCCTGATTTATAAGATTAAACATTGAGAGGAGACAAAATTTCTAATCCTTAAACATAATAAAACATTATGTATTTACTCATATAGATATATAAGTATTTTGTTACCTTATAATTTTATTAGAATTCTAATACATATCTTTTATAATTATCCAATTTTCAGTTACATTTTATTGGAGTCATTTTTCTAACATTGGCAGTTTAGAGTCGTTTTTCTAATATGTACCGTTATTTCCGCGAGGCATTCTTACTACTTTAACCCAAATTACCTACAATCTCTCCTAAATGACTTCTACCGTGATGCCTTTGTGATCTTCCCATGCCTTTGTGCTGTGTGTAGGAGTAGCTGCTCTGATGCCCTGCCGAGCATTTAATTGTGTATCTGTGCCGAGTGTTGATTTCTGTACCATTTCAAGGGATTCGGGTCCCAGAATTTTTTTGGTGACCATAAATATCCCACCGTTTAAATCAATATATTTTTATGTTCTTTAACCTGTTTAAATCTCTGCAGGTGGAGTTCTGAGTTGTGCGGTAAATGCTTGCCTAGCACTTTGATAAGACAGACATGGTGGTGTCTAGAGACACAGTTTCCACTCTGTCTTCTCATCAGGAATTTATGGGAGTTCCCGTTGGCAGCACTTGTTATTAGTGCCTCGGTTGTCTGTTTATTGCTCGTAGTTGTTCTCATGGGCCTGCTGTGGCTTCAACCTGCCTTTGCTGAATGATTCATTATGTACAGTGAATTTTGGGTCCCAGTTAGGCATCCGTACCCCACCCTTTATCCTGTATCATCTTTCGTAAAACCATTTGTCCACTTTCATTGTTACCAGTTAATGAAATTTACCAGTGTTTTTCCATAGTGTAGATGTTTTGTCACACAGTTATTTAGCAAAGATTTTGTCCTTGTCTGTTGCTTATTTTTAATTCTTGGTGTTCTACATAAGAGGGAAATACTTAAAAATTGTGATGAAATCTTTAAGTTTTAGTTGGTCATAGTTTTGGAACAGAAACCAAGAAGTCTCATCTAATTTATAAAAGCTTTCTCATTTATCTTTTTTTATTGTAACAGTTTCTTATTTGTTACTTATATTAAGTTTATGGTCTACTTTGATTCCACTTTTGTATCATGGACGATACAAGTAAATATTACTTTTATCACACGTGGGAGTCCAACTTACCCAGCACCCTTTGCTTCCCAGATCGCTTTCCCTATTGCAATTGCAGTTTCTCCTTCATAAAAAAAACAGTCGGCTGTGAGTATAGGAATATACTTCTTAAATATTTTTATTGCAAAAATACATTTATCAATTTTAATATCAAAGCCATACCTTCTCATTCATGTGCAGCTCTTTAGGTCTTGAAACCAGGTGGCATTCTCATTTTTCAGTACCATTTTCATTATTTCAGGGTTTTAAAATTTGCCATTTCATGTAAGTTCTGAAGTCTGTCTATGGCTGCTTAAAATCTTTCAAGAATTTTCAGTGAGATTATATTCTACTTCTAGGTCAATTGTAAAATGGAGTCACTTCAGTGTCTGCTACCCTAGCTTGCAAACACTGTGTATTTCCCTCCCTCCCTCCCTCCCTCCCTCCCTCCCTCCCTCCCTCCCTCCCTCCCTCCCTCCCTCTCCCCCAATCCAGTGGAAAACAGTTCATTTTACTTTATCGAAAGTAGCTTTTTCATACAATATATTCTGACTATGGCTTCCCCACCCCAGCTTCTCCCAGCTCCTCCCCACTACTCCCAACTAACCTGTATCTTTCCTTTTTCTTTCTCATTAGAGTACAAATAGGCATTTACAAAACAATAAAACAAGATTAAAAACAAACAAACAGGCCAGAATAGGACCAAACAAAGAACAAACAAACAGAAGAAAAGGAGCCGAAGAGAAAGCCCAAGAACCGCTATAGACATGGAGACACACACGCTCTCACACAAAGAAACCCCGGAAAAACAGAAAACTGGAAATCATAATACACAAAGAACCTGTAAGAAAAAAAAAAAAAAAAAAAAAAAGGAGTCTTGACAAAGCACCAGGAGGAAAAGAACCTCCAAAAATGGGATTGAGCTTGTTTTGGTTTGGCAACTACTGCTGGGCATGGAGGCCCCCTGTTAGGGCAGTTTGCTTCCCAGTGAGAGGAAAACTGATTGCTCATTTGGGTGTGGTTATCAATTGGAGAGAGCTTCCAGTTAGGAATGTGGACTTGTGGCCACTTCTACCTTAGTGCTGGGACCCCAGCAGGCTGTGCTGACTCTGTGCATGCTGCCAGTCTCTGAGTTCACATGTGCATCCCTTCTGCTGTGTTTGGAAGGTCTTTTTGTCTGGGTGTCCTCCATCCCCTCTGGCTCTTCTAATCTCACTGCCTCCCCCTCTGCTGAGTTCCCTGAGTCCCGAAGGAAGGGATTTCACGGAGACATTCTCATTTAGGACTGAGTCTTCCAAGGTCTCTCACTCCCTGCACATTTTTCAGCTGTGGGTCTCTGTGTTTGTTTCCACCTAGTGCAGGAGGAAGCTTCTCTGGTGATGGCCGAGAAAGATAAATGTAGCTAGAGTTTTCCTGCCTTGCCCACAGTCAGGACAAATTTTTGTCATCCACCAGTCACACAGCCTCTCAGACCCAACCAAGTAAACACAGAGACTTATATTGCTTACAAACTGTATGGCCGTGGCAGGCTTCTTGCTAACTGTTCTTATAGCTTAAATTAATCCATTTCTATAAATCTATACCTTGCCATGTGGCTTGTGGCTTACCGGAGTCTTCACATAGTGCTTGTCATGGTGGCAGCTGGCAGTGACTCTCACTCAACCTTCCACTTCCCAGAATTCTTCTCCTCCTTGTCCCGCCTATACTTCCTCCTGCCTGGCCACTGGCCAATCAGTGTTTTATTTATTGACCAATCAGAGCAACAGATTTGACATACAGACCATCCCACAGCAGATAAATGTACGAGTATGAGAACGTCACTAGCAGTCACTTGATTGCTATGTTCCTTTGCCAGAACAGTACTATTTGGTTTCATCTACGTAAATTTGGGTGTTGTTTTAACCGGTGTTCTAAAATTTGTAGTACATGGATCCTACACATATTTTTTCAAATTTATATCCAGCTATTTCATTTTTGATGCCATTACAGATTTTTTTTTTACTGTAAGTTCTAATTAGTCTTCTATATGTAAAAATCAGTGTTTTTATGTCTATTAATCTCGTCATATAACTTTATTAAACTCAGTTATAAATTTAATGACTCGTTTCTTATTTCTTTAAAAACATTAAAATTTCTAGTTACCACCCTATACTAGGTAACTAGAATAAAACACTTTGACCAAAGGTACCTTACAGTAGGAAAGAAATTATTTGTCTTATACTTCCAAGTCACAGTCTGTCTTTGAGGACAGGAAATCAAGCTAGAGTATGAAGCAGAAACCATAGAGATGGAGTGCTTGCTGGCTGGCCTGCGGGACTATGCTTATCGAGTGTTCCTATTTTGCTCAGGTCCTGTGGGATGATGATGCCCATGGTGGCCTGGGCCTTCTTACATCAATTAACAATCAAGATGATCTCTGTAGGCATGCCCATAGGCCAATCTGACCTGGGCAATTCCTCAGCTGAAATTCCTTTCTCAGGTGGCTCTAGACTGTGTCAAGTTGACAGTTAAAGCTAGTTTGGACAGCAGCTCACTGTTGAAGAGAAGCCATATGAGAAAATGTCTTACTTTGCTTCTGACTTGGGCAATACAGCATTCAGCTGTCATCATCAGGTGGAAAAGGGCACAGGCTGTCACATTCTTTATCAGATTGGAGGAGTTCCTTTGTATTCTTAAGGTTTTCAAGGAGTGAATAACATTATATTGAATTTGGCTACAAGGTTTTATGTTATTTGTGGAGGTAAACTTTTGAAGATTTTCCATTTCGAGTCTAATGATTATAGGTAATTACACTGTTTGGTTTTTCAATGGTAAAACAGTCTTTCATTCCTGAGGTAACTCCTCTGTGTGTATCTCTTGTTACCTCTTTTTAGGTATCACTTGAGTTTTTGTTCCCATTCTGTTTGATTACTTAAGTGTCTATACCTGTGTTCATTGGAAATATTATCACTAGTATTTGTTGGTAGCATCTTTTTATGGTTTTAGGGTCAGGATAGCACTGGCCTTAAGAAATGTCGTGGGAATTGTGGTTTTAATTGAATTGGGGCTTTAATGTCCCCTGAGTTGACATTGTTTTTTCCTGAAAGCTTCATGATGGTCAATGGACACAGCATAGTGTTCTTTCTCATGGAAGCATTTTAACTCTGAGCTCAGCTTCTTAATGTACTGCATAGTCATGTTACATTCACTTCTTCTAGAACAAATATCTTCTCTAGTTCATGCCTTGGAGGACATTTGCCCCCTGGGTCCCTCTTGTTGAAATGATGAGAATTAATGTGTTTGTAGTATTATATTTTTTAACTGTCTGAGTTTTTAAAATGAGATTTCTACTCCTACTCTAATTTTGACCATTTTTTTGTAGTCTCCCTTTATAAAATTCATATTTACAGGGAGCAGAGATTGACTTGCTTGCTTTCCACATTCAGTTTCATTTGTTAATCTTACTGTATTTGCAATGCTTCCCTTTATTTCTGAGGGTATAATTTTTTCCTTTATTATTTAAAGATCATGGCTTTAAGAGTTTGTAACATTTCCTAACATGATGAGCATCCTGTGTCTTCTGGTATGCATTTCCTTCTAAGGACTGTTTCAGCTGCATTCAGCATGTTGTAGTTTTCAGCTTCTTTCTGTTTAAAACACTTCTGTTTATTTATTTACTTGTTTATTTATTTATTTTACATACCAACCACTGTTTCCCCTACCTCCTCTCCTCCCATTTCCTTCCTCCACCTTCTTTCTATCCCTCCTCCTGCCCCCTCCCCCCATCCACTCCTCAGAAAGGGTAAGACCTCCCACGGGAGGTCAACAAAGCATGGCATATCAAGTTGAGGCAGGACCAAGCTCCTCCTCCCTGCATCAAGGCTGAGTGATGCATCCCACCATAGGGAATAGGTTCCAAAAAACCAGTTCTGTACCAGGGACAGATGTTGGTCCCACTGACAGGGCCCCACAACAGACCAAGCTACACAACTGTCACCCACATGCAGAGGGCCTAGATCAGTCCCATGCAGGTTCCCTAGCTGTTGGTCTTGAGTCTGTGAGCTCGCACGAGCTCTGGTCAGCTGTCTCTGTGGGTTTCCCCATCATGATCTCGTCCCCAGCCTTGCTTAAATAATCCCTCCTCCTTCTCTTCCACTGGACTCACGGAGCTCAGCCCAGTGCTTGGCTGTGGATCTCTGCATCTGTTTTCACCAGTTACTGGATGAAGGTTCTATAATAATTAGGATAGTTACCAATCTGATTACAGGAGGCCAGTTCAGACACCCTCTCCACTATTGCTAGGAGTCTTAGCTGGGGTCATCCTTGTGGATTCCTGGGAGTTTACCTGGGATCAGGTTTCTCCCTAACCCCATAATGGCCCCCTCTTTCAAGATATCTCTGCTGTGGAATGGTCTGTATGTCAAATTGCTCTGATTGGTCAATAAATAAAACACTGAATGGCCAGTGGCCAGGCAGGAAGTAGGTGGGACAAGGAGAGAGGAGAATTCTGGGAAGCGGAAGGCGGAGGCAGAGAGACACTGCAGCCGCCGCCATGACCAGCAGCATGTGAAGATGCCGGTAAGCCACCAGCCACGTGGCAAGGTATAGATTTATGGAAATGGATTAATTTAAACTGTAAGAACAGTTAGCAAGAAGCCTGCCACGGCCATACAGTTTGTATACAATATAAGTCTCTGTGTTTACTTGGTTGGGTCTGAGCGGCTGTGGGACTGGCGGGTGACAAAGATTTGTCCTGACTGTGGGCAAGGCAGGAAAACTCTAGCAACATATCTCTTTCATTGCTCTCCATCTCTGCCCCTTCCTGCCCCAACTCCCGATCCCTCATGTTCCCATCCCCCATCCTCACCCCTCCACACCCCCACCCCCAGTTTACCCAGGATATCTCATCTATTTCTCCTTCCCAGGGTGATCCATGTATCCCTTTTAGTAAAACACTTCATAATCTTTATGTGACTTTGTCTTTGAGTCATGGAACATCTAGAAATACACAGTGTGATTCTGAGTACTTGGAGATGCCCTAGATTCTTTTCCATAGCCTCCCCTCTCCTCTGCAGTGCCCCCAAAAAAGAAAATTAAAAAAAAAATCAAGTCAATCCAAATCAAAACAGGCAACCAACCAACGAAACAAAACCAAAAAGAAATAAAAAACAAAACAAACAACAAAAAAAATAACCAAAAAAATCCTCCCCCTGAAGCACCCCTCTTTGCTCCTCCATCTTTCCTGCTTCTCCAAAACTTCTTCATTTGTCCTGGTCAAATTGGGAGCCTCAGTTTGTCACACAGTGTACCATTTTGCCCAATTAGCCTGCCTTGCAAATGTTCATTGCCATGAGTCATTGGTTTGGTTCAAGACCTCTGGTTTCTGATACACCATCATCACTGGGTCCTCACCAGAACTCCTCTAGAATATCCTTTGGCCACCCTGAGTCATGGAGCTCCTGTGGGTATCGTTTCAAAGGACCAGTTCCTTCCTGAGCTCCAGCAGGTCCTAGATGGGGTAGATGTTATGGTGGACCAACCCCAGGCCCAGCTGTGGGCCTGGGTAGTAGTTGAGCTCGTCAGTCCAGGCCATCTGGGCTGCCCACCTCTGGTGAAGGGTGAGACCAGCTCCCTTACGCCCATGCCATCATGGTCAACTCTCTCCATGATGATGGGTGGGCCATCTCTCTGAGCATTGGGAGTAGGGTGGGGAGAGTTCGCCCAGAAGGGTCAATACTAGCTCTCTTGCTACAGTGTCCAGGGAGGGCCTGTGCCAGGGAAGGGTGGGGGTGGGGCTGGCTCTGCATGGCCCTCTGATTCCATCATGTATAGTTCCTATGGCCCCCTGTTCAGATGACTTTTTATTCTCTTGTATTGGTTGTGATTTGATTTATGATCCTGAATATTATCTAATTTTGTGAGTGTTTCTTGTGCACTTAAAAATCCTTTATATTCTGCTGTTAGTTCTGTTCTATTAATGTTAATTAATACATAAAGTCATTTATCATGGTTATTTCAGTCTCCTATATCTTTATTGATTTACTTTCTACAGTCTATATTAATTATTGAGAGAGAATTGCTGAAATACTCAAGTATAATTATGGACTTGTCTGGTTTTAATTCCATTATTCTCACTTTTTATATCCTTAGACACGGATTTTAGACTCAGATACATTTAGGATTGTTCTTTACTCTTAGTTGGTGTTTTTCTCATCATTTTGTAATATTGTTTCTAGTCTGGCAATATTCCTTATCCAAATGATGCCGACTAAAGTGATTACGATTTATAGTGGTGACCACTGAATTTTTATTTCTTTCACATGAAACTGAAAACTGAGCCTTTGCTGATTAAAAAGTAAATAGTAGAAGAAGCAAACAGAGCAGCCGAGATGGAAAACTCAAAAAACAAAGACAAAAACAGCAACCAAGGCCCAGAGAGTGCGGACAGGGAGATAACGGCTCAGAGGAGATGTTCAGAGGATGAGTTAGAACTCTACAAGGTGAGGTACCCAGCTAGCTAGCGACAGAGGCAGAGCTAAAGTCCTCACACCGTGTGATCTGGAGTCCTGCCAGATGTGAGAGGTGTTTATAGATTTTTTTTTTTTTTCCGAGTACTTGTTACTGAGTTCTAAAGCTTAGGGCTAGGGTGTATGGTAGACATTGAAATCAGCGGCTGTTACCAGAGGCTCTCAGCACAAGGAGTCCACAACTCCGCTAACAGATCCGAGGAAGGCCTCACTGTGCTCTGGAGAACTGGAACAAAAGAAGCTATAAGGTCACTTACAGGAAATTAATAAATGAACCATTGAGCAGACACAGAAGCGATCTTCATTCAATAATGTGATTCTGATAAAGCATGTTTTCCTTTCAGGTGCAGATACTTCACTGAATAGTTCATATCTTTTTGTTTTCATGGTGCGTCACCTGTTAAGCAACTCACACGCTGAAGAGTGTTTGTGTGCCTACGTGTGCAGTGTCTGCATGCGGCACTGGGGATAGACGACTGTCTGTTCCCGGCTAGTAAAGAGAAATGGTCGGTGGCACACACAATTCGTGTGGAGTCTTTAGTGGGTTTTCATTCAGTTGTCCCTGCTATGGGCCTTTGCTCCTAAACTGGTAAAGGCAGTATGAAAACAGAGACTGCATCCTGGCACATTCTTTTGTTCGGATATCTCTCATTTGTTTGGTTTTTCATTGTCTCTTGCTCATACTGTCGTAGTATAATTGGGGGTTTTCATGGCTCTCCTTCCTAACATGATTTACAGAGTCTGCACAGAGAATGTTTGACGCAGTCTATTTTTGGTGCCAGTTGCAGAATCCTAATTTGCATCTCCTTGTGGGTCACCATGGCCTAAATTGATCTGCACTGACCTGGCTCGTTTGAAATCACTCAGGGTTTGTCCGTATGCACACAAAACAAAACACTTCCTGTACCTCAGAGGTTGCAAAATCAATCCCAAGGAAATTAAAACGATCTGGATGAGTTCTTCAGATACAAGTGCACTCTGTTGCTTTGTTCAAAATTGAGAGGAGAGTCTAAATAAAAAACTAAAATGCTGTAAGATACTAACCAAGCAGCTAGGCAATATTTGACCAGCACATTTTCCTACTTAATATGTTACTAACATTTTATTTAGTAACTGAAATGAATTCTATATAATTAATTAATACTGTCTTCTATTGTATTTCTTTGAGCATATGTATCAAATTTTTGGCACAGAAACATTTTTATTTTACTATAGTCATAGGGTTACTTCTTCTAGCCAAGATACTGTAGCCACCTTTCCTTAGAAGGGACTTGTAAAGAAGTGACCCAAAATGACCATGGCTCATTTAACCAGTGAACAGAAACAGTAACTGAGGCATCTTTGAGCATTTTAGCATTTCTTTATGAATAAATTTGTCTTTTTTTTTTCGAGACAGGGTTTCTCTGTGTAGCTTTGCACCTTTCCTGGAACTCACTTGGTAGCCCAGGCTGGCCTCGAATTCACAGAGATCCGCCTGCCTCTGCCTCCCAAGTGCTGGGATTAAAGGCGTGCACCACCACCGCCCGGCAGTAAATTTGTCTTTAAATAAACTGCTGAACTATAAAAAATAAAATTATATTACTTACTGTACTTACAAAAAGGATGTTATACCTGGAAATATACTATATTCACTGAGATTTAAAAATACCTATTACATATTTAATATTTTTGTAAATAGCTATTCTAATTATAAATAATAAAAATCACGAGGAAGATGATGGGTTAGGAGGGTTCCTGAAAGGAAACGCAGTGAAAGAGATGAGGAAATGTTGAGTTGGTAGGCAATTGAGTGAGCTAAGCCTTGAAGGAGAAGCAACTTAGGGCATGGAAGGAGGAGAGCTATCCTAGGTGGAGGGAACAATATTAAAAAAAAAAAAACCATTAAGTCAAAGGATTATGAGAGTTTATTGAAAATAGTAGCAAGAGGATTAAATGACTAAATGAAGAAGAAGTGAATGGTGAGGGAAAACACTCCAGGCTGTGCCTGAAGAGCAGAACAGTGACCCTTGCAAGCCCCATGAGACTTTGGGCTTTCCTCTGAAGATGGTGCGGGGCCAGCAAAGACCCAGAGCTGTTGAAATATAGCAGAAAACACAGTTCTCATTTGTAAATGTGATTATCTAAAAAGTGTGTTTCAGGAAGTGTACACACACACACACACACACACACACACACACACACACACTTCTGGAAATAAAATTATTGTCTGGGCATTTTCAGCTTAAAGATAAATGTTCAAACAAAAGTATGTGAACCATAAACTTATTTCTCCCCTAAGAGAACAGGGTCTAAAAAATTGAAGGGCCAACAACCTACCTAAACAAAGCTAGCTCCAGAAACAGATCCTAAATTAACAATGGTTCAGTACAGTAAACATGTATTTTTATCCTATTACAGTCAAGTGTGGCATGCCTTGTCTGTTAGTCTAACCTGTGGCCATGCAGTAACAGACTCTTTGATTTTATGGCTCCATTCTTCCCTGGGTCCACCATGCCATTTCCATGGATAAGGATAACCCAGAGAGGCATGTGTTTTTAACTGACGCAGGCAGGAAGGCTGGAGTTATACGCTATTGCTGGAACCGGTAGAGCTGTAAATGTGGTCCAGCTGAATGCATGAGACAAGCTCACTAAAGGTTCTGATGTACGCATTGCAGTTGTTTCCTGAAGGTCACGTCTGTGGACCGGAGTGCCTATATTCAAAGAATGACACAGGGCACCAGAACAGCAGCATTTGGTTGTTGGCATCTAATATCAGTTTGTCAGAACCTTTATGTCACCCATTCTGATCAGCCGGTGCTCATGTCATTTAATTGTCAAGCACCGAGACTAAATTTCTTGCTTGACCTGCTTTTGTGGATGGCATCATAGAGTGAGGGCTATCTTTACAAGACAGAACTTGTAACAGTTTAAGAGGTGAGTAAAAACTGTAGATATTTGCAGAGAATAAGAAAATTTCCAAGGTTTAAAAAAAAAATTCCAAAAAGGATAGGACCTCAGACACACTATGTAATAAAGGCTGGTCTCATTTCCATAATCCTTCTTCCTCAAATACCTGATGCAGAGGTTACAGCCATGGGCTGCTATATCTAGTTTATCTTCTCTATTTTTAGTTCATATTTTCCTCTGGACTTAGACGTCTCAAGTGGCTGCCCCATACCATAGATTTATTGTCACAGTAGCTTTTCTGTTTTGCCGATGACTGTCGCTGTGTTAATCTTCACTGGGACACGTTTTGTTTCCACGCCATCCTTTTTCCTTCCACAGTGTTTTTCTTTGTTCCATTTTTCTAAGTGTCTCCTATTTTATAGATATTACATCTTACATTTTGCCAAAGGCATCAAGTACCAGTTTCGTTCCCTTCCCCCTGTTCTTATAGAAAATCATTTTTAGAATTATATATTCTTCTTCATCTATGAAATGACGAATCAATACTCTTTCCTTGCAATGATTCTGAGACTTTTGACAATGTTCTTCTACTTGCTATGTGTGAAAGTGAACTCTACACAGGACTGACATTTGCCAGTAGGCATATTTATAATTTGTCTTTGTGTCCCTGCCTTCATATTTATATGACAATGAGAGACCATTTAGATCTACATCTATGTGGCATGGTGATAATCAAAATGCCGAGCCTGTTCCTGAGCTCTAGAAGGCATATATGCACTCTAACTGTGTTGGTGTCATATAGATTTTTCAGAGATGTAAACAAAATAAAACACCCATTGGCCCATATAGAGAGGAAACTTGTAGATCAAATTTCATCCAAGTCCAGCTGGGTGAATCATCAATTTTATTGGGGTTGCTTACAGGAACATGTATGACTGAAAGGCATCTACAGCACAGGAAGTATCCTTGGTTACTAGTATGTACCAGAAGAGTTCCACTCATCCACCATGTAAATGGCTTGTGAAAATCTGTGCATTGAAGAGCCTCCTGGCTAGTATGGGCACCTATTCCACCAAAGTGAATTATTTCACCTTTACATAGTTTCAGGGAAGTGTGGAGGCTCATAAGTGTTCTTGAACCTTGGGATCCTCATGAGCCCCATGAGCCCTAGAATCCCTTTGGGTCCAAGATTCTCATGAGCATCCACCTGTATCCCCAGGAAGAGTTAGTAGGCCTGACCTCATGAATGTCCCCTGAGGGTGGTCACCACAGCTCAGCAGCTCTGATTCAAGATGGCCACTGTCATGTAAAACAGAAGGAATAGCTCATGAGAATTGGATGTGACATTCCCCTATCTGTCCTTCCTGGATCTCAGATATTCCAGTGATGATAACTCTTACTCTATCTGAAAACTCAGGCCTTTCTAGTCCTCCCACCCCACCCCAGCTTTCTTCTTTTCCTCCTCAGAAGACTTTTATTCATGATGTCTTTTTTGTAGAATATACTACAATCTCTACCCCTCAGTTTTCTTCTATTTTCTTTTAAATTACTTTTATAGAGTCTAATTATAAGTATAAGTGATGAGATGTGGGGAGGGTGAAAGTGTCTCCTTGGTGCTACAGTGTCAGACACCTTATGATGCTTGGACCTGTGCTGTCTTAAAACCAAATGGTTGTGTCTGCTTTTAGATTCGGGAATCTGAAAAGCACTTTCTCCACTTCCATTGAAATAGTTCTCATTTTAAGCATAGCTCCAATGACTCCTCGATCATTGTATTGCCTTGTAGAAAATATAGCTTCCAGGTTGTGCTCAGTTTTCAGCATGCTGGCTCCACTAATCAGATTCTATTCAAGAGCCATACTGCAATGAATGAGAGGGAGAAGCCAAGCCCAGGATATTCTACTTAAAAATAATAATTTGGAACCATGGATGTCACTCAGTGGAAGAGTGTTTGCATGGCGTGCATGAAGCCCTGGTGTCAACCTACAACCCTGAAAATAAGAAGGGATAATTGCCAGACTTGGTGCTAGTTACTATTACTAATAATGTCAGTGTATCTCATAATTATAGGAACATGCTCCCATAAACCAATACATCATAATTGAAAGCTTCTAGAATAAAACAGTCATGGGACACTCAAGTTTGGCATCCCTCGTAGTTGAGTCTGAAACTGAAAGTTGCATACTGTTAAGTATGTTATTCAGCAGCAAGGAAGTCACTCAGAGGCAGGAAAGAGAGGGGAACGCATACCCTTTCCATCCTTCTATTTCTTCCTCCAAATCTGTATAGTTGCTATGGCAATCAATTGCTCTTCTGCTAAGATCACCCTTCCAATCTTTCATAATTACTGCCGCCATTCTACTTCAATTGGTTCAGAAATGGTCCCACATCGCCAAGTATTTCTTGTTCAATCTGCACAATCGTCAGAGCAGTGATTTTGAATCAGAATTCTGATCATACAGTTTTCCTGCTTAGAAGCTCAAAGACTACAAGGCTGTAGTCCCAAATAAAGATAAAGACGTCATCTAAAATTGTGGTTGGATTTGTAGCCCTTGCTTTGTCTGTAACTCCCTTTCCTCCTCACCTTATGACTCGGAATGACACACCCAGGCACACGCTATCTGATGCCCTTTTCTGAGTGCAGGAGAAAAGGCCCACACATGCTGGCTTCCTGGGATTTTTCTAAGAAAAGGGTTTGACTCCAGAGAGGGCAGCTCCACAATGATCCCCCGTAATCCTTGACTCCCAAGTATACATGTCGATGTCTAATAGGTTTCACTGGATGTGGTATGAACTTAATTCTTAACTTCTAAGGAATAGAGTGGGCCATTTGTGATGAGAAGCCACTTCCAAGGTTAGGTAGCAAAATGTGACTTTTGTCTTGGAGGCACTTGGCCTGAAGAAAATCAATTGCCACATTTTGAGCTGCTCTCAGGACAGACTGAAGTAGCAAGATATTGATGAGTCTTTGGCAGGCCTCATGATAAGGTCATGAGGCCTGCCAAAGTCACGTGAGTAAAGTCATAAGTGGCTGCTCACTTGACTGAGCTTTGAATGTCTGAGGTACTTGGTGACAGTGCCTTTCTACGTTGGGCACTGCCCAAATTCCTGACCCAGGAAAATGGAGAAGATAAATGTCTGTTGTTTTAGCCTGCTAATTTGGGGGTAATTTGTTATGTAGCATTATATAACTATTATAATCACTATGCAATCACTCCATAACAAGAATCATTTTTCACCCAGCAACCCAACCAGAGCTTCCAACTGTCTTTGTATTATTTTGTTCATAAACACAAAGACTTGACAAGGGGTCCATGAAGAAAATGGAGGCAGTGTCTTGGTTAACATCATTTTCTTGAAATGATGATGATGCTATCATGCACTAGAAGCAAGGAGACAGTGAAACAATTACTTCAGGGTATTGAAAACTAATTATACCAAATCTAGAACTGTAACTGTCCCAGGATATATTTGGCTGGTAATATTTGGTTAGTTAGTTTTCCTGGTCCAGCTTGGCCCACAGCCAGGACAAATCTCTCCCACTCGCATCCCCCAAGTAAACACACAGAGACTTATATCACTTATAAACTGTATGGCTATGGCAGGCTGCTTGCTATCTGTTCTTATATCTTAAATTAACTTGTTTCTATAAATCTATATACCTTGCCACGTGGTTCATTATCTTACATCATGCTTCTCCCCGTGGCAGCTGGCAGCATCTCCCTGACTCAACCTTCTTTTACCCAGCATTCTCCTCTCTGCTTGTCCCGCCTACACTACCCTTCCTTCTGGCTACTGGTCAATCAGCATTTTATTTATCAATCAGTTATAGCAACATATATTCACAGCATACAGGCCATCCCACAGCAACCTCTCTACTAACTCCTCATTCTCCTGATTTGCTTCAGAGGTGCTGTTGCAGCCACACTTCTTGAAGGAGCACGTCACCCGCTCTGTGAAACCACTTTGCATATGTCCACCTGACTGGATCTTCTGACATTAAAAAAAAATTCTTTTTACATCAAGCACATTCCAACCCTGTTGTGAAAATCACATAGATTAGTGTCTACACTTCAAGTAATGAAAAGGCCCCAGACTCTGATCTATAAATTGATTTAGGAGATTGTCGACAAACTGCAGGAAGGCATTTAGTGAGTGGGCAATGTAAGGGTATCAGCAGATTTTGCTTGGCTCCAAACTGGAGCATTTTATGTCTAGAATTATAGAAAGAATTGCTTCTACAGAGCATGTATACAGGGTATTTTGACCATCAGTTGAAAAAAATGTTAAAAATCGTTTATTATGTGTTACTTTGTTGCTTATGTAGGCTCTATTCAACATGGTAAAGGTGCTTGAATCTCTCCCGCAGAAATTTATATGGAAACCATTAGATCAAGTCTGGCTGGCAGGGAATATTGGGACTGAAATTGTAGACGCCAGTGACTTAGACAGAGCTCCTGAGACAGCTTTATTGGGAATGTCAGAGGTCCAGTGACCCCAGAGTCTCCCTCTGACTGTTTTCTACATTAAGTAGTTATGAGAACTTTGTTCAGTCTACCACAGTTGGAGGGGAGAGAGAGCAGAGCATGGTTGCTCTTGTTGGGTAGACCGGCCCTACCTACAGCTTAAAAAATCTAGAGAACAGCACAAAGTCTCTGTTCAATTGTTACTAGAGATTATAAGTGTGGGCACAGGTGGTGGTATAAACCATAGCCAGTTGAGAATAAACCTTTACTTACACATCTACCTTTTAGAAGTAGCCAAGAAAACTGGCTTGGTGTTAGTTTGTCTTTGATGGTAGTGTTTCTGTATTTTCTTTAAACGCTGTTTCCTGTAGAGTACCTTAAATCTTATCCTTTCTAAGCAGCGGCATATAAACTTAAGACTGTGCTTGGGTGAGTCAATTAAGGCAAAGAAAATAAAAGTAATATTCAAAGTATGATTAGACATGATTTACAATTTGCATCACTCAGCCATCCCAAATAGAAAATAAAAAAAAAATTAACTGGGATCAAGATCTTTGCCTCAAGCGCTCAGAAAATCACCTAATTTTAAACCTCCTTTTTGAGAAATGTATGAAAAATTAAATCTGACAGGTGGGCTATTAAGTTTGAAAATTATAGTTGAATATGCCCCAAAAGATTTGAAATATTTAGTTTCTAAGCATGATTCTTAAGAAAAATGAAGAGAAATATTCAGATCTTCTTTTCTTAAGGCTAGCTGACCTTCAGGACTGGATTGTAGGGAAGGCCTTGTAGGCATACACAGGGACTTTCAGGGCCTTGAGAAAGTTGGGATCAGTTTGAATTCTGATTTCTGGTCCTATTTTCTGCAAACTGTGGTGAGGGAAACTCTCTGTATAGCTCTCTTCAGCTGATTTTCTTCCTCTTCATTAGAAAAAGTAGAACTATTATAAATTTTATGTCATTCTGTTTTTTTTAAAAATTATTTTCTTCAACTCTGTGCATTCTTAAAACTGTTAATATTTATTTTTATTTGGTTTTAATATTTATAAGTAAAATTATGCTATATATTTTCTTATATCTTTTGTTTAATCTTTTTTATGTGGTTCATTCATTTGTTATACTTAAAATTAAAAAAAAAAAAAAACCACCACGTACTTTCGGGTAAAACCTGGGCTATTTCCAGCTTTCCATTATGGTAAGAATGTGATGTTGAACATTCACATGGCCATCTCTTCTCTTCCCTTGCTCTTTTGTCCTTACTTGAGCACAGACATTTCTACTTTTATTTATTTTTTCATTCCTACTTTTTAAAAACATCTTCTCACTTGCCAATCTTCTTTTCTGCCTGTGGTTATATCATTCTGATATAAAAATTCTCCGTTTTTCACAATTTTATTTGAATGTTCTTACCATTTTCTTTTCTTTTCCTTTTGGAATGGTGGAGGGCGAACGAACCTGGCACCTTACGCCCACCAGACAAACGGCTCTTCTGCTGTGGCCACCCTCAGCCTGGCCGTCATAGTTATTTAGAAGCCCATGTTTACAATTTCCATATGAGTTTTCAATTTTTTTCTGTTTTGTCGATTTTTAATGAATGGTGAGATATGTTTATGAAAAATTAGAAATCAGTGGGGTTGGAAAGATGGATCAGCATTTTAGAGTATGTGTTGTTCTTACAGAGGACCCAGGTTCAATTCTCAGGACCTACATTGCTGGCCATTGTCTGAAATTCCAATTCTAGAGAATCCAAAGCCCTTGTCTGGCCTCAGCACTGCTCACACATACATACAGGCAAAACACCCATACATATTAAATAAAGATAGATTTTTTTTAAAGAATATATAAATCTGGTGGATACTTAGTGCATCCAAAAACAATTACCTTCATCTGTTTTGTAACTTGATTATTGGGAGGGTGTTTGTCTAACCGATGGCTGATCTGACTCAAGGGGAATCTAACTATTAGTTTAAATCTATATATGATTCATATATAATCCAAAATTATAGATTTTCATGAGACCCAAACAAGAGACTGAGACATTTATGAAAAGTCTCTCCTAATTTGCAGATTCAGGACTTCCAAGTTTGTATTCTGTGCTCCTTTGAAAGTTCTGAAAACACATACTAGTCAGTGACTCTTGGTAGGCCTTTCAACTTTCTCCAAGTGCTAAGCAACTCCAGTGAGGGTAAACTTTGCTGTGATGTGGCGCTTACTTTTTTAATGCTCTTTTCCTCAGTTTTGGATTGTTGATTGCTTTGCATCTAATTTTGTGCCACCAATCCTGTGAGGTTTCCAAAATCTCTGTTAACTTCTTTCTACTCAAAACTCCTTTCCTTAAGTTTTTTCCCCCTTTTCCTTCATGAAACAACCGTGTAAAGCCCCTATGGAGGTGCATGACTTATGTTCAATGATTCATTTCTCTGAGGTTTTGGCAATTCTTATTCTGACTGCTTCTGTGGGTCATTAATGCTTTTAAAGCAATTTCATTAAATGATCTCTGACTTTTGTCTATACAGGCATTGGTCTGCTTTAAGCCCCAGTTCCAGAGTGACAGACAAACATCACAATGGTTTTTGAATCTATGTCAAGGTGTGTAAAACTGTGCTTTATGTGAATTCAAAGCCTGCCCATTCATTTGTTAAAATAAGAACGAGTTCCTGTGGTCTGCTTCATTGATACAGTGTCTTCCGTTTCCTGGGTCATAGAGGCCTTGATCTGTGTATGCCACCTGCCCCCCATGTCCTGCCTGACAGAACTCTCACTCAGGAACAACACTGCATAAAGAATCCTATCATCAGTCACACCTTTTGGAAAGAATCCATGTGTATTCCTCATCCTCGATATAGGAAAGAAACTGAGGAGGTCACAAGTGTGACTTTTCGTCTAGCTCAACAGTTATATTGTAACAGCCACACAGAATTCATTCAGGAAGATATTTTACCACTTTGTAACTCAAAAACTGTATTCCACCATTTTGCAACAGTTTTCCAGGGTCCTGTAGATGTCTGCATGTGTTTTTATGAGAACACAGAAGCTTTGGATGGCAGTATCTAACACTTTTCTTTCTCTTGCCATTTTGTCAATGCTTAGGACAACATCCTCTTTGCAATGAGTGCTGGGTTAGTGACTAAGGGAGGGAGGGAGGCACTTCATCCTCACTGCATTTTGGGCCCCAGCCACACCTGGTCTTCACACTTCTCCCCATGTCAACCTTCTGTAGTACCTCCCACTCTTCTGTCACTTATATTGTATAGTCTGTAGTGCGTCAACCTGAGTTCTCCCAAAGATGCCACCCAGCCCCCAACTCTCAGTGCCTTTGGATGTGTCTTTACTGGGAAACAAAAGAAGTCTTTCCAAATGTAATGGATATGAGGATCTGAAGATAAGATCATGCTTGGTTAGGTGCACCAAGGAAATATTGTACTGGGTACAGTAAGCAGGCAGATAGGGTTTTACTCGAGAACGCTCATCAGGAGGAAGAACAGGAACTTCAGCTTACCTGAAGCAAAAACAGGAGGGTTTGTAAGCTGGTGGGAAAGTGCAGAGAAGAAAGTGATTCACTGTATGTGTTAGTTAATTGTAACTTATCCAAGGCTCCCAGCCTTCCCACAGAAACTGATGAATGGTGGTTAACTTCATTGATGGTTATAGTTAAAGAAATGGCTCTAGGTCCATGAAAAAAATATCCTGGGTTATAAAACTAGGGAGATGCTAGGAGCCTGTAGCCTAAAAGATACCCACCTACAGCTTAGTTAGACTGGGACAACATTAGAGCTATTTTGGTCATGTGGATCTTAAATCTGATGACAGTATCCCTAAACTCTCAAAAAAGCTGCCATTGTAAACCAGAAAAGAAGACACATGGAGGCATAGAAGAAAGTGCCCTTGGGAAGAGAGATACATGAGGATAATGTATTTCCCCAGCTAGGGGATGGCGAGGATAGCCAATCCCCCCAGAAGCTAAGAGAGAAGCCAGAAGCATGCCCCCCCCCTCTCCCCCAACATCACACACCCATTGGAACTGCTGGAGGAACTAACTACTAACATTCCAGAACTATGAAACAATGAATTGCAGGAAAACTGTTTCTCTACTTCTCACTATAAAACACCAAAATACCTCATCTCATTCAAGACTCATCAAAATTGCTTTCTTTTATTCATTTCCTTGTGCTATAATTGATAGTATGAGCTAAAAGCCTCCTTTACATTATGTTGATAATGTTACAGCTGGTACTTGTACAGTGTTTGATGCATACTTTACCTCCTTGAGGTGAGAAGTATTATTTTTCCAAATTAAAAATACAGTAAAGCTATACAATGGAAGCAAAATCATATGCTTAACATGATTTTCATTATTTCACTGAATGCTTCCTTCACTCTTATATTGTCTTATAGTCATTGTTATACATGCATTTTTTTGGTGTGAATGAATCAACAGGTATAACTAGAAACCACAAATATATAAGCAGATTCATTTAAGTTTTCCTTTTAAAATTTCCTTTTAGCATTATATAATTTGCACTTAAAATTTATTTATTATTTAAGAAGGAATTTGAGACAACTTACTTCAATGCTTTTAACCTTTAAATAATTTTTAAGATTCTATCTTACTCCTCACAGTACTTAGCATAATTCTTTGAATTGGAAATGCCTAGCTTTTGTGGGCTGAATATAGTTAACCCAAGTGTTGGCCCCTGCCTGTCCTCCAACTCCCAGCTGAGACACCTTTCTCTTTAATGTTTTAACAGAGCAGTGAGAGGAGAGTGCAATGCTCTTCTGCCCACACTGCTTCTCAATATTACGGGGTTGGAGGGGGCACTCCATATTCCCTGGTGGCATGTTGCTTCCTTTGAACCAAGTATCTGCTTCACTCTGAAGCCTGTCTCCTGATTGTGATCCTCTTGCATCATTGGGTACCACTCCTCTGAGTATTTATGGGCTGGGCTTCTAGTACTGGCTTAGAAAATATAGAGGGTTAAAGCACATTAAAATTTTCACTTGTTCATCCAGGAAACACGAAAACATCATGGGGTGTTTACTGACACCATCTTGGGCACTAGAGACTGATAAGAAAACTTATAAAACCAAAAAAAAAAAAAAAAAAAAAAAAAAAAAAAAAAAACAACTGCCGGGCGTTGGTGGCGCACGCCTTTAATCCCAGCACTCGGGAGGCAGAGCCAGGCGGATCTCTGTGAGTTCGAGGCCAGCCTGGGCTACCAAGTGAGCTCCAGGAAAGGCGCAAAGCTACACAGAGAAACCCTGTCTCGAAAAACCAAAAAAAAAAAAAAAAAAAAAAAAAAAAAAAAAAAAAAAAAAATTATAAAAACCTTCTTGGTCAGGCAGCTACTTGGGAAAACATTAAATTCACACAGGCTCATGATAAATGTAAAGTTACAGCTGAGATAAGTGTAACCAAGAAAAGGTCCCTGAAGGATCAAATACTATGACACTGGGCTTGAGTCTAAAGTATTAACCTAATCAGCATGGAAGAAGAAGAGGAGAAGAGACTAGGAAAACAATTGAGAACATATGCGAACTAACAACAGTGAGGGGGGCAAGGATGATGAAGCGACTGCAAGTGAACTTATGAGGTAGAGAAATAAGACAACTGGGAATCATATTAGGAAACTACTTTCACAAATACGTAATATATGTCAGGATTCCGTAATGGTAGTTATGGGGAGATAGTTAACAGGTAGAAAGTCCAAATCAAGACAACTTCTTAATTGTAACCTTCTCAAACAAACAAACAAAAAACAAACAAACAAAAAAAAGCAAACTACATACTTCCAACATAATGTCACAGAATATATATTGCCATTCCAAAAGGAAGAATGGGAGAACTGTGACCACATCCTGGACCAAGGCTGAAACCCAGCAGGGAAAACTCCAAATCCTGTACTTCTATGTCAGGTATCAAAGGGCTGAGGTAGCTCTTCTCTTCCAGCTTTTCTAAGTGCAACACATTTCTCTTTCTTGGGCTGGTTCCATTCCCTATCTTCAGGTCTTCTGCCAGGTATCTCATGGCTCTGACGTCTCCAACATTTTGAGTTCTCCAACACAATACAGGCTTCACCTTCACAGCTTCACACAATGTCCTCTCAGAGCCTCCACATAGGGAACTCCCCTCCACACACCTGCCCTCAGCAGCTTTCCTTAACCATGGAGGAAGATTCCACAACCCCTTTACTGCTGTGTCCTGCATGACTCTAAAGCCAGAACCACATGGTTAATGTGGTTAATGCTGCCTACTTCTCCTGCCTGCTTGGGATGGAATCTGGTCTTTCCCCTTGAATTACATTTGCATAAGCTTTGATCTGTTGCTTTCTTTTACTGAACAAGCTTGCCTCTATTTAGGAAGAGAAGTTTTTTTTTTTTTTTTTCCCATTTCCTTCTTACAAGTTGGAAGTTTATCTGGATGGGATCTTGCTCTGAGGATACCACTCCCTTTGTTCCATTCACCATCAGGCCTTTCTTTAAACTTCTCATCCTTTTGAGCATCGGACTTGGCTCTAGCATTAAATTTCTTCTTGCTCTTTTTCTCTTCAAACTGTACATTTTTTTTTGCTTTGCTTGCTCTTTTTCATTATAGATCTGTGTAAGAGTAATCACTAATAACAAAGCAACAGAGTCAATATCAGGCTGTCTTGAAATCTCTTCTGCCAACAAAATTAGTCCAAAACTTTTCACTTTAGCTTTAGATATATTCCTAGGACAAGGTCAAAAAGAGTCACACGATTTGCTAAAATATCACAAAAATGACTCTAGCCAGTGGCTAATTTTGTTACCCTCTGAAACCTCTCGAGCTGGGCCTCCATAGATTATATTGCCCTTAGCTGTTTTCCAAGTTCCTGCTAGGATGGTTCATTAAGCCCTGTTTATAGTCTTCAGCTGTTTTTCTAGTCCAAAGTCCCAATGTCTTCCACATTTTTTCCCAAAAAAGTAGTATGATCAGGCCCATCACAGCACTATCTCAGTCTCTGGTATCAACTCCTGTCGTAGTTACTTTTCTACTGTTGTGATGAGACACCATGACCAAGGAAACCTATAGAGGAAAGAGTTCATTGTGTCTTACAGCTTCAGAGGGCAAGTCCATAGCCACCATTACCCGAGAGCTTGCATATTTTTCCTCTTTTACCGAAAACAGATTCTTTTCTCATACAATATATCCTGATTACAGTTTCCTCTCCCTCTACTCACCCAAGTTCATGCTCCCCTCCCCTCCCATCCAGATTTATCCCCTTTCTGTTTCATCAGAAAAGAATATAACAAGACATAACAAATTAATAAAATAAAACAAAATCCATCCCATTGAAGTTGGACAAGGCAAACACTAACAGAAGGAAAAGAGCCCCAAGAACAGACTCAAGAATCAGAGGCCCATCATTCATACACCCAGGAGTCCCACAAAAATACTAAACTGAAAGCTATAATATATTACAGAGGACCTTGTGCAGATGTGTGCAGGCCCGTGCTTGCTGCTTTAGTCTTTGTGAGTTCATATGAGCTTTACTCAGTTGATTTATAGGGCCTCATACTCCTGGTATCCTCCATCCCTCCTGACTCTTTCTTCCTCCTCTTCCTAGGGTTCTCTGAGCTCTGAGAGGAGGGATTTCATGGAGACATCTCTTTTAGAGCTGTGTGTTTCAAGGTCTTCCTCTCTGTGTGTAATATTTGACTGAGTGTCTCCATGTTTATTTCCATCTGCAGGAGGAAGATTCTCTGACAGTAGTGATCTGAATAGTCTGAATAAAACTTGAATTCATACATAATAATGTTTGAACAAGGCACTGATCCATGAGCATAAGGGAATATCAGTTCAAGCCTTTTTATTGCTACTTTTGTTTTTTAAGACCAGTGGTATTTGTTTTTATCCTTGGTCTCTGGGCTATCTAGTCTCTGTTTCTTGGTCGCCCAAGCAGTATCAGCTATGGGTTCCATTTTGTGGAATGGGCCTTATAGTCAAATCAGACATTGGTTGGTTACTGTAGACAGAAGTTTCTCTGTGTCCTGCCTGGTCCCACAGCCACTCGGTCTCAAGTAAACACACAGAGGCTTATGTTAACTACAAACTGTATGGCCTATGGCTCAGGCTTCTTGCTAGCTAGCTCTTACAACTTAACTCAACCCATTCCTATTAATCTGTGTTTGCCATGTGGCTTCATGATATTACTTGTTTTCTCACATCTTCTTCCCTAAGCCTTTCTTTTTAAAACTCTGTTTTCTCTCTCAACCCTCCCCACTTTCCCACCATTTCATTTCTTTACATATATTTCACTATGCACTATTTTTTCATAGTATCTGTAGTAGAATTATTATGTGGACAATTTGGCTCTAAATCTGCCTTAGTTGGGGGACCAGCTTTATGATAACAGCAAATTTACAAGCTCTTGCTAAAGTATCAAAGCAATATGACTAACTTAAAGAAATATGAGAATCACATCATGTTTTCATCATTTCTTAGGTCAAACTTGGAGGCTTAGGCCTCACTTAGAGCTTTCAAGGTGGCAGGGTTGCATCAGAAAAAGATGGGCATGTTCACCTCCCCACTGAGTAGAATGATATTCCAATATCCTAACTCTACCCTTTGTGCCCTTACATCTCATTTGCTATGTATCAGCCAGCAGTTGAGTTTGCATCTGGCACAAGAGAATTATCTTTTTAAAAAAATTATTATTTTTTAGTTTTTCACTCTATATGTCATATCTTATCCCCAAAATGTTAGTTTTGGTAATCCAAAATGACTTTGACAAACTAAAAACTAACATACCAGAAATCTAGTTAGAGTAAGCACTTTAGTTTAATAAAGTGGCATTAAGATGCTTAATAGTAAACTGCAACTTAAATGTAATTTAAACTTAATTTAAAACTTAAACATAAAGTATTGTACCTAAACCTAATGCTAGACATGTCTTTTTTGTGTTCTTTTTAAGGGATCATACTTCTGTATTAGATATTTCCATGTTTCCGTATCCAGATTTCTTCACCAAGGCAGATAAGAAATTGGCAGAAATCATCGACCATCATGTAAGACTGACTTTTTTTTTGTTAAAAAATTAAATAGAATTACATTATTTTGACCCTTCCTTACTTCCATTCAACCCTTCCCATACTCTCCTTTGAATCCATAGCTTGTATGTGTTTAATTGTTCATATATATTTATATTCCTAAATACAACTTGCTCTGTCTGTATAATATTAAGTGTATATACATGATCTCAGGGCTAAACACTTGGTATTGGGTTAACAATTTGGGGCCTCGTCCCTGGGGAAGTCTATCTCTCCCAATCTTAGCATTTTTTAATTACCTGTAGGGTTTTTGTCTTGTCTAGTGTTGAAGCCCTATGACATTTCCCCCTTTCATGTTGGCATGTGTAGTGGTGACATCCATGTTCAGGTCTTGTTCAGGCAGCCTTGCTGGTGAGACTTCATGGGCATAGCTTCTCTGACATTTCTAGGACATGTCTTCCTTAAACTAGCATAAAAACTCTTATTCTTCAAAAACAAACTGACTTATGTAATATATTTCTGATACTAAGGCATTCATGGGTGATGTTTAAGAGCTGATTCATGATTGTCCATTGCCAAGCTTCACTGTGAAGCACCATGGTGCTTACATAGTGGGATGTCATACCTTAATGTCTTAACTGAGGCATGGTACTTCGTGAGATACTAACTTAATCCTGTTTCCTGAATTAGTTCTGATATCTCACAACAAAAATCTGTTATTAGGTAGTGGATACCAGTTACTTCTGCAGTAACTGGTTCTAAAATAGAACAAAAAATGTTTTATTCTATGACCTTACCCTTAACACATAAGAAGGATCTATAATTGCTTTGTACATAGTAGACCTAAACAAGCAATGGCAATATAAGGAGATTCACAAAAAACACTTTAATCCATTTTGCTGATGCTCTCTTACCTTACAAGCATCATTTTATGCCTACATTTTTAAAGCAATGGAGCTGAAGTAGGAAAGATATTATTTTCTATTTTCTTATCAAATACTACATGAAAGCCATAGCATATAGTATATGTTTAAATTATTTTCATCACTTTATTGCTAGTAGTTCAATATGATATATCAGATTTGGTTATATTCTAGATTACATTTCATTCTACTAAATCAGTGATTTCTTAAAAGTATATAAGGCATTATTTCAATTACTGATCACATTGAATGGTCAGTTATCACATACTATTTAAGCAACTCTTCTAATAGCTATAAGCATTGGGTTTCAGGGACTGATTGATAGTCTTTGCATCACAAAATCAGACGTATGCTTCTATTCTGTTATAGACTAACAAAGATTTTGTTGGCCAATCACTAAATTATATGTCAGTCTTCTTAAAACCTAACGATCCACAAATTTCAAAATTTGTATTTTCTTAATCATTTCATCAAAATGATCTGAGATACATTACATTAGATAACTTGCCAACATTATACATAATGTACACACACACATATACACACACACATACCATTTTGTTATATAACACACACACACATATGTGTGTGTATTCAAGTGGATTTGGGATCCTTAAGGCTAACAAGGTGGAAGATAATAGTCTGAATGACAGAGAAAAGAAGTGAGACAGCATCCATGAGCCACCATCCTTTGCTTTTTCCAAAGCTATAAGCATCGTCTAAGAAGCACTGCTGTGGGCCTGCTTGTGTTGTAGTGGAATAAGTATGAAACAATCCTCTCTGAAAAAAAGTTAGAGAAATTATTAAATCCAAATTGCTTGATATATTGCCTAATAAAACTACTAATGTTTGTAGTTTTTAATTTGGGAATGGTTTTGGATGTGCTTTGGGATATTATATCATTAAAGCTTTCTTTTCATATAAAATTTTCTTTGAAATGAACAAGACAATAGCTGTTTGTCCATCCTTATCCTTCACACTCTGAAACCCGCTCTGACATTAGTAAATTCAGTCATTACAGCAGCCCTGTTAAACATTTACCAACAGCAACAATGGAGTATGGATTGAATTCAAGTACTCTCCCTAAGTTTTAAAGTAAGTAAATCATTGAGTGTGTGCACAAAATGAAATTTCCAGATCTCTTGCTCATGCAGCTGATTTTAGTGCTTGGATTATAGTCACTAAGAAGAATTGTCAGATTGTAGGACTTGTAATGCTGAGAAGAAACAAAAATATATACTTGTAGCTTACAGGCACCATTTTCTTTCCAAATCAACTTATTTTGTTGAATGGCCATAACATGCAAGGAAGAGGGGAGTTAGTTATTACTCAAAACAAATTGAGTTACTTTGTATATTGCAGTAATCCATAGCATGATGACTACATTGTTGAGTGCATGCAGTGAATTAAGTTGTAAGTGGTGTTTCCATTTCCCATCAACTTCAAGGTAGCACAGTGAAAATAATAATGGCAGGTAAGAGTCAAAACATTACACCATGTCATCTAAATTGAAATAATCATGGGTAGCTAGAACAAACTGGCATTGTATTTATGGAGGCCAATAAAAAGAAGGAATTGGTATTCTGGATTGTGACCATGTCAAGTTTGAAGAATGTGAAAAAGAAGAAAATCTATCTTCTGGACAATAAAGATATGATAAAACCTATTTACTGTTTTCAAACATGTTGATATATTTATACATGCTATTTGAGGGATTTTAAAAAGTCTTATTTTACTAGCAAATCTTAAGATTTACTCATCACACAGAGGAAATGCAAAAAGGGGGACTCTTTAGGGAAGGGGAGGGAGGTAAATATGGGAGAAGGAAAGAGGTTGTCAAATAATAATAAGGATGTCTGAAAAGGCCACAAGGAATCATGCTATTAACTAATTACATTTAAAACCCTACAATACATGTAATTCTGTGCATAATTATACATACAGAATTTTAATAAACTTTTCTTATATGGGTTGACAATGCTCCCTCCAAGTGCCAAAGACCATCTAACAAAAAACCCATGAACAGCTAGCTTTCTTTTGAGTTAGCTAAGACTGTCACAGAGACTCCTCAAACACACAGTCTGTTGCTGTCCTCTTTGTTCCCCCCACCACCACCACCACCACACACAAGAGCTGGACGGTCAGGCCCTGTTGCTGAAGACACGATGTGCTTCAGAAATAGAGCCCAGAGATATTCTGGCCTGGAACTGACCTGAACTCCCCCTCTTCCAAGACTAGCTTTCATGATATCAGAAAATATTATACAAGCTTCCAGAGGGAGGCCACCAACATTCCTACACAGCTATGAGAACAACCAGCATGATAAAATAATGTTAAGGATGCAGTAGTGGCATGCATACTTTGGTAGTAGCCAACAGCTCTCTAATGGACTTAAGACCTGCTTAAGAAGAGGGAGACCATGTTTGGTCCTAGAAAACCACCTAACTACTCAATGCCAGTGAAGTCATGGTTATGGGAGAAGAATCTACAACTTCTACTTTACTAACCCAGCATAATCCCTAACAACAGTCTATAAACATTTGTCCTTACACCCACAGAGAAGGGTAGTCTTCACCCCTCCTCAAGGAAACTTCTTTTTGCAACAGACAGAGACCACAATAGAAAACCCCAGCCAATCAAAATGCAGAATTGTGGAGCCCTGTCCCAACTGATAAATCTATTGGATAAATACTTGTGCTCCTTTGGCTCATGGAGTAGTTTGAAAGCAGGGGCAGAAGGGTTGTAAGAGCCAGAGAACCAGGGATTTCTCTGTGAGATCATGTCTTCTGGTCACGTCAGAAGCTATGTCCATAAAGCCTCATCAATATGACTGTCTAAATGTGAGCTGAACAAGGATGACACTAATGCACATGGCAGACCGAATGGAGAAAAACTCATGAGGTCTCCATCGTACGCAAAGAGCTTCAGGCAACTGTGGAAAGCTAGGAGTGAGAGAGATGCACTGATTGTTTGCCAAATGGTCAGCCTTGAACATATACATACAAGTTACATCATATGAACTGAGCAGGTTATATTTAGGAATATATATACAAATATGTACGTACATAACTTGTATATGATAAAAATTAGTAAAAAAGAGGCCATTAGTTTGCAGGAAAGCAGGGAGGGGTACATGTTTAGAGGGAGAAAGGGGAAAGAAGAAATGCTGTCCTTTATATTATAATAAAAAGCAGACTTTTAATAAATTGTTTTAAATGAAATAAATAAAAAAGATGAGGTAATTACCAGTTTTGAAGTTACAAAACCTGCCTTTACTTTGGCCTCAACTTTGGTTTGCCATTTATGATTAGGGAGCCTGCCTATATATCCACTCCAACCCCAAGGTCTGCCTAGTGTGTCAGGAAGTCAGTTGAGAATCAAACCCCATACCAAGTCTCCACTCAGCTCTTACTCCCTTCTAGGCTCTTCATTATTGCCCAAGGTCAGCCTCTGCAGGTCACCTGTGTCCCTTATTCTTCATACCTTTGTTTTCCTCTAGATCTATCATTCTTTTATATCACCCAAAGAACACAGGCTTACCTAGTTTACAACATCTTTGATCCAATCTTCTGAGAAATAGACTATTCTACACTGAGTACATAACTTTACCTCTCTCTTATTGTGTACTTTAAATGAAAATGTTACCCACTGATCTAACTCCAGATGGGTAGGTCCCAGCAAAAGAGAGAGAGAGAGAGAGAGAGAGAGAGAGAGAGAGAGAGAGAGAGCAGGACAACTTATCTTCAACACATACCAATCCCATAGTAATGGCCCTGCATGAAGACAACCCAGATAAAATTCCAAACACTTAAGAAATAACAGTTATAAATATCTTTTTAAAAACAACTTGAAGAGGATGCAAAAGTATTTCAAGAGATCACAAACAGCTGGATTAAATAAGTCAATTCAATAGAGAAAAATACAACTCAGTAAAGAGATACGACCACTGAAGATGAGCCAAATGAAAATAATGATGGAAATGAATAAGTAAATTAAAACAATTACTGGGAAGTCTCAGTGACAGAATGAATCTTGTGGAGGACAGAATTTCAGTGCTCAAACACAAGCCAGAGAGATCAGATCACTCTGTCAACATCAATGATAAGTATTTTAAAGTGTGTAAATGTGACTTACAAGATATTTGGGCTACCATAAAAAGGCAAAATCTATGTATTATCATCATAAAAGGAGAATAACTTCATACAAAAAGAATAGAAAATACTTTGAACAAAATCATAGAAGAAAATATCTCAAATCTAGAAGATGCCCATCCAGAGACAAAAGGCTCACAGAACACTAAATGGATAGAAACAGAAAAAGAACTCCCCATGTCATATCATAGTCATAGCACTAAATATACAGAACAAATGTATTTTGAAAGCCTCTCAAGAGAAATACGAAGTAATGCTTAAAGGGAAGTCCATTAGATTAACTGCTGGCTATTCACTAGAAGCCTTAACAGTCAAAATGTACTGGAAGATGCATTTCAAATCCTGTAAAATTACAACTGTCAACTCAACCTAATATACAAGACAAAACCATTAAAATTGAAGGAGAAACAAAAACTTTTGATGGCCAGGAGAGAGTAAAGGAATTTATGATCACCATGAAAGTTCTATAAAGAATAATAGGAGTATTTAAGAATAAAGAGGAAGATAAACATATCCAAGGAATGCTACAACAAATACTAAGACAGTCATTAAAGAAAAAAACAACTAAGAAATTAACAAAAGGCCATTTTTCTGAGGTACCTCCAGGAACCATGTGGTGGTGGTGGTGGGATTTGGGAAAGAAACTACAGTGTCAGACCTGCCCCTCAGTGGCTATGGAATCTCCCAGGTAAGAGGAACAGTGTGCCTGATAAACAGGCACCAGGAACAGGACTGGAATGTGATCAGTTTCTTTGTTGCTGCTCATGAGAACACTGCCCTCACATTTATATTGCAGAGGTTCAGTAATTGTTCCTGAGACAGAATCCCAGAGAAGAGAAACAGGGAGAATGGCTGCTTCTCCAGAGGATGACTACCAGAGAACCATTATACAATGTGTGGTAAACATAAGGTCTTAGATCTAGGCTCAAAACAAATTGTCCATTAGCCAATGACTATCTAAGAGAAGTCATCCATGTAATGAGCTCAGCAAAATGATTCATGGATCCTTCCCACATGCACCTTATAACACAGGTGATATTACAGAAAAGGGCAACAGCTGTACATTTAGTAACCACAGTGATGCCTCTGTTGTATCATCAAACCAAAACAGGCAGAAAAGTGGGCACACCAGAGAAGAACTTTGCAAAATGTGAAGACTGTGGAAACATTTGTATTCCAGCATTAGTCAAAGTCTGAGAATCTACCCTGGAAATAAATGTAAAGAACATGACAAAAAAATTGACTTTACATGCAAACATCAGATAACTCATAGTGTAGAAAAAACCTGGAAATGCAAAGAACGTGGCAACATCTATGGTACATTGTCATACTTTAAAGTCCATTTCAGAATCCACACTGGAAGAAAATCTTAGGAATGCCAGGAATGTGACAAATGCTTTACATTAGGAAATGGATACTGTAGAGAAACATTGTACATGTAAAGAATGGGATAAGTCATTTCATTATTTGTCAGACCTTAAGAACCATTGCTTAGAGAACCCATACTGACGAGAGACCTTACAGATGAGGTGAATGGGACCTATCATTTACCAGTGGAGCAGAGAAGTCCTACAGGAGAGAAACCCTACAAAGGCAAAGAAGGCAGCAAGGGCTTCTCTCAGTTGTCTGGAGTTGAAGACTGTTACAGAGCCCGGACTGTAGACAGATCTTACAAATGTAGTGAATGTGATGAATGCTTGACCAGGTCCTCAGATCTCGATGTACATCAGAGGATTCACCCAGGAGAAGAACTTTACAAATGTTATGATTGTGACAAATGCTGTACAATAGCCTCAAAACAGTGCACACCAGAGAACTCATACAGGAGCAAAACCTTACCCTTGCAGTGAATGTGACACAACACCCAGTCTTAAGAAATATCAGAAAAACACATTGGAGAGAAAAGTTTCCATAGTAAATGATGTGGCATATGATTTATCCAGAGTTCTTTTCTTACAGACTACTGTGGGCTACACACTGGAGACTCATTGTGAACATGAGAAACCTGTGGAAGGCTTTCAGAAAATTTTAAATCTTAGAAAACATCAAGAGTTTATACTGGAAAAAAAAACCCTGAAAATGTGAGAAAAATCTTGCATTAAAACATTTTACTTTTCAACCTCAAAAAATTCATTTTGAAGACAAAATGGAAGCCTGAAGAACATTCTGTTATGTAGCAATTTCCTGGAGACTGAAATATTCCATCATGAGGGGAAGCTGATAGCAAATAAGCACCTTAAAAAAAGCTCCAGGAGGTCCCTGAACCTGAACAAATTCAGCAGGCCCTTCCTTCCTGAAGAGTATACCAACAGAAAATGTGGAGAGTCACTCTCAGACAAGTACAGCTGCCAGAAAGAAGCAACCAGACTAATTCCCTAGAGGCCACTCAGACCAAGGCTGACACCAACAGTCACCGATAAAGGCCACTCTCCAGTCTCTTGTGATGCCTGCAGATGGGCAGTGTGCTCCAGGTTTCAGGCATTCATGAGCTGAGTCCCATGCTGGGGTGGGCTATTATGATGCAGCTGTCTTTGAGTCTGCTCCTGTATGCCACGCCTTACCCATATTCCTGTAAGTGGCCGTCAAACAGCTCATTGGTTTACCAAGTTGGACTTCATTGGCATCTATACTTTGGTCCGCTGTCAGTTTCCTTTTTAGTGTGAGTAGATATATGTGCATGTTACCTCTCCCCCGGAAACGTCTGTCATATAATGTGCTGAAACCATTCTTCCAAACTTGTTGTATATTAGAAAATTAATATTACAGAGAAAGCATTTAAATGGTTACCATTGTGTTGGATTTATGCCTCATTCCACCTTAGAAATCCAATGAAATGCATTGACGTTGTCAAACCTTTACCTATTGCTGAAAGCCTAGGTACTTCTGTAATTTGATTCTGAGAGGAAACTCACTGAATGCTTTTTAAAGCCTCATCTTTATTTAAAAAAAATAAAACAACAAAAACTACAAAGACCACAAAGTGACAAGATCAACACACACATATTATTTAAAACTCAGAATAGTATTAATTCTCCTATCAAATAACATAGCCTAGTAGACCGGATAAGAAACAGGTTACTTTCTCTCGCTGCTTTCATGAAGTATACTTTGTCATCAAAGATGGACACTGCCTTAGGGTGAAAAGATGAACAAAGATTTTCCAGGCAACAGGAACCAAGAAGAAAATAGACATCACTATTCTAGTATTTGAGAAAATAGACTTCAACCCAAGTCTAGTCAGACGAGGTAGTCGCTGATAACTGTGGGCAAATCAATTAAGAGGAAATTACAGTTCTAAATATATACACACTAAAGACAGGCTCAACTAATTTTATAAAACAATGCAACTAGATCTACACTCAAATATTAATCATAAAACAGGTGGTCAGTGATTTTGCTCCCCCTACCTCTCCATTAGGAAGTTCAACAGACAAACACTGGCATTAAATGAAACTATAGATCAAGTAGACCTAAGAGGCATTAATCACAACATAGTAATATTCAGGGACTTTAATACTCTACTCTCACTACTAGACAGTTCAGCAGAGGCAGACTGAAATTAAATGACACTATAGATCAAAAGGACCTAGCAGACATCTACAGAACCTTATACTAAAACTCTACAAAATACACATTCTCCTCAGTAGCACACACAAGGAACTTAAAATATGTTGTGTATTAGGACACAAAACAAATCTCAAAAAAACCCCAGGAAAATTGAAATAATTCCTTATATTCCATGTGATCACAGTGTAATAAGTGTATAAATCAGCTAGAGAAACCTTGGAATATACACAGATTCATGGAGATTAACTACACCACTGAATTATGAAGAAATGAAAAGTAAAGTGTAAAAATTCTGGAATTTTATAAAAATGAGGATGTAATAATAATAATACATATGAATTCAGTGCTAAGCAAGACTCACCTAGAGCTCAGGGGGGAGAGTTAGTTCACAAATCAGTGACCTAATGTTGTAACATAAGGCTGGAAAAACAGGAGCAAATCAAATCCAAATCACTGTATGGGGAGAAATAACTAATATCATAGTGAAATAGAAGTGAAAACCAAACCAATCCAAATAAAAAAAAAACCCAAAGAATCACTAAAACAGAATGTTGTGTTCTTTGAGAAGATAAGTAAGTTGGAAAAACTCAGCTAAATCAACCAAAATAAAGAGAGAAAGGACCCAGACTAGAAAAATTAGAGATGAAAGCAAAACATTATGAGAGATACCAATGTCAAAAAATCATGAAGAAATACCTTAAAATTTTATATTCCACTGAACTGGAAAAATATATATGAATTTATAGATACATATGACTTTTCAAAGTTAAACCAAGGTGAAATAAATAATACAAACAGATCTTCAACAAATACAAAAAATGGAAGCAGTCATTAAAAATATCCCAACTTTAAAACACAATGAGGTCTGAATAGCTTTAGTTCAATAAAATATTCAAAGAAGAACTAGGAGCACTATTTCTCAGCTTATTCTGTAAAATAGAAAATGAAAAAACACTTCCAAACTCTTTTTACAGAATCAGTATCATCCTAACCCTAAAACTAGACAAAGACATACTCAGAAAAAAAAATTACAGACCAAATCTCTCTGATGACCACAGACCCAGAAATTCTTAATAAAATACCCGCAAACTAAATTCAAGAACATGAAAAAAAAAGTCTTTTACCTTGGTCAAGTTGACTTCACTTCAGACATGCAGGTATGTTTCAGCTTATGAAAATAAATCAATTTAATTCATCACACAGTATCAAAGACAGAAATCACACAATCATCTTAATAGACATAGAAAAGGTCTTTGACAAAAATTCATTCATCATAAAAGCTCTGGAGGGACTAGGGCTGCGGGAGGGGCACATGTCAACTATGCAATGGCTACATTTGGCACATCTGTAGCCAATATCATGCTTAAATGGAGAAAAACTTGAAGCCTCCTCACTAATACCAGAGAGAAGGCAAAGGTGCTCATTTTTTTTTTTCATGCTTGTTCAATATAGTACTTGGATCAATCATCTCTAAAAGGACCAAAGACCTCAACATTAGACCTGAAATTCTGAAATTACTAGAGGATAATGTATGCAAGTCTTAAAGACATAGGCAGGCCTTTCAAATATGACTCCAGCTGTCAAATAAGGCTTCCAAACAACAAGTGGAAACTCGTGATTAGAAAGTGTCTGCACTGCAAAGGAAGCCTACAGATTGGGAGAAGCTACACATGACAGAAAGTTAGACTCTAGAATATAGGAAGAGCTTAAAGTCTGAATATCAAGACAACAAATAATCCATTTAAAACTAGTCCAAGGAACTGAAGGTGGAGTTCACCAAAGAAACAAAAAAGATAATCAATACTTTTTACAAATGTTCACCATCCTTAGCCACCAGAAAATTGCAAATTTAAAGTAGTTTGATATTTTAGCATACGCCAGTCAGAATGACTATTATTAAAGAAATAAGTGACTATGAATTGTGAGGATGAACAAAAATGAGACCCTTTTGTCACTGTTGCTGGGCAGTGTAAACTGGTGCAGCCCCTATGATGATCACAGTTCATGTTCCTCAGAAAACTCAAATTAATGCTGCTGTATAGCTCAGCTCTATCACTCTTAGACATATGCCTAAAGGACTCCAAACCCTACAACAGACATCCCTGCACTTCCACACTGGCATATATGAACAAGAATTTTGTTCAGTGGTAAAGAAGAATAGACTTATGAAATTTTCAGGAAAATTAGTAGATCTAGAAAATGTTAGACTGAATAAGGTGATACAGGCCATAAAAAGACATACCTCATATTCTCCCTTAGGTGCAGATCCTAGCTATGGATTTTTAGAGTGTGTGCTTAAGTTTTAGTGTCCACAAGGCCCAGAAAGAGAGGTGCCATTTGAAGGAAGGTAGGAGGAGGCCTCAAGGGAGGAGGAAACAGTAGAACACATTGAATATGAAAGTAGAAAGGGGCAATACTGGGAATAAAAAGGTCTTAGCAAGGAGAGGAGGAATACAGGGGAGAGGGGAGAGATATATGAAAAACCAATATGGAAATATACTATATAATGCTTCTTAAAGCAGATAATCCGAGAGAGAGAGAGAGAGAGAGAGAGAGAGAGAGAGAGAGAGAGAGAGAGAGAGAGAGAGAGAGAGAGAGAGAGACTGAGACTGAATAGAGGTACTCTCTGTCAATGGATAATCCTCCAGCTGAAAGCCAAGGGATGGGGCAAAAGAGCTCCTCCTAGCACAGCCAAGTGAAGACTCAGTCACCTGGTAACCATGCACATGGTCAAGCTATCCCATAATGCAGCCTTGCTGGGTAAAGCAAGCTCAGATCTCACTAGAAAACCTTTGTGAGCTCCCACAATACAGTAATCCATAACTGGCCAAATTGCCAAGAATAGGTAGTAGAGTGTTCAACCACAAATGGAACAACTATATCACCCCTTCAAGGTTCAAGAAACACTGTAGAAGAAATTGGACACGACGCAGATTTGAGGAGCTCAGCCCCAAGAGATACATCTATATCACAGCTCCCATATCTTTGGCTCAGAGAAGGTTGCAGAAGAGAAGGCAGAGAGACTGTATGAGCCAGAATGCCAGGATGTCTGTCAAACAGTCTCTCCTAAAAATGGCGGCATAAACAGCACCAGAACAATGGCAATATCAATGGAAATCTTAACATGAAAGGCAAAAAAAATGTGGGTTTCTCCACCCTTAGATAAATAACTACAGGCAACTGCTAGGAAGGGGAGTCAGCCTCATCCATTTGCCACCAAGGCAAAGTGGTTCAGCTTGAAACCATATATTTACAAACAACGAAAATGAGCTCAGCATCTTGTCATTATATGTTTTTGCATACACGTACACAAACATGTATGTATACAGTAATCAAAGAAAAAGAGGCTATCAACTTGAGAGTGGGATGGAGACATGGGAGGGATTTGAGGGAGGGTGGCTGGTTCGGGCTGGAGGGGGCAAGTGATGTAATTCTCTTTACTTAAAATAATATAAGAACTAAACTTGTGTGTGTGTGTGTGTGTGTGTGTGTGTGTGTGTGTGTGTGTGTGTGTCCTAGAGGCTCAAGAGCTGCACAGCAGAAAGAGGTCTTCTGGTCACATCGTAGCCATTGAACTCATGTCACCATGGTTACTTGCACAAGATTTACACAAGACTGGGCACCTCCACATTTCATTATATATGAGTCCTCACATATCTTTGAGGGACTATTGGCCATTGACAGTCACTGAGGCTGGGCTGTCTTTTTATCCAGTGGGACAGCCTCTAATAAATTGCCCTTGCTCTAGTAAATAAGCTCCGACCCACATTTGGGCAGGAAACTGTCCAAACTCAGTGGGTCACACACAAAAAAGTAGACACTAGAGACTTGGTGATAAGAAGGGTTCCCTCTGGAGAAGCAAAGGGATGAGACAGGAATGGGATGCATGTAACAATGAATGGTATAATTTTATGAGACAGGCAAACAATAAAAAATTTAAAAGGCCAAATAGAAAGTATGAGATTTTGCATATGAGAAAAAGTATCTGTTGCTATTGAATATCACAGATTTTTAAACTAAATAAATTTCAGGCTGTGCTTGAATATTATGGATGTTTTTGCCACAATTTTCTGTGTATTTCATCAAAAAAATTATTTTGGAAGAAACTAAATATGTAATAATGTTGTGAAGATAACACCTCAAGAAACATATTGTAACTTATTCCTTGTATCACTAAAATTTAAACATTTATACACTATAAATATATAAGTATTATGCTTTAGATTTAAAGTTTACTCATATGAGTATTATAACATTTTGCAAGACTGTATTATTGCCAGTAGGGCTGAATAGCACGCTGTGGGTTGAGCTGAGGGGGTAGGCAGGATTCTTAGGGGTTTCTAGCATATCCTGCCAGGAGTGACTCCACTCTGCTCACTCGGGCTGAAGAGGACTTCCTCCTCCCTTTAACCATTTCCTCTGGCACCTGTGTTAGAAGAGAATCAGTTCCTCAAGGTGTTTGTTCTTCATTAGTTCCAACACTGCTTACACCCTCTTAACTCTGCCATGGTCCGCCACGGTGAAGAAGTTTCATGACTATTAATTTCACTTTCAGCCTATTAGGAATAATATAAGATTGTTCTCTTTAATATATATTTTCTATCCTTTTGTGTTTGTTTATTTTGCTTCAGCTGTATCTTTCATTGTATAATGCATGCTGTCATAGAAATAATAGTATTGAATAAGACAGCAAAATACTCTGGGATGTAGAAACAAATCCTACTTTTAGGAGGAAATTCTATTTCCATGGGGCATGTACATGTTTGTGCAGTTTTCAAAATTACTTGAGTATAAGAAACCCGAGGCATGCCTCTGCAAAATGGTGAACGAAAAATGGCATATAATGACCAGATTTGAAAAGCTATTTTGACGTGTGGATTTTCATGGTAAACAATATGTAAATGAATTATTATTTCTGTCACAGTGGCAAAGAGACATGGATACCCGAAGGCAAGAAGAAGAAGCATGTGAGGCCCAAAAACAGAAGGATAAGGAGGAAAAGGAGAGAATTCGCTTTCAAGAAATTATGAAGCAAAGAGAAAAGAAACTGAACAAGAAAACCAAACCCTATGAAGTCATTTCATTACAAAAAAAAGATGACCCACGAAAGGAGAGCGGGCTCCGTGGGCTGGAAACAGCACCAGCAAACCTAGCAAAGTGTGTGAAGTGGTAGGAAAGCATTCCTAAAGTTAACTTGAGGCCGTTTTGAAAAAGGACTTGTTATCTTGGTAGCAGTTAGTAGTCATGGTGTAGTCTTAGGTTAATAGTCGACTCTTCATCACACTCCAGGGAGGTGGTTTCTCCAGCTGTCCCTGTGTGTCCCCTTGTTCTTGTGTAGCTCTTTGTTACACTGTGTTGATACCCACTGTCCTGTGAGAAGAACGTGAACTGAAGAGTGACCAATGAGGCAGGGTATAAGGGCGGCGGGATGAGAATTATTCTTGAAAGCGTGAGTGAACATAGGCTTGAACCCCTTTAATCGCTTTTATTCCAATAAAAAATGTTACAATGACTCTAGGATGTGCATTTCATCAATTTTTAAAGAATGAAACCCCATGCTAGCGACTAGAATTTGATAAATTACTGAGCGGAAGCAAGTCTGGAAAGGGCGCTCTCCCAAGATCAGTTTGATAGTTAATGGATGGCCAAAGAGACCCCTGAGTGACAGTGGTTTTAATTTGCTGCCTGAGTTTATGAGAATGGATTTGAAGGAGCCCAGAAAGTTTGGTACCAACTACTGGAAGCATTCATCCAATTAGGAATTATTTTATAAATGGTATTTCACTTCATCTGAGACTCAGCCTATGGGCAAGAGTAACAGGATGGGGTTCCTGTGGTGCCTAATAGTTCTCTCTTTGAAAAGATAGATAACATATTTTTCAATTTCACACATGTGGTTTGGTGGTACTCAAGAGGCAAGTACTTTACTAGGGATGTCAAATCCTGACACAGATCAGGTGGTACCCAAATAAGCAAGGGGGCTAGGGAATATCCACTCCATCTAGAGAAGTGTGCACCGCTTTGCCACAGTGCAAGGATCTCACTGTGGTTCTTTTAGTCTTTCAAGAAGGCTTCCAATAAGGTTTCTTTCTTTAAATGCAAGCTATTGCTTCACAGAGCTGGCAGTTTGACAATGGGCCACACTTTGTGGTCTGTATAATGTGATTTTGAGCTATCATTTTTTTTTGGTATTGTTATTGTTCAGGATAAGAGTAACCAAGGGTAGAAAAATGTTGTGGGCAGGTTTCGGTTCTCATCCCTCATTTAGCTGGTTCACAGTCACGTTTCTTCTTCCAACTCTTTGCTCAGCCCCCTCTCTCCTATAGAAAATTGCACAATGCATCCTCCCCATGGATCTACATCATCTTTGCTTTGTATTCACATGCAGGATGACGCACTATCCCAGAAGACCAGTTAATTCTATGGCTTAGGAGCTACTGAGCACATCCTAAGACTCTTCCCCACACTCTACCCCTGCAAGTCCAGATTCCCTCCCATCCCTCTACTCACACCACAGACTCATTAAGGCCGCCGTTGAGGTGAACTTTACCAAATTCTGGCTGTCCTTTAATGTCATTTACTGGTTTACTGGGAAATGTCACCACTGAACTATAAAATGTAGGAAAGGGATATAGTTTAACTGCTGTGTATAAGAACTCCAATTAATCCCTTTGTTTCTATATCACCTTGTAGAAAGAAATTGGTCCCTCCATTTCTTAATCTTTCTGCCATCTGAGGTCTGTTCTGGTCCCCCTTGGAGACTTTTGTTTATCTTTCTCAGTTATAGTTAATCTTTTTTTTTTGTTTTGTTTTGTTTTGTTTTTCGAGACAGGGTTTCTCTGTGTAGCTTTGTGCCTTTCCTGGAGCTCACTTGGTAGCCCAGGCTGGCCTCGAACTCACAGAGATCCACCTGCCTCTGCCTCCTGAGTGCTGGGATTAAAGGCGTGTGCCACCAACGCCCGCCCGGCAGTTATAGTTAATCTTGATCCATCTTTTGTTTGTTTGTTTTTCAAGACAGGGTTTCTCCATGTAGCTTTGGAGCCTGTCCTGGAGCTCACTCTGTAGACCAGGATGGCCTCAAACTCACAGAGATCCACCTGGCTCTGCCTCCCTAGTGCTGAGATTAAAGGCATGTGCCACCACAACCTGGCCTTGATTCATCTTATTCAACTTCCCCCACAGTTCTGTAATTTTCTCAATATTTCCGATGTGCTATTGTCTCTTATCATTGCACATTTGTATCTTTGTTTTTATAACCCTTTTGGTATTGTAGCCATGACTTGCAAGGAAGCAGAAATAGGATCCATCTATTAATAGGTCAACAATGATACAGGGAAATATGAGAAGAGAGGGAGATGATTATAATTCTTATACCTTTCTTCTTAAATTACATTTTAAAATAGGAAAACACACATATCTTATAGTTGTCTTTCTCTGTTTCTGGTTCCTCCTGAAATATTAGCAACTTTATGCTTAGAGATCTGGAGCCATATTCTAGTTTTGATTTGTGGTTGCCCTGAAATAGTAGACAAGTTAATAAACCCCTTGTACATAAATTCATTACTTCTAAGGTTGACATAATCAGGTAAAGGTTGTCATAGACAAATCTAATTAGAAAAACAAGGTTGTCAATAATTTTAACAGAGGGAATTCAATATAAAGAATTGATTTTAAAATTTTTATGTGTGTATGAGTGAGGGTGTGTCCCTGAACAAACTCATCGGCACCATATTCATGCAGGTGTTCTTGGATCTTTTGGAATTAGAGTTATAAGCAGGTGTGAGCCATGGAATGAATCCTGGGAATTGAAGTCAGGTTCTTTCCAAGAGCAGTAAGTGCTCTTAACTGATGAGTCATCTCTCCAGCCCCAAGAAATTGTTTTAAAAAGATGTTTTAGAACTGAAATTAATGATGGGGGAATACAGAAATAACTCAGAATTGCAGGAGAATGCTCACCCTTTAGATCCATGGACTCAAAACCCTAGGGCAGTCTAGAGATGAAAGGAGACACCACATGGGAAGACTAGGACATTTGTTGAGGAGACCACCCTTCTGCTGCTGGTGCCTCTGAGGGACACAGTACAATTTAGGGAGCACAGACAAAGAAATCATCAAAAGAAGAACGAGCTGACCATGCTGCTGGGAAAAGCAAAATCCAGAAACATTCAGATCTTTTCTTCCTCTCAATTATCCTCCAATTGTTGTTTCCCAGCATCACAAAAAAGGAGCGAGAACTGACATTACTAAATGACTAGGAAAAATGTATAGCACAATGCCTAGAATGTTCTAGACTATACAGTGTAAGGAACTGTCCCTTCTTTTATTTTGCTAAAATGTATTTCTAGTGTAATTTACCTTCTATGCTTGCTTCTAGTTTGAAAGATGAGTCAAGACTTTCTGGAATTCACTGGTTATGGATTTTCTGTAGATTTCCCCTAGTAATCATCAAAATACAAGAATATAGTCTTCACACAAACTAACTCATAGCCTTTCATGTGGTTGAGAACGAGATACACTCAAGACTCTGGGTTAGTTTCCCTGGAGGACTAACTAAACAGCGCGCATTGTTGAGGAAAGAGAAAGAGGAAACAATAGTTTATTCTAAATCACAGCATAAAATGAGTATTTCTCCTGTTCTAATGATAAAAGTACAGTTGACCTGCGAAGGCTTGGAAGAACTCAAGAGATAAGTTTAAAGAAGAAATGACCACCGAAAATACATCATCCCAGTCTTGGCTAAGCAGTTACTTATGGAAGAGTGGTGTTAGAGGTAATCTGCTAATTGACATCAGTAATCTAGAAACTCCATGGGAATATATGGTCGCTAATAACTGATTCTCTCTCTACCAGTAACACTCTAACTATTTTCTAGTTAGGTAAGGGTGAGTGCTCTTTCTCATACTTTTAACTTTATCATTATCAACAAATTTAAAGGAAGTTTTGATATGTCATCCATAAATTCTTAGACCATATTGCTTAGGACTCATAAAGAAGTGGGCAGATTCCTGTCCTCCAGCGTGCCACCATAATTAAATTATTATGTTCACATTCATAGTGTTATGGGAGATTTTTACCTGCTGTTATGGATGGGCAATTATTCAATCTGGGGGATTTTCTGTGTCTCTGAGCTGCTGAACTGCACTTTTTATTTCCTTGCAGTAGAGGCCAGTCACGCCCCACCCTGCCCTCTCAAACACCCTGTTTCCAGCTGTGACAATCAAAGGTCCTTTGGAAATTATCCATCTGCTCCTGGGAGAGAAAGACCAGATTGGATCTCATGAATACCTCCTCATCTCTCCCTTTGCTGAAGTAGGAACATGAATGATAATATCCGAGCTTCGAAAAGGCAGCTTTCTTTAACGTTTTAACTATTGCACACACATATACAATGTCTTGTGGTTTTACTCACCTCCAATTATGTTCTTTTATCCCCTTCCTATGCCGCTGGCTTCTTCTTGCCAGCTAGTCCCTCCCGCCTCGTGTCCTTTTCTTCTTTTTCCTTGGACACGCTGAGTTTAGCTAGGATTGCTTCTATGAGCATGGATAGAAAGTTACTGAAGTATGGGCAGTGGCTGTACTCCTACAAAAAAATAGCAACCTGCCCCAGGCACAGGTACTGCCCCAATGACTCCATAGGAAGGGCTGGGGCCTCATGAGCCCCGCCCCCTTCCATGATGAAAAGCTGAAGGACTAAGTCTTATGCAGATTTTATGCAGGTATCCATAGCTGTTGTTTAATAACCATTATTGTAATAATGATGCCGAATTGAGAAGACAGTGTTTCATAGCATTCCTCCCCAACTCCAGGTTCTTACAACCTTTCTGGATGCCTTCTGTGATGTCGCCTGAATCTCGACAGGGGTTGTATAGAGGTCCCACTTAGAACTAAGTACTAAACAGTCACTCTCAGGAGTTTGACCAGTTCTGAGTCTGCCTTACTTTTCACCTGCTGCAGGCCGAGCACCAGGCTGTGTGTATAAACATAAATATTTTAGAAGACACTTTGACAACATGTCCAGTTATCAGAAGAACAGTAATAAGGCACACCCTAGGGCATTTGGCTTTGACCAGGTTTATAATACATCTATTTTATTTTCCTGTGGAATGAGTCTCAAATCTAATCAGAAAGAAGTTAGCCACTCCCCACCCCCAGGCATGCTACTGCTCCAATGGGGGTTACTTGGCTGGTAGGTTGGAATTGTAGTGAGAAGGGACCACAGCTGGTTAAAATATTGTCTTTACCCCTCCAGCAGCCAAAACAGCTCCTTACAACACTATGAACACTAGTCAGTAGGGCAAGAGCTTCCAGATAGGTCCCAGCTTGACTTCTTTGCATACCATATCCAAGATGTATCTTTGGCAATAAGGTATTATAATCTAGTTTTGATGGGCAACTGAGCAATGGCAATAGCCTGTATTGTTTGGGAACCTCCCAGCCTTCCCTGGAGAAAAACTCATAGGGAGGTCTCCTGTACTTGGCATTGGGATTTTATTTAAAAACTGAGAACCTCAGTTCAGACTCTTTTAAAAGTTACATTATTATTTAATTGTATTATTTAGTAGTAGGTTTCTATGTGGACTTGCCGTGCACCTTTATTCTGGCTAGCCCTCTCCCCGCACGCTTTTCCCTATCCTGTTCTCACACAAACCTTTTCAGATCTAGTGTCTTCCCTTCTTTCATGTCACATGAGCTTTACTGCCCCCCTCCCCCAGCTGAAGCTCACCCCCAAATCACTTTTTGCTTCCTGGCCACTATAGACATTCACACAAGCTTGACAATAAAAATATAAAAATTCAAAGCTAGGATCTTCATAAAAAGAGAGAGCAGATGGCGTTTTTCTTTCTGGGCCTGGGCTACTTTCCTGAGCTTGATATTTTCCAGTCCAATCCATTTTCTTGCAAATTTCATAGTTTCATTTTTCTTAAGTGCTGAATAAAATCCCATTGTATATACATACCACATTTTCATTATCCATTCTTCAGCTGAAGGATGTCTAGTCTGATTCCATTTCCTAAATCTAGTCATTAGAGAGAGCAGCAATGAATATGGATGAGCAGGTATCTCTGTTGTAGGATATAGAGTATATTGGGTGTATTCCCAGGAGTGGTGTATCTGAATCATATGGAAGTTCTATTCTTATGTTTTTGAGACATATCCAGACTAATTTCTATAGTAGCAGCCACCAGTTTGTATTCCCACCAATTCAATTCCCTTTGGTCACATCTTTGCCAGCATTTGTTGACATTTATATTATTGATGATGGCTGTTCTGACTGGAGTGAGATAGAATCTCAAAGTAGCTTTAACTTGCATTCCCAAAGGATGATAACTTTGAATACCTTTAAAAGTATTTATTAGTCATTTGTATTTCTTTGATAATTCTCCATTCAGTTCCATAGATATTTTCTTGTTTTTGGTTGAGTGGATTTTAGTTTTTTTATGCTTAGTTCTTTGTGTAATCCATCCACTAATCTTATGTCAGATGTGTATAGCTAACATAGACTTTCTGTGTCTTCACTAACTTTATAGTTTCCTTTACTGTACAGAGACCTTTGAATCCCATGAGGTCCCATTTGACAAATTATTGGCTTTAGTTTCCAAACAACCAAAGGCCCATTGAGAATGTTTTTATCTGTGCCTATATTGTATAGAGTATATTGTGTAGAGTACTCCGTAATTATTCCTCTAGCAATCTTAGAGTTTCAGATCTTATGTTGAGGTCTTTAATCCATCTGTAATTTGATTTATATGCAGGATGAGAGACAAGGATCAAGTTTTATCTATCTATCTATATCTATCATCTATCTATCTATCATCTATCTATCTATCTATCTATCTATCTATCTATCTATCTATCTATCTATCTATCTATCTATCATCTATCTATAGGTTATTTACACACAATTTGTTTAAAATGTTATATTTTTCCTCCACTGTATTTTTGTCCTTCTTGAGAAAAAAAAAAAATCAGGTGGCTGTCATTGCATGGGCTGATCTCTGTGTCCTCTGCTCTGTTGTATTGATGTACATGTCTGGTTTTGTGTCAGAACCATGCTGGCTTTTATGAGGGTGGGTTCTGTGGTTTTTATTTTGCTAATAGAACTACAAGGAATTAGGCCTGTGGACACACTGGAGGTAACACTGGAGGTATGAAGAAGGCTCCAGATGCTAGGTGGGAAGTGAAATGACAGAAACAATAATTTGAACTAATCATATGATTACAGAGCTGGGATGTCTAGCTCTAGGTGGTCAGGCAAAGCTGTGGGCCAGTGACAGGAGAGGGTGTTAACTACAGAGGCCAGTCAAACACTGGGCCAGCCCAGGGCTGCTGGATGACATCAGGGATAGGCGTCTAAGCAGCTTGTGGTGACAGCTGACTCCAAGTTGTCAACCCCCAGTTTACTTTGCCAAGGGTTTTTGAAGGATCTAGGCCTTGGGTCCAGTTCCTCCTTGATTCTGAGGATCTAATTGTACTTGGCTAGTCACTCAGATCAACATGACATGTCATTGATCTGGGAAACTTGCACACTTACAAAGACTTTGTCAGAGTCAGTGTGCTTCACTTTGAGCAGGAGGCAGTTGCAGGACTTATCCCCAACAGCCTTGGCTATCCTCTTAGGGTTGGTCAATGTGGGATCACCCCTATCCACCTGGATGCCTGTAACTAGCTGTGAATAGCTGACATGCTTCCCAGTCGTCCTGGTCAAAGGAGTCTCCAATGGACATCACTGGATAATCTAGGATAAAGGTCATATGTGAAAAGTTTTTGTACCTCAGTAGTGAGCCTCTCTGCTGATGCAGTGAATCGGATCAGGCCAAATTAGTAAATCCAGGTTTAATCTGAACAAAACATTCCTGGGTGGTCCCAGGAGAGAGAAGAAGCCATGAGGGGAACCATGAGGGGGAAGTCTGTGAGCTGGACTTTAAATACCCTTGGGGGTAGAGCTGCTGCTTGGTGGGCTTTCTCTGGAGTGGGATCTGGGGAGAGAGAGGTGGAGCCAAGGTGAGGCTTCTACCTACCTAATCTCATTGGGTATATGTCTCCGTTAGGGCTTCCACCTAAACAATATGCAGGTCATCCAGCTGGTCAGGTATGATGTACCTCCTGGTACCATCAGAAGAATTGAAGCCAAGGTGGTATTTTCCATACCTGAAGAACTCAGAGGCAGCCATTCCATGCCAGTGATGACCTGGTCAGTATAGCAGGTCTTCCCAATTGTGTTCTTCAGCAGTCTCTTCAGCAGTTCCCTAGGTTGTTAAGTGCAAACCTACTCCCTGAACACTGTTGGTGGCCTCTTCCATGAATCTCTCCTTGATGACATTCTTCAGGTTGTGGTAGACTTCCTCTCCAATGTTCATGGCTTTCTAGAAGCTGAATGCTTAAATGTACCTACAAGAAGTATCATACATTCTTGTATGGCCAAATTGTTGCCTACATGAGTATATATATACTTAACAGCCACTGGGGAAACCTTTCCTATGTAGCAGATTTTACCACTGTCTCAAAGATCCAGGGCCTCATAGATTCCAGATGATGTGTGACTGGGTATGGCAGCCTGGAATAGACCTTTTGAGTTTCAGAGGTCAATCACAATAGTGGGATTTCCGCAACTGTCAAAGATCTCTCTAGTGTAGATTTTGAGAAAAGACACGAGCTGTTTCTGATGGCTCTTGCTGAGCAGGCAGCAGAGAGTCTTGCAGATGTGAGGAGAACATTCAGGAGAGAGATGCGGCTGCCCAACTTCTGCAGTTCCTCCATTGTGCTGTGTATTACTGTGACCCCATCATATAATTTGCCATCAGATATACCAATATCTCCAACAGTTTTGTTGTTGTTGTTGTTGTTCAGGATTGCTCTGGGTATCCAAGGTCCTTTGCATTCCCATATGAATCTAATTTTATGAAGAATTGAGTTGTCATTTTGATTGAGATTGGATTGAGTCTGTAAATTGCTTTTGGTCGGATGGACATGTTCATATTCTTCCTATCCATGAGTATAGGATGTCTTTTACCAGTGTCCTACTCATTTTTTTTCTTCAGGGTTTTAACTATCTTAATTCTAGAGCTCTTTCATTTCCTTGTTTTGATTTGTTGTGAGGTTTTAATTTTTCTTAAGGCTGTTGTGAATGGGGCTGTTTATTTGTTTCTCAGTCTACCAATGGTATATAGGAAGGGCATCGCTTTTTGAATGTTAATTAAGTTTCCTGCTACTTTGCTGAAAGTGTTCATTGTTAGCTCTGGGATTTTCTGGTGGAGTCTGATTCTATATTTTAAACACTCCACCGATTTGTTGTTGTTTTATATTTAATTAATAAGTGCCCTTTATAACACCTCTGTGAGCTAAATGCAAAGGAAGACAGGAATCATAACAGTGTGGTGCCACTGCCCAACAGTAAGCAAACTGACCTGCTCAGCCTTCAGGTTGACTTCTGGAGGCCTGGGCTTTTGTGTTTTCTTGTACTAAGTCTATCTATTTCCTCTGGCACAGAATGTGTATGCAACCAGGGCAAAATGCATTTTAAATTATTATCTTGTATAAAATAAAATTCATAGGTTTGTGCAGTTTTGAAAGTTCTGTTGATGATTTGGTTGCTTCTGGGCTACATGAATTTTTCATGGTGACGCAGATTTCAAGGGTAATTAGGCTCTAATGTTATCCAAGCTCATTCTCTCCTACAGTCATTTTAGCTAAGGGACGTATTTCCATGCTACTTAATGCCTTGTTTCTTTGAACTGCTTCATTGGGAAGCTGAAAATGAACACAAAGAAATGTATCCTAAGGTGGTTCCTTGGTGGTGGACATTCTGGCAATCAGGTTTTCAACCTAATGTCCCAAACTGAGTCCACTGGGGAAAAGAAATCCTCTTTTATGAACTAAGATAAAGGTCGTGCATCTCAGGATTCAGTGTAATTTTAATATCCAGATGCCCATGACACAGTAATGTTTTCAACAATGTTACAAATCATGAAAAAATAAATAAAGAAAATTTGGTGAAGGCAATCTGTTTGTCTCTAGAACTTACTTTCTCTTGTCTTCCAAATAAAAAGTTTCATACTCAAAATAATGAATAAGAAAAAGAAAGCAAAGTTTCTTCCGACTCATTATGAGATGAGAACTTGTAGAATGTCAAGTAAAGGTAGATTTAAGGGTCCTGGCTACCACTTCCTTTACCTAAGGGAAGCAGGCAGGATGTGAGGGAGACACTGTTTAGAAGCATCCAGTCAGTCAAGGACTAGCAGGTTGAAATCATCAACCCCTGCACTGCTGACGACCGGTGAGTCACCAGGACAGATATTGAACACAGCCATTTCCTAGGATACAACTTTTAAGGGGAAGTGAGTAGCAAATGACAGCAAACAGCACTTTGTCTTTCAGCACATGAAATACAAATAGCCAGAGAGAATTAGTTCACCTCAGGGCACGTCAGTAAAGAAAGCTCTCAGTTTATTCACTGTGTGGTGAAGATCAGGGAGGAGCCAGAGAACACAGGGAACATTTCGGGACCCAGACTCTGTCCCACCCTATGCATTCAAACATGATCTTGGAAAAGATAATAATGGGAAAGGGATGAAGGGGTAAATCAATTTTCCAAAGAAAACAAATTACTATTTAAAGAGTCTCTTCATTTCCTAGGTTTGGTTAATTTGAGCTCCTGAGCCTAATTTTTGCCCTGTTCCAGGAATACCACCAGCAAAGGGAACCTCGGGAGGAAAATCAGAGTGTTCTCATAACACTTCAAAGACTACAGGTTTTCTTTTGATACTTAAAATGAAATATGAAATTAAATTTGTTTACTTGCAATGAAATTGACATTTTGACACATACATACATGAATAGATAGAGGTCTGTCTCTAAACATCTTAACATTGATTTGTTGCATTCATTTGTTTATTCAGAAAGTGTTAATTCTAATTCAAAAAACGTTAATTGCTGAATTCTAGATACTCTGTTAGTCAATGGAGATATACCAGTGATTAATGTATATTGCAGAAAACACAGCATTCTATGTATTTAAATTTAATGTGTGTGTCAAACAAGTAACAAGTAAAATAGTATTTCACATCATCGTGGGTGAGGAGCAGATGAAGCCGGGTAATGAGTGAAAAGGACAGGCAGGTTTGTTTTGGATAGGGCCAGCGGGAGTGACCCCTATTAAGGATTTGGACAAAGCTCAGAACATTGTGGCAATGTGAGTCGTCTAAAGCCCAGCATTTGAAAAAGGAAGATAAAGAATTAAAACACCCTAAAATAGCACTGGGAAGATGACTCAGTTGGTGTAGAGTACTTGTTGGGCAAGGTGGAGCGGCTGAGTTCAGGACTCCAGAAGTTGCATAGTAAGCCAGGCAGGACAGTGCAAGCCTGTAATTCCAGCAACGTGGAGACAGAAGCAAAAGGCACTGAAGAGTTCGGGGCGTAGCCAGCCTCAATGAGTCATTTGTGCTCTAGATTCAATGACAGGAGGCTCTGTCTCAGAAAACAAGGAGAGTGGTCGAGAAAGACACTTGATGACGCCCAACTTTCATATAACCCTCCACATGAACACACATAGAGACTACACACAAAAAGGGGAGGATGTAGGATTACAATCTCTGCTTCTTATGAAATATTGTCATTCTTCTTACTTTGATAAACACAATAGTATTTTATTTTTGTGTCTCTATTGTGTTGTAGTGGGTCATGTGACTCATTCTGATGTTTGTGAATGGAAGTGGTAAGTGTCACTTTGAGCTAAGGCACTTACATGTTGGATTGAGAATTTACAAACTTTTCACCCCTGTCCAGACTAATAATTTTCAAAATAATGATCCTTTCTCTTAGCTCCCTTAATAAAAAATGACAGACTTGAAAAGACAAAGTCTTCTACTCTAAGAGCCTGAGATTTCTTCTTTCTTTCTTTTCTTTTCTTCTTCTTCTTTTTTTTTTAGGAGTTATATTACTATAGAACAGCTCCGCCTAGCATGATGAGGTTTCTTTGAATTTAGTATGCTTAAAGAAAAGCAAAGAATACTGCAGAGCTGGCCCCAGACAATTGGAATGATGTCAAACCCAAGAAGTGCATTTGGTGCATATTACATAACCATAAAGGCTGGGCTTTCTCATAGGGATTGTTTTCTGAGTGCTGGGAAATTCTATTTGGGGACCATGAAGCTAGTCCACCAGGTAAATAATGTTTGCCTAATCTGCAATGCTTTGAATTTTATGTTGAAAAGTGTGATGATTTTTTTTTAATTTGAAATTTGTATTTTTTTTCTTTTGATATGCTGGGATCCAAATCCAGGACCCTGGGCATACCAGATAAACACACTACCCATGAGCCACATCCTTATTCCCTGAAATGAGTATCTAACATGCCTACCTCTTCATATATTTTTCTAAAAATTGAACAAATTAACTTTAAAAATTTTAAATGACAGATTTGAACTTAAATTTCCAACTTAAAGTTTCAACTTCCATTTTTTTTGGTATAAGTTATCAGGCAAAACAAGGGAGAATCTAAATATCTTTCTTCTTGAAACATCTTGAAATTTTTGAAACACTAAATACTAACTTGCTAAAGATAAAGACACACAAGTCTGAACACTGAATTTTTGTCAGATGTCTTGAGTTTTGTTGGGAAAAGGTACGTCACAAGTAAATAGATACACACCTTGATGCTGTGTGGGTTTATTCTTCCTGGCATTGTTGTTGTTGGAAAAGGAGATGGAGCTCCTTTGATGCGATCTCTTTAATTTTTTCCCTCAGAAACACCACGTACTTGATAAATCAATGGTCATGATTGTTTCAATGTGAGCCAGAGAGGTAGCGATTGAAGGGAAGACAGGCTGATGCTCTCGGTGAGGACATGCAGGTGTTCCTGTGTTCTCATTCACTGGGTACCTGTCATATCAATGAAAGGAAAATAGATTTGATTGCATTTGGCAGTTGCTTTCCACTAACAGAATTTGTGAAAGACGGGCTTGTTCAAGGTTGAATTCCCAATTATTTCCTGCTGTAAGAAGCAAGATAAAACAACGTCTTCAGTATCCAATGCAATTAGCTTTTATATTGACTTATTTCTAATGTGAAAATCATATTCCCTTTGGAGGAAGACAGAGCAGGTGCTGTTCTAGAGAAGTGAATGAGTGTATTTGTTTGGCTGCTTGTTTCTGTGTCTCTGAGATCAAAAGTCTAAAGAAACATAATGCAGGATATAGCAGAAATTATACTGTGAAAACATTTAATTAATACATTACACATTTTATTCCTCTTCCCATAAATTATAGTCTCCCAACATCATTAAATGTCACCTTATCCAGCCAGATGCAGTGGCTCATGCCTGTAATTCCAGATATGAGAGGCTGAGGCAGGAGGATTGTTACCAGTTTGAGGCCAGTGTCATTGTTACCAGTTTGAGGCCACTGTTATCCATACAGCGAATTCAAAGCCTGAAAGGGCTACAGAGTGAGTCTCTGCCTCAAAAATAAAACAACTGTATTTCTCAAAGAAAAGGGGGAGCACACAGTAGCATGATTCACAGTAACTTGAAAGGGGGAGCAACACATGTGTCCATTGACAGGTGAATGGGTAGACAGAATGGAACATACATATACCATGTGTTCAGCTTTAAAAATTAAATACATTTAAATGCATGGAGTAGCATGGGCAAAGCCCAAGGATCTCATTCTGTGGAAAGTAAGACAAGAGGGCAAATATTGCATGATTCTACTTACATGAGATATCTAAAGTGGTCGAATGCTTGGAAACAGAAAGCAGAGTGGCAGTTGCCAGGGTCTAGGGGAAAGAGGAGTCACCATCTGGGAGAAGCAGGACAGCAGCATTGAAAACATTGTGATCTCCAAGGCTCATCTGTCTGAGATTCATTCCTGACTCCTTCAACTTCAAGGCTTGTAACACTGAGCAAACTGACTCATTACCCATTCCTGAAGTTTACTTTTTAAATGTGCCCATAATAAAACTTGTCTAGGATGGGGGCGGGGGTAGCTCAGTCTAAGAGTCTATACTCGGCACAATTCCCATCTCAATCGGGTGAAAGAAAATAAAGAGATACTAATATGAAATAGAAAAATCTCATTTTGTAGCTCATGGATGAAATGACTTTATTTTGCCCATGAAAAATCCTACTTCAGTACTTGGCGCTCAATCCTCAAAATGTGCCATTATTTTTTATTATCATTGAAAAGAACTATGAGAATTAGCAAACATGAATTTCCCAATATTGCTTGTAGAAAATAATGGTCAACTTCAAATGAGAAGCCTAAGCCTTCTCCTACTACATTGAATATAGAACAGGAAAAACAGAGCAATTATTCTATAACCATTTTTTTTTGTACAAATGCATGGAAGCAAATTTCTCATCCCATTTTCTAGGATCCTCCCAAATTCCTAAGCTGTTTGCTTGTACCTAACATGAGTGACATCTGGGTCTAGAGATTAGCAGAGCTCAGTTACCAAATGCATAGATATTTAAAAGATAGACATCAAGCTGATAAACTGTTGAATCAATCTATCCTTTTACTTTGAAAACCATGCTTTCATGAAGGCTAGACTAGATTTTAGAGTTAACATGATGTTCCATGTTGGAACCTGGTGACTTTAGAAGGCAAGCTTGTGGCTCTATTCTTCCTTTCATCAGGTCAAAGGATGCTGGCATTGGCAATGAAAGGTCATGGAGTTTAACCTAAAATTCCTCCATAGAGAGAATCCAAATTTCAACAATAACAATTCAAGCTGTGAACGCAGTGTCCAAGGAATTCCTTTTTTTTAGACTGATTCCAAGGAGCACACTTATCTTACATTTCAACCTTTTGAGAGAGGATGGCTTTCTAATTGATGATACTTTACAACGGCTGTCACACAAGTGGCAGCCGTGACAAGGCTGTTAGTGCCCACACATGCATGAATTTGATCACAGCTGTTTACAGCTAACCTGATGTCACAAGGGCTGTGTGCCTTGTTGGCTCTTCCCGAATTGTCAAATGTCTACTTAAAATGTCTCCAAAAGGATTATGTTGTGAATTGGCAGTGAAGCAAGTTAGTGCTGTGCAAGAAGACAGAAACAGTAGGCAGAAATTGAATGTTAGAGAAATAAATGCTTATTGTTAGAATATTGCAACTTTATATTTGCCTTCAAAGTAGCAACCAATGAAATTTAAAATATGGGTGCCCATAAAGAGGTGAAGTCTTAGATACTTTCTTGCTTAGTTTATTGATTATCTATTGATACAATAACATTGCATAACCCCACTCATAAATTCCTAGGTTTAAAGCAATTGGTCTACAATCATGAAAGCATCTGGTCAAGGCAAACAGTATCTAGGTGGCTTGACTTCTCAGGTCTCCATTAACATGGTTCCTAGACACCTCCTAGGGCCCACAGGCTAGAGGAGCATGTTTTTCTCTTTTTTATGATTGAATACAAAAAGAATGAATGAAAAAAAGAAGGCATGCACTCAGGTACACATATTGGGAGATCTGGAAGCAATTAAAGGGAGGAGATGGTACTTGATATGATCTTAATACACCGTGTTTATGTATGAAATTCTCAGATACTTGGCATAAGTAAAGGGGTATACCTAGGCAAGAGAATTCTAAGACAAATACCCTGACTCACCATGCCCAGAAACAGTAGAAAGAGTCCAGAAGTTCATCATGGTTTATGGAAAGTGTAGAAGGGGTATTTTTTTTTTATTTGCGCAAGTGAAGTTGTAAGGACAGTGGCCAAATATCTGGCCACAAGCTATTATATCCAGTACAACCCAAACAAGCTGTCTAAATACAGACATTTGTTAAAGATGAAGAACATCCTGACAATTCAGACTCATCTTTTTATTTCTACCACAAGTCTTTCTCTATTTATTCAGCCATGGTCTTGATTATTAACAGAGGAATTAGAAAGCTAAAGAGCTGAATATTTATGTGAAGCCACTCAAAAGAAACAAGCTATAAATGAACAGCGATGCTGCAATTGTTGAATGTAAGAGGTTTTCTTTTTATCTTTTGACATAGGATCTCAGTAGGTGTCCCAGCCTTGAGCTTTTAATCCTCTTTTCTCAACTTCCAAATGCTGATTATTAATTTGTTCTTTCATTTACTGAGTAACATGGTTGTTACTGAATAAAGATATAAAGTATTATAGGTCTATTTTCATTTTGTGTATATGAGCACCATGTGAGTAAAGTTTCTTCTCTGTGAGTATGGATACATATCACCCTTTTCCAGATACCCATGGAAACTATACATTCTGTAAATAACTATTTTATTCCTTCCCAGAAAGCTCTGGATTCATATCTTGAAGCAGTCACAAACAAGATCATAGATTTGTAGCCCAAATAAGAAAAGTGCATTCTCCCAGTTCTGGGGTCAAAAGTAAGAAACAAAGGTGTGGGAAGGCTGCTCTCCATCAAAGGCTCCAGCAGAGGGCTGTACCTCACCTAGGTCATCTTCTAGGCAGCTTCTAGCCTGTGACTACAAATGTCCCATCTCTGTCTCCATCTTTACATGCTCTTCTTTTCTCATTGCTGTGTCTCTTCTCTGCTATTCTTTTGAGGACCATCAGCAGTAGATTCAGGTCCAAGAGCAAAACTTAGGATTCTAACCCAGGATAAGGCAGAGGTGGAGAGGAGATAGGCAGACAAGTATTGGAGATACTCTTTTGTCATAGTTTCAAATGTTTTTCTTTTACTACTTCCTTATTTTTGAGATTATAATTACATCACTTTCCCCTTTTCTTTCCTCCCTCCAAGCCCTCTCTCATACTCCTCATTACTCTTTTTCCAGTTCATGGCTTCTTTTTTAATTAATCATTGTTTCATGCATGCATGTTGCGTACATAAATATTCCTAAATACAACGTGCTCAGTCTGTATAATGTTACTTGTATGTATATTTTCGGGGATGACCATTTGAAATCTAATAATTAATTGATGTGCTCTTCCCTGGGAAGACCATTTGGCTCCTCTCAGCATTCCTCAGCTGCCTATAGTTCATTTTATAGGGTTGAGGCCACATGGTCTTTCTCCATCCATTTGGCATGTCTATTGATGTTCTTGTTCATCTCATGTTTAGGCGGTCATGTTGGTGAGACTTTGTAGGTGCAGCTTCTGACATGCCTAGGAGACACAGTCTCACAGCAATCTCCCTGATCCTCTGGGTCTGACATCTTTCTGTTCTCTCTTTTGCAATGTTACCTGAACTGTAAGTCAAGTGATTTTTATAGTTGCCATAGCATTCAGGTTCTTACGCTCATTTGGAAGTTAGTATTTGATTAAAAATTTCATCATTTTGTCTAATTTTCAAGAATTTGTCATAAAATTCCCCATTGTGTTCTTTTACCTTCCTTGTAGGTCTTGATTTAATTGAAGAATAATTTCTGTACTGAATAGAAGTTTTATTTTGGTGGGTACTGTTAGATGTGTATTAAAGTATACAGAGTGAAATCAAGGTATAGATTGTATAAAACATTTGCAGTACTCTTAAAGCTCTGGTGTCTCCATTTCTGAGCCGACCATCAATCCCCTTCCAAAGAGGAAAAGATAATTGTCACTTCTATAATCATTGATTGCTTTTGCCTATTGCACAACTTTTCTTTTTCCTATGTTCTTCATTTTATTCTCTCCTTCTTCCCCCTCATGTATATGTTTGTTCCTGTGTGTTTGTGCATGTTGATACATAGTATTGTTATGTAGCCCAGGCTGGCCTTGAACTCTTGACCCTTCTGCTTCAGCCTGCTGACTGCTGGATCACAAACATGTGTGTGCCAGCACACCTGACCCACAGAAATTCATGTAAAGGGATTCATGTTGTACGTGTTCTTTCGCTTGGGAACTTTAGCCCAGTGGAGCTTTTAAGGTTCTTTCACAGTGTTAGTGCAGCTTTATTCTTTGATTTCTTAAAGTTTATTCTGTGGCATGAGCTCACTGAGGACTTTGTGCATTCTCCTGTTGATTGCTGCTTCCAGTTTTGGCAATAAAAATTCTGACGTGATATGTTTTGTAAAAAATAGTTTCATTTTTTCCAGATAGATAAGGAAAACACAGCATCTAAGTTGTAGGTGTATGAAAGCCAAACTATATAAGCAAAATTAAAGTATTTCCTGTAATTTGTGTATTATGTTACAGTACCCCATAAACGTATGAGGGTTCTACTCACTCTACAATATCACCAACTGGTTTCCCATTTTTATAGACATTTAATCAGGGCTTGCTCTGACTTGCAGAGAGGTGCCCATGTGGAGGTCTAGGGAAAGCTTATGGAAGTCACTCTCTTTCTTCCATGTGAGATGAGTCCTGAGGGTTGAATTTAAGTTGTCAGGCTTGGTGACAGCAAGGACCTTTATGCATTGAACTATTTCTCTGGCCTATAATTTTCAGCAGTAGGAATTTTTTTTTGGGGGGGGGGCGGTTGAAAAGCAGGCATTGCTACATTGCCCAGGCTGTCTCTCTAGCCATAAGTGATTTTTTTTTTTTTTGGTCTCAGCCCCCAAAGTAACTGGGGCTACAGACATGCTTCTATGTCTCCTCCTTATTAGGGTTTTAATTGTTTTTAGTGTATAGAATAGTGGGTGTTATCGCAGCATTTCCACACATTATGGCATGTATTTTGTTCATCCTGACACTTTCATTGTCTTCTCATCCCCTTCAGCCATCTCACGCATTTTTCTTCTTCTAAGTGCTCTCCCTTATACTTTCATTATAAATACACACATTATATATTTATATTTAATTAAATATATACTTAAAATTTTATTCTGCATCTGAGAGAAAAGATGCAACATTTGTTTTCTTGGTTTGGCTAATTTCACTTAACATGATGATCTCTAGTTCCATCCATTTTTTTTCCACAAATAATAGGATTTTGTTCTTCTTTATGCTTGAAATAAAAGTTTGCTGTGTACACACACTGTAGTTTCTTTATCGATTCCTGTGTTGATAGACATATAGGCTGGTTTTACGGTTTGGCTGTTGTGAATAGTGTCATAATAAATGTACTGTAGGGTGAGGAAGACGGCTCGGTGAGGAAAGGCACTTGCTGCCATGCTTAACGAACTGAGTTTGACACCACCAGAATCTACAACGTTGAAGGAGAGAACTGACGCCTTCGAATTGGCCTCTGGCTTCCACATGTCATGTCCTTGTGCCCCATCTCAAAAAAAATGTGAAAAGGAAAAGAAACTTAAGTAAATAAACATGCATGTACAGTTGTGTTTGTAGTATACTGATATAGATTCATTCAGGTATAGACCCAGAAGTGCCCAGCACAAACACGGTAGTTCTCTTTTATTTTGTGAGACACCTCTATACTAATGTGTATAGTGACTGCGCTGGTGACATGTCTCCCAGCAATGTATGAGAGACCCTTGTTCCCTGCATCCTGACCAGCTTTCATTCTTTCTTGTCTTGATGATAGCCAATATGCCAGGGTGAGTGAGAATCTAACGGCAGACTTGGTTTGCACTTCCCTGATGACTAAGGCTATTCATACCTCCCCCACATCGTTATTGACATTTATGTTTCTCCTTTCGCTATCTGTCAATTCAATTAACCTCTCAATTTGTTTATTAGATGCTTTGGATCGTGTGTGTGTGTGTGTGTGTGTGTGTGTGTGTGTGTGTGTGTGTGTTTTACTCTTCTAGTTTATTTTATATTCTAGATATTAATCTACTGTCACAAGAATAGCAGGCAAATATGTTTCATTATTCTGTACTGTACTGCAGCTTTTAAATGTTACACAATCCTATTTGTCAAGTTTTAGTATCATTAGAATTATGATTGATGATTTTTCATATTATGACTGTTGTTACTATCCACATAGTTCATCCTTTATTTGTTTTAAACTATCTTTTACTATCAATAACATCTATACAGGCATAGTTAAGTTTGGATCTGTTAAATACAATATCCAGTCATTTGTACTTCCACTTACATTGGCCCATTTTCCTCTTGGTAATGGAAAATATTTTTTCTGTTTTTTTTTTCACTTCTTCAGATGTCCTGTCATATTTTAGATATTGTGTATAAATTATGATATAAAATTTTTCATGAATTCTGCTCTTTTGTCCAGGAACAGAATTCTAAGCCCTTCTTTGGCTGTATGACGATCATAGCATGGTTTGGAGTGCTCATAATGAAGTTCAGCTTTGCTGTGTCACAGCACTGAGCACCATGTGATTAGCCCTACTCCGATTGCCTGAATCACCACGGACTTTCCAGATTGCCTGCATTTGAGATGAGAGAGGGTAGATGGCAAAATTATGTTCATATATGGCTTTTCTGTACTATTTTTAATATACCAAAGTAGGACTGTTGGAGAAGGGTATAGGTACCCCATCTCAGTGAGTTGGTTAGTATTGATTAATGTAAGGCTGTGCTAAGGAGGTGAGATGAGAAAGAAACCTCTACAGTCTTACCCTCTGGCATTAGTAATCTCTCCTCATGTTACCTCCTCTACCCTCCCTCCATTCCCTACCTCAGTTTAACCCTTTCTGTTCCATTATCCCCTATTAAGCCTTTATGCTACTGCATTCTATCTTCATTGAGTAGATAGTTATACACATTTACATCACCCATTTATCAGCTGATGGACATCTGGGCTGTTTCCACTTCCTGGCTATCATAAATAGAGTAGAGATGATCGCGTATTTATATATTAGGCTATAGAGACATTTGGGCGGTAGAGCTGGATCATGTGGTAGATCGACTTCTAGGAGAGAGCCTCCACACTGGTTTCCATAGTGACTACACCACTTTGTACTCCCACCAGCAGTGAGTAAGTGTTTCTCTTCTGCCACTTCCGTGCCAGCATTTACTGTAATTTTTTCTTCTTTTTGATCTTAACCATCTTGACTAGGTTATGCTAAAGCTTCCAAGTAGTTTTAATTTGCTTTTTCCTAATGGTTAAAAAAAATACAAATAAGCTACAAAATAGTCCTAACCCTTAACACAACTCGCTGTTGGACCTTTTAACTAATTCTTCTTTGCCTGTTCTATTCCCCCACTTAGAAGACTTGCAAACATTACATCCAGCTCTTGCTCAAATAGTGCCTTCCTTCCACACTTCCTCATCCACACTCCACGTCTTTCCCCGTTGTTAACTGAAGTTAACTGAAGTAATTTCAGAGAGCTTGCTGACAGGTCCACACTGCCTACTGACCATTTTCAGCCTGCTGGATTTCAAAGGCTGTTGGATTAGATTAACAAACAAAGACTAAATCCACCTCAGTTCTGAATTCATCAACTCAGATCCCCACATGTTCCCATTGTGATTCTTCCCTCTGGCATTAATAATCCCTCTTCTTCCCATGAATCTTTGCAGCATGTCTACAGTGTCACAAGCTCTACATATTTTGTGATATTCTGGCTAAATCTCCTGAGCTCTGACTTCTCCTTGGTAACTCTCAGCCTTTGTCTCAACCATGCCTTTGTCTCAACCTGAAAAATCTATGGATAAACAAAGCTGAGGAGACCAAAATAAGAATAGGGTATCCTTTGTTTTTCTAACAAATCTGGAGGGAAAGTTGAGTTCTACCCTGAGGCACCATGGATTAACTTTATCTAGCTGAGAATGGTGGTTAATGAGGGCTATTCTTGTTAGAGAAAACGCAAATCGTGTTTAGCACTTAGATCTATTCTTCTGTCTTAAGTACAGCTTAAGTGCAGTTATACTTTTTCTAGTTCTGCTCTCTGAGGGTTTTATTATTTAAATTTTCCTCTAGAGTTGAAATGCTGAGATGGAGACACTTCCAATTATGTGGGGACCTTGGGTATTTATTTTACAGGGGGTTCAGGCTGTCAACACATCACCCTCCATCCATGGGAGGCAAACTGTAGCAGAGTGCAGAGTAAGGCATCCCATGTTCATTCCATCACATCTTTGCAGAATGTAAAGACATTTGAAATCTCCCGCTAGACTCTAACCAACAAAGGAAAATGGCATTGGCTCTGGTTTAGCATCCTTCCACTTCTGATCTGGTCCTAAATATCTGATTTTTTTTCTTTTGAAAATTATTTCTCTTTCTCTTGGTGAGGTTGTCAGTCAAGGCACACTGACTTCTTTTTGGGGAAAATGTCATTTCCTCTGGGGATTCTAGATGTGTGGGCTTTGAGTCTGAAGTTAATAGATGGAAGACTAAGAAAGAAAACAAACAAAAAAAAAACCAAGCAAACAAAAACAAAACAAAAAACCAAACTAAGCCTCTTTGGCAATGTTGCCTGTCATCAGAAACATGTTAAGAAAACTGTCACTCAGCTTCCCTGAGCTGAGCTGTTCCCACCTCACTGAGCAGCACCCTCTCCAGGGCCATCACCGGTTGTGGAACCTTCCTAAATCCTAATGATTTTTTTTGTTAAATTGCCCAGGACTTTCTTGTATTATTTATATAGAAATATGACTCATAAAATTGTCTAGATTATAGGCAATCCTAACAGTAATTACTTACTCTATAATCTACCTCTAATTTTGATTCTTTGCCACACAAATATTTATTTTAATATTTAGAGCAGAATTCTGAAGGAGCTATTGAAGCGTAAGTCGGAGCTCTGAGGGAAGTTGTAACCGTTTTAGTCAGAACACAGTCTTAATGGCAAGAACCTTCATCTTTGTTTAGCAGAGCAACAGGACAGTGGTTCAGCTGTCCCCGGGGCCAACAAGGTTTAGAACTGAACTGCACAGAGAAGCCTCTGTGGGGAGCACGTGATGTAGAGGGGTGAGTCATAGCCAGTGCTTTCTACTTCCGGGAGGAGTTATACTCTGGCCTGGCTTTCCTCTTCCGCTTCTCCTCTTGGCTTCCTCTGCTGGGGGAAAGAAATGTTTAGAAAAAGATTGTTCACTCCCAGGAAAATAACAATGCCCGTGTAAGGACGAAGGTGGCTGAAACTCAGCCCTGTTCTCAGGGAAGCCACGGGAGTCACAGGTATTCAAACGGAACAACCCCCTTTAAATGAGGCAGCATCCCTCAGTTCTAACCAGCTACTTCTGGCAGGAAGATTTATTCAATATTGCTCTATCTTCTGATATCATCAAAAGTCATTAGAAAAAATGATGTTTTTATTAAATGTATAATATCTTTATTATATATTAAAATTGATTTAAGAAATAAATTCAGTCATCATTCCAAGGAAACCAACACACCTTTTGCTCTTAGGCTACAGAGAAACAAAGCAATTATATTTGATACAAATTTGAGGCATTTAAAACTCTTGGGAGCATAGTATTTCAATTTGTTTTTAACACATCATACTTGTAAACCCTAAAAGGATACCTGAGTTGTGAATGCATACCACCAGATACCACTCAAGGTCCTTGAGGGCCTAACTGTGCTGGAGGACACATGGGGACAGTGTGAAAACTCTTCTGTTGCTGGTATCTTAGGAGCCTGGTGTACCTTACTTGGTTGGAAAGGTGAATCACTCTGTGCGATTGTGTATTCAGTCACTCTGTGACGTGTAGGGACAGATTCAGGGACATTCGTTGTTGATACAAGTTTATGAAGCTTGCTCTTTTCAGGTCTCAAATCCTCAGAGCTTAGCAATGAATGATGTGCCCATGTCACTTTACTTTGGGGCTACTATGGTTCACTGCTGAATTCCTGAGGAAAGCAACCCACTGTCTTGTCATGGAGGGGCTTCAAGCTTAGAGGAGAATAAGATTGGCACCACTGTCTGGATGCATTAGGCAAACTATAGTGGTTTCAGACAGGCAGTTTCCAAAATACGTCAGCCTCATTTACACCACACACACACACACACACACACACACACACACACACACACACACATTGTAGAAATATATAGCAAATATATATGGTAAATCTATCTATCTATCTATCTATCTATCTATCTATCTATCTATCTATCTATCTATCTATCTATCTATCCATCCATCCATCCATCCATCCATCCATCCATCCATCTGTCTATCTATATTAAAAAGTGGCATTGTTTTTCTCTGTGACACAAGAGTCCCAAATACAGGCAGCAGGTGATTTCTGACACACATTGCTTTTAGTAAGGACTAGAAATAGGGAAACCAGAGTGAACCTCTATTTCCTAATGCTTATACAGAAGAAAGAACTCAATCGCCTTAGGAACAAGATTAAAATAATCATGGAAACGAGAGACTACAGCACAAAATTACCAAGGGTTACAACAATGACAGTCTCAAAACACAGGATGGAGAGGTCCAAGTGTGTCTGTGAAAGCAGAAACGTCTGTCCGCTTGTTCACGGAAATCACTGTTTCAATAAACATGAGCATGCTATTCATGAATTCTCTAATGAACCTAAGCAGGAGGAAGGAAAGGGTGGGAAGGGGCTGACCCATGGGCACTGTTAGAACTGGATAGGAAAAGTTAGGGTGTGATCTGGCAGTAGAGAGCCTGTGGATGACAATAGCCTGCACTGTGTCTCACACTAGAGGAATGGACTTCAGTGTCTTTACTGTAAGTAAATGAAAAGTATTTGAGGCTCTAGATGTGTATCAATTTGTTCAAATGGTATATAATAGATTTGTGTATTAAAATAATACCCAGTACCCCACAAACAGAGGCAAACATTATGGTTTTGTGTTATCAGTTAAAAATAAACTTTAAATACAAACAAAATAATCTGGATTCTGGAAATACACAAGCTGGAAGTGAAAGAATATGATTATTTGATTTTTACCTTTCATAGACAGACTCAAGTGGTATAATATGCATATGAAGTCTGACATGTGTGTTAATCTAGGTTGTTCTTGTGTGTTCAGGCTTCTACTGTTGGGGAAAAATATACTGTTTCTATTAAAATAAATCTGGCTTATCAATGTTGAACTTATATAAGTTATTTATTTGAGTACATAATGATAATAAAGAAATTATGACCCTTATATAGCTTCAATTTTAATCACATCAAAATACTAGCTAAATTGTGGATACTGGTTATTTATTTTTTTGTTTTACAGAAAACTGAGATGCAAATATTATTTTAAATTGGCGTAATGTCCTGTGTTTTGCAGGTGGAGCAGTCAGAACTTTAAACTTTATCATAGCCTCTGCATTTTTTGCCACCTAGAGGGACCACCTTGTTTTAATGTGGCCTCGGACATCAATAGAGAGGAGTCAGCATGTCTCAGAGAGGAATGGGAGCCGGGAGGGGCTTTTGGAGGATGAGGAAAGACTACAGACTGTCAATGAATAAGGAAATCACGTGAGGGAAAGACAGGGCTTAACAAGGCCCAAACACACAGCTGGACTCTTTCTGGGCTGGAGTAGAAGAGCAACAGCAACAGACCATGCTGCTGAGCAATGGTAAATAAGCCACTTGGGGACTGCCCTGAGTGGCCCATCCCACAAGGGTCATTGCGGTTACCAGTGCCTGGGTACCCTGAGCAGAGATAACCGGAGTGTTCAGCAATGTGTGAGCCTGTCAGAAACGGGTAAGACTCAACTATAGAAATGACCTTGCGGTACGGCTTTTCTTTGTAGTAATGGTTAGCTAGATTAGGTGTTTAAAGATTAATTCGATTCAGTTCCCCCTCCCCCTCTCTCTTCTCCCCTCATCTTTATATAATCCTCATTCCCTTCAAACATGAAAACAGAAATCAATAAATAAAAATATCTCAGCTTTCCTGCAGACTCGTTGTCTCCCAAGGAGATTAAGCATCTTATTTCTGGGTCTAAAGAAAAAGGGTTTATTTTACCAAAGATTTGACACGGGTCTGTTGCGGAGCGCGAGGAAGCAGGGGCGGGAGGCTCGGAAGGCTTACTGGCATTTATATGCAGTTGTGGCTGGGTACCCAGCTCGGTTCTTCACACCTTCTTCTGGAAGTGTCTTTAGTCCTCCTGACAGCAGGATTAATGGCTGTGCTCAGAAGAAAGCCGAATGTCAAAACAGTTTTCTTCCTGAGCTGTCTGCCCCCCCCCTTTTTTTTGTGCCATGTAAGCTGTTCCCTCGCCTAGGTTAGATGGGATGAATATTCTTTTGGAGTTCTTTGTGGCGGCCCACGGAACCCGAAAGCAAAAGAGTAAAGGGATCAAAGAGTGCGTGATATCCATCCTCCGATGGTGTGGGAAGAGGTAGTCTGAACTTCAGCAACACTGTCCCCATGGGTAACAAACAGGTCACCGGGGTCCTGCCGCTTGTGACACATAGGATGTCAGCTCCAGAGCTGTCCAGAGGAATTCCTTTGCTGTTATTTTCATCACCTTCTTATTTACTTTTAGTTAGCAAACTAGGCAGTGACAGTTTTTGCTGTCACCTCCCATCATGACCCCAGTAATCATTGCTACTGTTCCATGAAGAATGTCTGCGATGTGAACGATGTCTGAGAGCCGAGGAAGACTGAGGAATCATTCTCCATCACTTTGATTAAGCAGCTGGAGTCGGGACAGGTTGGATCTTTTCAGCACCATCTGTGTGTTTAGGATCCTCTCATCTCCTATACAACCTTCATGAACACACAGCCAATGACTGCACTAAATCAGAGTAAATAGTGTGCAGTACCAAGCCTCATGGATTATAAGGCCTGTGCCTTCTGCCTGGAGGAGAAGCAGGGAACGCATGGCTGTGCCCACAGCCACATCTCCCTCTCAGGCTCTTTCCCACGTCTGCACAATCTGAAGGCACCCATTCATGGACTTGGAATCTGACTCAGGACCCGTTGTCTAGAAGAGGGGCCTAGAAATCAACACACCATTTCTGTGCACAGCAGCAGTGAGAGGCTTGAACATATTAACAGTGCATGCCCATTCATTTCAAAAGTGCGTAGGAGGTAATGGGAGAATTAGGAATCATTCAATAGAATGGAGTCATTATCTTGAGGTATAAAAGGAAAAAAGTAATTAGCATAAATCCAAAATAAAAAGAACCTATGTGAAATACAATCCCAACGATGTCATTCATGCCAGATACTTAATATAAATATCAGGATGAAGGTTGATTGAGAAGGCTGGTGTCTAAGCCCTGGGGGTGGAGGATGACTCAGTCAGGAGAGTGCTGGTTGGATAAGCAGGAGGACTTGAATTTGGATCCTTTGTACCCATGAGAAATGCTGGGCAGAGCTGCATATGCTTCTAATCCCAGCCCAGGGGAAGGAGAGACTGGCGGCCCCCTGGGGCTCCCTGGCCAGCGAGTGACATGTAATTGGTGAGCTCTAGATTCAAAGAGAGACCTTGTCCTGGAAATAAAGTTGGAGAATGACTAAGGAAGGTCTATGATATTTAACGTCTGAACTCCACAGACATGTGCATTACATGCCTGGGTACCTACATACACATGTGCACCCACATACATGAACATGTACACACAGAGACACCATCCATACAAATAAATATTGTCTATCATTAACTGCTTGTAGTTTTTGAAGGTCTCAAATAGACATGGCTCATAAAATTAAGGATCTTTTTTCCTTCTTAGGGAAATAAAAATAACATGCATAAGACAATTGGCAAAGGATACACCGAATAAACCGAAGATCATTCTATCTGAGCTAGAGTGATGTCAGCCAAGCAAAATATACTGAAATAATATGTAAGATTCAGATGGCAAGTTAGAATAAAATGAGCTGTATTCACTTTAAAAATGACTAACACAGTCACGTAGGATAGCATTTTCCAAAGCAGATTCATTGAGAAATGAGTGGTTGAACATTTAGGCCTGGGCACCGTGGAAGAAATACTTTCTAAAACTAAGAATCAAAGGGCACAAGGAAGGGAGCTCATAGATCATCGAGACTATCAGAAGAGAGATGCCAGAATTCTTTAATCAAATGGGTGGCAGGAAGTATGCCTTAGGGAAGCCTGCTTCCTGGTTAGAATGATGGTTTCTACCCAAACATTCACACCAACACTAATTCCAATAGAAATTATGAAGAGTTGTGGCCTTTAGGGGCTGATAAAGGCAAAGGTGGTCCCCTAATGAGTTGGAGTAGCTCCCACATGAAAGGACTGGCATTGAAGGGAGTGTTATCTTGCTTTTTCTACTTTTTACTCTGTGGGGACACAATGACACAATTCTACACTGTGTCTGTTGCAGAGAGACAGCATGAGATATAAGTATAGACATCTTGATCTTAGATTCCTCAGTGTCAAGAACAGTAAAAACTAAATTTCTGTCATTCACAAATTAGCCAAGCTATAGCATCATGTTACAGCAACACTAGGTATGTTCTGCCTCCTGGAGGCTGCCTCTGTTCCTAGGGCAGCAACTCACCTCTCTGGCTATACTCATCTTTCTAACGCTGACCTGCCTGTCTCCTTCTTATGAGGATATTCTTATGAGGATAATAGGACTGCCTTAGTACTTTCTGGGTAAATGAGAACATTCTTCCTATGTCAGGACCAATAATTATAAGACAATAGTCTAGAACATTTGCCATACTGGGTAACATATTCATAGGTTTCTGAAATTAGGTATGGATCTTTTAAAGGATGAGCATAATGTAGACACTACACGGCTCCCCAAACATCAGAAATGTAGGTCCTCTGCAGAAGAGTTTATTCTCTGCAAGCATAAACAATAATGCTGACTTCAGATTTTTTTCTGTGTCAGCAGAATACTGTGAATCCATTTTACTTATACATATACATGAACATTTATCAGGCTATCCTAGGACATACTAAGAAAATCTGTCTTACTCCTATAATAGTTGAAGGATAATACTGGTGAAATCTTTGGAATATGGTAATAAATAATTTCTGTGTATATTTGGGTTTGTTTGCCTTGTTTTGCCTTGGAAATAGGTTCTCACTCTGTTGCTCACTTTGCCTCTGAACTCTCAATCCAGTGTCAGTCTCCAGAGTACTGGGGTTGTGGACATGCACCACCACACCCAAACAGAAATGGCTTAAATAAAATACTTGTGATGTGTGAATTTCATTTACTGTGCTACACATGTCCATTTCCCTATGAAAAATTAAGAGTAGAGTGTCTATAGAAACCCACAGCCTCCCCTGGGGTGAACTGTATATACCTGGGGTGACAAGTTACTGAGTGAAGAACAGACTATCAATAACAGTTTCATATTTTTGAAACAATAATTTCCTTTTACTTCAGATTGAAGCAACATGCTGTGCAAAATTATACATCATGTAGCAGCAGCTGAGAAGTCAACATACATCACTATCAATACTGCCACTATGAAAGCCAAAAAATTACCATATCTAACAATAATTTCTACTTTAACAGCGAGAATAGAAGACATAGAAAGAAACCAACTTATTCGTACAAATGGCTGGTTTAACACACGGGGAAGAAATTGATGTGCAAATTGGTTTTGATGAATGCTTGTGTTAAGTGTGGTTATTTATTATGAATCCATTACATAAATTGGTTGCAAAGTTATAACAAATGTTCTTTATTAATCTTACCTTCTCTGTGGCTAGCATATGACGCAAGGCAATTATCCTTCAAGGGCTGATGTGCTAAGGGAGTCAGATAAGCCTTAGAACACGGAGAGAATAGATGCATGCATTTGTTTAGCCTTTTACACAGGGAAAGGATATTTTTTTATAAAGCCTCCTTTATCTCCAATTAAATCCTTCAAGTTACTGGCTTTTGATGTTTTTGTAGTAACAGCTGTTGTAGGTGTGAAAAACATCTTACATATTATATTTTTCGCAGCATGACATTTGGAACTGAAATGGATGGCAGAGACTCTAATCGTGAAGAATAGACAGTTTAACTGAGGTGGCCCAGGCGTTCTTGGCTTCAGTGTTAACATTTTCTCTGTGGCCCAGTGACAGATTGGAGACCACACTCTCAGTGTTATCCTCTCCAGCATGTGACACAAATAACTGGAAGATGCTGTCTTCCTGGGAAAGAAAATGAAATAGTTCTTCCAAGAATACTACCATGACCCGACTTTCAGTCAGAAACCAAAGAGGGGAAAGAGTTGTCTGCAGTGATGGCCTGGAGCTGGCGCTCAGTTTGGAGAGGGTATCATTTTTAGTTACCAGTTTTCAGACCTTGACTTCTCTACTCTCTGTGTCTCTGTCTGTCTGTCTCTGTTCTGGAAGTATGCTTTTCTTTTTGCAACTCTCTTTACATCTCAAAAGAGTGGAAAGTATCAACAGAAGAGAAAAATAATTCATCTTAATTGTTTCTGACAAAAGGGCAGCTTAAAGGTACCTTTTCTGTATCACGAGGTCCTGATATAGAAAACAGTATATAAAATAATATAATAAAATAAAGTAGCAGTTTAAGTTTATAGTCTGAAAAAGTCTTAGTTGTGTGCTAAGTGTAGACATTAGAATATTGAATATTTGTGGAACGCCGCTGATCGCGAGCTCTGGGCCAGGGGCTGGGTGCTGAAGCTAGGTGCAGGAGAAGAAAGCTTACGATAGTGGAAAGGCTAACTAGCAGCCTGGTGCCTCCAAGTGTTCTCATCTCAATGCCAAAGGCTCAACACAACATGTTATAAGTTTATCAATGAAGATTTAATTGACAGAAAAGAGAATATCCCAAATGACACAAACTAGCCAAGTGAATGGTTTCACTCTCAGGTAGCACAGCGGCTGGGGGCGTTTCTCCTAGTTCCCTACTTCCGGGCATGCGCTCTGTTCTTAGATCCACTTCCCATTGTAAAGTGCTGACATGAGCTTCAAATCGCTCATCGGCTGCTGAGTCAGCAGGGCAAGGGAAGGAAAAAAAAAAAAAGGAAAGGAAAAGCACCCATGTTCCTTTTAAGGACATCTGTTGGAAGTTGCACAACTTCCGTGCACATATAATTGAAGATGTAGTCACGAGGGACCGGGAAATGGAGTTTTGATTCCAGCTGGCTATATTCCCAGTTAAATATTGTATATGCTAGGACTTCCAGTTTTTGCTCAGAATGCAGAATGCTATAAAGAGCATCATCATTCCTGTTGTTATAGCAACAACCACCACAGCAGCAACCCCAAACCCTCTGAAATTCTGTGGCTGTTCTTGAACTTAGCACAAAGCTTATGACTACTAACTGATCTGAAATGTAAGGAAAGACATGGACAGACACCATAGAAGACAGAACTGATATGTGAACATCTGATCACCTGAAATAGGTTCTGTTAGAGGGAAGAAATAATTATTGGCTTAATGCTTAAATTCATTGATAAAGTCCCAGTATAGGTTTTATGGCAATCTCTGGAGGGAGAATTTCAGCAATATCAGTTTTTGTTTTTGCTAAGAATCAAATGATCACAGGAAATATCAGCAAGAGCCCTTTTAGCATGTTCCCGGCAAGGCAGGCCTGGAATACAGGCATCTGCGGAAAGCCTGAATCATCTTTCCCCTTCTTTTCTGTGACTCAAAAGTGCTATATTGGAGAAAGAGCAACAAGACATGGTGTTATTAGGACATTGATTAAAACTTATTGATACTGGGCAAAACAATAAATAACAAGAAAACACCAACAACAAAGTCTTTGATTACTGACAAAGGATTAAAGTATCCTGATGGACTCATCCTAAACTGGAATTGAGACATGATCAATGAGAAAGTTTTGCTGGGACTCAAGGAATCAATGCTCACTGGTGACTTAGACTGGAAACAACAGAGGGTACCCCAACGCCCCGTTCTTTTCCCAACACACTAAGCATTGAGTAACATTTGCTGTGGAATGTAACTTAGTTGTCAGCGTTCCTGCCTGAGAAGCCCTGCAGTTTGGGAAATACAGGCAGAAAGATGTGAAATTCAAAGTCATCCTCAGCTACATAATGATTTCAGAAGCAGCCTAGGCTACACAAGTGACTCTGTCTCCAAACCAAACCAAGAAGTGATGAGCAATAGTCAACACTTGACTCGACAGTGGTCTGCTTCCTGAAAGAGGAGCAAGAGTGCTGGGTAGACCCTTTGGAGGCACAGCCACTAGAAGATCCAAGGTGAGCAAGAAAGCAAAAAAGGCAAACACACAATCATGGTGTATTCAAATGGATAGATACCAATGTGGTGATATTTTAATTGTGCTGAAATGTGATTTTATTTGTATGTTAATAAATAAAGTTTGCCTGGAGATCAGAGGTCATTAGCAGAGGGCCAGGAATAGAAGTCAGGTGATGGTAGCCCACACCCTTAATCCAATCACATGGCAGGCAGAGTGTCTGTGTGGTCAAGGACACAGCCAAGTGTGGTGACCCTTGAGTCTTTTAATCCCAGTATCAGCCATAGAGACCAGGAGGTCTGTATAGACAGGCAGTGACGAGGAAGTCATGTGACTGGGCTTAGAGCCAATGAGAAGGCAGAATAGTAAAGCAATAAAACTCAAGACACACAGAAAGAAGGTCTCTCTCTCAGGGGAAGGATGACAGTGAGTGGTAAGACAAGGTGATCTTGGCTCTTCACTAGTGCTCAGATCTCTTGGGCTTTTAACTCCTTATTTGGCTTTGTGTTTCTTATTTAATAAGACTGTTTAGAATTTCATCTACAAACCAAGGTACAGAAAAATACCTTGGGAAATGATCATTATTAAGAGTTTAGGAAAATTATTAAGTATTATAGACTCAAAAAAAAAAAAAACCAAACAAACTATAAGACAAGAAGTTATATAAAGTAGTAAGAGGGAAAAAAATCTTTCGACTCAATATTTTATAACTAGTTTAAATATCTTTCCAAAGCAAAGGAGAAATAAAGGATCTTTGGCACAAACCAAAATACACAAGAAAATTCATGGCAAGATGAACTATAAAAGAAATGTTAAAGAAGGTCTTCAGACCAAAACAATACTGTAGCTAGAAAAACTTGAATACACACAAATAAAAGAAAGCATGGGAAGCATATTAAATACAGCTAAGTCTAAAATTCACATTTATTATTTTCAAAATTGATTTTGATACACAAATGACTGAGCAAAACTATAGGAATATGTTCTGCATTTTTAGATATGTGAAATAACATATATGATGTATATGATAATATTAGAATAGAAAATGGGAGGGAGAAATTAGGAATATATTATTGTAAGGTCCTTAGACTACTGTGAAGTGGTAACTTGTTATTTGATACCTATTTTAAATACTTAAGCTATGACTAAAATATTTAAGTGCTATAAGCAATAAGTTTAATGGAATAATGAAAATAATAATGTGAAGGTAGAAATAGATGACATTAAATAGAAATTAGCTGAAGAAAGAGATAGAAATCTAAACATATTGATAATTATATTATATATAAATAATCCAAAATACTTTTTATAAGACAGAGGATTAAATTTAATTTAAAAATGAGTTTTAATATTATGCTATTTACATAGAATAAATTTGAGTTTTAAAAATCTCGATAAACTAAAACTAAAGGACTAGTAAAAACTATACCATGTGTCCTAGTCAGGGTGACTATTGCTGTAATGAAACACTGTGACCAAAACAACTTGAGGAGGAAAGGGTTGATTTGATTTGGTTTGCATATTCCAAGTCACAGTTCATTGAGGGAAGTCAAGGCAGGAACTCAAACCAGGCCAGATCCTGGAGGCAGGAGCTAGTGCAGAGGCCATGGAGGGGTGCTGCTCACTGACTTACTCTTCATGGCTTGCTCAGCCTGCTTTCTTATAGAACCCAGGACCACCACCCGGGATGGCCCCACCCACACTGGGCTGGGCCCTCACCCATCAATCATTAATTAAGAAAATGCCTAATAGGCTTGCCTACAGCATGATCTTATGAAATCATTTTCCTTTCTTTCTTTCTTTCCTTTCTTTCTTTCTTTCTTTCTTTCTTTCTTTCTTTCTTTCTTTCTTTCTTTCTTTCTTTCTTTCTTTCTTTCTTTCTTTCTTTTTTAATTTTTGGTCCTTCTATTGAAAATAGATTTTTTTCTCACACAGTATATCCTGATTATGGTTTCCCCTCCCTCAACTCCTCCCAGTTCCTCCTCCCCTTCCCTCTCATCTAGATCTACCCCCTTTCTGACTCTCATTAAAAACAGACTTCTAAGGGATATTAATATAACATAGTAAATATAATTCATATAATATATAATATGATAAAACAATAACTAACACATCAGAATAGGACAAAGGAGAAGAAAGAGCCTAAGAGAAGGCTCAAGAAACAGGAACCGAGACCAGGAACCTCCAAAGATGCTGTTAAGTTCATTTTCTGTTGGCCATCTACTGCTGGACATGAAGCCTACCTTTAAGAATAGTTTGTTTCCCCAGTGAGACTCCCTTGGAGGAAACCAAATTTTCATTTAGAAGTGGTTATCAATTGGAGATTGCTTTTAGGTTAGGGATGGGGGCTTGTGTCCACCTCTCTTTTCAGCTCTTGGACCCATCTGGTGCAGACCCTTGCAGACCTGTGCATGCCGCCTCAGTCTCTGTGAATTCATCTCTGCTCTGATCCTGTTGATTTAGAGGGCCTTGTTTTCTTGGTGTTCTTTATCCCCTCTGGCTCTTACACTCTTTCCCCTGGAGTCATTATCTTAATTGAGGCTCCCTCCTCTCCAATGACTCTAGTTTGTGTGAAGTTGACATAAAATCAGCCAGCACACCGTGTAAATGTTAACTGAAAGATAGTTAAAGCAGCTATGCTCATATCACCATGGAAAAACATCAACCAGGATACCTAAGTATTTTATAGGATGATAAAGTGACAAATTCTTCAAGTAGAATTGAACATCAATGCACCTAAGTAACAAAGCTACAAAATATGTGAGCAAATCTGATAAAATATGAAAGGAATAAATGATTCTAGAATATTTAATATAATATCTAGAATAAAGATACAAAACACTTGAACAATTCTCTCAAATAATTTTACCTTTGTGTCAGTTAAACACATCAATGATACCTCAGAAGGCACCAAAATGTGTTGGTGTCGCATTAAGTAATGAAATCTCAGGCTAATTCAGATTGATTGACCAAGAGTGAACCCAAGCTTGAACTCTTCACTTCTCACTCTTTTTCTTCCATCTATCTCTAACACTGGGCTGTGCTCTTCATTTATTGGACAGAACAGACAGCACAGCATGGGAAAGGAACACAAAACTCTTCATTGAAATTGTTAGCCAAGTTTTACAAGGGAAGAACTTTTATTGGCCCCATAGCTCTTGGAAAAGCAACTGCCAGCATGTTATCAAGCTATACCCATGTTGCTTCCAACATTTATGGTAGGTATTTGTTTTAATATTGATTTTGACCTGTCAGGTTTTTATCAGCAAATGATTACTACAGCATTCACACAAGCATACATACATTTCCCTGGGTCAGGGACCATGGCATATAACAAGAGTAAAGCTATACACTTAGCTTATGATGTAAAAGTTGATTACATGAGAAATTAAGGCATTAAATTGTTTTTTTTTAAGGCAGGTTAAACTTAAGTACAGAGTAGAATAGCAGAATGATTATATAGTCTTAAAAGATCTGAAGGTGTATTGTTAACATGACTGTGAGGTCCAGTCTAGTCTCTTTGAATGCTAGAGATATTTTCATAAAATTGTGTCCTACAAACTTAGCTGGTATTTCTTGTACATCCACCAAATGGTAACAGAGCTTATATACATTCCAAGTGTGTAAGAAACATCACCCCACATAAACTATACAATGTACAGTAAATCAAACACCAACACATTTAAGTAATTGAAATTATGTCCATAGACAATTACAATTAAAATAGAATCTGCTAGAGAGACCAACTGGCACCATGGGATTTCATGAAACTAGAACACTTATGCTCAGTCAAAAAAAAAAAAAAAGGAAAAAAATTAAAATCACTAAGTGTGAAAAGCAAACAGCTTCTTTTAAATACAAGGTAATATGTTATTTCTAATAAAGCAAAAATGAAATATTACACAAAAAGCAGTCACTTCTAAATTCAGTCATCCCCCTAACAATGGCTAACAGGGGCCAGCAAGATGTCTCCATGAGTTCAGATACTTGGCAAGTCTGCCAACCTAAGTTTGGTGTTTGAAGCCCCAAGCCTGCATGGTGAAAGGAGAGAATGAAATCCCACAAGTTATTCTTTGACCTTCACACATGCACACTATGGCAAGAACACACACACATGCACACACAAATAAATAAAATTAAATATTAGTTATAAAAATTAATGGCTAAGAGAGTGACTCCATGTTAGACCATTGGAATGAATATTTAATTCAGTCTGTATTGGTAGAATGTTTGTGGCCTCTCCAATTCATATGTGGAAACCTTACCTCTCCAATATGATGATGTGGTATGAGGCAACCTCATACCAATGAAGCCATGCATATTACTAAACTGGATGGAGCTACAACTTCTACCCCCCCACTTTCAGTTCATTAAACCACATATATTTGTTTATCCTGTTAGAGGACTTGCTAAAGTTGTTCTCTCATTCTGCTTAACATTTCCCTTTATCAAGATCTCTCCTTCCTAATCTATATGCTCAGTGGGTAAAATGTTTGCCTCGCAAGCATGAAGACCAAGTTCAAACCCCAAACTCTAGGAAATAAATAAAGCCAGATGTGATGGTGTGCACTTGTAATCCCATCACTGGGGAAGAAAGACAGATGTATCCCCAGAGCTCACTGGCCAGCCAGCTTAACCTGCTTGGCCACTTCTAGTCCACTGAAAGGCTGTGAGTGGAAAATAAACAAACAAATAGGTAAGTAAATAAATAAGAGAACGTTAAATGGCACCTAAGGATTGTCCACTGACCTCCACACTCACCTGCACACACAGATGTAACACACACACACACACACACACACACACACACACACACACACACACACACACGATTCTAGAAAAACAGAAATAACTGATGGACTAGTGAGGGCAATATGAGCTTGTTTCTACTTCCCTGGGTCCACTAATGGCGCATATGATACATCGGCAGGAGACACAATGGTGGGCACCAAGCTCAATAGATCATTAGGCAAGCAAGCTCTGCGTGTTCCTTTCCTCCACAAACCAACCCTTTCAGCATTTGATTTATTACCCTGTCCTGCCCAAACGTCTGTATAGCTCACCTCAGTAATTTTCCTTCTCGTGTGGGTACAAGTGCAGTGCTGTTTGTACACTTTTATCTTGATTTAGTCTCTAAATATCTGGATGATCAAGACATGTTATTCCTCTGACAAGAGCAATTAAATTTAATTTTATTGGATCAATAGACATAATTTTAGCAAGAACATATAATAGGTACAATGTTCCTAAGTACTCTAGAGCACGTAATTATAACATTTCTCTCCCCAACCTTTGACTAAGTTCATTTAATTCTTATTATTTAGCCTAAAACCTGAGCATATTCCAGAACACTGTTTCTATTTTCCTGTCCAATCAACACTGCATGATTTCTTGTTTTCTGATTATTTGAAAAAAACACCTTTCTTCTGAATATTTATTTTGCTCATTTTATCCTCAGCACCTGTGCTATTAGCTTAAGTGTTTGCTCAATGAGTGAATGAATAAACCAATGGTTAGCCCCCCTCTCTTACACACACACACACACACACACACACACACACACACACACACATTCTTGTTCTTACACACACATTCTTGTTCTTACACACACACTCATGTACTCACACATACACTCATGTGCTGATCACACACACACTCGTGCTCATAAATACACTCATGTGCTCACACACACTCATGTGCTCATTTGCACACATATACACTCATGTGCTCATGCACACACATATTCATGTGTTCACACACACACTCATGTGCTCATACACACTCCTGCTCACATAACATTCATGTGCCCACACCCCCCCCACACACACACATTCATGTGCTCGCACACACATGCACACATATTCTTAGAAGACCTTTAGAATTTGTAACTAATTGATCTGTACCAGCATTTCTCAAGCAAGATGAGATTTGACACAATTATCTCCTTGTGCTCATCAGATACGCCATGCTTACTAGCTGCAGGGCAAACTTATAAGCAATACAGCAAAAGGCCATCCCTGCTGTGTCAGTTCAAGACAGGGAGAATAAAGAAAAGTGAATATCTTGTGCTGCGCGTACACAGGGCAACGCACAAATCAAAGATCTGAACTATGACATCATCATGACAGTAGTCCCTTGAATTAACTACTGGTCCTCACTCCTGTCAGAGGCAATCGGTGTCTGGAGGGTGTGTGTTGTGATGTTATTGGGAAGAAATAATCACTAGGATTTGGAATTTTCAACATGAAAATAGTAGATGAATCTATTGAAGATGTACATTCCCAGTATAGAAATGATTTGTTTTAATTGTGGACACGGCTTTTTCCTCTATCCATGCTAGTATCATCACAGAGCAATTATTACTAAAATATAATATTTAAAATAATGTGCTTTTAGCAGGAAAGGTCTGGAACTGAAGACCATTGATATATGTATCACCCCAGCCCCAGCCCCCACAGCTTGTGTAGCATCTCCCACACAGGAAAGATAGCCAGGAGAGAGAGAGAGAGAGGGAAAGGGAAAGAGAGAGAGAGAGAGAGAGAGGGAGAGAGAGAGAGAGAGAGAGAGAGAGAGAGAGAGAGAGAGAGAGAGAGAGAGAGATTTCTAGTCAGTTCAAGATTATTTCTTTATGTCTCATAGCAAAAGTGTGTAATGTTTTCAGCTATAGGATCTAGTTACAGTGGATAATAAAGAGTGTTGGCAATAGCCTGGGTTGTTTGGGTGCTTCTCTGAGTCCCCCTTGACTAGCATGGAAATTTTCATTTAATAACCCATGTATTCTCGGAGCAACTTTGCTCAAACATGTAGATATTTATGATCATATATATATTTGTGTATATATGTATATATATATTTGTGTATATATGTATATATATATATAATATAAATGAGTGACTTTTCATAAGGCTTCTTTATAAAGCTTTACTTTTGACTGTGGATAGTCCCACATCTATGGTCCCATGGGCAGCATTGACTGAAATCAGTGGGTTATAGCAATACATAATAAACAAATAAACAAATAAAAAGTGGAATTGAGAAGGAGATGTGTTGGGTGTTTGGAGGAGAGCTGAAGCAAATTGGAATGATGGAAGCAGGGATATATGTGATCATAATGCATTGTATACATATATGAGACATTTGAAGAATGAATAAAATATTATTTTAAGGGAAACATACTTTTTTGAACTCCCAACCAGTAGCATATAAGTGTTCCTCTTTCTCCACATCCTTGCCAACATTTTTTTTTGTCATATGTTTTCTTAGCCATTCTAATTAGGGTAAGATGAAACCTCAAAAATAGTTTTAATTTGCATTTCACTGATATTTTAAAAAATAAAACATAATTGCATCATTTCCCCCTTTCCTCTTTCCAAACCTTATGTCTCCCACTACTTTTCAAATTTATGACCTTTTTAATTTGACTATTGTTGGTATATATGAACAATACATGTAACATTTACACACATACATACACACACACACACACACACACACACACACACACACACACACACCACCTCCTGAGTCTTTGTAGTGCTTGTTTGTATGTATATGATTTAAGAGCTGATTACTTGGTATTGGGTAACCAATTAGGGTTCTCATCCCCTGAGAAGACTAATTCTCCCTCTCTCAGCAGCCATTACTTGCCTTGTTCTTTGTCTAGGGGTGAGGCCTCTTGATATTTCCCCATTCCATACTAGCATGTGTATTGGTGTCACTTTTTTAAGTCATGGGTAGGCAGCCATGTTGTTGTGGTTTCATGGGTGATGCTTCCTTGTGATTTCTGAGACAAACCTCATAACAGGATTCCTGGTCTTCTGGCTCTTACAATCTTTCCACCTTTCCTTCAAAGTTCCCCGAAAAGCGCAGAAGTTGAATAGAAGTTGTATGTGTATCCACTGTTTCCCACAACTCCATGACAGTTGTTCTTTATATTTTGGCCAGTTGTAGTTTTCTGTAATGGTCTCAGTAGGCTGCAAAGAAAAATTTCTTTGGTGAAGGGTGGGAGCCACACTTACCTGTGGGTATAGGATAAGTATTGAGAATACAGTTAGGAATTATGTTGGTCTAATAAAGTGGCAGTAGTGATTTCCCCTGTAAGTTACATGACTTTACTAGCCCCTGGTAGTTAGCTAGTTTTCCAGTACTAGGCATGATTGATTTCCCTCCTGTTTAGCAGACATTAAGTCCAGCCAGTACAGTGATTTTAAATCTTCCTAATGCTTTGACCCTTTAATACAGTTCTTCATATTGTGGTGACCTCCAACCATAAAATTATTTTTTGTTGCCACTTCATAACTGAAATTTTGCTAGGAATTGTAATGTAATTTGTTAGGAATTATAATGTAAATATCAGTATTTCCTGATGGTCTTAGGCGACCCCGGAGAAAGGGTCACTACACTCCTAAAGGGGTTACAACCCACAGGTTGAAAAGATTTTAGAGTTGCTATTGTACCTTTAGGGATATCTTGCTGTACTGGTCATTACTGTAGTAGAATTATTATACAGCTGGGCAGAAGTATTCATTGTATTTCTCTTTTGATTGATTGGTATGAAATCTCTCCTCAGGGAGGCAGCTTTGATGACAGGTCCATCTTAATTCTTCTGAGTCTTATGTCCAAAGCACATGATGTGCTTATAAATAGGGACGTACCTTCATCTTCTAAAAGGCAACTAAGGACTGTAGCCATAGCTGATATTGATTTGGGAGTCTCTGAACTTCCCTGACTAATGATGCTGAAGAAAGTTTCTCATGCCTAGGCCTGGGATGTTTTTTTAAATGTTTCTCAGCCATTTGTATTTCATTCTTTGAGAACTCACTATTTAGTCACATGCCTCACTTTTAAATTTGATTGTTTTATTGATGTGTAGGTTTTTTGAGTTCTTTGTATGTTATAGATAATAACCTGTCAGACATATGGCTAGTAAATATTTTTTGCCATTCTGTAGGCTACCTCTTCACTTGAGTGGTGGTATCCTTTGCTGTACAGAAGCTTTTTAGCTTCCATTGATGAATAGGTCCCATTGATGAATTGTTGGTCTTAAAGCTTACCCTATCAGAGTCCTATTCAAAAAGTTATTTTCTATGCAAATGAACTTGAGCATATTCCCATTTTTCTCTTTGATCCAATTTGAGGTTTCAAGTCTTATATTAAGGTCTTGTATCCATTTCCAGTTGAAGTTTGTGCAGGGTGAGAGATGTGGATCTAGTTTCATTTTTCTATGTGCAGCTATCCACTTGACCTCCATCAGTTGTTGAAGATGCTATCTTTTCTCTAATGTGTATTGTTGGCCTTTTTGCCAAAAATCAACTACAAGTGTGGATTTACATATAGTCCTCAATTCTAATGCATTGATCAATGTGCCTGTTTTTTTTTAATTCCAGTGCTATGCTGTTTTTATTATTATATCTCTGAGGCATAACTTAAAATTAGGGATGGTGATACCTCTGTGTCCTTTTGTATCCTGGGTCTTCTGTGTTTCAACATGAAATTTAAGTTTTTTTTCAATTTATGTGAGGAATTGTGCTGGGATTTTGGTGAGGGATGTGTTGAATCTGTGACTTGCTTTTGTAGGATGGGCATTTTCACAATGTTAATACTGCCAATCCATGATCAGGATTAATGTCTTTCCATCTTTTAGTATCTTCTCAGATTTCCTTTTTTGGTTGTTAAGGTTTTCATTGTGCACATCTTCTACTTCCTTGGTTAGATTTACCCTAAGATTTTTTTTGAGGTTATTGTGAATTGAATTTTCATCAATTTCATTCTCAGTATTCTTGTCATTTGTGTGTAGGGAGTCTACTAATGTTCATGTTAATTTATATCCTGCTACTCTGCTGAGAGTCTTTTTCAATGTAGGAGATTACTAAGGGAAGATTTAGGTCTTCTGTGTATAGAATCACACTACCTGCAAATAGGGATAGTTTGACTTCTTCCTCAGTTTCACATATGAATTCATGGCAGTTGAGACAACATTGCACAAGACCTGTGCAGGCTCAAGCCAGACAAAACACCAGCATGGGGAGGAGATATGATCACAGAGTCCCATCTGTAGCTAAAGAGCGGTTGGCAATGGATAGCCACACACAGATTTGTTTTTTTCCAGTGTCAGGAAAAAGTACATATAAGTACAAATCTATCTGTCTAGAACTGCACCCACCCCTTGAGACAAACTTCTGGATCTTTCTAACAGTGAGCACTGTCTTCTACTTGTGGTAGCTCCTATCATCTTTCTCCTCTGCTCCATGATGATTAGACTCACACCTATCTGACTCACTTAATGTGACATTAACACCATAAATCATTGTTGATGTCAAGATAGCATATTGATCTGTACCAAATCAAGATCTCTGCTGTTTCCATCCATTCTCTCCATGCACTGCCTCAACTCAGAGCCTTAGTACTTATACATTTTCTTTTCACAAAACTGTCACTTGCACAGCCTCAACCTTCTTGGTATGGGAACCTCCATTAGTGAAGAAAAGGCCACATAGGAAGCAAAGAATATTGCTTGGATTTGGAAACTGATTAAAGGATACACTGGCTCATCTCTCCCTATAGTGTATGAAATGAGGGAATAGCTACTAAAGACCTTCCTCAGAGAAGTTTCTAAGAGTTGAGTTGGTGATGGATACTTAAATATTAATCATAGAAAAAGAGCTGGATACCTAAAGCCACGATGTTGGGCAGCCAGTGGTCATACAAGGTTTAAGGAGAAAATCTAATTCAGCTATGGTAACTCACTGAGCATTTACACAAGATGGGGGGCAGGCACAATGTGCAGCCGAGGTTTTACAGATATCAAGAAGGGGATTTTTATGGATTCATGTTATGCTTATCAGTGGATATTTTAAAAACAATTTTATTAAGTCTGTGAGAATTAATTTTGTACAATGTATTTTCATAATATTCACCCCCAACTCCTCCTTTCAATTTCACCCAGATCTGCCTCTACCATCTACTGAACAAACACTTTAGGCCACTTAGGCTGACATGCTCCCCACAAAGCCATAGACTAACAAAACCCTTAGTACTAGGCACAGGAAACCTTCTTTCCAATGGTTGATCAAGGTAGTCCAAGTGATCGCTAAGATAATAGAGACTACCAGTGGAGACCTTGGGTCTGCCCCTACTATGGAGACACTGCATATGCAGGACAAAAGACTCAGAGGACTTGAGCTGGATCTGACCTGAAAGCCACTTTCCTGTGGTCTAGTCCCCATGGCAGCAGAAAATATTATGCAAGTTGCAAAGATAGGGAAGCAATTAAACATTTCTACCCAGCTGAAATGTCTATGAGTCACGACAATGACCAGAATGACAAGATATCCACAAAAGGGCAATAAGTGGCGCTCACAGGGGCAATCACAAAGGAATTGAGGTGAGCTAGAGAGAATGGTTGAAAGGGGCAGCAGGGAAGAGTTAGGGGTACCTTGGGTCTACACTCCAAGGCCAAGTCTCAAGGGGATGGTGGTGGACTTAGAGAAGGGGCTGGGGTAGGCAGGCAACTGAAGTTCTAAGAGCTGCCTGGAGAGACCAGACTGGAGGAAGGAAAGAGGTTACCTGAGACCCAGCCAAGTATGATGGCCATGGACTCCTGGTGGAGAGAGGTTATGTAGGTCAGTGGGGAGCCACAAAAGAGTCTGTTCACAATACTTAATCATCAGAGAAATGCAAATTAAAATTACTTTGATAGCTTATCTTAGCTCAGTTGGAATGACTAAGATTCAGCCAACAAATGCTGACAGGGATGTAGGAATGGGACCCCCGAGCACTGTTGCTAGGAGTGCAAATTATCTATGGATAATGTTAACCAATTAATGAAATCCATCTCTAAATTGAGTGGCAGTAGTAGTCTGTTCTTTGCACTCAAATGGAATGTCAGAGAACTAAAATAAACATGGACTGGCAGGTTTAAGAATAATCTATAAACATATTTTGAAAGCAAATGAGTAAGAAAATAAAGATGTCTCCCGCCCCCCCCCCCGAATTCTAAGATGAAGCCTATAGGCATACGGCAATGAAAAAGCATCCCCCAAATGAAATTTTATCTAGACTATCTAGGCTCCTGTTGACAATTCTTTATTTTTTTATTTTAATTTTCCTTTGCATGTGATTGTGTGTTGATTTTCTGATGACAGCTGCTGTATTCTATTCCCCTGGACAGGAGGAAGAAGGAGGAGGAGGAGGAGGAGGAGGAGGAGGAGGAGGAGGAGGAGGAGGAGGAGGAGGAGGAGGAGAAGAAGAAGAAGAAGAAGAAGAAGAAGAAGAAGAAGAAGAAGAAGAAGAAGAAGAAGAAGAAGAAGAAGAAGAAGAAGAAGAAGAAGAATTGGATAGCTGGAGGAGAGAGGAGTGCTACAAAGATATGGACAGTAAGAGAAAACAACTAGAATTTGGGTAGTTAACTGAACCCTTGCAGCCTACTACTTCTTTGTCAAGCTTGTATTCTGAGCCTTTTACCCAATTTTAAAAGTCAAGGCAGGCAAGCTTGCTACTTATAATAGGACATGTGGACCCACCCATCTCTTTAAAGAGGTTGAATCCTTTATCTTTTCTGCAGATATTTTAAAAGGAACTCTTGAGTATTTGTCTAATGATTCATTAAATGTTTTGCTGCATTACAAACCATTCTTGTGGTGGGTCAGGGAGGGCACTTGCCCTTTTCCAGGAGAGCAGAAACAGATTGCTTTGTCCTCCAGCAGCTGGAAGGATTTGCAGAGTGACCCTCCAGGCAGCTGCAGAGCCCTGTGCCTCCCACCTGCTCCATTCCAGGGAAGTATGGAGATCACAGGAGGCTCCCAGTTGAGCGTATGCTTGATCCTCATTCCCAAAGAAGGACCATGCCAGATGTTATTTCTGTTTAGAAACCCTTTTATTTAAGTAGCAACCAGCAACCCTAAAGATGAAAGCGAAAAGCCATTTTCATGCCTAATATTGAATATCTACATTATTTAAAATGAATATCAATTTAAATTATTTAAGGAAGGTAGCCCTTTGATCATAAGTGCGCATTTTAAAAGAACGAAGACAGCAGAATTCAGCTTCTCCAAGTCATAATTAAAGATGATAGTCTATATTAGTATGTAAAGACTGACTTTGGTCCTCATAGTCTAGTGAAAATGTTTCTGACACTTTCCTCTTTTTTCTTGGAGTCAAGGAAATTTCTTCTTGGTAAACAAAAGGTTAAACTCTCTTTCACCATATGCATATCTGTAACAAAATATCATAAACCAGGTGGCTTATTAACAACAGAAATTTATTGTGGGAGCTGAGGAGCCCAAGATTGAGGAGCTAGATGACTGGGAAAGGCCTACCTCTTGGATTAGGGAATCACAGGTTTTCACACTTTCTACATATGAATGGGGGTACTGTCCTATTATTTTTAATTGTCAAATTGACATAGCCTAGAATCATCTGAGAAGGAACTCAACGGAGGGATTGCTTAGATTATATGGGCCGGTGGGCATATCTGGAAGAACTGTCTTGATTGATAAGTGATATAAAAGGACACAGCCAACTGTGGGTAGTACTTGCCCCAGTTGCCCAAAATGGCAGATTTTTAACTCACACTATCACATGAATAGCCCTGACATAGTCTTTGATTTCCCTCTGAAACTTCACAAGCCAGACTTCTATCCTCTGCACTGTTCTCAGCATGATTTTCCAAGTTCCTACAACAACTCATTAAGCTCTGAACACTCAATGGATTTCCCAGCCCAAAGTTCCAAATGCTTCCCACAATCTTACAAAAATAAAGATAAAAAGAAAAAAACATGATCAGATCTGTCATGATAATACTTTGTTACAAAAAATAATCTCAACCTTTAATCAACATACAAAAATCCATATCAATATAAAATATTTAAAACAAGTAGTTGCTTCTTAAAAGTAGATTCAATTAACTACCCTTTTATGCTATATCTATATCCCCCTTTTTTCTTTTCAGAGTAGATTCAATAATCTACCCTTTATCCTATCATTTCTATATCTTCCTTTTTTCTTTTTAAAACAAGAACCCTGAATCTCATCTCCTTTATTCAGATTTTTCCTGACCATTACCAATAACAACTTGCAACCAACACCCCTAAACAATGACAAATATCTAAAACCCAATGAAAGACCAAGAACCACCTATCTCTTGGGAATGTGGGCATCCTGTTCTTAAATTCACTTCCTGCTGTTTGGGGGTGATGGCATCCTTAGGGGGTCCTGAAAAGAAAATTTTGGGTTAGTTATTAAGTCCTGGGAGAGGAAGCTCTATCATTTGTTGTCCAGTCTCTGTGTAATGGGGAAGTGGAGGGCTTGTCTCAAGTACTGGCTAGAACAGTCTGTGAGGCTGAATCATCTCAGCTAGTCACCTCAATATTGTCCTGAGCAGTTTGTAGTCCAAAGCTGATCTTTAGGTTGTATTTGTCAGATTAGTGGCATTATGATAGTCCATTTGGAAGCATCATTGTGGGGCCTTATCATCCTTTTGGAGACTTCAAAGGTCGTTGTTAGATGTGGTCATGGTTCATTGCAGAAAACTTAAACATTTTAAATGTCATATGCAACAGATCTCAAAGGGGTTAAAGGATCAATATTTTTATGTACATCCAGAATACAAAAACTTAATTCCTAGTTTCCTGATAGAGACTAAAACTTGAAATCATGTACAAGAAGCTAGAAAAAGCCTTTTTCTAGAATTAGTACTCCATATGACCATTAATATCATGACAAAAAGTTTAAAATATATACATATATATTAATCTTATAAGTTTTGGAATAATATTTATACTTTAAGAAAAACTCTAAAGAGTTAAAATAAAACCAAATGATTATGAAATTAGTGGCAATAAAATAGTCCCTTAATCTTTGTTTTTCTTCTTTCCTATATCAAGTGGCTCTTCTGACATGAGACAAAGATTTTGGATTTTACTTTAACAAGCATGCTTGGGTTTAGAGAAGGAAAGAGTCACACTCTAACTCCAAAGCCAGCTTTAATTTTTAATTGGACTGGGACTACAAAGAGACCACTTGCATTATGTTTCTGCAGAGAACAGCAGAAACAAATATTTGGGATGATTTATGAAATTTTATCCTGTTGAAGCTGTGATATACCAGTAGGCTAATTTACTCTTTTTCTTGGGACATTTTTTTCTAGATGATTTGTACTTTTACTTCATATCTCATTTGTCCAGCGGTCCTCAGATTCCTTAGCTGTATGCCTTCATTCTCCTGAAAAAACAAAATAAAACTCTTCCCCAACCCTAATTTTGGGGAGGTTCCTTTTTGGCAAGTTACATCTGATCAAAAGAAAAGCATTTGTGCCGGGCGGTGGTGGCACACGCCTTTAATCCCAGCACTCGGGAGGCAGAGCCAGGCAGATCTCTGTGAGTTCGAGGCCAGCCTGGGCTACCAAGTCAGTTCCAGGAGAGGCGCAAAGCTACATAGAGAAACCCTGTCTCGAAAAAACCAAAAAAAAAAAAAAGCATTTGTTAGTCTTAAAGTTAGTTTAGATTGAAGGACCATCTGTTTGATGAACTATCATCTCTTCTAATTAAGAGCTCTCTCATGTTCAAATTTAATCTTTATCAATTTTGATTTATGGTTTTTCCTAAAATTTTTGTTTTATTTTCTAAAGCTGTTTTATCATCCAGAGCAATATGTTTTTTTTTTTTTTTTTTTTTTTTTTTTTTTTTTTTTTTTTTTTTTTTTTTACAATAGGCATTAGATTCTTTAATTGCTCTGGGAAGGTGTTTTGTCCATGATGACAGGAAACAACTGAACTGTATTTGACATGTGCAGTTGTGAAAGGCCCTCCAAGGCATTTCCTGACAGGAAAGGGTTACCTTATCTGTCTCTTGTTGATCTACATTTATTAGTCCAATGCCTGCCTTTGCCACATCTTCCACATAATCCAGAAGAGACAGGAATTCTATTGGGATTGTTCTTAGAAAAAACATTGTTTCTAGGAACACCCTATTTACAACCCCTTTTTAGGTGAACTTGTTTACCACGATTGAAACATGTGACATTTTGATTTTTCTCCAAATCTCTGGAAATCACCTCTCCTATCCAAGCATCATCATGGTTATGAGATTCAATATTGACTATCTTGGATCCATTCTTCTATGGGTGCTGTTCTTGCCTTTAAAGGCCTAATTACCCTTTTGCATTGTGAATTAGCATTTTCAAAAGCCAAAGATACAATTATTATTTGTCTAGCTTCTAAATATTTGGTACCATTCTCTTTACTGCTGAGGTCAATCTTTGTAAGAAATCAGTGAAGGTTTCTTTTGGGCCCTGTAAAACTTTAGTAAATGACTCACTTTTCTTTCCTACTTCTTCAATTCTGTTCCAAGCATTCAAGGCTGCTGAGCAGCATAAAACCAGAGTGCGGACATCATATAGAGATTGCCTTTCTGCATTAGCATAATCTTCCTCTCCAAGAAGTTGATCTTGGAAGATTTCCATACCTGTAGCCCTACTTTATTTTTCAATGGTCTTAGCCTCATCTTTCCACCAGGTCCTCTACTGTAACTAAGGACCAGGCTCCAAGACTGCTGTAACCAAGTCTCTCCAGTTTTGAGAGATAATTCTATTACAAATTGATCACAATTTTAGCATCTGCTTCACAAAAGGTGAATGCATGCCATATACACTATGGCTTCCTTGAATCTCCTCAAATCTATGTTTTTCCACAGAACTCCATTTAGCTCTTACACAGCCTCAGGGATATCTATCATTTGGCAGTTCCTGTAAGGTACTGGATAAATTAAGGTTGGCTGTTTGAAAACCTTAGGCAGTTCCTCTCTAACCTTGTAACACAACGCTGAGGTTGGTTCTCCTTCAAATTCCTCGGCTTGGGTCTGGATATCTCTATGATCTATTTTAGTAAGTTTTTCTAAAACTTTTATCTTGGCACTCATATTAACCAATTTTTTAATGATAAAACAAAAATTATAAAGCAGATAATACTTATAATTTACATTATGTAAATCCCCTCTAAGTTAATTATCCTCTCATCTAATTGTTCCATTGTCAAACCATGTATTGTGTAATCATACAGACACCTAACTCTCCATTATAATAGTGTTTCCCATTTTTTAATGTGGGAAAAACTATCTCATTTAACTACTTCCTCCCAGAATTCCCAATTGTTTCACCAAATCTGCTGCTGCTGATGATTCAGATGTGAGGCTGACTACTTCTGTGAAGAACAGTAGAAGCCCAAGCAGGTTTCAAGGCAACTACCTAGTATGGTAGCAGCCCAAGGAGGGTATCCAGGGAGAGCCTACAACCCACCAGGAGAGAAGAAGACAAAGAGCCAGCTGTATGCACAGGGGAACATGTAAAAGCAGTTAACTCCTGCATTTTTTGGAGCCTAAAGGCCTATGGAGTTTGCTGCAGATAGGCTGCAACAGAAACTTAGCCAGCATGGTTGTGACTCCAACCTTGCACAGCTCCAGCCTGCGCTGGTGGCTGCAAAGCCACAGGCAGGCACTTTTTTTTTTTTTTTTTTTTTTTTTTTTTTTTTTTTTTTTTTTTTTTTGTGAATTCATGCCTTAAAATTGGGTGCCAGATGTAGCACAAATCCTATTTGGTCTTAATAATAAAAACCCAGAGCCAGATATCAGGGTAAATGCTGGAAGATCAGAGAAGCAAAGCAGCCAGCCATTAGAGACACTTCTTACTTTTATAGAATCCTCAGCCAGAAAGGGACTGAGCTCCTGTCTCTTCCTGCCTTATATTCCTCTCTCCACCCAGCCATATCACTTTCTGTCTCTACCTCCCTAGTGCTGGAATTAAAGGCATAAGATCCCAAGTGTTAACATCAAAGGTGTGTGCCACTCCTGCCTGGCTTCTGTGGCTAGCTAGTGGCTTAGCTCCTCACTATGATCTTCAGGCATGCTTTATTTGTTAGATCACAAACAAAATATCACTATATGTTTTCTATTTTATAGGAACTCACAGTTAAGAGATTTTGGATCTTTTAGAGAGAGTTTGAACTTTTAAAGAGACGTTGGGTATTTCAAAGAGACTGAATTTTTAGACCACAGAACTTTTAAAGTTATTTATGTTTTATATTGTAAAATTATTATGAATATTAAATCCTAGAGATGAACAAAAAAGAAAAGAAAAGATTCAGTAGAATAGTGATGATTTATGTGTCAAGCTGTCTGAAGATTTTATGTTTTTGTCTTTGTCAACTTGATAGAAGTCAGAGTTACCTGGGAAGAGGAAATCTCAATTGAGAAAATGTCATCCTCAGGTTGCCTGTAGGAAAGTACGTAGAGCTTTTTCTTGATTAATTATTGGTGTGGAAGGGCCCAGTGCACTGTGGGATGAGGCATCCCTGGGTAGGTGGTTTGGGGGTTACATAAGAAATCAGGCTGAATGGAGGTCCCTAGGAAGACTGTGGCTTATAATAAATTTCAGTTTTACTCAATTATTGAAAAAAAAAATAGCCAAATGAATGGAAACACATGAACTATGAACCAAAGGCTGAGGGGCCCCCAGCTGGATCAGGCCCTCTGAATAGGTGAGACAGTTGATTGGCTTGATCAGTTTGGGAGGCAACTAGGCAGTGGGACCAAGTCTTGTGCTCATTGCATGAGTTGGCTGTTTGAAGCCTGGAGCTTATGCAGGGACACTTGGCTCAGTCTGGGAGGAAGGGACTGGAACTCTCTGGACTGAGTCTACAAGGTTGATCGCAGTCCTCGGGGGAGGACTTGTCCTGGAAGAGGTGGGAATGGAGGGTAGGCTGGGGGTAAGGGGAGGGGGTGGGAGGGGGGAGAATAGGGGAACCCATGGCTGATATATAGAACAGAATGGTATTGTAAAAAAAAGAGTAGATGGGGATACCTGCAAAGATCCCAACCTCTGGTGTTCAGGAACCATTCAACAAAATCAGGTAGAAAGAACACAAGAGCCAGACAAGGGTGAGGAGGAGTACTGTGAAATGCTGGCTTCTGAAGATGACATGGCTCTTATATGCATGAACTTATGACAACTGTACTTATGTGCCCAAGTTCACCACAAGATCAAGTCAGCAAAGCTTCCAGCATGGACATGGCAAATCTCTGGTGTTATTGGTTGTAGATGACTGCTAGGGGGAAGAAAGTCACTTTATTTTGAGGGTTGGCCACTGGCAAGTTTATACTCTTACAGCCAAACACATATGGGAAGCACTGATAGAACTCAACAGGTTATATAAGAAACAAAGAAGATTTAAAGCTGGAAAGGATATATTGGGGAAGGGGGGTCATCGGGAGGAGCATGGAGGAAGTAGAATGGAAGATATGATTAAGATGCATTGCAAAAAATATATGAAAACTTTAGAGTGAAATAAAAAATATTTAAAAAGAAAAAAAAAAAGAAATCAGGCTGAATAACCCACAAGGAGCAAACCAATAAGCAGAGGCTCTTTGTGTCTTCTGTTTCAGTCCCTACCTTCAGGTTCCTGCCTTGACTTCCCTCCATTGCAGAGTACAACTATAGGCTGAAATAAATCCTTTCCACTCTAAGTTGCTTTTGGTCTTGGTCTTCATAAAATCAATAGAAATATCTCCTAATCTTATAGATTGATAAAATTAATATAGTGAAAATTTCCATTGTACCAAAAGTAATCTACAGATTAAATGTATTACCCATCAATATTCCAACACAATTCTTCATGAAAGTTGAAAAAAACAAATTTCAGCTTTCTATGAAAACACAGACACACACACACACACACACACACACACACACACACACACACACACACACACAGGATACCTAAAATAATGTTGAATAATGATAGAACTGGGGGAGGTTTTACCATCCCAGATTTCAAGTTGTACTATAGAGATATAGTAATAAAAATAGCATGGTATGGCATAAAAACAGACACATTAGTCAACTGATGACTCAAGTTGAAGTCCCAGACATAAGTCCCATGGACACTTGAATTTTGATAAAGAAGCCAAAACATACATCAGAGAAAAAAATCTGCATCTTCAACAAATGATGCTTGACGAACTGGATGTCTATACGTAAAAGAGTGAAAACAGATCTGTGTTTATCACCAAAGAGATTAAGGACCTCAACACCCAAACCTCTAAGTTTGACAGATGAAAAAGTGGAAGAGTAGTCTTGAAGTCTTTAACACAGAAGAAGACTTTCTGAACAGAATGCCATTAGCACTAAGACCAACAATTAATAAATGGTATTTCATGAAACTGAAAAACTTCTATACGGCAAAGAACATCATTTGGGCAAAACAGCAGGGTAAAGAATGGAGAAAGATCTTCAACAATTACACATCCAATAGAGTGTTAACATATAAAATATATAAATCCTGGACATCAAGAAAACAAATAATCCAACTAAAAATGGAACATCACAGAACTAAACAGAGTTCTCAAAAGATAAAACACTAATGACTGAGAAACACTTAAAGAAATGTCCAACATCCTTAGTCTTTAGGGAAATCAAAACTACTTTGAGACTTCAATTTTTAGCAGTCAGAATGGACAAAATCAATAAAACAAATTACAACTCATGCTGGCAAGGATGTGGAGTAAGGGATATTCTTGTTGCTGGTGGGAGTGTAAACTTGTATAGTCACTATGGAAATTAGCGTGGCAGTTGCTCTGGAGGCTGGGAGTAGATGGGCCTCAAGATCCAGCTAGAGAACTCTTGAATGTAAACCCAAAGGGCTCTACATTCTACTACAGAGATACTTGCTCATCCATGCTCATTGCTGTAACATTGATAATAGCCAGAAACTGGAAACAGCCTAGGAGTCTATCAACTGGTGAATGGATAATGAAAATGTGGTACATTTACACAATGTGATTTATTCAGATATTAAAAAAGCAAAATTATGAAATGTTCAGATAAATTGAAGAAGCTAGGGAAACACATCATGAGTGAGGAGACCCAGACACAAAAAAAAAAGACAAATGTTGTCTATTTTTCTTATACGTGGATGTTAGTTTTTATTCCTTTGATGTATAGTTATGAGAGACAGGGGGAGACTGGAATAGAAATATTCAACGAGGAGGAGAAGGATAAGTCAGAAGGGAAAGAGAGAATATGGTGAAGACAGCTAACAGTAAAAGCCATTTGAGGGGTCACTTGGAAACTTAGTACTGTAGAAGCTTCCTAAAATGTATACATATATGAAAGGAGTCAAAAGAGAGTCACCAAACCAAAGGGGGGGACAATACCTCAACTAGCCATCTTTCACAACTATGTGAAACCTCTAGTGATAGGAATAGGTTACATTAGTTGAGTCACTGGTCAAAGGGGTCCCATGAAATCCTCAAACATCTGAGCCATTGCCAAAGTTAACTGGTTGTTTTCCATAAATGACGGTTAGGCCATTTTGCTGAAGACAATACTTACCTATCTTGTTGAATGTGGAAAAGTCAAGTTGGTGCCTAACTAGAAGCTTTGCTCCTACTGAGCAGTAGTCATGGGACTAGAAGTTACTCTGCGCACTATCAGAGGAGAAGGGTAACCAGCAACCGAGCACAGACCTGGAGTCTACAATGGTTGCTTGCCTGTATGATATGCTGATGTAATTGTGGCACAGATGTTGTGAAAGTAACCAACCACTCCTTCATGAAATTCATGGCCCACTTCACTCCATGATATGGAACCCATGCTTGACCTTACTGACATGGCCATGAACCTTAGGTTGGATAGGCCATGGATATATGGAAAAAACAGACACTATTGATCTATTAAAGGAACATAGCAATATAATGACTCCTAATGAGATTTTGTTATTCCCATAGATCAGTGATTCACTGAACCATCATCAGAGAACCACAACTGAACAATGTGCAGAGACTGAAAAATTTGGGGACACTGAGTCCTGAATGAATGTCTTTATCAAAACCTTCCAAGTAAGCAGTGTCTTCTAGATACAATAGAACTGATATGCACATGAAATCACAGAGATTATGGCAGCCTGCACAGAACATGCATAGGTTCAAGATAGACAAGGTTCCATAATTGAGAGGGGAAAGTGGACATGGGCTTTCATCCTTAACAGAGAAGTTATCTGCAATTGACACTGCTTGCAAAGGAAAAATCAGTTTTCTATAATGGAGTATCATTGGGTATATTAACTACACTCAAGGGCAAGCCCCACACCCCCAGTAGTAGATGGTCAATACAAAATGAGCTCAATGGTGTTTTTGTAGAGTTTTTGTGTCATATTGCTTTCTTTGGTCATTTTTTTTTTTTTGCCTTATTGGTCTTTTGTCTGTATATGGTTTCTAATCTTGTATTTCTATGGGTTTTGGGCGTGTGTGTATTCTCTCGTTTTTCTTTGGTGTTTGATTATATTTTTTGTTTGCTTGTTTGTTTGCTTTCTAGAGAGAGAGAGAGGAGAGACAGAGATGAGTTTGAGTTGGTTGAATGGGAGGTGGGAAGGATCTGAGGAGTTCAGGGAGGGGAAACCCTGATTAGAATATATTATCTGGAAAAAAAATTTCAAATAAAATAATGCCAATTAGCACAGGTAGACTATAACCTATATTAAAATATATACTTTTCTTACCTGTTGTTTTTGGTGAAAGTATTTTATCATACCAATGGAAAGAAAACTAGAACAGGTCCAAAATTTCACCTTATAAAATTGCCCTTCTAAAAGAATGCTATCAGTTGTATTGCTACAGCAAAATTCCATATACCATATAGCTTACAAATGACAGATGCATTTCTCAAAGTTCTGGAACAACACCACATAACCTCCCTGGAGCTGTAATCTGATCAAATATGTCCAAATAAAGATGAATTTTGCAAGTAGCAGTCTCCCCCAATAGCCTTTGAACTACCATACTGTGGTAAGCTGAGGTTCCTGGAAGTTTTTAGTAATGTTCCAGGAGTCATGTAACATAAAAGGGCATGAACTCTCAGATACTATTGTTATGCTAATGGACAATGTATCTGATATAAATATATAAAAATGACAAGATCTATGCAAGGAAAATCGCAAAGCATCAAGGAACAAAATAAATGAGATCATCACATTTGTTGACAGGAGGACTTGATAGTTTCAAGCTATCTGTTCTTCCATCTTGAGCTATAAAGTTAACTCAATCTCCGTCAAAATCTCAGTAGGGTATTTGGTGCATATCTACAAACTAATTTTAACCTTAAAGAATCAAAGCACAGATTTAAAGAAGAGAGAGGAGGAGAAGGAGGAGACAGAGGAGAAAGAGTAGTGAAGTTGGAATACTTAGTCAAGGCTTCAAGATGATCTTAGTTGTGTGGTCAAAATAGCGTGGGCTTTTCCAAAACCAAAGTGTCATTGGAGTAACACAGAGCACTTGGAATACATCCACACATATCTAATCAGAAAGTCTCTGACAAAGAAGAAAAGGGAACACACCAGAGAAGCGAATCCTTTTGACAAATGGTGCCTTGAAAGCTAAAAATGAGAATGTGAAACGGTATGGCTTTCCAGGGAATGTTCTGGCATTTCCTTAAGGATTCAAACAAAGAGTTGACATATGACCCAGTAAGTTCACTTCTAGACATACTTCCAAGAGAACCGTAACCATTTTCCCATCTATAGACTGGTTTAAAAATGAACATTGCAGTGTCAACTGTAAAAGTCAAAAAGGAGAAGCAGTTCAAACGTCTAATGATTGAGAAATGGCTAAACATAATGGGCATATGGAATGCTACATGATCTCATCGAAGAAGTCAAATATGGACACAACCTACAATCCAGATGAAGTATAAAAGAATCTAGATGTAAAATTCCCCTGTTGCATGTTTCTACTTAAATATTGAATGTCTAGAATTTAGTCGGAGAATATACTTGTGGGTTCTGAAGGCTAGGGAAAAGCTCATGGGAAGACATTCCTGAGGGATTCTGAGTTTGATTGGTGGGATGATGAAGAGGCTTGATAATGGTTGCATCTGCCTAACTCTGCGAATACTCTAAACTGTTCAACTGTACTTTGTATGTATGCACGTGTGTTCATGGTATGTATATGTGTATTTATATGGGTGTGCACACATGCACACATGCAAGTGCACACATGTTTGTGGAAGACAGATGTCAAAATTGAATATATCTCCTTTGGTCACTTACCAATTCTCTCACTGAAGCTAGAGTTCATGATTCAGGGAGGCTGGCTGACCAGTGAGCTTCAGGGATCCCCAGTGGCAGGGTTACAGACATACACTGCCTCACACTGGCTTTTATGTGGGTGTTGAGGTCTCCGTTTGAGGTCTTCATGTTTGTGTAATCGGCATTTTATCAACAGAAGCATCTCCTGGGGCCCATCTATACATTGTAAAATTATAAATTTTGTTATATGTAAGATAAAATATTATTAAAAGCCAAGTAACATGAAGAGCAGAAATAGTTTGGGTTTTACAAATCCCAACAGCAAAATTCAAGAGGGTTGGATATTTTCTGTTTTTAATTTAAACACTCATTTTCTTATTTTTAAAATGCCATGTTATAGGAAGGAAAACACTGTTCAGATGGAGCTCTGGGAATGCTAGAACTGGGGAATGGTTCCATTCCTCCCCATCTCGTGATGAAATCTTTCTTCTTCCCCCAAAGCATAGAAGTTATGTTTATGAGAAGTTACATGAATGGAGTAGATTTCCTGAAGAAGTGAGGTAATTCTTAGAGAAAAGGCTCTCTTGCCCTGACTCCCCCTGCGCTTTTAGACTCTAGACTAGGTATGCTGTACTTCACAGCCTTTCACTGTCATTTGCTGCCTACAGATAAGTTACTCAGAGGATCATCAGTGATCGTGGTTAATACTGATCGTCAATTGACAGGACCTAGAAATACCACAGATGCAAAAAACCCTGGGCATTTCGGGGACAGAATTTCAGGATTAGGTAAACTGAGGTAGGAACACAACTCAAGAGTAGACAACACCATCCCATGGGTTGGGACCCTGGACTGAATAAAAAGAAGAAAGCAAGTTGACCTCCAGAATTCATTTCTCGGTTCTTCCTGCCTACAGATGCCATGTGAGCAGCTTTTCCAGAGTCCTGCTGCCGTGACTAACTCGCCATGAAGGACCGTGAGCCAGAATAAACCGTCTTTCTTAAGCTGCTTTCCCCGGGTCTGTTATTACAGAAATGGGAAAGTAACCAACACACTTGCCTTTGTGTCTCTAGAGTATAATTGACTGTTACATTTGATGACGGCAGATTCGTTCTGCCACAGGTGTTGGAGGAGCAGCTGTAGGTGCTAGACGAGTTCCTAGCGCTCATGCCACAGTGGTGTGGAGAGGTGCTTTATCCCTCTAGAGCTTTCACTTGGGGGAGGAAGACAAAAAGTACATAAGTGGACAAGACAGCTTTAGAATGTACAAAGTATCATAAAGAACAAGATAGCAGAGACAGCTGATCATGAGGTCCGGGAGGGTCACAGAAGAAAATGCAGGACAGAGCTGTCAAAGACGATAGAGGCACACTCAAGGTCAGCTTGGACAGGGCAGTCAAGTCACCAGACTGACACTGGCACAGACTATACAGAGCCACGATTAAGTGAGAATTGGATGCTTTATGGAAAATGCTTCCTTTTCATGTTTACTAGGTTGTCAGTAAGTAATAATAGTAACGTACAATAGTCAGCACTGGCCAACAGCTTGGTTTCTCTTAAGGACTGCAGCAAGGAATGTGATGGAGCTGTGAATCGCGGCGTGCATCTCCATGGCGACAGCCAGGGATGACCTGATTACTCTGGCCAGCATGGTGGTGATGCTTTTCTGCCTCTGGACTCGGTGTGCGTTCCTCTCAGGATGAGGATTTCCTCAAATGGGGACAGACTTCTTAGGAGATAAACAAGTAGGGAACTCTGGCTTCCCCGCTAGCAGCTCCATTAGTGGATGTACCCGGTGCCGTACTGTGCACAATGAATGCTTTTTCTTTTTCAATTAAAATTGATCAGCATGACTAATACTAAAAGGCCCCCTGCTTTAAAGCTTCTCTGGATTAGCATTTGGCCTGTGTGGGATGCCACAACACAACTGTGGAGGTTCTTGTTCCCAGCCGCTCCAGGTTCCCGGGAAAAGCCCAAGCGTAGGACGATACTGCGGAGCTCTGTTAAGATGTGAATCCACTCCTGCATCTTGGCATGTCTCTGTTGTTACCTGTGGCAGTGGCTCTCATCTGGAGGACCAATTAAACCCAGCCATTCACTATCGATCCAAAACAGATTTCCTTTTGTACTTACTACGATAATTGTTCAAGACACCAAGGGAGGGGATGATGAAATATATTCACAAACATTAAATTAAAGCTCCACTTTATTTTCCATTTTTCAATATAGTGGAAGAAATTTCCTCTCTAGGTGTAGCCATGGCTCTTCTTCTTCCTGCGGCTGATGTCATGAGTTAGGGCTGGGAGTTACTATGTTGCGTTTGTGGTCATAGTGAGTTGATTCGCCCCCCCCCCCAAACAAAAGACAATAGAAACAAAGCTTAAAACTATAATGTGCTCCAAAACTCTCTGGGAATTAGGAAGGGAAGAGCAAGCAATGAAATGAATGTATTAGTTTGATTCATAATTTATGTGCAAAAATACATGCTTGGGAACAGCCCAAGCAGATATTCTGTGCCATATGTTTGCTCTAGCATGGTGGACTGCTGTCGATTACAGTGCCCGAGTGATAGAGCTTCTTAATTGTACTAGTTTGTTACTCTAAAATGAACACATGATCATGGTATTGGAGAGATATACTCCCCTTAACAATCCTTGTTTTCTCTTTCTTTCTTTCTTTCTTTCTTTCTTTCTTTCTTTCTTTCTTTCTTTCTTTCTTTCTTTCTTTCTTTCTTTCTTTTTTTTTTTGGAACTGAGTTTCATGATAGGGTATCAGCAGTCATTTCCCAGATTAAATTCCTATGATTTAAAGAGGCAGCTGTGGTGGCCTTATTTTATTTTATTGTATTAACTGTATACAGAAGAGTTGCTACTGTTGGACCCTTTTTAAAATCGTGCAGATACAGGAGTTTTTGGCGGAAGAGGGATTTTCTGGGAACAAGCATAGGTAATGAAGGTACAGGTGTTTCACCCACACTTTGCACAGACGCAACCACAATATTCAAATACAAACTCTGCAACCAGAAATGATGACTGGATCCCATTCTTGTAAGTTTGGATGTGGCTCGGGACATGGCCTATGAACACACGAATGTAAGGTGATTCCCAGGCTCTATTCAAATTCCCAGAAGCATGTCAGCTGGCCTTTTGTTAACACCCTCAAAATGACCCTTCTTGTGATTCACTTGTGAAGCAACTTACAAAAGCCATTCTACATGTCAAACTTCATTCTGTGCAATTTTCTCCTGGTTGAAAATTGACACTAAAGATGTTTTGTCTTTCAGAACACTTCCCTTTGGGAGCCAAAGGCCTGATGATGTATAATCCTTCCTGAAGGTTTTATGGCAAGGCTTCACAAAGCAAACATTTTTCCCTTATGTTATATCACCCTGACAAACAAAAATGCTGAGCCATTTAATTACCAAGCCTGCCTGACACATCCAGAAAGTCAAATATTCTGGCAGCGTCTAGCTGAAGGGGAAAAATGCATTGAATTCCCAGAGTTACTTGTCAAGACAATGTCAACAAGGAAACTAGTAAATAATCCGGGGGGTCCAAGAGCTGGAACACTCCCCAAGGCTCTGCCTCAGCACCATTTGCCCCACATCTTTGCATCCCAGGATGCCAGCACTTGGAGCTGCAGGCTAAGGACTCAGGCGATGGTAAGCCCAAGACAGAAGAGCAGCAGGCAGGATGTATGTCCATGACAAGAGTCGGTCTACAATTTACAGAGTTCCAAATCTAGAATTTAGATGCGTAATTTCCAAAGTAACTGCTGGAAGGAACCTACACAGACATCCAGGGGCAACAGAATATTCTTGTGTGACAGACAGTCCCCAGGATTCAGATCCTGTCATGTTTTGGAGCTCAACACATCACCAGAATGTTCCCATTACCTTTATTTAATGTCCCTTCCTCTTCTGAGAACAGTTAATCCCTGTAACAAATTGCAGCCCATTTTATAGTAAAAACTAAGCAAACGTATGAAAATCACTCTTTAAATGCTTTGGTTTGCATGCTTGAAACATTTTCTCATTGTCTTTTTTTCTGTCAATCATATGTGAAAAGAGAGAAAAGTACATGTACTTTGAGATGGGCACTGTTGTGAACACTGGAGTTCTGTGGAAATGATACAGTCCTTTCATATAAATTATAGTCAAGTTTAGGGGCCGGAGAAAAAAATAAACCCGTAAAAGAGAAAACAAGAAGATGAGAAATAGCTTGGTGGGTGAGAGCACTTGCTGCAGGAGCATGAAGACCCCAGCACCCCTGGAAAAAGCTGGGCGTGGCCATGAGCTGGGCATTGCCATGAGCTGGGCGTGGCCGTATGCCTGGAACCCCGCACTATCAAAGGTGGAAGTAGTAGTATCTGGATTCTTGAGCTTGCTGGCTTCTAGCCTAGCTTCAGGCTCAGCAAAAGACCCTGTCTGAAGGAAGTAGAGTGATAAAATAGAATGCTACTACCTTCTTCTGACCTTCATGTATATACATGTGGGCATGAAAATACACACATACACACACACAACATATACACACATACACAAACACACCACACATATACACACACACCACACACACACATATACCACACACAGCACACACACACACACATATACCACACACACCATACACACATACCACACATACACATATACCACACACAGCACGCACACACACATATACCACACACACCATACACACACACACACACCACACACCACATACACACATATACACACACACCACACATACACACACACACCACACACACACATATCACACACCATACACACACACACACACACACACACACACACACACACACACACACAAAGAAAACATGTCATTTGGTGTTTGTTAGTCCTCTGAGTAAAACGGTATCGTACAGCAAGGAAGAGAACGGTGTCAGCAGTGAAGTTTTCTTAGGGAGATTTGTTTTAACACAGTTTTTTTAAAATTAGAAACAAGAATAAGGAAAATGATGGAATGAAGCAGCTGCAAAGCATCTAGGGAGAGAATATAAAAAGAAGAAAGAAAGTCCAAAAGAAATAAATGTAGATATCTTAGATATGTTAGATATGTTTATGGAAACAAAGGGCAATATGGCCAGAGAGTAATAAATGTTGAGTATCAACTCACTCAGAGAATGAAGTTTTCTTAGATACTCCTTCACTATGGTGTCTGCAAGATATGTCTTTAATGTAACCAACTGTGGTGGTTTGAATAAGAATGGCTGCCACAGGCTCACAAATGTCAACGCTCAGTCATCAGGGAATGGCAGCACTTGAGAAGGATTGGGCCTTGTTGGAGTAGGTGTGGCCTTGTTGGAGGAAGTGATATGGGCTTTGAGGTTTCGGAAGCTCAAGCCAGGCCCAGTGTCTCACCCTCTCTTCTTGCTGCCTGCAGATCCAGATGTAGAACTCTCAGCTACCTCTCCATCACCATGTCTGTCTGTCTGTCACCATGCTTCCTGCCATGGTGAATATGAACTAAACCTCCAAACTGTAAGTCAGTCCTAGTTAAATGGTTTCTTTTATAAGAGTTGCAGTGGTCACAGCCACAGAACACTGACTCAGACACTGATTCTAAACCCAGAGTACTGTGCTATGAGATCAGGTGACGTCTGTATGCTTTACACAACAGGAAGTTTGCAGCCATCTGATGGTTGCACAGGGGAAAGGTAGAGAGATATTTGGAAATCTGAGTGTGAACGACGTGTGCTTGGAAAGGAAAGAAGTTAAAATTGTTCTTGTCTGCAAACAGTGTGATCTTACCTGTGAAATATATTTTCCATTATATATCTAAACTTTAGATTATGGAAATAATTTCCACCACACGCACACACCTTCTCTCTCTCTCTCTCTCTCTCTCTCTCTCTCTCTCTCTCTCTCTCTCTCTCATAACCAAACTTAAGAAAGGGGATAGTTGTGAGATTGATGCACACTGCATTACTAGAAATGAAAACTCTGAAAGTTCAAAATAACATACAAAAATTTAAGTGCCTATTTGTACTCAATGGGTTATAAGAAAATAATGTTAAAAAAAAAAAGAAGAAGAAACAAGAGGTTGGAGGTAGGGAAATAGGGTAGAGGTCCAGAAGAAATTGTCAGGAGGGATAGATATGATGATATGATCTAAACATACTGTACCACATTCAAAATTCTCAATAACATACAAAAAGAGAAACCCGCTATGTAGACCAAGCTGGCCTCAAACTCAAAAAGATCCACCTGCCTCTAAAGCCAGCCTGGGTTACTTAGAAATGACTTCTACAAAAACAAAACAAAACAACAACAACAATAAAAAGGCAATTATTTTAATTACCATTAAGCTGAAAATACAAGCCATAAAATGAGAAAAACCATTTTCAAATAATACATCTGATAAGTCATAAAATATTTAAAAATCCCTCTAAAAATGTAAGAACTCTGTATACAAATAAATAAAATAACACAAATAGTGCATAGACATTATTAGACATGAGAAAAGTGAAAGTTGCAGGCATGCTGAGACAATGCTACTCCCTCACTGTGATGACCACGGGCAGAGAGAGGCAATTTCAAGCATGTTGAAGCAAGTGGAAAACTGGAAGACTCAGGCTTTATTGGTAGAAGTGCTAATAAGCATTGCATGTTAGTTTTTGAAGTTTTTAAGCATCTTCTTACCACATGACCCCACAGTTTCACTTCTCAGTATTTACTTAAGAGGAATGAAGGTGTAAACCTGTATGAAGATTTGTTTACCATTATGTATGCATTATTTCCCATCATGCTTCAAACAGGAAAGCAATCCAAACATCTATGAACGGTAAGACAAACAAACAAACAAAACCAATAATAACCACAGCATGAGTTATTTCTCAGCTAAAGATCAAATTAGTTATGTACATAGCAAAGTAGAAACAAATCAAAATTAAAAATACTAAGTTTGAGTAACATTTTATTCTGGGTGCTGGCTAATTAGGTCAACTTGATACAAGCTAGAGTCACTGGAGAGGATGGAAAACCAACTGAGAAAATGCCTCCATAAGATCCAGCCTTAGGGCATTTTTAAAATTAGTAATTGATTGGGGAAAGCCCAGCCTACTGCAGGTGGGGCCGCCCCTGGACTGCTGGTCCTGAGTTCCATAAGAAAGCAGGCAGAGCAAGCCATGGGAAGCAAGCCAGTAAGCAGCACCCCTCCATGGCCTCTGCATCAGCTCCTGCTTCCAAGCTCCTGCTCTGTTTGAGTTCCTGTCCTGGCTTCCTCAGATGTTGAACAGTGATATGGAAGCATAAGCTGAGTAAATTCTTTCCTCCCCAACATGCTTTTGGTTGTGGTGTTTCATCACAGCAATAGCAATGCTAGCTAAAACATTATAACAAGACTAAATTTCTACAAAGTGACAGTCCATAGTGTCAGGAAATGGTTGGCAAGTCTCTGGGGTACTGGCAATAGAGACCTACTAAAAACACTGTAAGAAAGCATTTTAGGGTGAGAGAAATCTTATACAACATGATTGTGGGTACATTTATATAATTGCCCAAATAAATTCTGTGACGTTTATCTCATCAATTTAAAAAATTGCATTTTAATAAAAATTTGTGATGTATTTTGTTAATTATAGCTCTTTTTTTTGAGAATTTCATAGATGAATACTGTATTTTCTTCATAGGCTATTCCATTGCCCTTGGAAGAATAATTCTATTGCTGAAGACATTGCACACTTTGGACTTGGTATTTGAAGGAATTGACCTGGAAGCCTCCCCACTGAGATAGCTCTCATAGTGCCCAAAGAGTGCTATGTAAGCTGCCAAGGAGAAAAGCAATCAATGATCCCACCCAGCTGTGAAGCCAGGGCAGAATGTCCCCAAGGGTACAATAGTGACATTTATATTTTGCATATAACCAGCAACCACCTAGTGGGACTTAAGTCTCACTCAATTGGTGGGAAATCATGGCTGATACTGTAAACAAAGTCAGTTAATGGTATCTGGTCAGGTCATAGACATTAGAGAGAACCCACTACTGCCACTTTCCTATGCCAGCACGATCTGTAACTGTTGGCAGCTCTCATCACCCCCATCAGAGAAACTCATTTTTGTGGCAGACAGAGACTATAACAGAAATTTATAACTGATCAAAATTGGATCCAGATGGAAGGGAAGGTGGGGAGTATTTGGGAGAAGCAGAGGGAGGGAAAATTGTAATCAGGATATATTGTATGAGAATGAAATCTATTTCCAACAAAAGGGAAAATATATATAAGGAGAACTGCTGTGGATGATTTATTGACAAATAAAACGCTGATTGGCCAGTAGCCAGGCAGGAAGTATAGGCGGGACTAGCAGAGAGGAGAATTGGGGGAACAGGAAGGCAGAGTCAGAGAGATGCCAGCCTGCTGTCCAGGGAGCCACATGTAAAGGCAACAGGTAAAGCCAGGGAACACGTGGCCACATATAGGTTAACAGAAATGGGCTGAGTTAAGTGCAAGAGCTAGTCAGTGGTAGTCCTGTCTGAGCTAATGGCCCGGTAGTTTAATTAATATAAGCTTCTGAGTGATTATTTTATAAGTGGTTGCAGGGTCTGTGGTGCTGAGCAGGCCTGGAGAAAACTCCAGCTACGGAGAACAATGACTATGGGGTGCTAGCAAACTGATACAAACACAATACTCTAAACACAACACTCAGGGAACATTGCAGATGAAGGGGTGGGAAGACTTTAAGAGACAAAGGACCGGTATGTTTGCTGGGAGCTATGGATGATGGGGAAACTGCACCCGAGGAATCTCAAAAACACAGCCACCTTCATGAAACATGTACAGTGACGACAGTAGTGACAGGCCAATGTGAATGTGGGAAATCTCAAAACTTCCCTAGAGGAAGAGCTACAAGCAATTAATGGGTGCCGAGAGAGGGAGAAGCAGTCCGTTATATTTCTATACCCTGTTAAAAATCACAATAGTCCTATGCCCATAGATATAATTATATCCTAAGTGGTTAGTGTTAATTAAATCATTTCACCAATTTTAGTTTAATTTTTCAAGATAAAATCCCAAATTAAACATTTTTTCCCCCACCATTCCCTATAACATTGAATGTGGTTTCACCTTAAGTGGCCTTTTCCAATACCAATTATCCTCAGATAATGAGGTTTTATGTGCCTATCACTTCACAGTGTGCTGTCTCCATTGGACATAGTTTAAAATAGGAGCAACCTAAAGTCTAATAAACTACGGAGTAGAATTAGGGGAGGTTTTTGCTTGTTTTTCTGTCTTTGTCAATAGGAGTCTAATATAGTCTGCATACAGATGGCTGCTGGTAAGTTCAATAGCTCAAACTAAAACAAGATGGCTGCCCCAGCTTTAAACATGGTACAAGTCTTTGAAACAGCAGCAATATCAAAGAGGAAGTATAAGAAACTCAAACTGTCCTCAGGCTGGTGCACCAAAATCCTGGTTACTATTCTGTCCTCAGAAGGGAAGATCCAATTCATGAGGCATCTCCTTAGAAGACTTTGTTCACTTGTTTTTAGAATAGTTAAATGTATAATAATTGCTTCTGTTTTCAATAATTCCAGGAGTGTTACTGAGGTGCTTGAGTGTCCTGTCAATGTCAGATGTGGGGCTTTTCATTTGGAAGCCCAGTTCCATTTGAAGATCTAGTTCAGTTGGGAAAGTATTTGACTGGCATGCACACACCCCTGGGTTTGGCTCCCAGGACTGCACTAAAATAGGCATGGTGGAGCACTGGAAGGTAAGAGCAAGGGGGGGTCAAAGTTCAAGGTCATTTTAACTACATCATGAGTTCAAGGTTAGCATATGAAAGAAGAAGAGAAAGAAGAGGAAGAGGAGAGCAGGAGGAGGAGGGGGAGGAGAAGGAGGAGGAAGAGGAAGAAGGAAAGGAACAGCCTGGATATAGAATGTTTCTACATCTGATCTTTCTTTTCTGCCTTAGTGAAATCTGAATTTTAGAGAGAAGGTACCTTGTCTATATGTGATGAATAAGAGAGAGTCAATCAGGTGTGGCAGAGCACATAAAATAAGATACTTTTGCCTTTTAGTCACTGTGGTTTTGCTATAGCCAAGCCATTCAGCCCCTGGAACTAAAGGCTGTTTCATTCAATTCAATCTGGACTTGCAATTTGGGATTAATGAATGAACAAGGAAAACCAAGACAAATAAACCTGATTGTAAGGACTTTTAATATATTAAGGGACAAGGTATTAGTGTTTGCATGTAAAGATACAACATTTGCTAGTAAAGAAAGACCATAGCAAGTTAACATAATAGAGACATCAAGTGTCTGAGACAGAGCTAGAGAATAAAAATGTCCATGTGATTCCAGTACACTTGAAGCTTTTGACCCATCGATCTTCTTCACTTTTGATTTAGAACTCACTCACATGACTTCTTAATGAAATGCTCCTTTGTAATAGCAATAATTTCATGTAATATTCATGGCTAATTTTCAACCTTAAGAGATGTGAACAACTTATTTAGTTTAAGTTTTGGAACATTTTAGGAAGGTCAGAATTCCATACCAGTCTCTTTTCCATCAATCAATACACTTTATTTCTGTAGTGCATCAGCAAACCGTTATTACATAATAAATTGATATTGATGGTGGAGCTGACATCTACACTCTAATACTAAACATATACAGAATTATAGGGCATATAGAAATAGAAGACAGATTTATGTCTTAGAGGGGATAGTTTATACTTCTACTTGAGTTCCACTCAAATAATCAGTTTCCCTGGAGACATCATATACACCCAGTAGCTAAGCAAATTATTAAGGAGCATTAGGTTTAAAGGAAGATATATAATGTGCCAATATGACAGGGAGTGTTCCTGAAAGCCAAGAGTTAGATTGCTTTATTTGGGGGATATGTAAATTTGTTTATCCTTTCACTTTCCATGTTACACTGACAGAATCTTTTCATCATAATGGAGAGTAATCAGCTGGGGATGGGGTATGGTTTCACAGTGCGGGTTCTAAGTTTGTGTGCCCCATAGTTCTTCTAGGACTCAAGTCTAGTCTTCCACTGAACTCGGGTCAGCACACAGGGGTCCTCATTAGGTGACACTATACTTTATTACGTGAGGTTTTTTTTAATCTTAAGCCACTTTTCTTCTTAACTTCTGCTTTGCAGATATAACATTCCAAGAAGTCTATTGTCTTCTTTGTGCAAAATTGACCAGTTTTATCCAACATTGTGACTATAGTTTTCTTTAATCTTGAAACAATTCCAAAACATCTAGTATTATGATGCTCCAGAATCCCTTCTTTATTCGTTTGGGGTCACTGTTTCTTTCTTTGTTTTGGGGAGCTAACCTCTCCTGTTCTCTGTGACTCCCGGTTACAATATTTTTCCGTTCTTGACCAAAAATGTGATAGATAGTGATTGCTACAGTGTTAAAAGTATTTACTTACAGTTTATATGCCACATTAGTAAAAAGATCTCTCATTTATGCTGGACCAGAACTGTAACAATTCCAGGGCTGCAATGGCCTGATTATATATATTTTCTGCCAAATTAGGGGTGGATGAGGACAAGGAGCTGATGGAGTCTTCATTCACCACTGGTTGCAACACATTACCATGAGTGTAGAAAGAGATTTAGCAGCTTCTTCAAATGACAAACCATGGTGATATTTTAGTTGTACTGAAATGTGATTTTAATTTTATGTTAATAAATAAAGTTGCCCTGGGGTCAGAGCTATTAGAGCCATAGCAAGAGTGTGATGGTTAGAAGAGCTAGGTAGATTTCTGTGTGTTCAGGGATACAGCCAGTATTGGAGACATACGCCTTTAAGACCTGGAGGGCGGTACTTACAGGCAGTGATGAGGCAGTCATGTGGTTGGGTTTACAACCAATGAGAAGGCAGAACAGACAGACTATTTAAACACAGACAAACAGGAAGTAGCTCTCTCTCGGGGAAGCTAGGAGCACTGCAGGAGGTAAGATTTTATCTCTGAGCTCTGACCTCTCGGCTTTCTCTTTTACATTGGCTCTGTGTTTCTTATTTTAATAAGACGATTGGTTACATCAACAACAAACATATACCTACATATGATATCCACCCCCACAAAGTCTGAACATTTACTCCAAAGCACTAAAGTACATCTATAAACAAATATTTATAGATAAAATTCATAGGAAAATTTATCTGTAAGGGTCCCAAACTGGAAACAACTCAAGCAGCAGCCATAAAGTAGCAGATGGACAAACTCCAGTGTATTTACCCAATGGCATCCTCCTGCAAAGTTAAAGTATTGATACACAAACAAGCATCCTCCTGCAAAGTTAAAGTATTGATACACAAACAAGCATCCTCCTGCAAAGTTAAAGTATTGATACACAAGCAAGCATACTCCTGCAAAGTTAAAGTATTGATACACAAACAAGCATACTCCTGCAAAGTTAAAGTATTGATACACAAACAAGCATCCTCCTGCAAAGTTAAAGTATTGATACACAAGCAAGCATACTCCTGCAAAGTTAAAGTATTGATACACAAACAAGCATCCTCCTGCAAAGTTAAAGTATTGATACACAAGCAAGCATACTCCTGCAAAGTTAAAGTATTGATACCCAAGCAAAGGGCTGGGAAGGCAGCTCAGTGAGTGAAGTGCTTACTGCACAAGTGTGAGAACCTGAGTGTGGATTCCCAAGCAGGCAGGGAAGAGACAGGCGCATCCAGAGACTCACTGAGCAGCCATGACATGCTAGTGGAGACTGCACCATGTTCAGTGACAGTGTCCCAAAAAGTCATGGTGGAGATCAGTAGAGGAAGACACTGGGAAGTAATCTTTGACCCCTATACAACATTCACACACACACACACACACACACACACACACACACACACCACTGGTTACCTTTCACATATGTATATGTCATACAAACATATATGCAGACACAAATACATGGTGAAAACCTAGGTGAATTTGAAATAATTATGTTGAGAAGAAAGAAAGAAAGAAAGGAAGGAAGAAAGAAAGGAAAAAGATATAAGTAAACTTGGTATAATCACACTTTTATGTGATTATAGAAAAATTAAGTCAATCTATAATTGATTAGGGAAAGCCAGGGTGCCAATTAGAAAGGAATGTTAATTAGTATAAAGGATCTTCAACATAGCTCAAAAGTTTGTACATCCTGATCAGTGTGGGTGTGGTTATTTACATACCTATACACACAGGCAAGCACATGTACAATGCGTATACACATAGAAAGAGAGAAAATAAGAAAGGTTTTTTTTTTTTTTTAACATTGCTTAATTTTCATTGCATACAAAGTTTGGCTGCTTACTTCTAAAGTCTGCAGTGTATTAAATACAGTTCCCTGGCCAGCTAATCAGTATGTATATTACTCAGTATGTATAAGATACATATGTACATATATAAAATACTATAGTTTAACTACATGTAGCTTATGTCACTGGTATGTATATCAAACTGTTGGGGGGAAATAATGTAAATAAAGATGTTTAATGTTATCATACATCTAGAGAGTTTCCCAACAGCCTTTCACCAAAGGCATTTCTAAAATGTACATTTACGCTTTAGAGTGAAGGGCTGAGACACAGAGGGCTGTTTACGTCTGAGGAAGCCGAACGTGGTAGCCTAGAGTTCCTGCTTCTTACCAGCTGAGGCATGGTATGTGGCACACTGAATCTGAATCATAGTAGATGGACACAAAGAACTAGGGACATCCTATAATTAAATTTAGCAATGGCAGAGACAGTAATAGCAGTATCCTGAAAACAGCCGCAGCCCTGTCTGAAGAGACTCAGTGCTAGAGGAATCAGGACACCTACAATACTCTGGGAGACTCACAACAGGAGCAGTGTAGACATCAGAGCTCCTACCTTGCTCTCCCACGGTGCACTTTCAACTGTGGTTTTCATAGTCTGCCAGACCTTTGCATTGGCATTTTTTAAGTCCCATAGTCTTTCCTTTGAGTGATTTCCTCTTTGATAAATATATCATCTGCCTGTGCTACAGAGGAAAAGTTGTACTGAGAGTTAAACATGAATCTGTGTAGTAAACACACTGGTTAACTAACCAGTTATGTTAGTCATTGTTGTGTGGCATGAATAGACACCATGACCAAAGCAACTCCTATGAAAGAAATCATTTAACAGGCGAGGGGAGCTTGCTCACACTTTCAGAGGCTTAATTTGTCATCATCATGGCAGGAAGCATGGTGCTGGAGCAGTATCTGAGAGCTACATCCTGATCCACAGGCAGAGAAAGCCAGAGTGGGAGTGAGGGACTGAGAGAGCAAGAGGAAGGAAGAGGGAGAAAGACTGGGCCTGTCACGGACTTTTGCAACCTCAAAGTCAACCCCCAGTGACATCCTTCCTCCCACAAGGCCACACATCCTAATCCTTCTCCAATAGCGCCCCTCCTAGGTGACCAAGCATTCAAAAATATGAACCTATGGGAACCTTGCTTAGCCAAACCACCACATCCCTCATCTGTGTTTTATATTTTGCCTATTTTAAAAATGAATAGCCAACATTTTTTCACAATGGCAATCAAACAACACTGGGAAAACATGCTTGTAGATAGATATAAAAATGACCAGGCACGAAAGGCCGATAAATACAGGTAAATGAAAAGGGACGGCCATTCTTAGTTCCATATACTATACCATGATGCCAATGCAGCCTGGGATAAGGCACTACAGGGGGCACCCTGGAATTAAAGCCTCCTGCAGGGAAACTGGAAGTTAGTTCACTGTTTTGTGGTCTGGTCTGAAGGAAGGCAAGAGGCCAGCCCACAGTTGTGAGGACAACCAATCAGAGATTCCTTAAGAATCTAAGTCCTCTGTGTTGTTTCCTCTAACACAAAGGTTCTCAACCTTCCCAATGCAGCAACCCTTTAATACAGTTCCTCATGTTGTGATGACCCCCAACCATAAAATTACTTTCCTTGCTACTTCATAACTGTAATTTTGCTACTGTTACAAATCATAATTAATATCAGTGTTTTCTGACGGTCTTATGTGACCCCTGTGAAAGGGTCATTTGACCCCATAGGGGTCACAACTCACGGGTTGAGAACCCACACACAGGTGAAGATTTTAGTGGCCATTCAATTACTTACTGTGAGCTTCATGTAATTATTTTTCATGTGTAAGAAAATGACATCCACGGGGACATCTCCGAGGGACCAAGCAATGACATTTATTTTGGCAGTATCTATTGATTTAATTTCTCAGCGTGTGAGTTGCATGCAAGCAAGTTTCTAAGATAAACACTCGTGAAAGCTGCAGCTGTCCAGTCTGGCTTCTGGAACACCAAGTAGACACTATGTAGCGTGGAAGCAGGTCAAGAAATGGTGAGCTCAGCCCCTAAGGAGGTTTCTAGCTGTGGGGAAAAGACTTATTCTGCGAGATAAGAAACATTTTTTCAAGTTGTCCTTTGCACTGTACCTCTAAAATGCGCTGTGCTGCTGCCCATTTTTCCTCACCGCCTGGGCCCCTTCTTCCCTTGCCTGGACTGATGACCACTAGTTAACCTGGTGTTACTTTGTCCACTGAAACCACTGGCCACGAAGGAATTAAAGTTACTCGTTTTTTTTTTTCCCCGAGACAGGGTTTCTCTGTGTAGCTTTGCGCCTTTCCTGGATCTTGCTCTGTAGACCAGGCTGGCCTTGAAATCACAGAGATCCGCCTGGCTCTGCCTCCCGAGTGCTGGGATTAAAGGCATACGCCATCACCGCCCGGCTAAAGTTACTCTTTTAAAAAAAATGAACGCCGGGCGGTGGTGGCGCATGCCTTTAATCCCAGCACTTGGGAGGCAGAGCCAGGTGGATCTCTGTGAGTTCGAGGCCAGCCTGGGCTACCAAGTGAGTTCCAGGAAAGGCGCAAAGCTACACAGAGAAACCCTGTCTCGAAAAACCAAAAAAAAAAAAAATGTATATTGAGCTCTATGTGATGGGTTAGGCCCACAATCCCAGCACTCAGGAGGCAGAGGTAGGAGGATTATTACAAGTTTGAGGCCAGTCCGGTCTACAAAAGCAAGGTCAAGGTCAGATGGGCTACAGAGTAAAACCGGATCTCAAAGAAAGCAAAACAAGCAAGTGAAAAGAGTAAATTATAGCATGCTGCTTCTCCACTTACAGCGTGCAAATATCTTCATAATGTATTTGGAATAAAATCACATTGTAGGCATGGAATTTCAAAATTATCTGACTCCCCATCTCAGCTCACTCCCCTGTGCTAACCCCACTCCTGGTACACCGAGTTTCTGTCTATTCTCTTTCTGTCTATTAGGTTTACTTGTGTATTTCCTTGGACCGCAACAGTCATTATTATAACTTTAAGTAAGCCGGCTTCTGCTTAGGCATGAGGATTCAGTCTGAATACTGGTCCCCAGAGAAGTGTTCCTGATCACCCAGTGTAAAATGCCACTGTCACATGACTGTTTATTGTCAACATAGGGTTTATCACTTGCCACTTACTTTTTGTTATTTGTTCTCCTGGTTATTACAGTTCCCACTGGAATTACACTATTTGAAACTAAAGTTGTTATATATTATAATAACTAGTACAACGCCAATGTCTATAAAACTGTCTGGTCTATGGTAGATAATCCATAACTGTATTTTATGAATTCATAATGTGTAAAAAGAAGAAAGGCAGATGAACCCCAGTTCTGTGCATATTACATAGTTCATGATAGAAGCTGAGCTGCTGTTGAATCTGCATTACAGGTGATGCATTACAGGTGATGCAGATTAAAATACCGTAAGTCTCTATTAAGCACCAGAGTGGTCTGAAGGAGAGCTGGGGCATAGTTCAGGACTGCGTGGACACATGAGAATGTATAGTCATGAAATCCTGTGTAAACCAGTGAAAATTCTTAAGGAGAAACGGGGGTAAATTCTGGGTAAACAGCCTAATAGGATTCATGCTAAGGGCAGGCCTGGGTGACTAGACCACATATGAGAGATGAGGATATTAATGCTATCAGAAGACTAATCAGTGTGCTACATTGTTCTGCTGAGAATGCTTGGGATCTTTCTAGCCAGTGTTTGAAAGAGACCCTACCATAAGTATCCACTTTCAAACGGTTTTGTCTTGTTTTGACTTACAGAGAGGAGAGTAGAAATCACTGAGTAAAGTATACAAATATTTATGGGACATTCCACGCCCAGAGCCTCCTAGGCGTATAAGCTCAGATGAGACCGGGTGAAATGGAGATTGCTCTCTGGTCTCCTGCAAGGCAAAACAGAAGAGTTTCCCTCTGCCAAGCAGAGAAGATAAATGCAGTGAACAGGAAGTAGGTGTATTATCCTTCCAGGAACTGGTAATGGCCTTCAGAGACGTAGGCCGCTGTGTATAAGCTTTCCAGATGAATTGTTTAAAAACTACTTAGGGTGTATCTTTTTCTCTTCATTTGTTCCTCTATTTGCAATTCTCCTGCTGCCTTTTGGAAATCATTATGAGGAAAGAACAAATCAAAGTAGGCAGACTCTGTTTGAGCTCATGCAGAGTCAGCAAGACGATGGTGAGTGCATTTGGGAGGGAGAACGTATGGGGTGGCGCATAATGCTCGCTGACTCGCTGGCTCGCATCTCACCTGGAGCAGCCCACTCTCACCTGCCAAGGCCTGCGCATGCAGCCTCTGATGGATTCTGGAAGGCTGCTCTGCAGCGTTTGCTGATTCCACAGTGCCAAAAGAGAATTGACTATCTGCAAAGGCTCTGGAGACCGGCCGGAGCTCTTGGCTTACCTAGTGCTTTATCTCCAAAAGTAACCATGGAGGAAAATCGTGGCCTAATTTACTGGAACCATAACAAATATTTATTGAATAAATGCATAGGTCAGTTGTACCTTCCCAGGAATTGCTATTAAACCAAGAAGCCAATGTACTGTGTCTGTGTGGAGAGCTTGAATTGCAAAACGCTTTCTCTGAAATGATTCCGTTTGTAGCAAACAACTACACAGATGACTTAGAGGACCAGCTTGAGAAAATATTCAAATCCACATTGGTTTCCTTACTCCCTTATGATAAAAGGAAAGAAAATGAAACTTGGAAATGTTTATGATCAAATGGCTTTATACACACACACACACACACACACACACACACACACACACACACGCATGCACGCACACACACACGCATGTACGCAAACTCACACACAAACAAAACAAAAACAGGGTATTCATCTCCAAATTCATAGCAAGTTGCCAAGTTTGACCAAATGGCCTATTTTGGTCTTCTCTCGGCCAGCAAGTCTAACACACAGCAGTGGGAATCACAAAGGGGAGCAGGAGGGAGACAAAGTTAATTACAGAACCTTTGTAATTTGGAAACCTGCACTCCAAATCTGTGATTCTCAGAATGGAAGTCTTCTGTTGTTCAGCCTGCCTTACCCTGCACCCCACCCCAGTGTCTTCCTGAACATGAGACACTTTCTTTAGTCACTTAACAAGCATTTCATGAACACTCGCTCTATCCCAGGCACTACACCAAGGGTTTGGCCCTTGAAGAGCTCAAAATCTGGCAAAGGAGAATGACCTAAAACATGTAGCTTCAAGCAAATCACTGTGGGTGTCATCCTGGCTGAGATATGCTCTTTTAGTACAAAAGACTCTGGGAACATAGAGTGAAAAGCTTCCAGCTTTGCAGGCTGAGCCTATCTGTTTCTGCATATGGTAGAACGAATTGGAATCTTTCATTATAAAAACACTTCTGCACCCCGATTGCTAATATAGTTCATGGTAATGAGGACCCTCAATAGTTATTGCTTCATTGCTTTGTATTGATATCCAATCACTGTGCAAATAGTTGAAGTCTCACATTTTTGCCACTGAGCAAATCGCAGTCAGGATTTAATAAGACCTTATTGTAAAAATTAGCTTTGTATTGAATCTCTTCAGGGAAACTCATACCATGCAAATTTTGAAAACATACGAAGGGATTGGTTTCGGCACCACCATGGCACAGTAGACTCGTGGTAGAGGAGCACTGGAAAAGTGGCAGGTGAGTCTGTGTATCTGCTGCTGGACGTTCTGGCTGATTCTTCTCCTGGCTACCCTAAAAATGTGGCCACCTACACAATGGAAGTCTATTTTGCTATAAAGAAAAACTAAGGGCCGGGCGGTGGTGGCGCACGCCTTTAATCCCAGCACTTGGGAGGCAGAGGCAGGCGGATCTCTGTGAGTTCGAGGCCAGCCTGGGCTACCAAGTGAGTTCCAGGAAAGGCGCAAAGCTACACAGAGAAACCCTGTCTCGAAAAACCAAAAAAAAAAAAAAAAAAGAAAGAAAGAAAGAAAAAAGAAAAAAGAAAAACTAAAATAACACAAAATGGATGGGTCTGGAAAGTATTTTATTAAGTTAGATTATATATACATCATTATATATACGTACATATATATGTATGTGTGTATAACTACAAATGGGAGAGCAGGGCAAAGAGACATGTATGACATGGAGGCGGGGTGATGACTAGAGAGAGAGAATATGAGGCTGGCCAGGGCCTGGCGGAGCTGAGGTGCAGGGAGAAGAATCAACTAAAACATTTTTAGTTTGAGAATGCTATAAGGAAACCTAATACTTATTTGCTAATTCAAACTATGAATTGAAACCCTGTAGTTTGTTATTGCCGATCCAGGATGCATGGAGCCCGAGGGCAGGGCAGAGTATCCCTGTCTGCTCACGTGCAGCCACTGCCCCGGCTGCTGAAGGATCTTCCACACATCCAGCCATCCCAGCTGTATCTTGTAAATAAGTCTAAAGAGAAGAAAGGGCAGAAGTATCATTTGGTGTTTGGACCATTAGGACAAGACTCAGGGGCAGCTGTTGTATAAGTAAACTAAGTTCTCTTGGTTGGCCATACAAGGCCCAACATGTAAGACAGATATGTGAGGTACATTCATGGATCTCCTGGGAAAGCGCACGCGTGCGCACACACACACACACACACACACACACACACACACACACACTCACTCACTCACACATACACACACACATACCACAAACATACACATTTCGCATACATCATACACACACACACCACATATACATACCACACACACTGTACATACCACATACAAACACACACCACATTACCCAAACACATGCACCACACACACACACACATATACACACATACCACAAACACACACATCCCACATACATCATACACACACACCACATATACATACCACACACACTGTACATACCACATACAAACACACACCACATTACCCAAACACATGCAACACACACACACACACACACACACACACACACACACACACCACATACAAACACACACATCCCACATACATACACACGCACATACCACACATACACACACATTCTACATACATCATACACACACACACCACACTCAACACCACACACACACACACACACACACACACACACACACCACAAGAAAAGACAAAAAATTCTAGGAAGATATAAAAAAAAGATCAGTTTTCAAAATTCAAAGTCTGCGTTGGAGATCATGTTTCTAAAAATGCAACACATCACCTCCCCCAGACTCCATGAGCTTACTACCAAGCAAAATTACTTTCAAAATGAGTAATGAGCAAATTTCTAATAAATTAGTAGGGCAATAGGCTAGTTAATAATTTTAACTTTAAATGAGGTAATAATAGCCAAACATTACCTTTTCTGGTCTCAGCCAAAGCAAAATGCAAAAACAGCGTCTGAAAGGAAGGCAATTAAGTTTGGGCCCTACAAGGAAGACAAAGTGTCACAGAGATGGAGATGTTCCCAGCCAATAGAACAGGTCGCCTTGATCAGCACGTAGTTCAAAAGGAAAATTAATTCTTTGAAAACAATTTGGAAAGGAACTTGGAAACCAAATCCAAACAATACTCTGGGGCTGACATTTCAAAGCTGTATTTGCTCTTTATTCCAATCCCTTTGGTACTGTTATCAAAGTGAAGACATGACATATGGAACCAAAAATATTCAGCGAGATGAAGAGTAGTCAGATGCGCACAATTGGAAGAGGCCCAGAGATTACAATCTGGCTCACCTCATACATCCAGTCTCAGCTCCCTAAAGACTTCTAAGAGCTGTCATTCACACAGAGTCCATGGAGGAACAGCGTGGGGGTGACTTTCCATGTCCTCAAAAGAGCTCTAAGGAGACACCTGCCTAGAGTGATTGACTATTTTAGAGTCTAGGGGTTTATAAGGGATGCAATCAACCTTGGACCCCAATTCTGCCACTCTGCCGCCTGCTTCTGCCCTGACTTCCCTTCTGACATTATCCTAACATTATTTATGTTCTGTTGATGGCCAAGTGCACAGGGAAATGTTAGTAGGCTCTGCATTTTCTTGCCTTTTTATCAGAGGACTTCATACAAAACCACTACAGAATGGTTTTGTAAATAACAATGGACTGTTATTGAAGAGATGTTTCCTATTGCTCGCTTGCCCTTTCTGATTTCATTGTACATTCTGATTCTCTGGTACCCACTGCAGCACCCATGGTATCGGATCATCTGATCCACAGGAGACATTCTCTAGTGGTGGAAAAGAAGAACATAGTGATCCATTGAACCTTTTGTTCTATGAACTTCAGCAAGGTGCTCAAGATGTATTTATACAGTTGACTAGTTACAATAATCTGTAATAAGTTATTTCTGTCCGAAGTGATATTTGACTATACCCAAACCATAAGTAAGCAGTGATGAATTACTTCACATTACAGAAACCCATTATATATTGATGAATGGCGTAGGCTGGGACTAAGATGGCCAAAGGCAGCAAGTGCTTAGTTTCACCTTTATGTCAACCGCATCTCTTCTGGGACAGGTAACACACCACATGTAATGGATCATTAATTCAGAATATGAATCAAAAGCACATGGGATGCTGGTGTAGTGATTTGACACGGTATCAATCAATCAAGAATGAATATAGAATCAGTCATGAAAACCTGGGCCTCACTGACAGAACTTTGGAGCCAACTGTACATTCTTTGCTCTCCGTAGATGGATTGTAGTTCTACCGGAGTCTCCCTCCCTCTCACTTCACTTCGCCCTCTCTCACTCTGCCTCATCTCCCTCTCTCTGCCTCACCCATCTTTCCCTCCCTGCTGGATAGCACCCTAGGTGGTTAAAATTAGCAGCTCAAGTTACTGCAGAGAAGGAGCAGAGTGTCCCAAGGGGTTGTCCACTTACCTGTAACAAGGCAGTCCCCCAGGCTGATGCCCGTTACCTCACTCAGGGAGTTTGGAAGCCCTTTCCAGCATGCTCTCCAGAGACCTAGATTGAAAGAAAAGAGTCCCCAGGGGATCTGAGCTTTGGTTACCTGGAGAAAGGTGCAGCTCAGGCATCGGCGCCAACAGCTGCCGCAGGAGCCATTGGTGGACTAATTCTTCTGGGGTGAGACAGTGGGGCACACAGACTGAAGAAGCCGACATCCACAAGTCTCTGATGTCAGTTCCTTTTGTTTCCATGAAGCTACTTAATGAGATTCTTCATGCATAAAATTAATTTTTGCCCTCTTCTATCAGCCTTTACCACGAAAGGATTTACTCACACTTTTGTCAGGTTTTATTTATACATGCAATAAAGGGGACCCAAATCATAATGAAGGCTGTGATGGGCTATGATGGGCTATACAAAGGGAAGCTGAGAGCAGGCAGCCATCCAGGCTCCCTTTGGATGCCAGGATGCATTATGCACGAACTATCCCCTGCAGACATGCCGAGCACCCCCCCTTCATCCAGAGCGTTATCTCCAGTCAGATCCTAATTTGTTGCTGGGGGAGAGGGGCAGGAAGAGAGCTATTAATAAACAGTGCAAATAATTAGGCTTCATGGGAATTTGGTTGTTTCCTTACATAATGGATTTGCTCTCCAATCTTTCTCAACTTCACTAGAATGCTCCACAGCCCATGGATTGCTGCATCAGTTGCCTGCTGGGACCCTCTCTGAAGCTGAAATGGGAGCAGATCTGGGCAACGTGTTTGTACCTCCTAACCACTCTTGATCACCGAGCATCCTCTAAGGCCAGGCCCTGTGCTAAGGACAGTATCTACGTTATTTCACCCAATCATCAAAACAGTTGGTAGGTGGCTGCTGTCAGTCTCACTAGAAAAAACAAGGAAACTAAGACTTGGAGGGGTCCACAGCTGCCTAAGGCTGCATACTGATCCTTGTGGAATTGTACCTCCCCACTGTGTGGAGAGAAATCCACTCCTTACTCTGACCATTCTAAGTCATGTTCTCTTCTGAAGGCTAGAAAAGACAATGGTGCTCTTGAGAACAAACATTAGACTAGACATAGGATGTGGGTCCATTTACATCCAGTTTTATTCCGTATTCTCTGTCATATCCTTCTGTTCAATGTGACAATGATCTGAAGGAACCCAACAAGCTCCAGAATTTTTATTTCAGGGCATTATCTCCACATAGTTAACACCAGAGTGTGGAGCACGCATATGTTAGCTCACAGACAGAAACAACCAAACTCATTTTTCAGAGCTAAAACATTTGGGGTTTTGCCACCATGCAGTGAACACAGGGATAGTCTAGGATTTCCAAAGCTATGAGTGACTGCCAAGCTGCCATAAAACATCAGGCTTTTTTTTTTTCTTGTTCACCCTTTTCTTGCCAACACTAGAGATTAAGAATTACAAAGACCACCAAAATGGAAGTCCCGAGAGGTAGCTAAGCACTGGCAATTGGAGATAAAGAGTATCATGGTACCCCTTGGCCCTGCCCATGACAGGCACCTGCCTGTGAATTCCCTGAGACTTCATGTGGCTCAGTGTGCAGGGAAGCTTACCTCTATTAGTAACTTATATTTACAATAAGGAAACAATGTCACTGGCCATTTAATCATAGGGCAGAGCATCAGAGACACAAATGACCTTGGTCTCTATCATGGGTTCTTGTCTTCAATGCTTCAACAGAAGGACCATGGCCATAGACATTCATCCATTAAAGAGACCTAACTCAGAGCCTTCAGTACACTGAGTACCATGCTAGACAGTCCTGGTAAGAAAGGAACATGCTGAAGAAAACCATTGAAGTACACACAGCCTAAATAAACAGTTATAGTACAACATGGTGAGGACTATGGTTAAAAAAAAAAAAAAGGTATTGTGAGTATTTGTAGGGTAGCCATATAGCTAAATGTGAATGGGCCCTGGAGAAAGGTATTCAATGTATAAGGAAGGAATGAAGGAAGGAAGGAAAGAAGGAAGGAAGGAAGGAAGAAAGGAAGGAAGGAAAAGAAATCAAAGATGAATGTTTGAGCTGAGTATTGAGGGATGAGTGGAATGATGGGACAGAGTCCTAACAAAAAACAGAGAATTCTTCACTTACCATGCCATGCCTCACAAGACAAAGGCTGCTCAGCTAGACTCAGGGCATTCACTCAAAGGAATTTTCAGTCACTGCAATTTGAGAAACTTTGATCACTAAAGCATCTACTTCACCCCTTTCCTAAATGCAGCTCATTTCCATTGACTTTTTAAGGACCTCATTGTGAAGTCTCTTGCCAGTTCTTGGTCATGGAAGCTGCATTGGAAGAGTGTTGAGAATGAGCCTTTCAAAGCGATCAATGAGAAGAAATGATGAACAAGAGAAGAATCTAGGGCCCAGGGGACCCTCAGTGAGATGCACATGATTCATAGAGTAAGGCAACAGGATCAGGAAAGATATGGGCAGACTCCCTAAGCAAAGATTTGTGGGAACAAAGTGGAGAAGGTTAGCAAGGCAAAGCCCTTCCCTGACGAGTCTGAGCTCAGCAGAGGATTATAGAGATTACAGATGTTGTAGGGTGCAGGAGAGGCATCTTTTGTTTTCTTTGTAATTGGTAAGAAGTAAATGCAAAAGGTAGAAACCGGAGGTAATCACCACCAAGAGATAATAGCTAGACCCAAGTAAAGGCAGCAGTGAGCACAGTGAGCGTGTTTGCCCTCGAATCACACAGCGGGGAGGGGGTACTGAACATGACGGGTATCACTGCACCTATTCTCTACTAGACTTGAAATGTCGCACAAGTGGAAGACACAGGCAGCAGGCACAGCCTTCTGTCCTCAGCCTCCTCTCAGCCTCGAAACATGAACTAAGCAGATGTGTGTGGGGGGTCATCCAGTGCTACAGAATGTCCGGATAGTTGTCAGACTGAATTTGGACAAGTAAATGCCAAGGCACTGTTGACACACAGTCCCTTCACTTCCACCCCCCACAAAGCACCTCAGTAAAACAGTAGAATCAGAGGCCGTGAGAGGAGAGGAGATCATCTTTAAAACAAAAACAAGGAAACGGATGTGAGGGAAGTAAGAACGACAAACACGGAACAATTTCTCACGGCTTCCCTGTAGGGAGAAAGTGTTTCACAGAAGAAAGCCAGGGGGTATCTGAGCTGTTCTTTTGTATTTTAATATTATGTTTCTGATTACCAAAGGAACGGACGTCCTCTGTACAGTGTTTAGAATGCACATAAAAACATGAAGGAAAACGAAAGGCACTATAAAATAAACATTGACACTTGGTCTCTGACAGCTCAGTGGTCTTTAAGAGGGAGAAGAAGGTATCAAAAGCTATGAGGAACTGCGTACAGTAGTGCACACCTTCAGTCCCAGTACTGCAGAGACAGAAGCAGTTCAAGACCAGCCTGGGTCTACATGATGAGTTCCAGAACCAGAGAATAGGCTACATAGTGAGACTGAAAAAAAAAAAAAAAAGAAAAAGAAAAAGAAAGCTACAAAGACATTAACCCCTGAACCTGAATTAGGTGGGAAATAATTTAGGCACTTACAGCATTGTTTCTATTAATAAATACATATTGATTTAAATTTGTTAGACACTGTGATAGTTTGAATGTAACTGGCCCCCATGAGCTCACAAGGAGTAGCATTATTAGGAGGTATAGCTTTGTTGGAGGAGGTGTGGCCTTGTTGGAGGAAATCTGTCACTGTGGGGGTGGGCTTTGAGGTCTCCTTTGCTCAAGGTTTGCTCAGAGTGACACTCAGACCACTTCCTGTTGCCTGCTGATCAAGATGTGGGACTCTCAGCTCCTTCTCCAGCACCATGTCTGCCTGCACACTACCATGTCACACCATGATGATAATGAGCTAAACCTCTGAAAATATAAGCCAGCCTAATTAAATGTTTTTCCTTTATAAGGGTTACTGTGGTCATGGTGTCTCTTCACAGCAACAGAAACCCTAACTAAGTCAGACATTTTGTCCTTCATTGAAAGTAAAAATAATTGGCAGAGATTGCTTTGACATAATGGTGACTACATCAGAATATTAATTATTAATATTAATATCATATTAAGTTTAACTTACTTTTAGAACTTCATATAGCGTAGATGTCCCTGACGCAGTTCATCCAGGAGACTCTCTTTCTCTCATTATTCGATCCCCTAGTGTTTTCCTTTCAGGGATTTCTGTGATGATAAAAATGATACAGCTAACTGGCTAAAGTTCAGGGATAGAATGAATGACAAGGAATAAATAAGATTAAGTGCTAACTAAGAATGATTTTAGGGCAAATCAAAACCTTACATAAAGCTTCTCCTGTGCAGCCCATCCGTATATGTATGCAAGATACCTGGCCCGAGATCCATGTGTCTGTGGGGTCCCAGTGGCCCTTTCCTGTGCCATTGATGTCTGATTTTGCTTTTTACACTCAGAATGAGGATGCTGCAGCCCTTGGTAATAAGGCTACTTTCAAACTTCCTGAGGATGAGCCTCTCCCAGCAACTGATTTTTACCCAGGGCTGTAGTTCACACAACAACCTCTGGTTCCCACTCAGAGGTCAAGCCCAGGCCTAGGGTAGTGCAGAGAAAATGTTTCTACCAATTTCTCTCCAGTAGCCACCCCAAGGGTTAACCAGACTCCATGTTCTAAAATGATGTCTATTATCAGTGTGTGTCACCAGGAGAGGGAGTGGGGACCCTAGGAAAGCTCCATTATTTTTAAGAACCCTGCTATCAGCCATCTTACCATGCAGGGATTTTAGTTTGTGATGTGGGTTCGCTGAAAAAAACTTACAAAGGACAGTCAACAACGAAGTTCAGGGATTCTGTTCCCAAGGGCACCATTATTCTAGCTACTCAGGTAAATGTATCACCTGATGGCATGGAGAGACCGGAAACATCTCTTAAATTGCAAAGTGAGGAGAAAGAATTTCTTTTGGGGATTGACAAAGAGATGTATAAGTTGGCAATAAATTATTGACCATCTACTATCTGCTACACAGACTGAGAAACTTAACAGAGAAAAGAAAACCACTTCTCCAGCTGTGGAAGCTAATGAAGTACAACACTGAGGTAATGTGATTAAATCACTATCAGTCCACGGAATCAGCTTAATTGATCAAAGGAATTTATTTGGGGGTTAACTCACAAGACAGAAATAAGGGATTGTAGCAGGATCCTGGAAGGGTGAAGCAAGGTCCAAGTTGTTCTCTGGCGAGCTCTGCCCTGGTCTGTCTCAGCATCCAAAATCCACTAGATAGAGAGAGCACATAAGAGCATCCCAGGTCTCAAGGATCCCCGGAGGTCATGCCCCCCCACCCTGGGATGGGGGCAGGTACCTTTCAGCTACCTGCTGCTTCACTTGGGGCGGTGCTTCGGGGCATGGCACAGACAACCACCCACTACACTGAGGCAAAGGCCTTCTTTGCTGTTGGGTACCAAGATGAGAACAAGATGAAGCCAAACTTCCTTTCTTATGAGATCCACTCCTGGGGTAACAGTGTTTCCTGTGCAATCAGGTCCCAACAGGCCTCCATGTTCCCCTACCATCAGGTCACTTACGACATAAAAAATTTGGAAAAATAACATTTAATGTGTACAAACCACAAGAACATTAATTATATGACGGATGCTTCTGCTGTGTGAGAAAGCTGTACATCAGCTAGCCTGAACCTTCCCAGGAAAGGTTATAACTAGCTGAACTGTATACCTCACTAGCGAGACTCCATTTGTTAATTACTTACTTATATGTGTCCATCCTTTTGTTCAATTAAACACCTGTCATCTGATAAAGCTATGCCGGTTTCCAAAATCAACTAGGAAAATCTCTTTCTTGAGAAAGTCCAAAGTGTAATCAAGAAGAATAGTATGTACTGTTAACAACCAGACATGATGCTCATAGAATCACTATATAAAAGATGTCATTCTGAGTGCTTATTGAATATTTTTTAATCCTCATAAAAACCCATGAGGTATATGATATTGGCATCATCTTAGACATAGGGGAACAGAGGCACACATAGGTAAATCTATCTGATCATGACTCTCCAGATAAAATAAGGAGGAAGCCTAGCATGTCTCACTCTAGAGCCGATGCCCCTGCTAGCATGAAGTTGAAAAGGTTTCTTGGGCAGATTAGAAAGAAACAATATGTCCTAAATTAATGCTATGCTATTTTCAAGGAATGAAATGGGAACTCTGGGCAGTAGTGTCACACCTCTCTCACAGTCCACACAGAGGCAGCCAGGCCTGTCTGTGAGAGAGCAGAAGCCACGGTTCTGTGCTTGATTCTGGGAACAGATGTAACACCATGGCTCTGACTCAGAGTTCTGCTCGCCAAGGAATGAGTCTGAGGCGTTTCACCAGTCAGCAGATGATGTGCTTGAGAAGGGGTGAGAGCATTCTGCAATAACCCTCTTCCCAGACCGTGCTGGAGATTTAGAAATGGCAGAGTGACTCCAAAGAATGAACCAGCTACGCAACAACGTCTTCCTGATCATCCAGCCCCAACAGGGCATTACCTTATCTATTTCTTTGAACTGCCAGCAAGTATTAAAAAAAAGAATGGAAGGGTTTTTCTTTGAAGGCTTTGTCTATGCTGCCTAGTTTTCTAATCCAAAGGCTTAGCTCACAGACTTAAAAAACAAAATCCAGATTAATTCACACTTGAACATTTGGGTGAAATTGTTATTTTCTACAAGGAAGACTAATTTTCTTATTTCTTCAATTCATTTGAGGATTTCTCATGCTCGTTCATTCTCTTTTACAGAGAACACTACACTATAGCATTTTCCCTTTGATTTTTTTGTTGTTGTTTTGTTTTGAAATCCTAAGAGATCATTCATCTACCTCCTTTATTTTCAGTAAAATGCAAATATGTATATATTTAGAATGGCTTAGTAAATAATTTATAGACTATATAATAAATTATTTATTTACTCCAGGCGTACATATTTAGAATGTGAACATGCATATTTTATAGTCTGTGCCATTGCTAACGAAACAAATTAAATCAGCCTGCTGCAGCTCTGGGCTACCCTGTGTCATTCACACACACACACACACACACACACACACACACACACACACACACACACACACACTGCAATGGCCTGCAAGCAATCATGCCCCATCATACTTCTAAAAGTTACTGCATTGCAGAATTTTCAAGACCTTCCAGCCTTTGGGGTCTATTCCAATCCCCGCTTCTCTTCTCTTACTTTCCAGTACCATTTTCTTTCCCACCTTTATGTACCTTAATAAGTATCTGATCCATTATTCCTAAATCAATACATTTTTATTGATTGCTAACACTACATAATTGATACTATAGATTTAGAGTGAATACTAGAAGAATATTAACTATGGGCTCTTCTATAAGAGTTGAGAATCTGGATAAGTCATAAGAACACTTTAAAATTAATGAACTGATAAACATATACACAGAAAATTAATACAAAAGTCATAGTCGTCTTATTCTTATGAATATTTTTAAAAGAGATGGCATTTACTCAATCAGAGGGTTACCATTTGGCTAAATTTCTGAATTTGAACATATATGGAGAAGATTGTGTGGCTTGCAACTAAAATGCCCTTCCTGCACATCACTTCTATGCCAGAAACCTACATGAACTCATCTCACACAACTGGCATCCTAACCATTCTCAGAAAATAGAAGCCAACTAGTGAAAACCAGGAAGGAAAAAAATTGCAATTTGGGGGGGGGACTAGAATTATTTAGTTATTATATATATGTATGTAGAATATTATATATGCAATTATATTACATGCAAATACACACACAATTTTATTGAGGCAAGGTCTTACTGGGTACTCCAATTTGCCTGTAACTCATCATCTAGACCAGGCTGGCCTCAAAGTCACAAAGATCTGCCTGTACCTGCTTCCTGGGTGCTGTGATTAAAGGCATAAATGACCATGCCCAGGAGTATTAAATATTTTAAATATGTACACTTCAAAGCATATGCAAAGAAATGAAATCATATAGACCCATCAAAAACAAGGGCATCTGAATACAAGATTATGTCCTGCACATAGTAAGCCAGCTTTTATTCTAAAGACTGTAGTGGAACCTAGACGAAGTAAGCACTTTTAAAATTCACTGAGCTGTTTTTCACAGTGCTTCCTAGGTGGATGAAGCTGAATGTCTCCTTCCCAGTCACTAGCTGTCAGAAACTCATTGAAGTGGATGGTGGTTATAAGCTTCCTACATTCTATGAGAAGCTTGTGGCCACAGAATTAGCTGCTGATACTCCGGCTGAAGAGCGGAAGGGTCACTGGGTCTCAGTAAGTGGTGGGAATCACAAACAAGGTTTTCCTGTGAAGCATGGTGTCTTGACCCATGGCAGAGTGTGCCTGCTGTTGAGTAAGAGACATTCCTGTTGTAGATGGAGCACTGGAGAGCAGAGTGCCTGCTGTTGAGTAAGGGGCATTCCTGTTGTAGATCAAGGACTGGAGCATAGAAATACAAGTCTATTGGCAGATGTGTTGTGTATACCAGCCTGGGTGTTATCAGCTTGGTTATTATTATTATTTTTTTAAACGATGTTCATGAACTCACAGATACTACTGTGCCTCAGAGTTGGGGCTAAATAGAGCTAGCAGAATCTGAAACTTTTCAATCTCTCCAAAGAAGTTGATGTCCACCAGTGTGCTGTCAGAAAGCCCTTATATGAAGGTCAGAAGCCCAGGACCCAAGATTCAGTGTCCTGTTACCCTACATGTCCTGTTACATGGACAGTGACGTATTGTGCTGAAGAAACAACAGTCTAAGGAAAACATAGAGGCTACAGAACATGCTAAACTTTTGGTCAAGAGAATGAAGGAAGCCAAATTAAAAAGGCTAGGAACAGATCATCAAGAGACATAGGCCATCCTCTCTGATTGTCTCTATATCTGAGTCTGAGTCCAGGCAATACTAAGTCTCTGGGAGCAACAAACACATGATCCGACCTCGAGAAGAGTCCACACTGTTTCTAGAGTAGCTTTTACATTCCTCGCTTTGACTGCTCAACAGAGTCCTCTCAGCATCCTACCAAGTAACCCCTCAGACTGCCATCTTAAAAATGGAGAGACCTTAGTTACCCTCATGGCTAAAACACCAGTGGATGCCCGACTTCAAGTAGTTCAGGCTCCAAAGTCCTGAGATCCACCCACCTCTGCTGCATCCAGGTGAAGTGTTGTATTACTTTACAGGGGATAAAATAAAAAAAAAAAATCATTACTTAAAGACACCCCTGACACCAAAACCAAGATCCTAAACTGAGCTGAAAGTCCCAGGAAACCCACTATTTGGGGACTGCAGAAGAAAGGCATCTGACCCTAAACCTGGACATCTGGTTTGCAAAAAGAGACAGTGGACCTGCACTTGTCAAAACAGCTTATCCAAGGAAAAAGCTACCTCCTCCATTCCATCCCTAATGCAACCCCCTTCCTCCTTCCTTATCCTTAGCAAAGTTCCAGCTTGAAGCATGTTGAAAGGACCAAGCCATAACAGGCTGCTCAGTCTTCTCTCAGAGATCAGACCTCAATTTCAGTTTCCTGAGACTTGAGTAAGTAGTTTCTGGGAGGGCCGTGAACAAAAGACACAGTCCTTGCAGTAGCTCCCTTTCTGCACGTACTCTGACTGCTCAAGGTTCAGCCAGTTGTTTACTGTCTGGGACCCCTCACCAACTTAGAGCTACATGCATGGGTCAATGTGAACGTGTGAGGCCAGCCAGCCTTCATGGCAGCTCAGGGACAAAGCCTGGGATTTGTCCAGGCCTGCCCCCAAAATGATAACTGTAACCCCCAACCAGTATTTTCAAAGGTTACATACCCTCACCCAATCATATGACACAAAGGCTTGTACCACCCTGCTTATGGTTTTTCCATTTAAAAACCTCTCATTCTGGAAGCTCAGGGCCGTCCTCCTCCACCCGCTGTGTCAGGTGTTGGACATGGACCAAGCCCGGGCTTACTTGTTATCAATAAACCCCTGTGTGTTTTGCATTGGATATTGGCTCTGTGGTGGTCTTGCTCGGGGGTCTTGTGTCACAGGCACAACAATGTCACCTATGTTCTCTTGAGCTCTGGTCATTGAGTGGCTGGGTCCTGCACCCTGATCCAGTGCAGTAAGGTTTTGAAATGCCACCTTTCTGGAATTAAAGAAAGTTGCTCCAACTGCTAAGGTCATCTAAACCATCTTTATTTCTTCTTACCAACTTAACCCTGACACGTTCTTGCAATTACTACTCCTCCACACACAGGGAAGATTGTAACAGAGAAGTTAAGAGAATTTGTTTATAAAACTGTTCCTTGGAACCTTGCCAGTGTTGTTAGTGGAAGTCTTAGGTTGTTTTGGTCAACCGTCTACACCACTGCTTTCACAAGAACACTATGATGAGGGTGAAAGACAGACATGTGTTCAAATAATTCCCAAGGTGGCTGAGAGCCTAAGTAATGAGCATGGTTATCAGGAAGGAGGAGATCAATGAAAAGGGAATTGTAGACATGGGTCTAAAGGTTCAGATGATATTACAGTATCAAAGTCACAGACAACAGAGATATGTGCTGTTTACAATTCCTAGCATGCATTAATCATACAAAATAATCATTTCATTGTGATATTTCAAATATGCATATAATGTTTGTTAGCCATGTTCATTCCCAGAACCCTCTCTGTCCCTTTACCCCACTCTGTAGCCTCCAACCTATCCAAATAGAACACTTTCAACTTTCATACCTTACACAAAAATCTGGATTCTACAAATGAGAAAGATGTGATGCTTGTTTTCCTGAGTCTGGCTTCTTCTCTTGACATGGTGATCTCCAGGATCCTTTTGTTTCTGCAAACAGCATGATTTTTTTTCCTTCATGTTCAAATAAAACATTATGTATGTCAGCCATATTTTCTTTATGTATGGAACAGTTTTTAGGCAGATTCCATAAATTGATTATTGTGAATAGTACCGTAAATAAGCATGATGTGTAGGGTCTCTATGGTATGCTGACTTAGAGTCCTTTGGTCACACACCTGAAAGTGATACCACTGTGTCACATGGAAGCTTAATTTTTAGCAGGTTGAAAAATCCCCACACTGATTTTCATAGTGGCTAGATTAACTTAATTTACTTCAACAATGTATGAGGCTTCTCCCCTCTTGTATCACCCAATATTTGTTTTCATTTTGTTATGACTGGAATATGACAGAATATCAATGAATTTTTAATTTGTATATCCCTTGTGGCTAAGAATATTGGACAACTTTTTATGTATTGGCTATTGGAACTTCTTGTTGAATTATTTGTCTTTCTCATGTTTAATATTTTTAGCTCTTTATATATTCTGGATCTTAATCTACTGCCATAGAAATAGCTAGCAGAGAGATTTTTTTTTTCCATTCTATATTTTGTCTCTTCACTCTGTTAGTTTTCTTTGCTGTGCAGATGCTTCTTGATTTCATGCAAAGCCATTGCCAGTTTTTGTGATTATTTCCTGTACTTGTTTTATCGGTGGTCTCTTCTAGCAATTTTAAAATTTTATGTCTTACATTAAGGCAATGAATCATTTGAACTGACTTTTGTACAGGGCGAGATCTATTTGCAGACCTTGACATGTGGACATCTAGTTTTCCCAGCACCATTTGCTAAAGAGCCTTCTCACACTGTATATTTTTGGCACCTCTGTTGAGAATCAATGGCTGTAGCTGTGTGGGCTTTTTTCTGGGCACTCTATTTTTTCCATTAGTCCCTGTGTGTGTTTGGGGGTCAGTACAAAAGTGAGTTAATTTTTTTCTATGGCTCTATAAGATAATTTAAAATCAGGCCTACAATATTTCCAGCATTACTTTCTCTTGCTTATGATTGTTCTTAGGTATTCCAGAGTCTTTTATGCTTCCACAAGAACTTGAGGACTTGTTTTCTATTTCTATGAAGAATCTGATTGGAATTTTGGTTGGCTTTACATTGCATTTGGGAATTGCTTTGGTAATATGGATATTTTTACAATATCAGTTTTGCTGATCCATGATATTTGCAGCTTCTACTGTGTTTTTATTTTGCTTCTTTGGTGTTCTGCAGTTTTTATTGTGCTGGTCTTTTACCTTCTTGATTAGGTTTGTACCTGGGTATTTTATTCATGCTTTTAGGCTTTATGAATAGGGTTATTTTCCTGATTTCTTTCTCAGTATGTTCATTACTGGAGTTTGGAAAAGCTACTGGGTTTTACAGGCCAATTTATTAAAGTTTCCTGGCATTTTACTGAAAATACAGAATTTTGTCTTTTATCTAATGTATGTGCTGATTTGTGCTTATTGATGTATGTGTCATACTATCCATGTATCTCTGGAATGGAACCAATTGAATTATGGTGTATAATCTTTTCAATGTCTTATAGAATTCGGTATACAATGGCTTTTTTGAGGATTTTTGCAGTTATGCTAATCAAAACAATTGGTTTATGACATTTGTGTGTATGTCTTTTTTTTTGTTTTTAGAGCAATGCTGGCTTTTTAAAAATGAGTTTAAAAACATTCTTTTCTGTCCTATTTTAAAAATTTATTTGTTTGTTTTCATATGTTCTTTATATCAGTTTTTAGAAAATGTCATAAATATAATATTCACTCTCCTCACCCCCACTACTTCCATATCCACCCTCCCTTTCCTCTTCCTACCCAATGTTGTGTTCTTTTATCCCCTCAGTCAAGACAAATTTGTGCTTCCCAAATATCTCGGGTGTATGCCCTTCTATTGGAGCATGGTTGATCTATAGGGGGGCTACACTTTTAGAGGAAATGGATCCTTCCTTACCCAGCAGCTAAGAGTTGACAGTTGTGACAGAACTGACCTGGGCGGGGGGTGTAATCTTGTGCCATGCTCCCTTTTCTAGACTGCTTTAAGTTGCACGGATCTTGTGTATAGTGTCACAAACTCTGGTTTCTATGTGCAGCTGCCCAGCTGTGTTCAGGAAACAGTTTCCTTCTAGTTGTCTGCTGCCTTTGGTTCTTACACACCTCCTGTCCCCTCTTCCACAATGATCTCTGAACATTTGGAGGAGAGGGTGTAGGATACATGTTCCATGTAGGGCTGGATATTCTACAATCTCTTATTGTCTGATCAGTTATGGTCTCTGTTGATCACATATACTGCAAACATAAGTTTCTCTTATGAGGGCTGAGAGATGCCTTTATCTATGGTATAATGATAGACCATTAGGAATTGGTCTGATACTATGCCTATTTAACAGAATAAATAGAAGTATGTTCTCGCTTAGTGTCTGTGTTCTTTTTAGTCATAGGTTCTTCAGTATGAAGAACTAAAGTAAGTTTAGGGTTTGGTAGAATTAAGCAGTGACTTAGCCCATTCCTAGGGTTTCCTTTCTGGAGGATTTTATTATGCAGTCTTATTGATATGTGTAAAGTGTTGAACTTAAATTCTTGTACTACTGATAGGTTGTATGTGTCCAGAAAATTTGCCAATTTCTTCTAAAATTTTCAATTTATTATAATATAAGTTTTAAAGTGGTTCTATTGATTTTTGGTGATGTCTGCTGCCATATTCTCATTTGGTTCCCTTTACATTGACCAAGGATCTGTCTATTTTCAGAGAACCATGTCTTTGTAACATTGATTCTTTATAGTGTTCTTTTAGACTCTGACTCATTATTTCACACTGACCTATTTATTTCTTTTCTTTCCCTACTCTGTATGTGGCATGTACTTGCTTTTCTAAGACTTTAAAATGTATAGTGATTCATGTAAGAACACCAATTTCCTTAATGCAGGCAATCATAACTATACATTTTCATTCTGAACTATGTTTTTTGTTTTTTGTATCCCATAGGTTCTGGTGATTTATGTTCTCATTCTCACTTGATGCAGGGAATTCTTAAATTTCTCTTTTAGTATCTTCAGTGACCTACAGACCACTCAAAGTCTGTAAGTCAGTTTCCATGGATTTGCATGTTTTCTATGTTTTGCCTTGCTGGTGATTGCTTTTGATCTATTTCTATGGTCCATTATTACTTGATAATAAAGAAAACTAATTTAATTCTTTTTGCTTGCTTTACAAGACTGGTTTTATGACCTGAAATGTGATCTATATTGAAGAAAGTTCCATGACCTTCAGAAAAGAATGTTTATTCCACAATTGTTAGAATATTCTGTAGGTATCTGTTAAGTCCATTTGACAGTCCATTTCAACCCTACCGTTCTTCTGTTGATTTTTGGTTTTTGGTCTGGGTGATCTACCTATTGATAAAAAAGATATTCTTGAAGTCACCCAATATTTTTTGTAACTGGACCTACTAGTCACTCTGAATCCAGTAGCATCTGTATTGTGAGATGGAGCCTGTCAACATTTGGTGCACATATAATTGCTTCTTGGAAGATTGTCCTTTTATTAATATGGATGGACTCTATTCCTCTACTTTGACTAATTTTGGCTTAAAATTTGCTTGTGTATGTGTAAGTATAATAAAGATATCTGCTTCCTTTTGGTTTCTGTTTCCCTAAAGTAATAATTTTTGTATCTTTTACTTTGCCAGTGAAGTATTTTTTTCTTACAAAGAGCAGTTTGATTTTGGTTTCTAATCCAGTCAACCAGCCTGCATTATTTTAATTGGATAGCTAAGACTATTTACACTTAAGGTGATTACTAAAATACATGTACTAATTTCTCCATCCATCATACTCTTGTGAGAGTTCTTCTTTCATAAGCTTTCATGATTGTGGCTAAAATCCTTCCTCCTACATGTGTACTTTTAGTACTTTTTGAAAGTACTAAATGAATTCCTTTTAGTACTTTTTGAAATTCTGATCTATTGATCATATATTAGCTGCTCAGAAAAACCTTTATTTATTCTTTAATTTCAAAGGATAACTTTGCTGGGTATAATAATCCAGGTTGGCAGTTGCTTACTTTTTATAGCTTGAAATACTTGATTCCATGCTATCCTGGTCTCTATAGTTTCCCCCAACTTGCTTTTATCTCACCACTTTTTGCATTATTTCTTTATTCCTGGCATTTCAACTTTATTATGACACAGAACATTATTCTTTTCTGGTGATGTTTCTTTGAGGAACTTGATACTTCCTGTACTTGGATGTCCATATCATATTCTCTAGATTTGGGTACTTTCTTCTGAAATATCACTTACCAGCTTTACTATGTCTTCAATCTTTATTTGAGCTGCAGTTTCTGGAAGAAAGCATCATATGTTAAGAACCGTAATTGTGTCCCACTGGTCTTGAAACTTGTGTTCTGAGTTGCTTTTTATCCTTTTACTACTACCTAAATGTATCCATTCCTCAGCCTTGCCTTCAGTCTCCCGAAGTCTTTCTTCCACCTAGTCTACTCTGTTGCTTATTTTGTTGAGTTTTTACTTGGGCTTACTGAGACTTTTATTTCTAAGATTGCTGTTTACTGTTTGTTTTTTTTCTTAGAATCTTTATTTGTTGAATTTCTCATCCAAACTGCCAAATTTGTCACTCAAAGTTTAGATTCACTTCTTTGATGCATATGTATTTATTTGAATCCTGAGTCATTGATCATTTTTAACATTAGAATTTAAATTCTTTACTCTGCTCATGTGAGTTCAATTTTTGAAGACTTGTAAAGGCAAAAGAAATTTTGGAGGAGCCATGTCCCTTGATTTTAACATTTCTTGTGTTTGTATGTCACAGTTTGCATGTCTGTCAGTGTGCTGGCTTGAAAGCAGGTCTTCTTAGTCACCAGCCTTCTCTTTACAGCTAGTCCTTAGCACTGCTCATAAAGGATGAAACGAACTTTCATAACTATAATACTAAAGCAAACCACTATCAAAAGTACAACAAACAACCCACTAAAGGCAGTGAATATGTTAGCAGTACAATGGAAAATAGTTTAGGGTTAAATAGGAAGTTGAAAATTGAGAGAGGTAGTGCTGGTCTATAGTTCACTGTAGAGTGATGTCAAACATATGTGAGTCCCTAGGTTCTGTCCTCCATACTATCAAAAACAAACAAACAAACAAACAAACAAAATAAAGTAAGAAAGGTAAAGGCAATAGTAGTAGTAGTAGTAGTAGTAGTAATAGAATGAAATGATGAGGATTGCAAGAAAATGGTGAAAAGAAATAATAAGCAAGATGTTATGGTTGGGTTTTTGTCAACTTAACACAAGCTATGGTAATCTGAGAGGAGGGAGCCTCAACTGAGAAAATGCTTCCAGAAGATTGGGTTGTAAGCCTTCAAACCTGTAAGATACTTTCTTAATTAGTAATTGATGGGAGTGTTGGGGAACGCCCATTGGAGGTGGAGCCATTCTTGGGCTGGTAGTCCTGGAGTCTATAGGAAACCACACTGAGCAAGCCCTGGAGAGCAAGCCAATATGCAGCACCCTGTCATGGCCTCAGCGTGAGCTCCTACCTCCAGGTTCCTGCTGCTATGGATATCACTCTGTATGCTGTGAATGTGTTGCTATGATTGGTTAATAAATAAAGTGCTAATTGGCCAGTAGCCAGGCAGGAAGTATAGGTGGGACAAAGAGAGAGGAGAATTGGGGGAACAGGAAGGATGAATCAGAAGATGCTACCAGCCACCACCACGAGAAGCAAGATGTAAAGATACTGGTAAGCCACGAGCCATGTGGCAAGCCATATATTTATAGAAATGGGTTAATTTAAGATGTAAGATCTAGCTAGCAAGAAGCCTGAGACATTAGGCCATACAGTTCATAATTAATATAGCCTATGTGTGTTTACTTGGGTCTGAGCGGCTGCAGGACTGGAGGGTGAGAGATATTTGTCCTGACCACCAGCAGGCCAGGACACAGGAAATCTTCTAGCTACATCCTGCTTTGTTAGAGTCTTATCTTGGCTTTTTCAATTGGATTGTGACTTCAATTATATAATCCAAATTAACCCTTTGATCCCCAAGTTTGTGGTTATGGTGTTTCATCACAGCAATGTAGCCCTAACTAAGACATAAGATTAAAGAAAATAAAGGCAGGAAAAAAGAAAAGAACACAGAAAGAAGTAAAAGTTATAGTAAAAAAAATAAAGAATGCATAAACAAAATTAGATAAGACAAGCATAGAAATAAAACATATAGGATTCAAAATTTAAAGACAAATAATAATAAAATCAACAGTAAGGAGAAAAGTAATTAAAGTAAAAGCAGTTAAAGACAAGAGTTATAGATGTTCCTGTCTGGGCAGGGTGGGTTGTGAATCCACTATAGTTCCTCACTGCTCCCACCACCCACCATAGTAACCGATGCTGAATGTGAGCTGTGGGCTCCCTGTCAATAGTGTGATGTCAGCACCCGGGTTGTCTTCACCTGAGAGGCTACCTGTCTCTGCAGACCCAGAGCCTCTGCTACTGACCCTAATTCATTTTGAAGTCTACCTGCTGGTCTAATTCTCACACTTGCTTGAAGTCCCCAAACAGAGAGGTGTGGCCTGAAGCTATTACAAAGTGTGGGGTAGCAAATAGAGAGCTGGGTTGTGCCCTAGACAGAGAGGACCCAGGAATTGAAGCATTCCGACTGCTGCTTTTAGTGTTTTCACACTCTACCCAGTGGACCTGAAGAGGGCTGGAAGCTAAGGAAAGAGATGATCCACAGGACTCTGTCTCCATCTCCCAGACCCGCCCTGCAGCAGATCACCCAAAGTAAGCAGATGGCTACTGAATCCACACGCCACCAGGTCTAGCACGTATTCTCCACTGTAATTCACAGGTGAGTGGGCTCATTCTCACGACATAGGACAGGAAGACCACTCACCATATGCTCCACATCCTTACATAACCTGCTGCTTGGTCTCTGCAGGTGTACATCCGAGCTCCCCCCTTCCTGTGGCTGGTTCTTGTGGCCCTCTTTACCCAGAGACTGCTGCAGGGTATATTAACACTCCCTGACTGGTGGTTCTCTCAAGTCTCAACCAACTCCTCTTTCTAGTTAGTGCCTGGCTGTCATAATCAAAATATTGAGAGTGATACCATGGTGGTGTTGACCCCCTTCCCCACTCAGTACTAGCCTGTTATCCACTGACTCTTGTCATTCAAAGACTGTCATCAGAGAAGCTTCTAATCTACCATCTTACCCTAGAAGCCAGTTGGTTTTGCTAGTAGTTTTCCTAAAAGCTAACTTTTGGCTTTGCTAATCCAGATAGTTACATGTCCATTTTAATTTGATAATTTACATTTTCATGGATATTTTATCTATTTAGGTTTATGCTATCTTTATACTCTCTCTCTCTCTCTCTCTCTCTCTCTCTCTCTCTCTCTCTCTCACGCACTTTATAAGTGCTCTATACTGAGCTACACCTCAACCTGTTGTCCTTTCTTTTAAAAAATTGTTTGAGAATTTTATATATGCATATAATATATTTGGATCAAATCGATCTTCCATTCTCTCCCCTCCAGCTCCTCCCTTAGCTCTACCATCACTTTTCCCTCCACACTTCATTCACTCTTTGTCTGAACCTGTGGTGGTCATCTAATTGTACTGAAATGTGATTTTGATTGTATGTTAATAAATAAAGTTGCCCAGGGGTCAGAGCTATTAGAGCCATAGCAAGAGTGTGGCAGTGGTGGCACATGCCTTTAATCCCATAGATCTCTGTGTGTTCAGGGATACAGCCAGCATTGGAGACATATGCCTTTAAGACCTAGGGGGCTGTACATTCAGACAGTGACGAGGCAGTCACGTGTTTGGGCTTACAACCAATGAGAAGGCAGAACAATAATACTATAAAAAAGGCGTACAGACAGGAAGTAGCCCTCTTTCGGGAAGCTGGGACACCGCAGGCGGAAGGGTGAGATTTTAGCTCTGAGCTCTGACCTCTCGGCTTTCTCTTTTACATTGTTTCTGTGCTTCTTATTTAATAAGACGGTTGGTTACATCAACATCTGGCGCCCAACGTGACAAGAATCCATTAAAAACCGCTTGGCTTGGCGGCAGGTCCACTTTCCCGCAAGGGCGGCAGACCGGGCGGCCGGCGTCCTAGTTCGAGCGCCGGCTTCCTAGTCTGAGCGGCGGCCCCCTAGTCCTTGGCCTCAGGCCTGACTAACTGAGCTGCTTGCTTAAAGCCTGCTAACTTAAAGCTGGTGCTACAAACAACTCAGACCTGCCCTGCCGAACAGGGCCCTGCCTGTAAAGCCAACGCACGTGGTCAGAGCTTAAGGAAGCCAGACCCAAGCCTTGACTCAGCACAAGAGGGAACACGTGGCTGGATTTAAGCTTTAGCCGGCTACGCTTTCTTGTGCGTTCTTTCTTTCCTCTCTCTCTCTCTCTCTCTCTCTCTCTCTCTCTCTCTCTCTCTCTGGATTTACACCTGGGACACTAGGTGGCTGCTTTGAAAATCCCCTCGGATTTCTACTGTTCTACGCAGATTTGGTAAGTCATAACATATCAGATGTTTTAAAGGAAACTATCTAAAACAGAATTTTTTCCACATTAAAAAACAAATGGGTTTTATGTGTACATTGGAAGAAAATTGGTTTTTGTTCGAAATTTTAGGCAGTCTGATAATGGAACAACTATATAATATTAGTATTGGTGAAATTATGCAGCTTATCGCTATACTAATCCACATTTTAATATTTAAAAAGATAGTCAATTTAAGTGCCAGGATAACAGCTTTAGAAGAACTTGTTAAACCTGTAAAAATTCAGACAGAAGAAATTAACAGTGAAGTTGTTTCAAGTCGGGATCATAAGGTTGCAGAAAGAAAGCCTGTTTTCACATAGTCACCCTTAATTTATCCTGTAACCGTACAGCAGATGCCTGATCAAATGGCTACACAAAATATTTGGGCTCCAATTGCAATGTTGGATTTAAAAAGGTTTAAGGAGGCAATAGCATCTTATGGCATGCATTCCCCATATGTAAAGCAAATGTTAAACTCTTGGTCAACATATAATAGGATAGTACCACAGGACTGGCGGGACCTTGCACATGGTGTTCTGGAACCCAGCCAGAGACTTCAATTTCTGACTTGGTTTAAGGAGGAGGCTAAAAACATAGAAAAACAATGGAGGGATAAAGGAATACAAGTTTGCCAGGATCAGCTTATTGGCGAAGGCCAATATGCTTCAGCACAAACACAATGTTTATATGATGTCCAAACCCTAATTTTATGTCGAATGGCAGCCTTGAATGCATGGGACAGAGTTGAGGAGCCAGGAAAAAAATCTGAGTCATTTACAAAGGTGATGCAAAGCCCAAAAGAGTCTTTTACAGATTTTTTACAAAGACTGGCTTCAGCAGTAAAGAGAATGGTCTCGGATTCAGAAGCTGGTAAGGCAATAATTGAATCTTTGGCCTTTGAGAATGCGAATGCAGCATGCAAAAGAATAATCAGGCCATTAAGGGCAAGATCTGCACCTATGGAAGATTGGATTAGAGAAACAATTAATGTTGAGGCTGATGAGCATGATGATACGTGGGTAGGAGAAGTAATTTCAAAAGGTTTGAGGAGTGTTAGATGTTTTGGATGTGGAAAGCAAGGACATTTGAAAAGGGACTGTAGACAGGTCATTCCGAGAAACAATGTATCTTCAAGGAACAATGGCAACAGAATGCCCCTTCCTTCTGGAGTATGCAGAAGGTGTGGTAAGGGAAAACACTGGACCAACGAATGTAGATCAACAAAGGACAGACAGGGTAATCCTTTGCCTCAGTCTTCGGGAAACTCCCAGAGGGGCCTCGCGCAGGCCCCCATTGCAAATCCAGTTCAAACCTTTCCTGCAGCCATAGAGGAAATGCCTGCTCTGGAGAGCGATTAAATAACCAAATGCCTATTGGAATAAATCATGCTGGTCAGGATGATGAAACAGAGAGAATAGAAAATTCAGGAGAAAACATAAAGAAAATTTTTTGGCAAACTTCTATTAATGAACAAAGACCAAAATTAACGATAAAAATAAATGGTGTTTTGTTGACTGGTCTGGTAGAAACAGGTGCGGACGTTACCATAATTGCACCATAATTTTGGCATCCAACTTGGCCTCTTCAGGAGGTAAATATTCAACTGTTAGGAATTGGGACATTATCTCAGGTGAAACAGAGTGCAAGATGGCTCGAATGTATAGGTCCAGAAGGACAGAGAGGAAAATTAAAACCGTATGTGGCTAACATAACTATGAACCTGTGGGGTCGAGACATGTTGCAACAATAGAATACTCAGATTAACATCCCTCCAATCTCAGAAACAAATCATAAACTAGCACATGTTGCTGAGAGAAATATTAGAAGATATTGTTCTAATGAGTGGTCACCAGCCATCCATATTATACAAGAACAGGGCACAATAACTGATGATCTTCCAAAGACACCAACAGCTCTACCTTTAAAATGGTTAACAGACAAGCCTGTATGGGTCCAGCAATGGCCTTTAACAACAGAGAAACTCCAGGCTTTAGAAGAGCTGGTAGAAGAACAGTTAAATGCTCAGCATATTGAAGAATCAACCAGCCCTTGGAATTCTCCTGTATTTGTTATTAAAAAGAAATCTGGTAAATGGAGAATGGTAACAGACCTTAGAGCAATTAACAAAGTAATTCAGCCAATGGGCTCTCTACAATCTGGGATGCCTTTGCCTACTCTGTTACCAAAAGGATGGCCTCTCATAGTTATTGATTTAAAAGACTGTTTCTTTACAATACCCTTACAAGAAAAAGACAAAGAAAGATTTGCTTTTACAGTGCCTACTTATTATTCTCAACTGGTTAAAAGATTTCAATTATTCTTATAATTCTCAACCGGTTAAAAGATTTCAATGGAGGGTCCTCCCACAGGGAATGTTGAATAGCCCAACTCTGTGCCAATACTTTGTACAACAGCCATTGGAAGTGATACGTAAAAAATTTCCTAAATCTATAATTTATCATTATATGGACGATATTTTACTAGCTGACTCAAATGCAGATACTTTAGAAATAATGTTTGAAGAAGTAAAGAAAATTTTGCCTTGCTGGGGATTACAAATTGCTCCTGAAAAGATACAAAGAGGAGATTCTATTAATTATTTAGGATATAAAATAGAGCTACAAAAAATTAGACCCCAAAAGGTGCAAATTAGGAGAGATAGACTACAGACTCTTAATGACTTTCAAAGATTATTTGGAGACATTTCTCATCTACGAACTATTGTTGGGGTAAAAATTGATGAACTGACTAATTTGTTCAAAACCTTAGAAGGTGACAAGGACTTAAATAGTCCAAGAGAATTATCACCTGAAGCTGAGAAAGAATTAGCCTTGGTAGAAAAGAAAGTGCATGAAGGACACGTGGATCGTATTGATCCAAAGCTGGATTGCATTTTGGTTATTTTACCTTCTAGGCATTCCCCTACTGGAATATTAATGCAGAGGGAAGATATTATATTGGAATGGTATTTTTACCAAATAAACCAAATAAAAAATTAAAAACTTATGTGGAAAAAATCTCTGACTTGATTTACAAAGGAAAATTGAGACTTCGTCAATTAGCAGGCATAGACCCAGCAGAATTTGTCGTACCATTAACTAAGGAGGACATTGAAAAATTATGGACAGAAAGTGAACCTTGGCAAAGAGCTTGCACTAATTTTTTGGGAGACATTAACAGCAAATATTCCCAAAGCAATAGAATTGATCTTATAAAGAGAGCTGATTGGATCTTGCCTCGAATTGTACGGCAAAAACCCATATCTGGAGTTCGTACATTTTATACAGATGCCAACAAAGAAGGAAAGGCAGGTTACAAATCAGAAAATTTAAGTAAAGTGGTTCAAAGTCCATATAATTCAGTTCAAAAATCAGAATTGTATGCTATTCTGTTGGTATTAATGGATTTTTCAGAACCTCTCAACATAGTAACTGACTCTCAGTATGCTGAAAGAGTGGTGTTACATATTGAGACTGCAGAATTTATCCCTGATGCTTCAGAATTAACTTCACTATTTATTCAATTACAAGATACAATCAGGAAAAGGAATCATCCTTTATATATAACTCACATTCGATCCCATACTGGTCTGCCAGGCCCTCTAGCACAAGGCAATGATGAGATTGATAAATTATTAATAGGAAATGTGCTGGAGGCCTCAGAATTTCATAAAAAACATCATGTCAATAGTAAAGGTTTAAAAAAGGATTTTTCCATAACCTGGCAACAAGCCAAAGAAATAGTAAAGAAATGTCCTACTTGTTCCTTCTACAATCAGACGCCATTACCAGCAGGATGTAACCCAAAGGGTACTCAGAGAAATGAAATCTGGCAGATGGACGTGTTTTACTTTGCAGAATTTGGAAAATTGAAATATGTACACCACACTATCGATACTTATTCAGGATTTCAATGGGCAACTGCTTTGAGTTCTGAAAAAGCTGATTCTGTAATCACTCATTTGCTAGAAGTTATGGCCATCATGGGTATACCTGCACAAATCAAAACTGACAATGCTCCATCATATGTCTCTGTTAAAATGAAACAGTTTTTTGCTTATTACAATATAAAGCATATTACAGGCATACCACATAATCATACAGGTCAAGCAGTTATAGAAAGATCAAACAGAACTCTAAAGGATATGCTAAATAAACAGAAATGGGTAACAAAAACCCCCAGAAATAGACTGCATAATGCTCTTCTAACTTTGAATTTTCTGAATGCCAATGAGAAAGGAACAACAGCTGCAGAGAGACATTGGATAACAGAAAAAACTACAGAATTAAATCAGCCTATATACTTTAAGGATGTGCTGACCTCAGAATGGAAACCAGGGTATGTATTACATTGGGGATGAGGTTTTGCTTTTGTTTCTACAGGAGAAGATAAGCTGTGGGTACCATCAAAATTGCAAAATTAGTCTTGGGGAAAGGTTTTTGTTTTTGTCTTTTAGGAGAATGAAGGTTAAGGAATTTGAAGAACACTGGACAAATGAGACAACTGAAGAAAAGGGACAAATCATCTATCCCAAGAAACAGAATGAAACGGTGTATGGGTATATATTATCTAAAAAATTTTATGTCTTCCTAAATGTTTGTTTCTGCTTTTCTCTAAAGATTTAACACTATTGGTCTTCTAATAGTCCCAGTTCAATTAAAATTTAAAGCTGACTTTGGAGTTGGAGAATGGCTCTCTCCTTCTTTAAAATCAAGCATGTTGTTAAAAGGAAAAATGCAAACTCCCTGTATCATGCCAGAATAAAAGAGCCATCTTCTGGTATGGTACAGGACAAAGGCAAAATTAATTAAGGGACTATTCTATTACTAATCTCAACTCTTTTGATTCTATTCTGATTCTTTAAACTTTTCTTAAAGTATAAATTTTATATCAAAATTTACAAGATTAATGTATATATATACATTTTAAACTTTGTTAAGATATGAATGGTC